>NC_053045.1:10522500-11195833 GCF_003473485.1 Medicago truncatula
TTCTTGTGGAACATTCTAACGATGTAAATGCTTAGATTTTAAGTCGAATGTAAACTATAAATAGAGTAGCTAGCCATCACAAATATTCATCTTTTATTCTTGGAATTCAATAAGTGACAATTTTCATTCTTAATAAAAGTTCTTTTCTTTTCCTTTACTTTCTTGTTATTTACTTTTATGCTTTTCCTCTTCTTCTCCATGTCTACGATGAACATGAGTGAGTAGACTTCTATTGTCTTGGGATTGTTGGATAAGTCTAATGACATAATCCTAATCAAACCAAGCTTTAGCCCTAATCTTATGTAACCCTAATTTCTAATCTAAATTCACCGTTTCAACATGAATTAATCATTATCAAACCGTGGAAATGAAAGTGGAGGATTTGATAATTGTTAATCCATCATCTCAAATATCAATTCATAAAACGAAAATGGAGCTTTGATATTCGAACAAGTGAATTTAGACAAGGATTGTAAAGGCAGCGAAATAATCTTTGCAATCATTGAGATATATAAGTTTCGAACTTCAAGGATTCTAATAGTAATCAAGTTAGCGAAATAGGCTTGGTTGCTAAAGGGAACCAAAATCTAATAGTAATCAAGTCAGCGAAATAGGCTTGATTGCTAGAGGAACATAAGAGAAACTTGTCTTTAGAAGTTAGGTCTAACATAAGGTTCTAGGTTTAATAGTTTGGTTTGTGATGGATTTGTCACCATGACGGACCAATAATCCTAAGGCTCTTTTTATTATTATATTCTCTTTCAACCGTTTGAAAATTCCAACTTTGCAACTTAATTCTCTTCTAATCATCAACCAAAGTTAATTGAATTGAATAACTCCCTTTCAGAATGATACTCTTTTTATTACTACTTCGGTAAGACTGTGCACTTGCGGTTTTATCCCATCAGGTATGAAGGAGATATTTGTCCTATGATTAACTAACTGTTGGATAAATCTAAGAAAGAAGCCGAGGGTTGTCTCCAAATTGGAGTGGAGATAGAGACTGTGCCAGATTTTCTGTTTCCAATGGGAGTGATGCATATGTGATTAATCTCAAAGAAAAGACATGTGCATGTCCTCACTCAATTGCTTGTATATGGTACAACCAGCAAAACCCATATGAGTTTGTTGCTCATTGGTACATGTTAGTTTACTTTCTTTATCGTTTTACAATTGTTTTGGTAATTTCCAATTTTAATAAGTTCTTTGTAATTTACAGAAAATCCACTTTTTTGGATACTTATGACAATCTGATACTTCCCTCAAATGGACCAAAATTGTGTCAAATTATTTTCTTCTGTCTCTCAGGCACCTCAGGATCATACCACCTAAAAAAATTGCATTTTCTTCTCACAAAATATTTCCCACATCCATGAAATCTCTTCCCTTGATTTTCTTCATTCCAAGCAGTGACTAACGGGGAATCAACACCACAATGAAAAACAACCTTACTTCGATGCTTCAAGGAAGACCCACTGATTGATGAAGATGAATATTCAACCATTTTCGTTTCTGGAAAAATCACGAACAGGAACAAGAAGATGAAGATGCAGATTTAATCAAGGAGGTCCTCGTGAGCTTAGCTCAGTTGGTATGGACAATGCATAAAATATGCAAGGTCCGGGGTTCAAACCCCGACCACCACCAAAAAAGAAAAAGATTTAATCGAGGAGAGGAAGGGGAAGGAATCAGAAAACGATTCCATAAACAAACATGATGCGAATCGAAACTAAATGAAGGAGAGGGTGAAGATGCAGATTTCGTAGAGGAATAAAGGATTGGAATATATTTGCTGATTTGGGAATTTGGGGGTTTTAAAAACCCTAACTTTCGATCGTTGGGGAAGCAAGTCATGTGCTTCCTTTTCCAATTTCCTTTTTTTTAATTTTTTCTTTCATTAAATCCATGTTGGAATTAAAGTAAAAAATAAAATAAAAAATACACGTGGCACCTCATTCAGCGTTAAACGAGTCAAAATTGAGCTATGGGGCTAAAATTGCAAAAAGGGATAAACATAGAGGGCTCAAAAGTAGTTATTATTTTTTAGGGTACAAAAATTGCAACATTTAAATACTTAGGGGTCCATAACAGTAATTAAACCTATTTTTTTACCCCAACAAGATGGATTTCTGGGTACGTCCCGGGATGTACCCACATTATATGATGACCACATGGGAAATCAGAAAAGAAAAAAAGTTTATATCGTGATACAAATTGTAGCCACGGATTTTTCTTTAAATAAAAAACAACCATGTTCAAAATGTGTGTATGTATGAGGTGGAAAATTGGCATGCATATTAAAAGCTGCATGGTTTGGCCTTTGGGATAAGCATAAGGCCCTTTAAATTAAAATCCAGATATTGTACTTAAAGGAGTAGTTCTTTTCATTATAAAAAAAATAAAATCAAAATTATAATGGAAGAAGGTACCAGTTATTACAGATTGTTTGTAGGGTCCCTTATGGTTGCTAACTATTTATACAATTTTGTGTAGTTCTATGTCTTGTTCCCAGACCACTTTAGGTCCATGAGGGTACTGAAAATTCAGAAGCAAATTTAGTGCTAAGTTTCTTAAGATGACAGAAAGCCAACATGCCCAAATTATTTATTGCTTTTTCATTCACACAAGTAAGGAAAGAGACAATCTTTTTGTTGAAACAATTTCCACACGTATACCATAACATGGCCCTACACAACTACACTCTTTATGATGTTCTGAAACAGAAAAAAATTCACTATGCTTATTTTATTTTCCCACCAAAAGAGAGAAAAATTAATTTCACCTTGCACGGTGAAATTTTTTGGTCTTGGCATATTTAGTTTATTTTGTATTTTGAGTTGAAAATTAATCATGATTTCAGAAACTAAATAAATAGTCATTATCAATTATGATATAGTAAATTTAATGCATAGTTTACCAACAATGTGTGGTATGGGTGCCTAGTAACTTAGGATGCGTTTAATCCCTAAAATATTAAGTATTTGACATAACATTACAAGATATGACAGGACAACACAAAACAGAATAACGCAGAATAAAATTTTATGATATTAAATAAATTTTGGTTTTATATGGTTTTTTGTGGACAAAGGACTATTTTGGTATTTTGAATAACTTGTACGTGAGACAAAAAGTTGTAATGTGGTTTAGTGAGGGATAAGAATTTTAGTTTTTGTCATGTCTCTTGCCTCAAGTTTGTCATGTTCCTTAAACAGTTTTACAAATCAAACATTATACAATTGAAATTGTCATTTGATGTCCTCCGTTTTTTAACAAATCAAATGCATTAGACTCTTTAATTATATGTACAAAAATTGAATTTTGTGAATGGAAATAGAGGTACATATTAGTTGAGAGAATAATTGTCTCTAAACAAGTACTCTACATCTGAGGATTATTTATTACTTTTTTTTGGGACAACATCTGAGGTTTATTTCTACATTTACTAACTATGAGATATTATTACTCTTTTTTGAAGAAAAAAACTATGATATTATTTTCAATAAAAGTAAAATAGGTTTTTTTTTCAATAAAAGCAAATTCATTATCTGTTAAAAATAAAAACAAATTCATTAATATACAATATAAGTTTTTCTTTAAAAAAAATACAGTTTTAAAGACTTTGTAATAATATTTACATTGTAGGCTTTGTATTTGTTTCTACTGCATTTATCCATAACTTATATATAATATTAAATATCGTTGCCCCAGGGGTGACACTTTTTAATACACATTCTTAATACAAATATTTTAATAATAACAACCTTGATTCAATTCAAAACCTTGATTAAAGGTACAAAATATATTATTATCATCATAATTATTTTTACATACAAAGATAAATAATAATAATAATAATACACATATAGAAAGAAAATTAATGTGAAAAATAGAAACTAGGATTTTACTATTTCCCTACCCTGTTTCAGTCAAATCAAACCATATTTGCTTGAATACCTTGATAATAAGATCATGATACTCATCTGAATTCAAAGAAAGATAACAAGCAAGAAGATCTTCCAAATCCTTTGATGCTCTTATGTTATTCTCCACAATCATCTCCACCATTGACTCTCTAAAATCCTTTTGAGGATTAAATGATGACTTCACTATTGCTAGACTACCGGAGAAGCTTCTCCGGTAGCCGGAGGAAGTTACCGTCGATGACACGCTTTTCCGGACATGATGAAACTGAACAATTCTTGGAGATTTTATACGAAGTTTCACTCCAGGAGAATTTACAGAACCATTCTTCTTCTTCTTGTTCTTCTTCTTATGTTGTTCTTGATTGATAATTTTAATCTTTAGAGATTCTTCTTTGATGGGTTTGTGCTCATTTTTCATGGTTGGTTTTGTAATGATAGGAGGAAGTTCAAGCTTTGAAAAAGAATCATATGAATAATCATACCCTTCAAGTTTATCATCTTTTCTAGCTAGAGAATTTTTATCAACATCAATAACAATATCTATATTGTTGTTATTGTTTGAGATTTTGTTACAAGCACAAGATGAAGTGGTTAACGAAACCATTTCATCGAACGATGGTTCAGTTGGTATCAGAACACGGTCGGTCCTGAATTCAGGGTCCGGGGACTCTGATTCAGTTAAGCTATCAAGTGGAGAAGATGAAAAGTTTTCGTGTGGAGAATCTGATTTTGTCCACACTGATTCAAGTGTCGTTCGACAACTACAACCCGCGGAGACAGAAGAGGTAACATTTTTTGGAGAAGAAGAAGAAGAATTTTTTGATTTTAATGTTGTGGTTCTTTTTTTTCTTGTTTTGTTTTTGGATGGTGTTTGTGGTGTTTTTGGTGAAGTTGAAAATTTGGTGTTGTTTTGGTTAAGTTCTCTAGTGAAGTAGTATGATTTTCTAGGATTATTACATTGGTTGGGTTGGTTTGGTTTTGAGGAATGTGTTGAAGTTGTTGAGGATAATGAAAAAGGTTGTTTTTTCTTCTTGGAAGGTGTTGTTGATGTTTGGTTTTTTGTTTTGCCTATTTCTTTTAGCTTGTAAAACCAAGCATTGGGAATCATATCTGATAGCTTAAACTTGTTATTCCTCATATCCTTTGAACTCACTCTGTATTTAGTTTTGTGAAAGTGTGTTTTTGTGAGTAGATATGAAAGGTTTTTCTAGTTCTAGTTCTCTATGCAAATTGTGGGGAATGAGAGTGAGAGAGTAAGACATTACATAAACCCATCAGTGTCTACTTTTTGCACTCTTTAGTAGCAATGCTCGCGGGTTTTATGGGTTGAACCGATAACATATCTATTCATAGATTTTTTTTCTAAAAAAAAAAAACAAAAAAAAACAGATATCGGACTTGTAATGCCGGAGACAAATCTCACCGTCCATTGTTGGGAGTCCAATTGAAGTCAAAGACAAGTATAGGTTGACCCAACAGAGAAATTGTTGACATATAGAAGATTTAAATCTAAGATTTAGTGAGAAGCATGCTCTTAGTTCTGAAGCATATACCATCAGGTTAACCTCAGAGGGTTCATTCATAGATTGTTTTGATCTCGAATAATCACATTTTGAATGAATCGAAATTGAATCACTTTGAACCGGTTTAATTACGTTAGTTCGATCAATTTTCACTATTTACTTATTTATATATATAAATAAGTAATAGTGACCAATCATCATATCAATCAGAAAATAAAATGTTCACAAGTGATTCACAACATCGGAAAGAATTGAATCTCAAACTTTGAGGAGAAACACACTTCAAAGTCTCAAACTAATTTCATTAGACAAATCCAAGTGAGTTAATTTTTAAAACATGTTTGATACCATAAATTTTTTAAAATTGTGGATGAATGTAACACAACTCTACAAAATTGGTCTGTAATGTGAAATTTTTTTCTGCATATAAAACACTTATTTAGATCATCTCTCAATAATATGATACTTTAATACACCCTCTCGGTGTTATTATTAGACTTGATAATATCAGACTACTCATTATTTATATCCATGCATCAAGCACAATAATATTGTGAGAGAGTGTATTAAAAAATCAAACATCAATTGAAAAATAACTTGAATAAATTTTTGTAAGTTAGGATAATCCTCATCTCAGAATCCGGTCAATTTTATCAATTTTTGTTAGATGATTATACAAATTATAAGATAAATAGAAAGAAAGAGAGAAAGGGCATTCAGAATTGGTAGTAGGAATTCTCTCAAAAAAAAAAAAAAGAATTGGTAGTAGGAAATTGGGTCCACAATAGAGGGAAAAAGTTGGCACAAAGCAAAATGTGTGGGGTCAATGGGTGATGGTGAATAACAATTGGGAGATTGTGACACTAATAATCAACACCTAACACAAATAAATAAATAAATAAACATCTAACCACATAGAGTACTATATGTTATGTCAAATAATTAACTTAATCAATGTTTTGTTTTGCTCCTTTTAAATAATCTTCCACGTATGGTGATTCCAAGGCAGAAATTTTATGCCTTCTGGGATTTAAGACATAGCTTCTTTCTCCACGTGGATTACATGCTGATATAATGTTTCAAGGTGAAACAACAATTAACCTATATTGAACGTGACCCATTGAAGATCATTCATTCACTTCTAATGTAAAGTACATCAAACGTGGGAGCAGCATAAAAAATATTCTTGCATCAACACTAATAACAAAATCTAATCAAGATGTGTGGTCAATGTTCATAAAAGAATTTGTCATTGTGATTTTGATTGTGACAAGAGTTTTTTATGTTTCTTGACTCTATTGAAGCTGCATTTATCAATGAAAGAATTGCTACTATGACTGTAATTTAAATTCTTACAAGTGATTAATCATGAAAGAATTACTCACTCCTACAAAAAGGGAAGAAGTTCTAAGAGGTGACATTGTATTGTTTGGGAACAAAACTAGGATAGTGTGCTTTCGAGATTCGTGTAGATAAGGATTATGTACGGCGGAAAGAGAGCTCCGTGTGGTAGAGGTTGTTCATTGATCGATAAGAGAAAACTTGCGAAAATAGGTTAGCCCTCCGACCACTCAAGTTAGTGTTTATCCTTGAAAGAAAAGTGTGAGAAATATTGTATGTGATAATGACCGTACTTAGCCCATGATCAAAAGTCGTGCTTTTAAAGTTGATTAGAGCATAACTGATTTGTAGTTAGTTGGAGATTGATCTAACAGTCGAAAATTGATTAGGTAGTGTTCCTGTGTGGCAAGGCGCACAGGGGACCCTCCGTGTGTCCTCGACCAAAGGTAAGTTGGATTAGTGGGTCGTTGGTTATTGGGCCGAGGGTCGGTCCGGTAGAGTTATATCTAAAAAGTGTATGTAATATAATGCCATTGTTTTAGGTGCAATGTTCACTTGCTCATAGGTTTTTCTCAAGAAAAATGTTGGATGCTGCAAAAGAAACCTTCATGAATAAATGTTTTAGCTACCCATGTATGGTTACAAAGCATTTTTAATTTTTAACTACTTATGTATATGGTAACAAATAAATGTTGATTGTTACGAAAAATGGAAGAACAAAATGTGACGAAATAATTTGATTTTGATTTATCAATTGCAACATGTACACACCATGATTTCAATCAAATCCCTAGAGTAAGAGTACATTATTCCACATGTAAAAAAATAAAAATAAAAGTACATTATTCCATATCACATCGTACTTATAGTTGGACAAACTCTTTATAAACATTAGCATATTACTCATGATACAAAATCTCGTGATTGATATGATTCATTTCTTTTCGTATTTATTTTTACAATAAAAGTATTTGTAATAAATAGAATTCCTCAAACAATAATTTTTTTTGTCTTATAAAGAGAAAAGCCTAGTAAAGAATTTGTAAGGCTTGGAAAAAGAAAGAAACTTTAGGCTTTTCATCTTTAATTTTGCAATAAAAGTATTTGTAATAAATAGAATTGGTCAAAAAAAAAAAAAAAAGAAGCTTTAGGTAGTGAAAGTTTTGTTTGTTGGTGAAGATAAAAACATGGGATCCAAATGTGGAAAATCATAGTGGCCCATTAAATTGATAGATTTTAAAAAATTTGTATTACTCTACAATTTTGCCATGTTCTCGTTATTATTGTCTTTTATTTCATGCTTATAGAAACTAGACCATGGGTTAGTTAACATAGTCTAGACCTTTGTTTAGTCCCATGTGTATCCATCGTTTTCTTGGTAAGTCCTTCATGTACCATGTCTAAGATAAAAATAAATAATCAATTTTCAGAAGAAGAAAAATATCATGAATGTGCACTCTTCAAAGGGTTAAAGAAAAAGTACAATTGGTCATGAATTCACCTATTGCAAAAGGGAAAGATAGTTCAGGTGTAGATTGAATTGCTTACCTGGATTTGCTAGATCTGAAGTTCACATTGATGTCAAAATCATATAACCAAAATATTTCAATCATATTTGTACATCATGGTGAAACATACTTTCAATGTTATTTGTACCATAGTGAAAAATGACTCATATTGCCCTAACCCTAATAAATATTCTTGGCTAGTTAGCTCCTGGACACCAAAGTAGATAAATATTTTGGGGATTTCATTTTTGACATGATTACACAATTTGGGACTAAAATAAAAACAGTAACAAATACAGCACTAAGATTAAAGCAATGACTTCCATATAGACAACGAACACGATACAGACATAAACCTCTCAACACGGTTTATGTCAAAAACATAGGATACTACACACATGCATATATTCTAGTATTTCATCTTTATCTATCGACTTAGAGCATCCACGTATCGCATGAGTGTTGGATACTGACACGTGTTAGACAGAGACATGCGTAATTGTAAGAGTGCTATTCTTCATAGGTAGGGCTTATCTCTATTTTTTTTCATATTTATAAAATTATTGACATATTTATTTACAAATAAATGTACATATAAAGTTTTTTACATCTTTAAGAAAATGACAGAATTCACAAAAACCATAAACTCTATCCTCTAAACACAGGTACAAAAACCTAGATAGACATAGATTCTTTCCTCTCAGAAACTTATGTAGAAGAAGATTGGTGTTTTCTTATATTTGTAAATAAATAATAAATTTTGGTCAATTGGTCCCCATCTTTCCTTATTGTATGGAAAGGTACAAGACTAGAAAACCATGTTAACGGTCTAGGTAGTGTTTTCGTGGCGTAACTATAATCTAAACATGATCAAGAAAGATAAGAATTGATTAAAGAGGGGGACCAAAGAGTGTAAGGTCAGTCATAATTATAATTATGTATTAAATTTTTGTTTGTATTTTAAAGAAAGACAAAGGATGTCTCAAGTGGCAATATTATCCTTTTTGTTTGTTGTTTTTTTGTATTATTAGAGATGTCTTTGTTTGCAATACCATGTCACTTTATTGATATAATTTCTTCTTTTTGGAGTAAGTATATCTAGCTAGGTCCTATCATAGGTATCCTATCTATGTGTTATTTTTTTCCTAAAATTCATAATAAGTAAATTTTTCAATCAAAGTGAGTTAGGTTCACAAAAATGTTATATTGATTTATGATTGATGGATAATGTTTCTCTGCTTTTGTTTTTGTTTGGTTTTTGCAGGGGCTCCCCATGTCCATTGGGCGAGCAATGGAAAGAAAATTCCAATTTGAAAAGCTCTTCTCCTTTTGAAAAGCAAGAGTTAACTCACGCTCGGCTTTTTCAGCGGTAGTTAACTCAAGCTGACACTTTTTAGATCAATTCAATTATTTTTTAAGTTGGGTCAATCGATCTTAAAAGTGACAGCAAAAGTTAACTTGATGCTGAAAAATGTCGAGCATGAGTTAACTTCTGCTGAGTCAAAGGAACGACCAACTTTAAAGGGAAGAAAAGTAATTTCCTTCCAATTTTGATTAAGTGATGGTCTAGGCCCATAAAGCTAGAAGATATTGGGCAATGAAATTTCTTGGGCTTTATTCTTTATCTATGTTAGGTCAGTATCAGCCTAATATACAAACAAGAATAATATAGATCAGTTGACTTCAGGATAGCTGCAGCAGTTAATGTTTGGTTGGCATTGTCCATAAATCATGGATCTTGTGACATGAAATGACACCACAGAACGTGCGCTGAACTGCTGAAAATGTAGAAAGAATGTTTCTAAAGCATAATAGAATTCCTAGTTCAATGCAGGTATATGTTATGCAAACATGGAAGACCAAAAACTTTGTCCCTTGATGCATTATTCACAAAAGCTACCTGATTTTTATTTTGAATTCAAATGAGTATAATCAATTCCAATAAAATAGATTCAAGTAGTGATTGTGTGTTTCTCTTTATAACTTTTACATATATGTAAAAGGATATATGTAATATGTTTTATTTTACTTTTATAAGAGGGAGACTATTATCAAAAAGAAAAAGATAAATAAAAAAAGACTATTAGGTCAAGATGAGTGTTAAAAACACTTTCTTTCTAACACGAACTTTTTTATTGAGTAAAATCAATTACTCGTGTAATTGCTATGAATATGATCGTCACTACCATGCCTGCAGTTGTTCAAGCAAAGGGTGGTGGTATTTCTGTTTTGTAAAAGTGATCGCCGTTTCTCAGGCCAAGTCCCCTCTTTATGAAGGCTCAAAATCTATCCTGGCCAAGAACCATCTCGAGGTTACCTCGCCACGTATATGTTCCCCTAACTCCTTTCTCTGAGAACCTTGGTCTTAAACAATGTAACCGAGATGTTTGAACTTCCCGCTTCTGCTCTCGTCTTCGCTCATGTGCCGAGCACATGGTCAACTTTGGCCATCTCGGAATAAGGAGTTGTGTGGTCCACAACCCCCAAACACAAGGCATATAATGGCGAAGTGCTTAAGTATTCTACTTCTACATGTAAGACACGGGCTAAGCTCATCACAGCAAGGCAGTATAGAAATATATGTCATATGATGGTCCAAATCCCACACTTTTAAATTTGATCCTACATAAAGTGGTGAGACTCACATTTATTTCACTCAATAAGAAAATGAATGTTATAATGAGCCTGTATCAAAACCTCCTATTAGAGAAAATTTGTGAATATTTATTCAGCCAAATGCACCACACAACAACACCAGATGACATATATATTGTGAAGCCAAGAGCTAATTGACAATTTATGTCACAATGAACCCAACTCTGCAAGTCATTATAAAAAGTATAATGAGAGAAGATGAAATTGAACCTTCTAACAATCTTGCTAAAGATGAAGAGATGTTTCAACATGATCCAATTAGAGATAAAAAGAGAAAGTTTAATCAATACCACATCTATTTCCTTTATCATTAGTCTCAAACCCATTACTATAAACAAGTCAAAGAAAACATTTATTCTTTTGAGGACCCTCCGACCATTTCCACACATTCATCCAATGAGAGTTACTTTGTCGTACTACAATGAAGAAGAAATTAATGAAACTTTATTGTAAAAAATCTTGTTTGAAGATTACAACCAAAATCATCCTCTCTCAAACTAGAAGAAGTTAAAGTGCACCTAAAATAATCTGATTTAAAATCTATTACTAGAATAAGTTTCCTACGTGATTCAGCAGCCAATTTTCTTGCCTACCAGAAAATGTGACACCATAAAAATCACTTAAGAATGAGAAATATTTTGAGCTACAACATCCTTTATGTTTAGAATTGATGACATGATCTTTTACATGATTTTAGCTATGTTTTTGAGTCGATTTAGAAGAGACTGTGGTCATTTTAAAGATATTTTAGAGGAGTTGCTTATGCTTTAAGAACATTTTGTATCGTTTTCATTTGAGTTCGTATAATTCCATTTCTTCTTAAAATTGGCAATTTCATATGTGTCTGGGATCATATTCGGCAGCATGTAAATCAGAAAATTAAGAAATCACATGGAGTTATGGAGGCAGAAAAATGAAGACTAATAGAGTTTTAGAAAGTTTTTGAAGACAATACAATGTAGGAAAATAATGTTTCAAGATGAAAGCATGGAAGAAGATCAGTCAAAAAATAAAGAAAAAGGTGTTCAAAAAAAAAAAAAAAAAAAACTTGGTGGTGTAAGGTGAAGGCAAATAGCAAGTTAAGCATCAAGGAGCAGCTAGGCAAGGCTAGAACCAGAATTGTTTGTTAAGGGTGCAAAAATTATGCGTAGTTCATTGTTTTGTTTGAAATCATAAAGTAACATTGAAATAAGCAGATATTATGTATTGGAGATGCATAATTATATACACCATCATTGTAAAAGAAAGTTACACTATTAGTCAATCATAATCATCAAATAAATAAAAATGTTAGACTTTAATCATAATTATTTTTAAAATTACACATATGACTAGTTGTGATTTTTAGCCAACGTATAAAAATTAAAATCTAAATAGTTATATATATACGAAAAATAACAAATTCATTTCAATAATTTTTTAACGGTTTTATTCAAAAAAAACATAATAATTAACGGTTAAGGTGTTGTATAAATGTTTCGTAACTAGACTCTTTTAAAAAAATGTTTAAAGTTAATGATCTTAACAAAAAATTATTTTGAAATAGCCAAATTAAATTTACAACAATTGTTCTTCCGACGAAATAATTAATATCGTTTTGAAAATATGTATGAACTGACATTGGAAACTGGAAAGAGCTTGTAAATATCTAAGGTTGTGTGGAAAGGATAATATAAATCCATGCAACCATTTTGTATTCGGGTCGGGTACAATGAGAATTTCTTGAAGTCATCGATGTATATAGAATTTCGCTCTCCCCCAACACAAAACACTCGCGCCCTGCAGCCATGCCTAAATTACTCTTGCGTTAGTTAAGTCACGCAGCATGAGTTAACTCACGCAGGTTATAAACCCAACGTACGTTAACTCACGCTAGTCTTTTGTACCACCTAACGCATATCTTTTGGTACCACTTATGCTATAACATTGATGAACTCTGTTTATTGGATTATAATTTTGTAAGTTTTGTTGGATTATAATTATTTTAAGTCTGAAGACTCATCCTTGGGTAATGTTTTCTGAAGGATCCTTTGGTAATGTTTTACGTCAGCATTGTAGGAGATTGTTATAAGGCATTAAAAGTCAAAACTATATTAATGTAGGTTGTCACTTGTAGAAAGTTTTTGCCTTTTACACGTGCCTTCTGATTTTTGGAGTTTCATGCATGTTTTAGTTGATATCATTCACAAATCTCATAATCTGCCACTTTTCAACACTACCTGTTAAAACCCACACTATCTTGGATTGCACGTGTTGATATAATAAGGGTAGAGAAAATGGTTTTGGTTGCCACCAAAGTGACCAACTTCTTTATACTTGGGTTGCTTTTTTGCAAAAAATGCATTGGAGTACAATAATAACTCAGTGTGACTTAAGTCACGCATAAAATACAACGTGCGTTAGTTAAGTCACGCTGCGTGACTTAACTAACGCAATGGTAATTTAGGCATGGCTGCAGGGCGCGAGTGTTTTGTGCTGGGGGGAGAGCAAAATTCATGTATATATAGGGTGTTTGTGGGTGGGTTTGGCCAAACCCAAAACCAAACCAAATAGGGTTCTTCGGTTTCGGTGAGGTAAAATAACCACCCGTTATTCTATTGGATAGGTTTGGACAAACCCACTAAGTTTTGGGTTGGGTTGGATTGGGTAATGAGTTACCCAACTTATTTTTCTATTTTTTTAATATTAAATGACTAAATGAAAAGTCCTCATAATTTGTTTTAAAATTGTACTCTACTTTTTAATTTTCTTAAAAAAATGTTTAACTTATTTTACGATAATTTTATGCATCATATAATATCAAATAATAAACTCCATCATAAAATGCTTGCAATAAACTAAAGTTGTATGACATAAAATTGCATTAGTATCAAAATAACCAAAAAGTGCAACATATTAATTTGTAACTCTAGTATGTTTTGATTTTCAATATATAGGGTACAATGTGTATGTTTTGGAAATCTAATTTAATCAACAACAACATCACAATTTAGGACGGAGAACATGTATCTTTAACTATGCATACTAATATAGTTTTAGACTTTGGGGTGGTGGTAGCCCTAATGCCCAACACCTAGGGTTGGAAATGAATTGAGTCGAGTCGAATTCGTTTGAGTTTGACTAAGCTCGGTAGGAATTAGTTTAGTTCGAAACTTGACTCAAATTCGACATAAATCTTAGTTCAGCACAAAACTCGACTCAAATTCGATATAAACCTTTTTATGGTTTCAATTTGGCTCGTTTAAAGTTAACGAACAACTCGATTCTATTCGTAAGGTTCAGTTTGTTAGCTAGAATAAAATGATTCATAAATAATCTTTTAATTGCACTTTAAAAGGTTCAGCTAAGGGAGGTCGCAATTAATGCATAATTTGCATTATACATTTGCTTTGCATTGCTGCCTTTGCTAACGCACACATGAGCTTATTTTATACAGGGATGCTCCTCTAGGTTGTTGTGAAATGTCCGATGTGGGACTATATTAAAATGTGAATTTGAAATCTTAAACCAGAGATATTATGTCTCGTAAACCAACTCAAGTTCAGCTTATTTATTTAACGAACTTAATTTTCAGCTCATTTGATTCATGAACAAGTTCAACGAGTTATTTATAGAATCGAGTTTCGAACTATTGTCGAGTTGGTTCGGTTCATTGTCAGCCCTACCAACACCTAGTTTCGTCTTTGCAGCTAGGTTTTCTCCACCTCCTCTCTTGAGTATGTTTTGTAGTTTATTCTTGTTTATGTCTTAAGTTGCCATGAAAAACTAAACTCCATGTGATTACAGTTCTAAGTTGAATCTCTATTTATTTGTTGGAATCAATTAATATAATCTTTTTATTCAGTTGTAATTTAAGTCTTATTTAACTTTTCTCCGCATGTCTTGCTTTTAGACCCCTCAACACAAATAAGACTTAATTGTATTTAATAGACCTTAGGCATAGTCTGATGACTTATCTATGTATGTTCTCTATATTAGAATATAACGTTGACTTACCTTAGTTTAATCCGAAAAAGAACATAGGTTGAAAGTTACTTATTTATCTTAATCAAGTTAGGGCTTTTAAGTATGATGTTAGATTATGAATCATCCATTAAGAATTTACTTTGTGTATCGCTCTAGTTAAGTACAGTTGCCTTGAGTAATTCTACTGATCTATAAAAATTCATAATCAACCATATTTTATAAAGTACTTAGGCATAACTGCTATTGAATATTGTATTAATTCGATAAAGAAGACAGAGAGAATTCAAAGAATCATACATCGTTGCCTAACATCTGAAGCAAACCTTTATTTTTCTACAAACAACTACAACTAGCATTGAGCACACAATTCAAATATGTAACACCTGATACCTTTTATTTCTTTCTAGTTTAAATGAATTAATTGAATTGTTATGTTGATGACAATTAATGTGGAGACGATAAACATACTGCTTTATTACTTGTTACAATTTGGTACATATTTAAAATTTGACATCATGAACTCAACAAGAAAAATAGAACAAATAACAATAGCAACCAAACCTAAATAGTCCAATAAATAAAGATTCAACCAAGAATGAATATATAACAAATGTGCATAAATAATCCAAAAAATTAAAACCAAAGACAAAACATAGAGAGTAGATGAACAACATCATAATTTTTTACTCAATTTGGCTCAAAATTTACTTATGTTGCGGGAGATAACAATTCTCCAATTAATTTACAATTAATAAGAGATGCAAAAAAGATTACAAGAAATTAACCCAACTATTCAAGCTAAACAAACCCTAATTTTTACCTTTAACCCTTTCTCTCAACCCTTGATTATTTTCACCCTAGGATTCAATAATAGAGAAATCTTAAATTTTTCACCTAATCATTCCTAATAACCCTAGATGTTTACAATGTGTTTTCCAACCCAAATTACTTATCAAAAAGCTCTCACCATGAAAACTTTAGAACAACTTCATGTCCCCTTGTTTCTATAGCTTGCTTGAGATGCCATATTTATATAGAAAAACATGCATGGTTTGAATCAAGCTTTCTTCCTACTTACTCTGATTCTAATCCAGCATGATTTGAATCTCAGGAGTACTTGGTTCGAATCCCACCCGAAATAATCCAACATAAACTCATTTTCGACACCATGATTCAATTAGTCTCATTACTCATGTTACCATGATTTGAATCATCACCACCAAAATCTGCAAAAACATAGTTTTGAAGTATATATTCACCACACCTTAATCAGTTTTTTGTATTGAAGTGAAACGCCATTTTCTCATATTAAATTATTATAACGACAAAAAAAAAAAAAAAATGTTCAACTATGACTTCCGAGTATATCTAATAATTTAAAACAAGACATTTTTATTGACAATGTGGTTCAAAAAGAGTTTATATTTAATAACAAAGATAGTATAAAGAGCTCATTTCACAAGGTTTTTGAAAATAGTTGCATGACAAATCAAACCAAAGAATCACAGGAAAATGCTCCATATATTTGAATGAATGAGTCAATCACATGCTAAGAGAATCAAAATTTCTGTTAATTGCAAGTATTCAGAAATTCATTTACAAGAGCAAAATCGATCAATTTTCACTTCTTAATAACTCAAATTAAAATGAAAAAAAATATATACAAACAATGAAAGAATGTCATTATATTTTTCATTAAATGAAGAAAAAAACATTGCTGCATAGATTACATTTTACAGAATGGCAAAACCAATGAATTAAGAAAAAACAATGGTACAACAACAAATGAGAAATTTACAAATTAACATGTGTTATTGTGCTAATGAAGTTGTAGTTGGAACAACCATGGTAGTTGACGTACTAACAAAAGTGTTTGTTGATGTAAATCCCTCCGTTTCACCACCATCTAAACCCGCCGCCCACCGACGTAAAATCCTCAACAATGTCGCCGCCTTCCTCCTCCCTCTCACACTCCCCACCGCCATTAACTCCCAAATCACCCTTTCCACACCATGAATCGCCGCAAGCTCCGCCACAATCTCTGATCCACCTTTCCTACACATTGTCACAAGTGTCGCGGCCGCGCTCTCCCTCGCCCTCTCTGATCCCTCCCTTAACACCGTCCCCAGTTTTTTAATCCCCACAAAAGCCGCCGCAACCGCAACTAATCCTCCACGCTTAACCACCGCTTCAAGTATCGTCACTGCCTCCTCCGGCATTACCGCCATAATCCCTGCTGTCATCTCCACCGCCCCACTCTCTACCAACCTCGCCACCGTCTCCCTATCCGCTGCTAGATGCAAAATGGCTGCCAATGCATCCCTCTTCGCACCCTCAGGCCCATTCTTCGCCAACTCAATCAATCCACTAACGATACGTGTCTTCCTACCTAACCGCTTTCTAAAAGCAACCACTCCAGTTAAACTAAACACAGTAGCCGCCGCATTTGCTTTAGCCTCCCACGTCGCACCCGATCTTAAAACCTCTGCAACACCGCTTAAAACACCTTCAGTCTCCATTATCCTTGTCTTATTCGCTTCAAGTATCGAGAGATTTAATATCGTTGTAACTGCATTAACTTGTAAACTCGGATTTTGCGAACCAACTTCATAGCTTAAAAACTGAACTAAAATCTCTATAGCTCCAGCTTCAGCTATACAAGCTCGACTCTCCGAATCTGATTTTGCCAAAACCCGAAGCTCATAAACGACACCATTTGTCTCTTCCATCGACGCTAAAGAACCGTTAGTCAAAGTCAACTTGTTGACTAAAAACGCTGCCGTCATTCTTGTTGCTTCCAAAGCTGTCTTATTTGTAACACCACCGTTAACTTTAACGGCAACCGTTTCACTTTCAAACGGAATTTTCTGTTCTTTGCACCAAATAGCTATCATATTTCTCAAAGCATGGTTAGGTATTAACTCCATGTGGGCCAGGGTTTGACCTGTTTTAGGACACGTGTTGTGTCCAGAATCCATCCAAAGCTTAATAGAACAACGATCGTACGTCTGTCCTGTTGCCACGACGACAGGCTCCCGCATCAGTTCAAGACTTATCGGACACCGGTAATCCGCCGGAACCACCACCTCCATCGACTGATTCCGCCGTAGACGGCCATCATTTCCCGATGACGGCGTCGAAGCACCAAAAAGAACGCACTTCGCATAACGAACCAGTCCGATCAACGCAACAATCTCCGATTTTGATTGTTCTTCGTTCCGATTCTGAATTTCTTCCTGAAGATTTTCAATCTCATTTCTACAACTTGAAGAATCTTGAATCTCCAATTTCTCAAAAATTGAAGATAATTTCTCCTCTTTTGGAACAATTTCTCTCTTGATTCCTTCAAGAACAGAAACAACGTCGTTTCTGAGATGAATTTGTTCTTCACCTAACAAATTCTTCGTTTCTGAACACTGTTTTCTAATCAGAACAACAAGCTCCAATACATCATCGTTCAAGTTCATTTCTTGAATTGGAAAAACATCAAGAAGAGTTGATAATTCACCTGTTAATTTGTTGAAATTATCAGCAACAGTTTCAATCTGCATGAGAATTGAAAATTTGCTTCCATTAGAACAATCTTCAAGCAGAGTTTTAACCCTATGAAGCACAATATACATTTCTTCAAGACAAAGAACATAAGAATTTTGACGAGTTGAATTCGAAGATGAAACTGAATTGCGAATTAGGTCATCGAAAACGACACCGAGAAGGTGCGTTTTACGTATAGTGGAAGAAGAAATTTTGTTTAAAAGGAAACGACACCATGGAGCTGCGTTTAAGGAACATATTTGGTTTGTGAGGTGTAAAAGAGAATGGAGGAGGTTAAAGTTAGTGATATTTGGGGTAATAAACGACGACGTTTCTGATGATGGTGGTTTAGTAGTTGGGAATGTTTGAGGTGATATTGCCATATTTTTTGGTAATTGATGATTGGAAGAACTTAAGGGTATGAAAGAATTATTAGAAGAAAATGAAGCATGAAGAAGAAGATGATGGTGATGACTTTTCATTGAAGAAAGATAGAAGATAGATGAAGGAACTTAAAAAATAAAATAAAATAATGAATTATTATTTAAGTTATTAAAGAAACTATAGTCTTATACAATTTGGGTTGTTTTTGTTTTTTGTTTTTTCTATGTGTAAGACACAAACTTGTTCAATGAATGAAATATGGGTTTGCTTTGCTGGCTTGGTTTGGCTAGCAATGAATAATAATCATACTATTATATTTTATTACAACTTGTGATTGGTTTTGAATTTTGAGTGTTTTTTTTTTTTTTTCTTTTGAAGGGTGTTTTGGTTTTACTTGTTTGATGAAAATTATTGATGTTATATATACACACGGTTTTCTTTTGGTGATGAGCTAGTTGACAATCTTTTTTCTTTTTGGTACAAAGTTGACAATAGTTTAATATGACAATTATATGGTCAAATTCATTCATATTGGTAATGTGTATGTGAAAGAAAAGTATATAGCGGCTGTTTATTGAAAGTCCGCCGCAAGTTTTATTATTTGACTGCATTGGGTTTTATAGTCAAACAAGAAAGAGGTAAAAGGGAAAATATTACTATAGGTAAAGAACGTGTCGAGGTGTCATCACTGTACGAACCTTTTGAGTTTATTTGGATGTATTTGGATAAAGATTGAAATATTTCCATTCATCATATTTTTTGAGAAGGAAGCTCTTGCATGAATATATTTAAAAAATTAGGTGATAATCATTTAGAGTCTCTTGTGATGGTACATCAACCATTACCTTGTCAAAAAATCTCTTTACTTCTTCTGCAAACAAACATCTGAAAAAAGTTTCGATGCTATAGAATTTGGTTGAAAGGTAAATAAAGTTTAATTAATAATTGCTTCTGCCCAAATTCAAACTTGAAGATTTTTAACATTCATTCATTAGCTACTAATTTCAATTATTTAATTAATTAAATATTGGGAAATACTAAGTGTTGCTTCCGGGCAGTGGTTAAGGATGTTAAAAATAGAAATTATATATTAATTATTGCATTGAAATTTTTGTAATTGATCAATAAAAAATCAAAATAGTTTCCTTTTTGATAATAATTTTCTTTTTCGGTATGCTTAACCAGTGTTTCAGAGACACCAGTTAACATGACCCTTAAATATTTACTATTATGATCTTCTTATAATAATTATTAGCATTTTCTTGACTTTGTATGCGTTGTGTCGCAGTGGTTTGATCAAGCTAGTGAGGCTGCAAATTGGTAAGGGTTGTTGTAGACTTAGTTGTGTATATAATGTTTCATGGTCATCATGATTGCATTAAAATATATTCGCTGAACCAATCAATTATTTGTGGAGCACTCTTTCTTTTGGTTTGGTATATTTCCACTTTAGATTTTTTATAGTAAAGAAAATTCCTTTCATTATTTTTTTACTTTTTTTTGTTCTCTTTTGCTAAAGTTTTCCTTTTATACTTTATCACTATAAGAGAAAAAGTACATAGAGAATACGCGTACTAATCATCATAAATGATTAGCGATTTTTGGGTTTTTTCAACCCTCAAACATTCTTTAAAATCATAAATTTAGAAATTATTATTCAAAAAGTTAGATATTGCAATTTCTAATGCTTAAATACATAAACTTTTATGAAATATACTCGCTCCATCCTATATTAGATGACTTAATTGACAATATACATTATTGACCTGACATACTTTAACTATATTTTTCTACAGTTGTACAAAGATAAATTATATCATATAAGATGTTGAATTCGTCTCGATAAATATTTTTAAAATATTAAATTTTCGAAATTTTTTCTAAAAAATAATTAAAGATATTAAAGATAAAAATTATACATTAGTTTGTGTAGCAGTGTCAACTATCACTTAATATGAGACGTATTGAGTACTATTTAAGATATTTAAATAGTGTCCAAGAGACACTCGTTAATATTTTCTTACTAATATTTTTTTTATCAAATAGCTTAGTGACTCAAATTTTATCCTTTGAGACTTAAATTCTGACACATGTATATCATAATGTCCTTACAAATTAAACTATGTTCATGGGGACAATATCATATTGACTTAATTGTTGTGTAGCAAGTGTGAGTTTGAAGGTCTACATTGCTTGAAAAACTGGAGGTCGAGAAACATATATGTGAGAGGATACATAAATTCAATGGATTAAGATTTTGTTTGAGATGTGGTGTCCAACTCACTTGTGGATTGCTCTTGAGCCAATATGGATTACTTTCCATGCTCCCCTCACTAACCAACAGTGGTATCAGAGCCAATGGTCCGACCAAGTATTCCACCGGCTCCTTGTGTCGAGGGACTTCTTGACAATGGTGGTCAGATGACGTGTCATTTTGATGCAGCGACAACAACGGTGCAAGTACAAACATATACGGATGAAAAAACTCCGCTTAAGAGGGGGGCAAAATGAAATGACGGACCGGCACTTAAGGGAGAGATTGTTGTGTAGCAAAAGTATGACTTGGAAGTCACAAACTGCGTGAAAAAAATGGAGGTTGATCAATAAATTAGAGGATTCATAAACTCAATGTCTTAATATTTTTGGTTACATTGTGATGTCAAATTCACTTGTATAGTTGTCATTGAGTCAATATGGATGATCCTCCGAGCTTTTCTTATAACCCAACAAGCTTAACATATTATCAACAATAAGTTAGCTAGTAATATCAGAATGCATTTGAAACTACCGTTAAATTACCAGCATATATGATTGATTTTGGTCTTAACCCTCCTGTTTTTGAAGAATAGCCTTAGTAATCTGGGGTTTGACAGAGAGATAGTAAAATAAGAATTATTTCACCTAAAAAGCAAACTTAAATTTTTTAGAACAATTTAACATTATGTGGAACTCATTAACCATTTAAATTCAATCAGATGATTATATCATGAATGCGTTGATAACATATCTAAAAAAAACTCCAATTTTTAAAACATTTTACAACTGTAGAAATCATTTTAAAATATTGATAAATGAAGAAGATTACATTTATAAAACTCTATGGCTTACTTATAAAATTGAGCATTATTCTTTTTGATTGACATGAATGTTTGGTTAGTTTATATCTCTTGTAAGTTTCATCATCCTCTTTGATTGAAATTTTGCGTGGCATATAAAAAAAAGTCCCTTTAACGTTATCAAAATTCAAACAACTACTGATCTATTAACTTAACCTAACCCAAGAAAACTTAACCTAACCAAAAAAAATATAGTAAGTTGAAATCACATTTACTTCAAACATGAATCTTAAGTGAAAAGTATGATAATACCACTAATAATATTGTTTTATATTAAAAACACTAATACTATTGCTATTCCATATATGGGGGTATTCAAGCATGAGATTTTGTTTTATCTCTCTACTAATTAATTGATTAATATTTGATTAGAACTTAGAAGTGTTTAGCCGTCAAAAGGGTTATAAGTTATAACTTCCAATGGATTAAGTAATTTTTGACTTTGCTGCAAGTTGCTTTGACAAGCACGCAATTTGCATGATCAAATAAAAATCTCAACCCAACCAATTTCTTAATTAAATATATAAGATAAGATATCTAATACTTCGCTTTCACAAATTTCTATCCCCACCCCACCAGCACCTCCCCTTCTATTTTAGTTTCTTCAATTACACTTTACACTATTTTGTGGCCCCATATATGTAGAGTACAATCCCAATTTCGTAACTGTATTATTAGTATTAGGCGTGGGAATCTGGAAATCTCTATGAATATTGACATGGTTGGTATGGCTTTTCTGTTGGCACATTTCAACAGCTAAGCTAAGGGGTCTGTATTTAACTCACTTTGCTTCAATCCTAGCTGTGTCAAAGTGTCACATTTAGATGTACTAAAAAAACAAAAAATGCCGCACTTTGTATGTTGCTTCCGGCTGCGATTATGGTGCATAAGGAATCCTTATGCACCCTGCATAAATTCAGAAATGGTTTTTGTGAGTTTTACTCCAAAATCATTAAATGCATTTAATGGTTTCCAGCACTCTGCATAAATCCCAACCCAATTATGGCAAAACCATTTTACTATGGAAATGGTTTCTGTGAATTGTACTCCAAAACCATTTCTGGACTTATACAGAGTGCATAAAAATTTTCTTATGCACCATAACCGCACCCAAGACCTCTCAATTATATTCCATATTCTTTATGGTCCCTTTATTAGAAGTTATTTTTGGATGAAAAAATCACTTCTTTTTTTTTTTTTTTTAAATAAAATGGTTTCTTTTAGAAGTTTTCATTTGTAAATAATAAAATGGTTTCTATATGTATGGATTCGGCAAATCAAATTACACTTCGAGGTGTGGAGCAAAAGTAAGTAGCAACCAAAGCAAAATAGCTTCGATCAACAATAACTTTAATAGATCTAGTAACTAAGTATAACCAAATCATGAGAAGATGAGAGAAGAGAAAAAACACAACAATATTTATTTATCAAGTTCAACCCAAATTAAATTGACTTTGTCTGAGGAAGAAAACAACTCTTCAATCCATACTACTCCCTCCGTTTTTAAATATAAGTAAATTTTACTTTTTAGGTTCATTCAATTAATGATGTATGTGGTTAATAATATGGACCACATACATCATTAATTGATATTATGAACCACATACATAATTAATTGAATGAACATAAAAAATAAAATTTGCTTATATTTAAAAACGGAGGGAGTAAGAGGTTACAAGAAATTAACTTCACAAGCTCTAAAGCAAAAACCCTATTTTCTGTACATTTTCTAGGTCACTCAAGAGAGAAAACTTTTTTATCGTTCCTATAATGATATCTCACTACACAAGGTGTTTGTGAAGTGTTTACCAACCCAAAAAACTCACCCAAAGACACACGACCATAGTCTCTAAGTTCTCTCATTTGGTTTGACAATATTACACAAGGAAGAGTGAGAAAAGGCTTAAATAGAGGTTCACAAAATGGTACAATGTGCCTCAAGAAGGTAAGCGCGTGCCGCACATGCAACAACTAGAAAACACGTGGAGAAATGTGCCTCACTCGTGCCGCCCAAAGACGAATGTGTGTCACGTAGACGATAGTGCAACAACACGAGTTTTACAATATTTGCTTCCTACTCTTGATGCATGATGCGATTTTAAGTTAGATTCAACATGTTAAATAAGTTTTTGTTCCTCATAAATATATCAAATTTTGTTTTTAGTTCCTCTAAAATTTTGTTACAAACAATTGTTCTTCAAGCATTCTCTATCTGCCTTTGTTGTCACTATTATTATGTCGACTCATTGTACATTTGAAATTTTGAATTGATTTTTGTTGTCATGTTTGATATATTATAGAAATCTTCCTACCAAAAGTTTATAAGATTTTAAAATTAGATGAATTAATTATGAATTTTTTTTATGATTTTGGTGCTTAAAAAATATATTTAATTAATTTTTTGTTAAAA
This sequence comes from Medicago truncatula, assembly GCF_003473485.1. Classification (NCBI taxonomy): domain Eukaryota; kingdom Viridiplantae; phylum Streptophyta; class Magnoliopsida; order Fabales; family Fabaceae; genus Medicago; species Medicago truncatula. Next base: position 10,546,864 of record NC_053045.1, read on the forward strand.
ATATTCTAAATTTATTTGAGCGAAATTCTTATAATATTCTAACTTGTCTCCAAAAACAAATACAAAAAATTGAAGGAAACAAGTGAGTTAACTTAAAAACAGAGATGAAAATGGTATTAGAAAATATTTGAAGGATCATTGTTTAAAGAAATTTCGTTGATGAATTAAAAACAAAATTTGTATGTTGATATATTTATAGGGACTAAAAACTTATTTAACTCGAAAGATTAGAATCGAAAAAGTAAAATTTATAAACTGCTTCAAATAAAAAGTTGTCTTGAATAGCTTTTTCTTAAAAAAAAATTCAATAACAATTATATATATATATATATAACAACTCTAATTTCTTTAATAAAAAGATCTAATAATTAATCACTAAATTATTAAATATCAAAATTACTTTTTTAGAATTCTTAGTCTTGCTAAGCATAGTCCGTCGCAAGCTCGGGTAAAAAGAGAGGATTGCATTAGACTTCGGCAACAAATGTAAAACATTGTTGAATCTATATGACTTGGACTGTTTTTATTTTTATTTTTATTTTTTATATGTCATATTTTGAAGGAATATTTTTTATAAGTCTTAACAAATTATTATACCCTTATTTGATTCACCCACGATTAAGTCCGATGATTAATTATTAATAAGAAAGTATTAAAAAATAATGTTTGGTAAAAAATGAACTAGTTGAGCTTAGTTCGATTTGATTCTGAAAGATTAAGAACCGACCACAGTTGAACAAATCTACAAATTGATTGGTTCTTCAATTCAACTTGTGAATAGGCAAATCTTGTCTGATTCTTCTGGTAAAACACAAAGCAATTATTTTTCTCTGCATGCATAAAATGAAAGCTTACTTGCCTGCATGATAATATTGAAAACAAAGTATACAACTTTTTTCTTTGTACTACCAGTAAAAAATTAAAATTATTGACTAAATTTAACTATATATAAAAAAATTGTTACCAAAGCTCCTCTTTTTTCCTATCAAAGGTTTGATTTCCACAACATGTTGAAATAAAGTATTTTCTTTAGGAGATGTTGAAACAAAGTTTGAATTGTGGAGAAAGATATTACCCATATTTAGTGACCAAAATTTCAATCCCTAAAGTTAGTAATTGGAAAATTTCAGGTTCGAAATTTGCATTGCAGCAATGTCCTTACAAACTGAATTATACATAAGCTATAAGATGAATGATGAACTTCATATTTTGTTTCTTTAAATTTTCCTTCTCATATATTTCATCTACAAGATCTCGAAACCGCCTTCTCAAGAACAGTGTCGGTTTTTATCACACCTTCATAAAATCATATACATAACCTGAAATTAATCGACATTGGTCTTCAACACTGATTAATTATAAAAGAATAATTCTCCTTAATAAAAACTAAATTTTTATGATTCTATAAGAATTTAAAAATGAATTTAACAATATAAACGTTTATTTGAAATATCATATATGAATCTTTACTATTCCAATTCAATTAGTACATGTTTACATGCTCATTTCTTTTATTCAGCATGGGCATCATTAATTTTAGGAAGTTTCTATTTTGAAATATTTGTATGTACTCAACATGGGCATCATTATCATTATTATTATTGTTATATATTTTGATGGAATGGGCATAATTAAATTTGTGGAAGTAGGCAATTGATTTAATGAACCACTGGGTAACTTTAATTATTGTTAGTTGTAACAAACTTGCATGATTGAAGAGAGGCCAAGCCGGCCATGCTATTAGAATATAAATTTTATTGGTGGTCTCTCCAAGAAGTTAACAACATGACAATTTTGTAGCTTAGGTATAGACTGATATTGAATGATGAAATGAATAATATTATACCAAATTGTTATTTTAGGAAAACAAAATGATTCTTAGCTGAACAATATGTTGAGACAATATGTAGGGTAGGAGACATTTGTGCTTCACTTGGTGAATATTATTAAATTCATCGTTTGGAAATGATTTTTAGAAAAACGTCTTAGTCACACTTACATGTTCTTTATATGAGTGAGATCATAAACTCATTATATGTGGGCATCTATGGTGTTATGTGACGGATTTGTCTTGAATTATTTGATTGACTGTTGGATTCTGTTCCTAATCTTCCTCCAGTTTGGTTGGGGTTGGATGTTTGAGATAAAAGGTTAGATGGATATCTAGTGTTGTTTTAGTTGTTCATTTGTTTCACTGTGGAAAGATCCTTTGATTTTGTTATCGCTTTACTACTTGAGTAGTGTTTATGTTCAATTTTTGTTATATCTATATTCTTTTAGGAGATTTCTCATATATATATATATATATACACCATTAAAAAAATGTTGAGACAGACAACTCTCTTGCATTTAGTTACTCACAAAAGTTATTAGAAGACAAATTATATCGACACTGTTTAGAAAATCAATATACACGATACATTGACCTTTTATTTTTAAAAGATTTTTCTATCATGTGCAAATTTATACATGTTAAGAAGTTTTAGTTGCTGTAACATGTGCAATATTGCACATGTTAGACAAACCCTTAATTAAAAACCAACAAGAAAAAAATATGTTGAGTTTGAAGCATTAATATTCATTTCTTTCTTTTTGTAATGCAAGCATCACTTGGAACTTATCCTTCAAGGTATGAGATCCCTGTGGATGTTAGTGATGGTGACACCAATAAAGGGGAGTACTATCTACCTCTATTTTGCCTTGTTTTATCTTATTTTTATCTATTTGCAACCGTTTTTTTTATTATCCTAGTAAATTTTCTTCACTTTGATAAATAAAAGAGTAAAAATAGGATTGTGACATTTTTATTTGAAGGATCTTTAAGATACCAATGATTGTTAACAATAGACATTTTTTTTAAATAACAATAGACGATGTATTTATTATGTATAGAAAGATGATATTTGTCCCCGCGAACTTAACTCAGTTGATAGAGATAATGTATAATATATGCAAAGTTTGTAGTACGAATCCCAAAAAAAAAAAAAAAAAAAAAAGGGATGATCTTTGGCAAGTTGATAATTAACATATTATTTGCTCTCATGTTTCCACTTATTTATAAACCTCTAGATTTGAGTTTTGAACCATCGTAAGGGTTTGTATACATCATACAAAATTTATGTTGTCTTTCTTGTGTTTGAGTGATAAATCATCATTGACTTTGATTCTCAAGCACTTACCTTGTAACCATAAAAAAAGCTGATTTCTATTTATGAAGCATCTTATGATGAAAATTGAAGCACTATAGAACTTTTTAGTCTCATGATTTGTTTTTTTCCACTAGTTTCCCATATTGATCCTTAAAATGTATATATATATATATATAAAATATAAAAAATAAAAAAAAAGGCCCCTTTTTTTTGCATGCAATTTGATCAATTCTATGTACTTTTTAAAGTATGAAAGAGACAACCGAGCATAAAATAAAAAGAGAGATTCTTCTCTTGAGTTCAAGAAAAAATGATGAGAAAAAAGGAATAAAAGAAGTAAAGGGCAACAATTCCAAAGGAACGAGACCCCTGTTCCACAAATCGAGTATTAACTCGTAAATTCGCTCGAGTTTATGTTTTTAGGTGGCAAAAACGTGTAAACTCGGAGGTAAACTCGGTTTTTGGTGAAATCGGAAAGTTTGACGAGTTTGACCGAGTTAACACGTGTTAAACTCAGAATAAACTCGTCCGAGTTTACCTTTGAATTTTTTTATTTTTTTATTTTGGTTATTTTTTTGTCTTATTTTCTTTCAAAATCCAATTCTTTTTTAATCCCAAAGTGCTGAAATGTTGCCTTTACGGTTAACATAACTCGTTTTTTCATACTTGTTACGTATAGAAGCTACGTCAATGTGTGACAATGACATACATTGAATTTTAAGGAATGCATGCAGAAGCTTGTTATTATTAATTGATTTGAAATCATTCAAATATATTACTTGCTCAAGTATTTAAATGAGAAAATGGAACAATTGAAGTTAGAGTTTAAATAGAGTTTAAATAGCTAAAACAGAGTTTAAATATACCGATAAACAGAGTTTAAATATACTCATTGAATTTTATGAGTCGAGTTTACATAGCTAAAACAGAGTTTAAATATACCGATAAATTTTGTTTTTTATTGTTAGAGTTTATTATTCAAATGTGGTTAATTGGTTAAGTTTTGTTTAAATATTAGCTTACATATGTTTTATATATATAATAAATTTTATATAATTTAATTTTAGGTAAACTCGTACGAGTTTATGAGTCGAGTTTACATAGCTAAAATGAGTTGAGGTAAAATCTTGAGTTGTAAAACATTGAACGAGACACAAAAGCTCAAGTGGAATACACATCAAAAGTAAAAAACAATATAAAAGTGGCTTGGTTCATATTTTAGATGGTCATCAATTTGGTTGAAAATGAAAGAAAAATATTTATATTTCAATCCTTTTGAAAAACCATGATTTGTTTGTTTAGCCTTACCTTAAAATCTGTTTTACAATGGACCCGTTACAACTCTTTAAATAGTGTCTTTTGATTCATGCTTGCTTTTGATAAGACGATTATTTACTTATTGTATAGCATAATTATCCAACCACAACGTCTAAGCTTTTTTACGCTCACCTCGTTTGTCCAACAATTAAGATGAATGAGCAAATTTGGTGGAGAAATGAAGAATAATTGCAACCAAATCATCACCTTTAACCGCACCATTAAAATAACGTCGCGTTGTAGGAATAGATTAATCAATGTTTCCTCCTCGCGTTCGCAAAAACAATATCTCATTAAGGTATTCACATCCAACAAGTTTCTCTTTGCAAGATATGATCTAGTTGGAATCCAGTCAAGAAGCAAAGTCCAAAAAAAAGTCAATAGCTTCAAAGGGGCTGGACTCTTCTAAAGATAGAGAAACACCATTTTCTCCTCATACTAACTCCCTCCTCTAAACCTAAACTTCTCACGTACCATATAACAAGATTTTACCAAAAAAAACTCCCCTTTCCACATCCAAGAATCCATCTTCTTCCCCCACCACTACTCCTATTAGTCTCTCTTTACATTGTTGAACAAGATCCATCTCGCACACAAACAGACCTCAACGCCACAAGAAACATCACTCTCCCTCCTCCCTCCCAACATGCCACAATTCCCCCAACACAACTTTTTTATCATTGGTTAAAGGAAAAAGATGAAGGAAGCAATCACTAAGTAACTCATTTGACAACCAAGTATCTTTCCAAAATCTATTTCCCATACAATTCCCCAACTTCCTCTCCAATTCCCTATTAAACCACCTTATTCCTCCTTCAACCTCGAAAGTCATCAAATCTCTCCACCATCTAGATGCAAAAGGAGGCCACTCCCCACCACCACTCTCCACCATTCCACTCACCCTTGTATACCATATTAATCCACTATTACCCTCTTCCATAAAGAAGAATCCTCATGAAGCAGGTGCCACCTACACTTCGCCAGAAGGTATAAATTCATCAATTTAATATCTCTAACACCTAAACCTCCCTTACATCTTGGTTGGCATACATGTCTCTACTATACCCAACAAATTTTTCTTCCTCCCCTCGGGTTCACAAAAACAACATCTCATTGAGGTAGTCACATCCAACAAGTTTCTCTTTGCAAGATATGATCTAGTTACAATACGGTCAAGAAGCAAAGTTCGAGAAAAAGTCAATACCTTCCAAGGATCTGGACTCTTCTAAAGATAGAGAAATACCACTTTCTCCTCACACTAACTCCCTCCTGTAAACCTAAACTTCTCAAGTACCATATAACAAGATTTTACCAAAAAAACTCCCCCTTCCTCCGGCTTCCACATCCAAGAATCCTCTCCTTCCCCCACCACTACTTCTATTAGACTCTCTTTACATTGCTGAACAAGACCCATCTCGCACACAAACCTACCTCCACGCCACAAAAAACATCACTCTCCCTCCTCCCTCCCAACATGCCACAATTCCCCCAACATGACTTTTTTATCATTGGTTAAAGGAAAAAGATGAGGGAAACAATCGCCAAGAAACTCATTTGACAACCAAGTATCTTTCCAAAATCTATTTCTCATATCATTTCCAAACTTCCTCTCCAATCCCTATTAAACCACCTTATTCCTCCTTCAACCTCGAAAGTCATCAAATCTCTTCACCATTAGGATGTAAAAGAAGGCCACTCTCCACCATTCCACTCACCCTTGTATACCATATTAATCCATTATTACCCTCTTCCATAAAGAAGAATCCTCATGAAGGAGGTGCCACCTCCACTTCGCCAGAAGGCATACATTCATCAATTTAATATCTCTAACACCTAAAGCTCCCTTACATCTTGGTTGGCATACATTTCTCCACTTTACCCAACAAATTTTCCTTCCTCCCATCACTCCTCCCCCCCAAAGAAATTTTATTTGAAGCCCCGCTACGTTCTTAGCCACCCTTGCCGCCATTTTAAAAAGAAGATAAAAAAATAGCAACTGAATTCAACACCGAGGTTAAGAGAACTATCACTCCTCTTAAACTAATAACTAATATATCTATTTTCCCAAGCATTTAACCTCCGACTAATTTGATTCAACATTGGTTCTCACATATACATCTTTCCTGGATTCACACCAACTGGTAGGACCAAATACACACAACATTGGTTCCCACATAGACATCTTCCCTGGATACACCAACTGGTAGGCCCAAATACACAAAAAAGATTAAATCCTCACTATAATTAACGAAGTTTGAAGGCATGGACACAAATTTCGTAGCGTTAACTCCCATTAAACAACTTTTGGGAAAATTCACCTTCAAGTCCAACACTATCTCAAATCCACGTAATATCGCATTTAACGTCCAAAGATTATCAACAATCGCTTCACCAATACATAATGTATCATCCGCATGTTGAAGTTGTGAGATACTGCATTGTCGATAAGACCACTAAAACCTTTGGTAACCAAGAGAGAGGAACTTAAACCTCAAAAAACTAAAAAAACACATATCCCACATGATTGCAAACACAAAGTTAAACATATTTCAGTCATTCAATCACAATTAAACATAAAACGTAATGTAGGTTATTTTTCAATACTTCTCGTATTACATCTATCAAAAGTAAATATGCCCAAGATAACTTATCAATGTTGTCTACATATAGGTAATAAAAGGCAATCGATGCACATCATCATGTTGTCCTTTTCTTTTTACACATCATCATGTTGTTTACATATAATTAATAAGAACGATTTTATAAAAATTAAAAAAATTAAAAAAAAAAAAAACAAACAAACAAACTTACTATAGCTACTAATCACATCTCAAAACTAAATTGCTATTTAATACCATCCAATATCAGTGTGCGATAGCTATACCATATGTCATGAGTTAAATTTTATTGTCTACTCATGATAGCATGCACAAGATTTATTTTTTGAAGTTTAAAATAATCTAAAGTCAAAATATCAAATACATATGCTGATATGCAAGAAACATGTGGAAATTAGATATTTATATAAAGGTTTAACAAAGAGTCAATAACGTAAAGTCAGTGATAGATTTCAAATGAAAACCTAATTTTCTAAGCAAAAAAAAAAAAAAAAAAAACGTTACGGTCACAAAAGTCAGTATCAATGTCTCTTAATAAAATGCATTGGAACCAAGATGCAGCTTGTACTACTTGTAGATTGGATCTTCTGAGAGAAAAATACTTAAGCAGAAAAGTAAGCATATTTTCTAGACATTTGATTGCTTTTATATTTTTATATTTTGCTAGTCTTTTGTATACCGAAAACACTATGACATTGATCAAATACAAAATAGTGTGAATGGTAGGTCGTTGCCTAGAAGCAACACGCTATACAGCTCGAGTACAGTTTCAAATGAGCAAGGGTCGATGCATCGCCACTTGGAAACAGTGAAAAATAATCTAAATATGATTTATGATAGAACACTACGGCGCCATAATTTAATCCATGTAACCGCCCCACTTAATGGAATAAGTTTTGTTTGTTGTTTGAGAGTTTCTTTTCTAAAACAACCCACTTTTAAAAGATATATACAAAACTAACCCTCCATTGAAAAATATGTATGAAAATGCTCTACTTTTTTTAGAACCTAGAAGCACGTCATTTCATTTGCCATTGAAAAAATATTTACGTAAAGTAAGATTGTGATTAATATATTAAAATCCTCAGAGAAATCTGCATGAAATTGGAAAAATTAAATTGAAAAGTCTTGAAAGCCGCCAGAAATTTGCAGGAAATAAATGCCATGCACAAAAACGAAATAGTTTCATGCAGATTTTTTGGAGGAAAAAAAGGCTGAAAAAACAGTCTAGCCAAATGAAATGGCTTGCTCCTATTAAAGGTCCCTAAAAAAATAGGGCATTTTGATATATATTTTCAATGTAGGGTAGTTTTGTATATATTTTTCAAAAGTCGATTATTTTAAAATAAAAAAATAAAAAAAAATCTTCATTTGACACTGAAAGAGGAAAAAATGGATACCAAAGAACAATACAAAATACAAATAAATGATTCAAAATCAAATAGTTGATGTGGATAAGCTTCTATGGTAATTTATCTTTAACAAACTGAAAATTTATTACTCGATAATTTTATTACTCGATAACCATTGTGTCTTTTGTGTTTACTCCAACCATTGTGTCTTTTTTCAATGACCACCAACCATTGTGACTTTTTTTTTTTTTTTTTTAAAGAACCATTGTGACTTTATGAAATGTTATTACTATGTAAGTAAAATTAAAACGACACTACTTTTAAGGTGTCTGCATATATAGTCGTGTGCATTAGAATCATTCCCACATTTCCGAATTAATTGTCACTTTTATTTTTTTTGTCACTACTACAATGGTTTCATCGATCACTCCACTTTATCCAATGGAACTTGAAAGAAATTGTCCCATTCATTTTCAACCTAATGTAGTGGATAACCTTGAAGATGTAAAGAATACAAGCAATCCTTCAAGCAGTGTTTCAAACACAAATAATGGTACTAGTAATTATCACTTTATTTTAGTAACTTGTAAGAAATTTAGGGAGACGAATTTTAGTCCTATAATAAATATGAAACATCAATTTAGTTTTCTAAAATTTCAAACATAAGTAAAAATAGTTTTAACTAGAATTTTGTTTGTTCCTTATTGATGTACCCTTTTCTTTAAAACAATTTTGTTTTAAGTACATTCTTTTTTCTTCTTTTTTGACGGAATTTTTAGGAGATTCTTATATGAGATTAATGAGTATACAGTGTAAATTTATTTTATACTGACATCAATTTTTATTTTATTTTTTAAAAACTCGGTATCCGATCTAAGAATCAACTAATCCGATGGGACCAATCCCACCGCCCACTTGCGGGGGACCCATTTATTTTATACTAACATCAAACTAACAATTTTACATTGAGAGTGCATGTTCCATTTTCTTCTTATATGTATTTCTAACAATTTGTAACTACTTTTAATTATGTAGGAAAATTCCAAAATTTTTGAAGTCTAGGGTTCCCTCAAAGAAACGTACGCCAGTGGTTTATAAGAGGAAGATGACATTGACACCAATGCAGAAGTTTCACAGACAACTTCTTCATGAGTGGATAAAACAGGGAATGCTAAATGAGTCATCACCAGAAGAGGTTTTATTGTTTCATAATACGAACAACTTCATACCTGAAAATGAAATTGGCCTTGGAGGCATCCTTCTTAAACCAGATTGCAACTCTACATAGAAAGGCACATTGATATATAGAAATTGGAGCAAGTACCGTTAGTGTAAATTAATTTTACACCGACGAACAATAAAAATCCAACATTTTGTGGTTATTTTATATTTTTTTATCATAAAGGGAATTCATGTGGCAATATTATGAGTGTTCATAATGAATATTGGTGTGAAACTATTTTACTTCGAAAGTGTATCAATTAAACTTTTAATATACATATTTTTCATTAATATATTATAAATGTATTTTGTCAATCTTCATTGTGATCTCTAAGTTCATGTGGCCTGAATTGTTTTTAGACTTAATTTATATAACTGTTGTAGAATTAATATATATGATATGATAATTCAAATTGCATGTATGAATTAAACCACGGTTATTTAAGAAACTATGAAGTCGAGTCAAGTTATAATCAAATGCATGTCTATATATAAGAAAATGTTGAGCCTCTGATTTAAAACATAAATGCAAGTAGTGTCATATTGATAAAAATGACCTATGCATTATAAGTAAGGATTAGAGAGAAGAAATTGAGTGTGATATGGTTGATAAGATTGAATACTTTCAGATCACATTTTCAAGAATGACACCAGTGGCGGAGCCACGTGTGGACTGTGACCGGTCATGCCCTACCCATTTATTTTGTGAAAAGAATATAATAGATAGGTCATTATGACACCAATTAAGTCGGAGAAGGTTTTTTTTTGACTCTCAAGAAACTTAAAAATGGAGGTAGTTACATTTTGTCATTTTTATTATTTTTAAAAATATAAGTCTAAAATATATGGATATATCCATTTCCTATCAAAAAAGAATTCTTTACTCTTGTTTAACTAGTTAGTCTTTTTGTCATAGGATGTGGGGGAGCAAAGTAAAGGCATCTGCTATCTTTGGTTTCATAGGGAAGCTTTTGTCGAAGTTTGTATTGATTTAATTTTAAAACAAATGAGATGTTTTGTGGTAAATATAATGTTTAGGCTCCGGCTACGGTGAGAGACCAAAATATCTCTCTCATGGTGATTGATTAACTTTTAGCTGTTCGATGCCCCTAAAATCTAACGTACGATCCAGATTGCTTATCAGGTACATTTGGATGTGATTTAACTGATAATTAAAATTTGAGAACTACACAACTTGCCCTAATGGATTGCATATTGAATAATACCCCCAATCTTAAATGTTTAAACACAGTCATACTTCATTTATATTTATTTAATAACTTGAAAAAAAAATTACCAAATTCACTTAAAATTAATTTATCATTAAAAAAAATTAAAATGAGCAACTTTTTGAAAAGGTCTGCAAATATATTTTGAGGAAAAAATTGGCAGATTTAATTTGGTGTTTGTGAAAAAAAATTGAAATTTTTATGAGCAATAGATCAATTTTATTTATGGTAACATATTAATTTGGATTAAGATAAGTAATTTTATATAATGAAAAAACTTGGTTTGTGTTTGAGTTGGAGAAAGGGTTCGGGTTACGGTGAGAAACGCTTATGTGCAAGTAGTTCTAAGGGTTTTGTTCTTCTTTTTCATGTTATTTTAGAAATGATATTGTAGTCTTCTATATTGGTTAGTAAGCTATTGATATTGACGTAATATGGTATTTATTTAGAATGAGTGTGGATATTTTTTGGTAAGTTAGTTGGAAAAAAACTTTTTAAGTTGTAAGATATATACATATTTTCTAAATGAAAATAATATTTTCGTTTAACTTTATAGTTAAAAAAAAAAAATGTATACATGTACTTTGTCAACAATAAAGTACATATGGGTTCGTTCAAAATGAAAATTAAGGTAAATAAGGATGTTAAATTTTTTAAATAGGAAGGGATTAAACCTATCTATACCATTTAAAAAATGTAACAACAAAATGTAATCGACAGTTAGAAATTATAATTGTCATAAAAGTAGTTAAATAGTACATTAAATAATTACGGAATTAAAATTAATGCATAACATAATAATAACAACACATAGAAGTACATCTTAATTTCGAGTTGTTTTCTCGACATCAACCTAGTTGCTTATCACAATGTTTCTGAAAAGTGAACCTCAGGACATCACCTTCAACAAATAGTGTGTGTGGAATGGGTACCGTTTTAATGGTGGGCTGGTCAAACATAGCCCAATGATAGAAAAACATTTGAGCCGTATAATTCGTATGAAAGAAAATTGCTTTTTTGACAAGGAATACTTCCTATTGACACAAGTAAAATACGTAAATGCCTTCAGCGGTAGTTAATTACCGTCCTGCAAACCGGCGGCAGTTAACTACCATTGTCTAAGCCAACAGTAGTTAACTACCGATGAATACTTGTTAGTCAAATGACTACAAAGTGCTTCCATCACAGGTCACAACAATACAAACAAAATTTTCAGAAGCATTCAATTCAATTCCTTTGTGTTTCTTCCTCTAATCTCCTCTTGAAACAAATAGGCCTACCCATGAAATCAATTGTTTAACCTTCTTCTTCACCATCACCATCAACAACTTCATCCTGTTCTTATTTTATGAGATTAACATGAACATTTTTATGTGATTTTTCATGAAGTAAATGCCATGAAAGAGAAGGGTTTGATTTTGAATTCAAATGGAATGAAAAAGAGTTATCGGTGAGTGACCCATTTGATGAATTTGTTGAAGATGGCATAGTAGCTTGATAAATGTGCTTGTGCATCCATGAATACAAAAAAAAAAAGGTTTTTTTTTCAGAAGCAACAGCAAAAATTACCCAATTCAAAAAAATCTATTTTTTTTTCAAAATTATAATGCGTAGTTTCAGAAACAACAATAAAAAATACCCAATTCAACAAAATGGATTTTTTTTTTTTTAAATTGAAGTTATGGGTATGTTCAAAAACAACAATAACAAGAACAAGTACAAACAATGGGTGGAGTGAGAATAATAAGGTAAGGATGAAGAAGATGATTTTTGTAGCATATTAGAAAGAGAAGGTAGAGGAAAGAATATGAATGTGAATATGTGAATGTAGCATGGAAATTGAAGAAAATTTGAACGCAAGGAAATTGAAGATTGGGTTGGTTCTCTGTACCTTAAAAATTGAAGAAAAATATTCAGCGGCAGTTAACTGCCGCCAGTTTGTAGAACGGGAGTTAACTACCGCTTGATGCATTTACGTATTTTTCCTATAAAAAATGGGCCAATTTTTACTTTTGTCCTTCTTTTGACTTATTGACCATGTGAGAGTTGACGTGACAAAATTCAATTAAAGTCAATCTGACCGTTTGATGAGTTAAGACTGAATTTGCTAAATTGATATACTTCAAGACCTAAGAATCTTAACTAAAGTAGTTAGTCGTGAGTTAAGACTGTGATTATGCTAAACTAATGTATTTGAAGATGTAAGAACCCGAACTTAAGTAATTAGTCATGAATTAAGATTGTGATTTTGCTAAACGGATGTACTTCTAGACCTGATAATTCCAACTCAAGTAATTAGTTGTGAGTTAACAATGTGATTTTGACAAAGGGCTTGTTTGGTTGCACCGTTGCACCTTGAAGTGCAAAAAATGTGAGTTTATTGCTATCAAAATCAATTAGTGCAAAAACAAGTGTTTGGTTATATATTCATAAACATGATTTATGGAGTTAGAATTTGATTCATATTGAAGCTACCATGGGTAGCTTTTACGTTGACAATAATCGATTCCACATCATTTATTATAGTTAAATTTAAATATATTTTATTACATCTTTGTCCTTTAATAACTTTATCAATTAAATCTTCAATAACATATTTCATAACCATGAAAATCATTTTTTAGTAAAATACACACTCCACCCCTTAAAGATATCAATATTACACTCCGCTCCCCTCTTGTTACAAAACACACACTCTCATACCTTAATAAATTAAATGCACTACAACTTGATTCATTTGTACATTTTCCGTTAACTTCAATTAACATCCGTTAAATATTAGTTTTTATCACCGAAATACCCCTATCAATTTTTTATGGAGCGTTTCTTTTGATTATAATAATATCCATAAACAATAATTGATTTCTGAAACAAGCAATTGTCAAGTTAATTTGCAGACAATAAAAACAAAAACTCCATCGCTAAGAATTTCTTCAAACATTATGTAATATTTGGATATTTTCCTAATTTTTCTAATAGCAATTCTAGAATTTAAAAAATAGAAGTAACAACGTCAAAGCCAAAATTACCCACACAACCCCTCTCAACCAATTTTGATCAATCGCAAGTCAGACGTCCATGTTTTGAAATAGATCCAATAAGATAAAGCGTACATACAGAACCTAGTAAGACACATGCCATAAGACATAATCGACAGTGGTAACAATCCTTGTTTGCAATGAAAGAGGTGAAGTAACATGTTTGGGGAAGTTAAGGGTTATTTTGGTAAAAGAAAATATTGTGTAACATAAATGACTAAAAGGTTAACAAATCGTTTAAAAATGGGTGGAAATTTGAATTTTGTAACTATTAAGGAAGGGGAGTGTGTGTTTTACAACAAGAGGTGAGGGGAGTGTAATACTTATATCTTTGAGGGGAGGGGAGTGTATTTTTACACATCATTTTTACGTGTCGCACCCAGGTAATGATATGACACTATATATCATGTCGCTAATTTATTTTTGTATAAATATATCGCTGTTTTTTTTAAATTTAGATACTTTTGTGAAATGATATATAATATGCATTTTTTTTATCTCTAAAAAAAAGCATTTTTCACAATATTTTTTAATATTAAACTTTTTATACAATTATATAAAAAAATTATTATTCAAATGTATTTCTTCTAACATTTTTTGTTACGAGATATTAATTCATAAAAGATTCTCTAAAAATATATTTTCAATATAATTAATCAAAGTGTGTTAAAAATATATACATATACATGTATAACTACTAAGAAAAAATAATAATTTTAATATCCTTAAAAAAAATGATGTTCTGGGCGGTCGCCCTTATCTCTTCGAAAAATGTGTAATCAACTGCATTATTTAAAGTTTATTACTGTATTAAAATTGTGGTGCATTTACCTAATGATCCTTCGAGTGGAGATGATGATGTTGACTTGTAATCATCAAATAAAATGAGTCAAATAATGTGTTGGATTCAAATTTTTCCTACACCATTTACGTGCATGATGAAAGCTTTATTTATTTTTGAAGTTTTCATGAATCTACTCACATTTTATTTCTCCAATATCTCCAAAAACCGAAACATTAAAAAAGGAAAATAAATTGTGAAAAAAATTCCGACCTACCGGATTCGAACCAGTGACCTAAGGATATCTGTTGAACAACTACAGTCCTCCGCTCTACCAACTGAGCTAAGGTCGGTTTCTGATTTGAATCGGTTTCTAAATGTAGTTATTATTCATTTATTCTCTCTAACTCAAAAAAATTTATGCAATTTGTATTGACTTATTTGCTCTTATTTATGCAATTTGAGTTTACTTTTTTGCTCATCTTTGTGGGTTGATAGAGGATAATTCTTAGAGGGTCGGAACTACAATTCCAACTTATTTAGACACACAATTTTTTATTAACTAATACTTTTTATAATGTTTTTTATAATAACAATAAATTCATTTTTTTTTATTTGAGAATCTCCCTAAGATTTTTTTTGTTTTTATCTAGTAGTTCTAGTGGATGAGGCTCATACATTTTAAATTTGAAAAAATATGAAGTTTAAGGTTCAAACTTTGATCTCTGTATAATATTATTCTTGCAGCTATGAATCGAGTTGTGCTTACAGGACGTCTAAGCCTTGTTTTTGATGACAAAGGACATCATGGTTATGACCGCACAAACGATAACTTACCGTTAATTTTATGACTCAATTATTTTCATAAATAATTTTAAAGACATGGCATGAGAGTGGCGTGACAGTGAAAGAAAGAATGATACATCACTTAAATTAATTGCAACATAATTATCAACCTCCAACGAATTCAAAATCCTCAATTTAATTCATTCAAGTTCTTATCACCCAAATATTGACGATTCATACACTTCCTTTTTTATATCATCTTTTCATGTTTCAATCAACACCAACTTAACCCCCCACCAAAGAAACAATCTCAATCTTCATTGGTTTTCATATAAGTCAGTTTCATAATATTTGACTAGATGGATGATGATAAAGAACAAAACAATCTTTAAAGTTCATACTAGAAAAAGAAAGAGCTATTTTTATTACTGTTCAATCAACTACACTACTGTAAATTGTAATGCAGAAGTAAATGGTTAAACCTTCATGATTTTAACTTTGGCAGGTTAAACTGGCAGTAAAAATTTGTAAGGAACAATATCAAAATTGTAAAGAACAATATTCAATGAGTCCAAAACTGTCAGAATATGTTATTCCATCTAGCTCCAACCACTTTTTTTTTTTTCCTTTCTTCTACCTCATCAAAATCATCTTTTTCAAAATGTTAATTCAGTACAAAATTGTCACATAACAATATCAAAACCAGAAGCAGAGAACATATCAATTCAGATATCACCTTTGTCTTGTTACTAATTCAGATATCTCCTTTGTCTTGGTTTATATACAATTCGACGAGCTTCTCCGCAAGAACAATTATTTTTTTGACAAAATCTGCCACAAAATTAAATATTCATAACGTCATTAACTCAATAGTGGTGATTCATTGAAATTATAACAATCGGCATAGATGGTAAATAACAATAAAATAAATAAAGTCATGTCCATACCATTGTTGATTTTTCCTGAACTCAGTGAGCACAGGATATATTTGCTCAAAGGCTAGATAAGTCTCCTCTCTCACCTGATAATACAAAAAATGTGTATATAAAATCGAGTGAACCATGATTTTGAGGGCAAAAATAACAACAGGAGATTGTATATAAAATTATTACCTTGGCTCCTGTTAGAACAATCTTTCCAGAAACAAAAATTAGCAAGACTATCTTCGGTTTCTTCATACGGTAGATTAACCCGGGAAAAAGCTCAGGTTCATACTACCATCCCATATAAGCAAGTTCAGTATATTTTCTTCAACTTATAGACATTAATTAATACATATAAAAAATACTTGAATCAAGTAACTCTACATGCATAGACACAACCGAATATGGCCCTCTCCAAGCATCACTATTTACAACACCACTAGCTTAGTTTAAATTTTCAGAAAAAATCTAAATCTTTTCGCCATACTTATCCCGATACAAATCACGTCAAGCGATGACGAAGTGTGAAGATAACTGTAAATAAAATAGCTTACACTAGAGAAAGCCCCATGGGAATATGCAAGACCCTCCAACCGTATTGGGAACTTGACATCACAGGAGCCGACAATGTTCTGAATCTTGAAATCCTAGAGCATAAAGTAGAAGGAATCAACTACTAATCAAGGTACAACTAATAATGTACTGTATGAAACTGAAATAGCACAAATCAACTATAGTTAATGAAACAATTTCAGCAAAGATGATCTGAAAGGGTAGATTTTGTACCTTAAACTTAGCATTGAAACCAAGCTTTTGGATGATACGGGCGTACTGAAAGAAAGAGTAGAAATACAAAATTAGAAAATGCTGTAAATTTTGAAAAATAAGCAGGCTCCAATCTAACACAAATGGCATAGTTATTCATCCTAATTAACTTTGAGGTCCTCCGATAGAGACTTTAATAGCATGAATGAGATTAACAATTAAAAGAACAAGAACACACCTTCCTTGCTGCCAATTTAGACTGTTGCTCACTCTTAGCTCCAGTACAGACCTAGTCATATCGGTAAAATTAGAACACCATAAAAATAAAAAAGAGAAACCCTTCACATGTACTATGTCAATTTATTTTGGTTTTGCAAAAGGAACATTAGGGACATGAGGGAAAAAAAAAAACAGAAATTTTAAACTCCCAACCATGGTCATACAGAGTGAATCAAATCAACTATTAGAAGTCTAGTGGTAAATGATTAAAATAACAAAAATATAATTATTCATAATAAACAAACAGCTAAAAGAAGATAGTCTACTGACCCTCCTCCTACCAGGATTTGAAAAGAGAATCAAACAGCTAAAAAATAGCATAAACAACACAGAACTTTCCAATCTTTTTATTTGACTACAATGCTAAAAGCACAAAGAAAAGCACTTATATGACAGAGATGGTGGTGAGTGAAACAAAGAAGCATACCATTTTGCCAGAAGCAAAGATGAGTGCAGTTGTTTTTGGTTCTCTGATCCTCATAATGACAGCAGCAAAACGCTGCAAACAATTGCATCACAAATGTCAGTACACTAAAACAAGCATATTAACTGTATTGGCAGAATATTGATTTGGAATAACAAAAGATGGACGACAAGTAACTGATATCAAAAGTGACATTAATATAAAATGGTAGTGATTAATAATTAGATCAACTAAGCATCTCTATTCCAGAAACAAATTTGAAAAAGTGGGAACAGTTCAACCATCAAGTTAATTTTCACTTCCGATTCCAATGCAAAGGAAAAAGGAAACGCGGGCAATGCACACACTTTCACACATATCATAGATGTACTTGGATGAAATTCACAGTCAACAGATGAAACTTGCCTTGGGATTGTACTCTGCATTACGAGCTTGGAGTGCAATTGCTTTGAGATCCAACTTGGTGTCCAAATTGACTGTTGAAACAATATTTCTGGAAGTAAACAGACATCGGTTATTAGTATATTCTAAAGCAAATAGAAGAAAAAGTTAAAGAAGCAAATTTATCATATGTTCCAAAATTCAAAGTAAATAATAACTAAAAGCATAATTATTACATATTGTAATGCAATATGAAGTAAACAACAAAAATGTTCTTTCAAAAATTGGCAGCAATTAGTAAATGAATCAAGCAACACAATAATTTCTTTTCGGAAATTTATGTCTAAGAGAAAAAAAAGGCAGCCCGGTGCATTAAAGCTCCCGCATATGCAAGGTCAAGGAAGGGGTCCCACCATTTGGTGTATTGTATGCAGCCTTACCCTATTGTTTACACAAGAGGTTGTTTCCAGGACTTGAATTATGTCTAAAGACAAACAAGTTAAAAAAAATTTCTTCTTAATAATTTGGCAACATTAGCTTGTCATTTTTCTTAGTTTCCATCTTACCTTTGACCATCATTCCATGTCTGGTGTACTCTTCTTACAGAGACTACGAATCATATCCATAAACAAACTACACATAAGATGAGAAATCTACCATCTTTTACAAGATACGTTTTGACCTGAATTTTTCTCAAAAGCATTCTTTCATTATCTAAACATGTGCGCCATCTAGCATCCATTCATCCATCACAATATTTTCATCTCTACAATGTTCAACTTATTTTCTAGTTAACTTTCCCGACTTTGTTTAGTTTAGTTCCATATAATGTTACAAATCTTTGAGATAAAAAATTTCCCTTTTTTTGCTTGAATGATACCTTTCTATCACATTCCATTTAAACTGTGTGGTTTGTAGAGTATTTATGCTTATTGTAATCAATTACTTCCAAAAATTCATTGTGAAACCAGCGACCAACAACTATATTACAGCTCATCCCAAACAGGAAAGATAAGCACAAATAAGGATACAAACAATAATACTATAATAGCCTCTCCCACGGATACTTGCCTATAAGCACTACTAATTACCATCGTTGCAATGTAATAGAAAATAACATAGACAAATAAAAAATTTAGCCTCAATCCAAGTAAATCCATCATCGATTTTCATTTTCTTCATGCAAAATCACAAGGCAACCATCAGCATCTAACACAAACGGCACGGACACATGTGATTACATTCAATTATGTCATTTTCTCAAATAACTACCTGTGTGGACGTGTCAATGTCATGTCTGATGTCCATGTTAGTGCTTGGTAGATACTAACAATTTCAAATGACTTATAATCTTAAAAGATAAATGTAAACCCACCAATTATGGTTCAATTAAACTAACAAAAAGCTAAGATGTATCTATACCCATCGATCAATCACTTATAATATTTTTTTAATAATCAAAAACATATATACACTAATATTTAGATACTCACTGAAGGGTAGGCACGATCCCAGAAGGATGTTTCGCTAGATCCACAGGTTGGCTCCCTTCCAATCCTTGATCAGCCATCAACCCTAATAATAATCATAAATTAAAATTAATCACTCAATCAACCATTACAAAACAACCCATCAACGAAAATCAAACACCATGTTCATAATCAATTATTATCGTTCATCTCATCACAAAAAGGAACAATTTTGATCCAAAACAAAATGGGGGCTAAAAGGATTTTTTTTCTTCAAATCAAATTAAAATTGCAAAACGACCAATCAATTAAAATCGAACACCATGTTCATAATCAATTAAATACTTTCATCTCATCACAAAAAGTAACAATTTTGATCAAAAATTAAATTGAGGGTAAATCAGCAATCAACTGAAATAGGGTTTTCAAAATCGAATTCAAATTACAATTTTTTTCCATTTAAATATGATTTTCATGAATCAAATTAAAATTTGGGGATTTTTGTACGATGAATTAGATCAAGGGTTGTTAAGAAAACAAACCTTGGTTTTATGAGAGAAAAATTAGGGTTTGTGTCTGAAAAAGAGTGGAGAAAGCGGGAAGGATTTGAAAAGAGGGTGATTTTATAGGTGAATTGAGGAATTGAGAGGTTTTTATATGAGAGTAGTTTGTTCAGATTTGTGAATTGCGATGCGATGAAGATATATGTAGAGAGAGAAAGAAGAGAGAGAGAGGTATTTGTATTGTGTTTGTTGAAGGATCTGGAGGTTATAAGGTGAGAGAGGTTGGATAGTGGTGCAATATATATAGGCGTGTGAATTGGGTCGGGTTTGTGTGTGTTTTTTTTTTTGGGCTTTTTGTCAGGGGATAAATTTGTTATATTAATTTATTTATTTTGAAAGAAATTTGTTATATTAATACTAGCGTCAACCCTCTTGTGTCCGTCTGTCCGTTTTTTCTACTGTGTTAATGCATGTAACTCACAAACAATATATTTTTCAACTTTAATGTTGGTTTTTTTGGATAAAAATAATAAGATGATACATACATGTCCACTTTCAGTATGTTATAGTAATTCACTATTGTATTTGATTGATTAATCAACACTAAAAAAGTATTAGATTTTATGAGCCTTCTTTGATGAAAAAAAAAAAAAGAGGAATATGAGTAATCGAGTTAGAAATAAATATTCCTTGCTCCATATGGGACCCTCAATAATGGAATTATACATTGTTTTATTGGAGCTATTTTTTTATATTTATTCCATCATATATGTTCTATATAAAAAACTGTTGAAATTAAGATGCACGTTTTTGTAAGCTTAGTTCAATTGATAAGAATAAATGCATAATATATGCAAGATCTGAGGTTCGAACCTCGGACACCATCAAAACAAAAGTGTAGAAGTTTAGCACAATAGTATTTTAGTAGAAACTATATTCATAGATAATAAACAAAGACAAAATAGAGAAAAATCGTGCTCCAAATAATATTCGGCAACAAAAAACAATAACAGTTTTTTTTTTGTCATCAAGGGCACTCATCGTTCCCTGCATTTTTGTTGTACACATCTCTATACGGCATTCAAATAAATTAATTTGGAGTCCAACAGATTACTCAAATTAGAGCCTCTCCTTGGAATAACTCTCTCCTTCTCCTTCCTTCCATGACGTTTGTCTACCTTTTCTCTTGATCTTCTTTCCTTATTTTTTATCTCTCTAAAGAGAAATGATGTGTACTTGTGATTGTGCGTATGTTTATGTGATTTTTCTGATTTGAAATAGAAGAAAATAACATTAAACCAACCATTTATATATAGAATATTTTTACTTAATTTTTAGCCATATTTTATTTTAACACATTCCTTTTAGTTAAGAAAGATACATGAATGATATTTGAGAGACTTTCTTAAAAAGTATAGGCTTTTACAAATTGAAAGTTAAAATAAAAGGATGCAGTGATGACTACAACACCACCAAACAAAGACCATGAAGGCCACAAATTTCTCGTGTGACTTAAACAAACAAAAATGATAATCATTATTTTGGGACTATTCCAAATTGTTTGTCATAATACTTGAGCATGTATATAATCATCCCCGCTCTACTTGGCCTTTTCATCCAACTACGTGGCTTTGTTTCCATATTTTTTGCACCTTCTCTTGGTACTTTGATCTATCTAGTGCCTTCTTTTTCAAGCTTGCTTATACTACTACTTCCCTCATTGATTCATGTCTAGTGGCTTTATTAATAGGTATAGATTACATCAATCACTCCTTAGAATTGTGATCGTACTCTTAAACATGAATAAAATACAATTTGATTGAAAATAAAATTAACAACCAATAAGCTTAAAAAGATTGGCACCATTCAGACTCTAGAAGGGGTTTGTCCTCTTCCTCGTACTTCACTTCATTTCTTCTTTTTTATAGGCTACTTCATTACCTTAATTTTATGCTTGTTCTTGTTTTCCCACTACATGCACTTAAATTAAAACAAAGACACCACATTTAGAGGATAAACACATTGTCGCTCTATTTGATTTGGAATGTACAAATGATATATTAATCCTTCCACCTTACACCCAAGTAAATTTACATTTCTGGGTAGATACTAACTATTATTGTTGCAATTGGACACAATACACATTTACTTTTAGAATTAAAGTATTAAAATATTTGTAAAATAAAAATGATTGAAACAAAAAGTGGTAGCATTTAAACCTTAAAAAGCAAGAACAATCATAAGAGTACTGGTGAAAAAGTAACTGTTCATATTATTATAGTTTAGGTTAGATACTTACCCATTTTGTTGTGTGTTGATACGAAATGGCAAGATAGAAATCATGTAACATGAATTTTGTCCAATTTAAGATGTAAATCCAAGTATCCAACCATAAACTCTTGCTTAGTGATTCAATCTACTCCATCGATGAATGGGAATTCAACAGAAGAAATGAAATTGAAAACCCATGCCATTAGAATGGTGAACGGTTGGCAAAGTTTCTGAATAACAAAAAAAAAAAAAAAATTAACCATGACCATTTGAAATGCAAGTCACCGTGACTACATAACCAATTCAACGTTGTCATGATCAAACGGCACAAAAATCCTTAAATTCTACAAAAAAACTTAATTAGACGTACTTCTCGTGGCCCCTTTTTCACAATATTTTCCTCTCTCTCACACACACGCACACACATGTACTTTGCTAGTTTCTATAACTGTATGCATTTCAACGTTCTATACAGTGGGAGAGGATGAAGCGTTTTTGGCAATGAGTTTAATTGTGAGTGGGGAAAGCCAATGAGATCACAATTTTAGAAACCGTTTGTTTAGTTACAGTTACATAGAAGGATGGAGATTGTGTGTTGTTAACCGATAATAATTGCTGAGGGAATTTTCTAAACAAAACTTTTCGTATATGTTCACCGCTTAATCCGACTTAACCGAAACCGAGTAAACCGATAGAGAATTTGGGCAGAAATGAATCTATGATTTCAAACCGTACATTGACCTTTCAACTACCACTTTTTCTCATATTTTATTTCGAAGGGAGTATATATTTGAATTCTATATTCAAATTAAACAATAAAATTCTCCACCGCCAAAGTCTTTTTGTTTTATGTATTTGTATTGCACTATTTATAGGATGTACACCCTCCGGTCACAATTAAAATCTATTTATTAGGTTCATTCAATAAATGATGTATATGATCAATATTATAGACTATATACATCATTTATTGAATAAACCTGGGAGGATAATTTATTAGAGGAGTGTAGGGCCTTACTGCTTGATGTTTCTCTGTTTCCTAATATTACAGATTCTTGGGTTTGGCTTCCTAACCTCGTTGGAGGTTTCACAGTTCGAGGTGCTTATGAGGTTCTAACAGTGCATGTCAACCCCAACATGGATAGTGCTATGGAGTTGGTTTGGCATCATTAGGTTCCTTTGAAGGTATCGATCTTTGCTTGGCGTCTCATTAGGGATCGGCTACCGACGAGAGCAAATTTGGCAGCACGTGGTATCTTACAGTTAGTCACTGCTCTTTGCGTGAAAGGGTGTGGTATGATTGAAACAACAGATCACTTATTTCTTTCATGCCCGTTTTTTGCGGTTTTATGGGAGCAAGTGCGGCGCTGGATAGGTTGTGTGGGAGTTGACTCCAACATTATTTCTAATCACTTTGTGCAGTTCACTTGTATGTCAGGTTTTGGCAAAGCTAGGAGGTCTTTTCTTCAGTTAATCTAGCTTTTGTCATCTTGGGTGGTTTGGAATGAGCGTAATCATCGTTTGTTTAAAAATGTGGTAACCGAGGCTCCTAGACTGCTTGATAAAATTAAGTTGTTATCGTTATAGTGGCTGAAAACTAAAAATGTCACTTTTGTTTTTGGAACTCAGATGTGGTGGTCAAGTCCTATAGCTTGTCTGGGCATTGACTAATCACTGGAGGTTGTTTCCTCTTGACATTGTTACATTGTTTTCTTTGTATATTGGTAGTGGTCTTTTAGGCACATCTTGTGCTAAGAGATTGCTATTGCTTTTGGTAATATAATTTCATTTTGGTTTGTTCAAAAAAATTTATTGAATAAATCTAAAAAGTGAATTTTTGTTTATAATAGTGACTGGAAGGTGTATGTTTCTTAGTTATCATCAAACTAATTCTATACAAACTTTTTTATACGATAATTATTAGAGATTACTTATCATCGATGTTGTTGATAATGTGTTATATTTCCGCCACCCTCACTGCCCCTATGCTTGACCTCTATCATGTAACAAGACCCATAACATTATTATTAGTATAAAAGGGAATCTGAAGCACTTTAACAGTTTAACAAAAAATGATATTGTCAAGCAGATTCATTTAGGGGGGGATATAAATGATTACTTAATAAAGTATGATTTAAAAGTTTTTGCAATTTCATCATGCCATCATTTATGCTGCAAAATGCAAACACCGTTTCCAACAAAGTCAAATTACAGAGAGTACAGAAGACCCAAAGGCCAAAGGGCCAAAAAAGTATACACACATGCTTAAACCACAATTATAATGTGACAATTGTAGATAAGACAGTGTACACTTGAGACCAAGAACATAATGAAAAAGCATAAATCATACAAAAACAAATTTAAGGATATAAATCCATTAACTAAGAAGTTGTTGGTAAAACAATCTCTGATATGCCAGAATCAGAAGCCTGTTCCTCTTTCTGCAATGCTCCATGTTGCAATTGCTGTGGTTGTTCTCCTTGCCAATTCCAAACAATGTCCTTAAGCGAAGGCCTAACATTCTCCTTCACAAGCTTTTGGTACTCCAATGTGTCGCCGTTCGACTTTTTCAACTCGACTAAATGGAAAACGGGTGTGATCTCGAAAATCTCTGCATCGATACCCAGACGTCCTTTCCTTCCTTCCTTGGAACCTTCTATCTTGAACAAACCTCCATCTTTTTTCTTCACTTTTAGCCCGAGACGATTACAAATTTCTTCAAACTTGGAGATGATGATTGAAGCAGGCTTGTTAGACGTAAACCGCATTTCTGTCTTTCGTTCTTTATTGTCCTCAAACAAACCAGACAAGTCAAAACCTGACGAAAAGGAGATGATATCAAAGGCATTTAAATTATTACAAGGTTTCGACAGATCAACATGATCTCCATTCTCACAAGCCCCAAATACTCCATCAACGTCCAGAGGAGCTAGTTCTTTGTTGTTTGTGTCAGGAACAATAGGCTTCTCTAACCCCTTCTTGAACCAAGAACTTTCCATAATTTTGGCAATTGATATCCTCGTCTTTGGATTTGGATCCAATATTTTTGACAACAATCTGCGTACATCCGATGCAAACCAGTTAGGATACTTGAAATCTGCCTTGCCGATTTTCCGATACATCTCTATCAAATTCGGATCTCTAAATGGCAGAAAACCAGCCAATAGTACATATAAGATTACGCCACAAGACCATATATCGGCTTTAGTTCCATCGTATCCCTTTCGGTTTATCACTTCCGGAGCGACATACGCAGGGGTGCCACATGTTGTATGGAGTAATCCATCTTGGTGTTTAGTCTCGGCAAGCGCACTTAACCCAAAATCTGAGACCTTCAAATTTCCGTTTTCATCCAACAGAAGATTTTCTGGTTTCAAATCACGATGACAAACACCTCTACTATGACAGTAATCAACAGCACTGATCAATTGCTGAAAGTATCGCCTAGCTTCATCATGCTTGAGCTTTCCTTTAGATACCTTGTTGAATAGCTCACCGCCTTTTACATACTCCATGACAACGTAAATTTTGGTTTTGCTTGCCATTACCTCATAAAGCTCGACAACATGTGGATGCCTGATTAGTCTCATCACTGAAATTTCACGCTTAATTTGATCAATCATTCCAACCTTCAAAACCTTCTCTTTGTCAATAACTTTGATGGCCACACTCATGCTGTTTTTGAGGTTCCTTCCATGATAGACCTTTGCAAAGGTTCCTTGTCCTAATAATTTCCCTAGTTCATATCGTTGCATAATCACACTTCCACTTCGTTCCATTTCTCGTAACAACGTTGTGTATTATCGAGTGCTAATATCAAGAAGCCGCTTCTCAAGAAATCTTACAATCGCGAAGAACTGTAGCCACCTCAATCACTTGAGCACGGTAAAGATATTGACATTGGACTAATCCAATCTCGTCAAGGATGATTGAAGATAGCTCAGAAGGCGGTACAGCCTCGTTGGCATCGGCAAAAGAGTTTTTAACTAGAAAGCACATCTTTCAGCATTCCCTGAATTTTGGTGGGACACCAAAGAATACAGAATTTGTAAAACTTTCGTAGAATAATAACGAAAAAAACCAGCAACTTGTTTATCTTTTAAATTTCTGAGTATCAGAACTTATAATGACAAGCACGCCTGAAAGAAAGACAAGCAAAATTTGATAAGTAGCGAATAATCAAACCCTGCGAAATAAATTGCATAAAATCTTATGGACACAATCAACACTAATTAAATTGAAGTATATCGTATACCCAATCATTATTTATTTAAAGATATTCATTACACATACACTGATAACACTTCTCTCAAAAAGTCTATTTGTTGAAAGGGATTTTTGATTAAATGATTTGTGACAGTTGAAAAGAAAACAAGCTTAAAAAAGTAGATGAAATAAACATTAATCATATAATCACAACTGTGCAATTTTGATGAAACAACCGAAAATCAGAGATCGTTTTATTGCAGAAGTGGGAAAGATTAGACATCAAAATAGCACAATTAAAAAGTGAGCAACCAAAATTACACAATTGCTATATTCAAGACTGAATATGAAATTAAGCCTTATTATTATGTCTTCTTCTCTCATGTAACAAAGGAAGAAACATTTGAGTTTCAAATCCAAAATGGCGCGAAATAATGACTTCTTGTAATGAATCAAATTTGGGTTTAGCTTTACACAACCCTACAAAATCGACTTGTAAGGCGAGGGATTACTCCCACTCAAAGTATTCTTCAGGTTATATCTCATCAATATGAGACTCTTATCGCATCTGAATACGCTAATGACTATACATAGAGAATGACTCGAGTGGCCAATTACGGCTCATCTTGTAGATCTTGAATGGACTCTCCATCTTAAAATTTGGATTGACTATAACTCAATTCTACAAAACCAACTTGTAAGACGCTTATCATTTTTGTTTGTTAAAAAAAAAAAACTTGTAAGACGCTTATAATTTTCAGGTCATATCACATTCAATGTGAGAGTTTTAACTTATGAAGCACGGAAGCGGAGACGGACATCAGAAAGGACACGGACACCGGAACGATGCAAACACCAACACTGCTAATAATTTGACACGATACGGACACCGAACACGACACAGACACCGACACTGACAATAATTTGAGAAAATCACATAATTCAGTATAATTATATGTCTCGGTGTCAGACATAACACGTGTCCGACACTGGAACACACCTAATCGGAGATGTGCGTGTATGTGCTTCATAGATCTTAACAACTATAAACAATGACCATAATATTTTTAAACAAAACAATGACTCTACTTTTTTGAAACAAAACAATGACTATAATTAAATATAAATTGCAACAAAGTGTCATAACTCATAACACAAATATCATCAAGCAGTACCATCAAAATTCAAACCTCAGATACAAACTTGAACCAATTAAAATAAATAAAAAAAAAAGCTTTCAATGATTAAAAACTTTCAAAACAAAGAGAAGAATAATGAAAATCATAATGTAAACATAGAAGAAAATTGATATGGGTTATAAATTTACCTTACAGAAGATTTCCCATGAGTTATGATGATTTGTGTGTTGTTTTGAATATTTTTGTGTTCTCTGATTTTGAGGTGAAATGAAATGAAGAGGAAGAAGAAAGATGATAGAGGCTATAATTCTCAAGTTGACAGAGAAGACAACGAAGTTGCTGTTGGTTTTAACCAAAGAATATTAGAGAATATTCTATATGATTCACGTAATATATTGTCCCCCAAATCATTACGTCATTCTAATCGAAACTATCGTTTAAAGGTTTTAAAGAGTCGTCGAGACACTCGTTAATATTTCTCTTTCTTCTTTGATGGCAGATAGATCAACAAAATCTCGCATTTGAAAATCTTGAATTCCTACATGGATAGTCATTATTAAAAAAAAAAGAAAACATGGATAGCCATGAAAAATGTTTAGTCCTATAATATTTGTTTCGTTGGTTCATATGGATCTTACGGTATTAAAAAGTTTTTTTTAATTTATAAATGAAATGACAATCGTCGTTAAAAACTCATACATATAAATGGAGGAGTACCACAATAATGATGTCCAATGTAACGATTTTGACATTTTTATTAGATGAACTACAACTTATAGACGAATTTTATACTTTTTAATAATTAGGTATGATTAATTACTTATATATTAAAGGGACAAGGTAAGACTACCAATTATTGATGGTGACAACTAGGGTACCCATGGAAGAATGGTGGGTAATTTACCCCAACCAATACACATTAGCCACATAAGCACATATTCATGAACTATCTTGATCCCACCAATAAATTACTCATATTCATTGGTTGGTGGGTAAATTACCCACCATTTTTCAAAGGTAATTTAGAAAAAACCATTATTGATTATTTTTTTTTGGCTTATTTTCAAGTTTGGAGGCAGCACATTCTAAAATATTCTCTTAAATTTAATGATAGCATTTTTAAAATATGTCTCATTTAATTTAACTTTCATATTCCCACTAAATTTACTTATTAATCCTTAGAATTTAATTAGACCATCGAATCAAATATTTTTTTAAACGACACAATTGTCAATAAATATAATTGTTTTTTTTTTTTTAAGTAGTCAAGTGATTATTCATATCTATTATTCATCTTTAGAGATGAATAAATAAAAAATTCGAAAAAATATTAAATATCTATACATAAAACAATGTCTTCATCAACATAATTATATCCTCAAGAGAGTAATTAAATTTTTTGATAGATGAATATGGTAAAATATTAAATATCTTAAATGAAAATGCTGCCAAATATTCATGTGACATTTATTAGAAATATACCGTAAAACTATATTGAAATTTACGTAATCAACTTTTTAAACGTGTAAAAAAAAGTGTTCCAATCATAAAACAGCTTACTAATACTAGCATTATTAGCATTATTATTAGGCTCGTGCATGATGTCATCATAAAAACAATTAGGCGTGGGTTTGGTGGCTGTTTGTTAGGACAACGAATCTAGATAGAAATATAACAACGGTCCTTCATGAACAATCAATTCAAATGTTAATGATAGTATTAACGTTAATCAAAGACAAATTAAAGCATAAGTACGATATTTCCATGAGACACCTATATTGACCCAATAATATTGTGACATGTTGTGGAACAGAAGGAAGTACATTCATCAGCCAAATATAGCCTTCCCCGCTTACATTTCATTGACAAGTGTATGTGCAATAATTATGGACACGTGTTAACGTTTCATTGGCTGTGTTCCTGGAGTTTGTCCACATGGAGGGGACCATGGTAGATGGCTAACACAATTAGATTCTCATATTCTTTCATTCACGCGTGTCTCGTATTTGTCTTTCTTGCAGTTCACTTACACATCGAACACAAACACGGATATTGGATACAACACAAACACCAATAACTACTTGAAAATGTGACGTAAGTCAGTGTAATTATAGGTGTTGGACACTAACGCGTATCTGATACTGAGAAACATCTAAACGGAAGAGTGTCCGTGCTTCATAGTTCACAATGATAATAAGAAGGTTAAATTACATCAGCGGTCCTTTAAGTCTGAGGTTTGTAACAGATTTATCCTTTAGGTTGTTCTGATCACACATAAGTCCTTTAAAGTTTGATGTTTCTAACATATTGGTTTTTAAGTTATATTGGTCACACATAAATTCTTTAAGTTTGTAAACGTTTTGAATTTAATCTTTCTGTTAACGACAACGATGATGTGACCGAAGTACTAAATTGAAAACTTTTACAAAGTTAAATGACTTATATGTGACAAAAATAACTTAAATGACCAATCTGTTACAAACCTCAAACTTAAAACTAATGTGTGACCAAAATAACTTAAATGACCAATCTATTACAAACTTCTAACTTAAAGAACCCTTGATCTAATTTAACCTAACAAGAATTTGAAAAGAAAAAGGGTAACAAAAAATGTACATGAAATAAATTACTTGAACCTATAAATTAGGTCACATATTGCAAGAAGAATGAAAAAAATAAATGGAAATCAATAATTTCAAACTAGAAACAATTTCCATACTCTCACAATTGAACAAATATATAGAGTATCAAGTTGGCATTCCAGAATTACAATCTTAGACAATCAGTGAGAGTAAATATTTTTCAGCAAAAGGGCACATTCAGGTTCAATCACATGGATTTTTAATGTACATATATAGTACTAGTAGCATTAAAAATTAAAGCCTTTTGCACTATGTAGTTTTCCATGTTTAAGAGTCAGAAAACAATGCTGTTTCTTCTGTGACTGTAGCTTCCTGGCTAACAATAGTGGAAGAAGGGCAGGCATGTAGTGTAGTGCATATATCTGCTTTCTTCAGGTACTTCTCTGCATTGACTAGAATCAATGGTCCATACTCGAAAACCATCCTCTTGCACTGTAAATAAACAATTAGACGATTATGTGAAATCATAGATAAACATGAATGAATGTATTGAGAAAATTATGTACTTTTACGACTTCCATATATGTAACTGCAATTATCTGTTGTATTGGTCAATGGTTTAAAAAGCGGACAAGAGATAGAACCGGTGAAACTTCTGAGTCATGATTTAATTGGTTAAAATATGCAGCGAATACACCGGTTCAACCAACTCGGTTGAAATGGTTCAGTCCCGATTCAATCCGGTTCAACAAAACAAACCGGCGAATTGATTGGTTGGGTCAGATTTTTAAAACATTGGTATTGTTATGCTTTTCTAGTGGAGAAGTAGTAGCTCACTTGGCACTACAGGGACGTTCAAAAGAACTTATTTTCCAACTTATAATATAAACACTTGTGCAAATATCAGGAAGAGTATAGAATTAACTTATGATATGTCCTAAGTTGTTCCTAGTTTACTTTCATAAGCTATTCTTGATAGATCACGGACACAAATTTTTGACACAATTGATGAACAATTTATCCTCGTCTTCTCTTTCGGATAAATTGTGCAAGCCATTTGTGGGAACAATAGTTGTTCGTTCAAATTCTGCTATACTACAACGGCAATATAGCCCTATGGCCGCTAGTTAACAACACTACTCCTAGTATATACATAAAATTGTAGTTGCAGGGTTAGCCTACAAATGTAGGAGAGAGAATATAAAGAAATATTCACATACGGGGGGTTGGGTAGCTTAACTGGTCAGAGCTAAGGGATTAGAGTTTAGGAGTTAAAAGTCCAAAGTTCAAGTCCTGGCAAACTATTGTAGTTTAATGAATTGAATAAGAATATGAAACTTAATTTTATGACCAAAGGGTTATTCAACAAATAAAAGAGAAAACAAAAGGAACTTCTCATTTTTTTTTACCTCCTTCTTATACTTCTCCATATTGTTGCATGCCTTCAGTAGTTTCTGAATTATCTCTAGCTGTCATTTTATAATAAAGTTTTAGCTGTGTACTCAACAAAATGTGAAAATACCAAGCAGGGGGAGGATTAAAACATTAATAATATGCATTATATTTGTAAATCCAACATTCTTATAACCTAAGATGGCGAAAAAACTACATAATGCATTGCATTTTAAACATGAATCCAATCCGGTCGATACAAATCTATGATCTATTGTGTGTATCTATTTTGAACATGAATGTTATATTGACTCCCGACTCGTCATGCTGAATCCCGATTTGTTATGACCAAACCTGATTCACTATGATGAATCTCGATTCCTTCCAACGAACCACTACGTAAACGTAGTGTAGTAAGCCACTTTTCTATCAACTTTGTATAGTTGGTCATTTTTCTTTTCTCGTTTGATTTATGACTTTTAATCCTTAAATTATCGAGGTTCCTATACGTTAGCATATATAATTTTGCCGTGTCACTTGTATTTACATAAAAATATCATACTTTTATTTATTAGTAATGCATCTTACGATTCATAATAAGATTCGATTACCAATAGTTATTTCGATTCATGATACGAATCTCTAATGCTCATATTAAGGAGGGGTAATGTAGAGCAGTAAAATCACTAACCTTAGTTTCAGGATCATTCAACTCAACTAATAATTCTGCAACAGTATCTTTACAAAAGCCACAACTATTTCCATGAACCTGTGAAGAAATCGTTGCAGACTCACAAAGGTGGTACTTTTCACAGAGTTCTGCAGGCATCATTCGAGCTATTTTTGAGAAGAAAAGTTGAACATGATGGTCCACCAATTCAAAGCACTGTACAATGTGCAATACAAAACAAACAGAGATGAGTTAAAAATAAGGCTTGATAAGTTCTTATTCCTTCACAATTCTACACTATAAGTTCGTTAAATTTGACGGTAATTGTTCAACTTGTATGACTTTAATCACTAATCATTCAATTTTTTCAAGTTTTACCAATGAAAATTCAAAGGTCAATTCAACAAAAACTAAGCTGCTTATTCAGGTTATAAGAAACTGCTAACATGGTCGTCTGTTCACTTTTCTCGATAAAAATAATGGAAATTTTAAAATTTTATGCCATACATTTAGAAAATTTACAAAATATAATCAAGCAAAGGAGACAAACCTGCTCGCTGAAAGCCGGAAGCTGATGGCAAGTATTATGAAGGTCATCAATGATCTTTGCCTGAGTCTTGTTATCCTTTAGATAATCAAGAATCTCAGTAGTATATTCCTCACAAATTGAACACGCATCTGGTTTTCTGTTTAATTCTGCATATGAAAGATACGTGGAAAGATGAATAATCTTACATTTGTATTTCAAAACACTAACTATGTTTAAGCACAAAGAATTTCTTTCAAGTGTAAAAATGTACATGCTATTATAGGCTAAAGTACTTAAAATCGGGCTTAGATTTGAAATTTCGTTAATTCATACATCTGCATTATAGGCTATCAACTAGGCTTGATCGATAAATTTCTGATATATCATACAATCAGAAACAGAATTCAGGTTATATACAGGGCTGACAAGCTACATTTTTTTTAAGGAAAACCGGATATACTAAAAAAAGTCGACTACATAAGAACAGGTAACGTATCAGTGAAAAGGGTCTGTTTCTATTCGAAAACAGTTGGACTTTTTGGCCTTTCAGAATGCGTCTTCTCAATAGGTTTATCTTATTTTTCTCCATCTCATTCTTTTGGCTACTTCACTTAATTGGTACTACCTTACTAATGAAAATGGCATATCTCAATACTTAGAAACATCCGCTGCACATCAGATATCAATCCGAACTTAATTTGGACCAATTAAATCAAGGTTCTAATTAAGGGTGAGCGTTAGCACAATGGTAAGGTTTTTGGTTTGTAACCTCGAGGTGACAGGTTTAAATATTGGAAACAGTCTCTCCGTTTGGCTCCCCAACCTCACATGAACAGATCATCTCATGTGTAATTTACGCATCAGAGAGTAAATAACGACCTCTCACAATTCGAGAAACACATGTAAAATTTAGATAGAATGAGTTTGAATGGTGGGAGATCTCAACTTCATCTCTCATCTGCAAATTACACATGAGAGGGTCCATTTGCCCTAACTCAACTTCTTATGTTAAGTAGCTCGTCGCCCTATATATTATCGGCCTAAGCACAATGGTAAGGTTGTTGCCTTGCAGCCTGAGATAAGAAGATCAAATCCAAGACACAATCTCTCTGACTGGTGCCCCGACCTCACCTAGGCCCTACCGGAAGTCTCGTGCATTGAGCCACCCTATATGCTAGTTTAGAATACCAACAACTATTTTCTTGTTTATCATTGATGGCTAAAAGTAACCAATTAATCTTTGAACTTTACATAAATAAATAAATAAACTTCAAACCATCAAAGCAAAAAAGACAAGAAAAAAAGAACAAGAGTATTAGCCAACAATGTTAATTACCAGGATTTGCAAACTCTCTTGCATCACAAGCCCAAACAGCACCCAACAAAATCAGAAATAAAAACCCTATTTTGCCTTCCATAATCTCTGTAACAAACAAGCATTCCAAAACATAGTGTTAACAACTTCCTTTAGAGAAACGGCAATAGCCAATAAAAAATTCAAGCACTAGATATCTACGAAACACTAATACAGACAAAAACACTGGACACAACGTTAACATGTTGACACAGGTAATAATTTTATAACATGACATAGTTAAAGGTAATCACATACGTCAGTGTTGGATACACGCTTTCGATCATAAGTGTCATGATAAAGAGCTATTTATTCCAAAATATACATGCAATATTGATATGTTTTTTCAACATGATAGAATAATAACTTAATAAAATATTGTATTTTCTAAAATATTTTAAGTGTCGATATTGATTTGCCCTAATCTCCACCCTAAAATATTTGTAATCATAGATATAATATAGACCATGATTGAGAATACGTTGGTGCAAAACATTAATGAAGTTATGTGTCATGAACGTGTGGATAGAAACATAGATTAATGAAATACAGATTCATATAACATAAGAAATTCATGAATGAGGTAAATTATATGATCAAGATAAAAAAAAGGATGTGAGGGAGGAATGTTGAGAGAGAATACCTTTCAGGGAGGAGGGTAGGGCAACGTGTTGGAAATCTGCGTCTGGTGCAACTATTGAGGGGTTGGAGATCAAGAAGAGAGAGGAAACCGTGGCAGTAAACGGAAAAAATTACTGCATTTTATTAGGTTTTACTTCTTAATCTTAATAACTAAATTTACCGTAATTTACTCAAAAATTTTTCGAGGTTTGTTTTATCCATAAAATGTGTATATTCAGTTAAAAACGATATGAAATGAACTTAATGAAATATACTCAAGTTTCGTCCAACAATTTCTTAAAAAGAGTGTTTGTCTATAATAAATAACCAATATTGACTTTAAAATTGTCCTTAAAAAAAGGTCTTTTAAATTGTCAATTAAGAACAAAAACCTTATTATCAATTAAAAAATTAACCTCTTATATTATTTACTTAATTTTGTGGTGAAAATTAAGGTTCAAGTTTTGAGTAATAAGTTTTGAGTAATTAAGGTTCAAGTTTAAAAGGGGAGAGTAAGATTCTACATTTGTTCAATTGTTTTAAAACTCAGATTGAACCGGCCGGTTGATCCGGGAACTGGCCCCCTGTCTGGTTCAGTCTAAGCTTTAGATTGTTTGTGCAGTTAGCTCGGTGTGAACCGCTACAACTCGGTCAGAACCGGTGAAAACTGATGAACTGATAGTATATGAACCGGGACGATTTCATAACAAACTAATATTTTATTAAACAAATTTTATTAAAATAGTGGCATACGTTAGGATCGAACATGCGACATTATGCTTGACTCCCACAACCTAAACCACTGCAATATGCGTTGCATTTGGTTAAAGTTTGCTTCTAGACATTAATCATATCGTTAAATAAAAATCATAGTTTTAAAACTCAGAACGAACCGGTCGGTCGAACCAGTCCGACCATGAACTAGAGGTAAGCCGGTTCGGTCCATATATCGGATCAGTTTGTCATTGAGCAGCTATGGACCGGTACAACTCGGCCAGAACCAGCATAAACTGATGACTCGGAGGTCTGCTCAAACCAGTCGGGTCAAGACTTGACCTTTTTTTTTTGGACAAGATACAAGCACATGCTATATTTAAAAAAAAAATTAAAGAATACTTCCAATTTTCCTATATGAGGAATTGAACCAACAACATTACCCGAATATCTGATATGCCCTAGCGCCACGCCTTGCACACAATTGTGATACTGTTCCACTTCTCATTTTTTTATTAAATTCAAGGATTAAATATGTTTTTAGTTCCTACATTTTGCACCCCTTCAAAATATAATCCATACATTTCATTAAAATCTCACATTTTTTTCTCCTTACCATAATTAGTTCCTGCTATCAACTTTCATCCACTTACCAAAAGGAATGTTGACGTGACATTTTTTTTTGTCCTTTTAAATAGATTGGGTCAATTATTGAAAATGTAAGCAGGTATGAATGAATATGATGATAACAACTTGTGAAACAAAATAGAGTAACTTGTGTATAAAGTGTATAACACACAAAATTCCAAATCCAAATAACAAAACAAACAGAGAGATAAAGAACAAAGAAAAAGAAGAAGATCCCAACAAGTGCATCGTGGGAAGTGATGATTTCCAATTCCACATTCCACCAATCAATGTAACTTAACCAAACCCATCACTTTTCTATAAGTTTTCGTCTCTGTTTTCATCTTTCTTCTCAAGATTTTTGTAAAAATTTAGTTTGATTCCAAAATTTAGCGATGATTAAATATGAAAAATGAACTTGTGAAATTATGTTAATTTTTTTGACTTTAGTGTAAGTAATACGAGATTTTCATTATAAGGATCGAGTGACACAATCGAGTCAACCGATTTAATCCGATTTTTTCATTCGTTTCGACCAGTGATTCAATGGTTTGACCATTGGCTCAGTGTCCCAATGGTTCGACCATTGATTCAGTGTCCCAGTACCCTTATTGAGTTGATTATCGGTTCGAGTTTTAAAACTATGAATAAAAATGTGGGTTCCCATCACATTAAATAGGAAAATGTCTAAAGAATACAAAATCCCATTTAAATAAATTTGACATTTTTAATATTTATCTAAATATTATATGGTTTATTTAGATATAAAATATACGTCCCCGTGAGCTTAGGTCATTTGGTAAAGACAATGCATAATATATGCAAGGTCTGGGGTTCGAATACCGGCCACCACAAAAAAATATATAAAATATACATGTTACGATCAATGATTTTGAAGAATTAGTTTGCGAAATTATACAAGTTTGTTTAATGATTTTTGACATTTTATAGGTGCCATAGTCTCTCAAAAAAAAAAAAAAAAGTTTAATATGCATATCATATATTTTCTGTCAACAAAATATAGCTATACTCTTTAAGAAAAATATAGCTATACAAATATTAATAGACATATTACATGTCAGTTTTTAAGAGTCCGAGTCATCGATTCATTCCGATCTAATTTGGTTTAATACCTATAAAAATTTAATCTTAAGACCAATTCATCTAACCGAGTTATTCGATTTAATCAAATTACCTATGCCGAGTCGATGATCGAGCGCCGAGTTTTAAAACTATGCTTTGTTCCATTATTTAAAGATTGAATTTGATTGAATCCATATTTATAAGAAAGATTGAATCCATTTATTGAGTCAAATCCATGGATACACATTTATTGAGTCGAAGATTTTTTTTAAAGGCATATGTGTGTGAAAGTCAAAGATTGAGATTTTTAACATCGAAAAAAAATTTAAATATGTCATTGGTCCCTGCAATTTATCCCTATTTTGACATTGATCCCTGCATATTTTTTTGTTTGACATTAATCCCTGCACTTTGTAAAAGTTTTGTTATTGGTCAATTTCGTTGAGTCTAAGTTAAAAAAAAAAACCAAAACTAATGTGTGCCATGTGAACCAATCATTCTACGCCACATGGCACACTAAAAGACAAAAAAATATTCCATTTATTAATCTATGGCTATAAATAAGGTTATGTCAAAGTTCTAACACACAAATCTTCATAAATTTATCAGAGATAGAGGAAATACAAAATACAAACATTGAGAAGAGTTATGACAGAGAACGTGATGAGGAAAAGTATCACCATGATGATGATTATTATGCTTGTTATAACTCAATTATGTGAGGCAACTCAATCTTTTACAGATGTTAAGAATGAATACCAAGACTGTGATCAATGTAGAGCTGCTTGCGGCCAAACATGTGGAAACCCAACTGAACCACTTCTCGCATGCTATAGATATTGTTTGCATGTTAATTGCCCAGATTGCCCTTGCTTGGTATGCTATAAACCACATGAACCTTTGCTTGAGGAAAACGATTAAAGCTTTGGATGCATGTGAGGCTTTGCAAGAGAAAATGAACTCATCAATCAATAAACTTAACCATAGTGCTAAAAAAATCCCACTGTTCAAACACCAATAAATTGTAATATTTTCTTCTATGTATTATATCATATTAAAATAATACACTGCTTGCAAGGCTATTAAACTTTATTCCAAAGTCTAAACTTCTAGACCTAAAGGGTTTGTCTTATTTGGTTTCATTTTACTATAAATACTCAGTTTTGTTGCAATGCATTCCATCCATTTCCATTTCCTCTCTGTATTGCTTTGCCCATTATCTCATTCACACCTAAATTCACAGCAACCATGTCCAAAGAGTAGAGTATTTTTACATGCAGAATTATTTGAAGGGGAAAATTATTAGAAAGGCTATTCCAAGAGAAAAAAGGTTGATTAAAGATAAAGAACAAATATTAAGGAAAGGTAAGACAATGTTTACTATTTCAAACTACACTGTTTAACCTCTTCTTTATTTGCTATTCACTTATTTGAAGGTACTTATCAAATTTCATATATACATTCGTTTGTGATATTCATCATTAAATTTCTATCATCTTCTTCGCTTTTACACTTGGAAGCTATGATAAGCAAGACAACAAAATCAGTAGTTCTTCATGTGAGTAATCTTGAGACTCCACACTGAAATGGTAGTGATGCTTCAAAGTTCAAACAAGGATTTACCTTTACAATGTAATCTGAGCACTGTGAAATGGTGTTGATAGCCATTTGTTTAAATTTGTTTGATTTTCAAAATACATACCCTAAAATATATCTACAAAAATAAATAAAAATATTTTCTTTTTTCTTTGGTTGATTTTTCAAAATATTTTCTAATCAAAAGAATATAAAAAAATTATTACTCTTTTTGAAAAGGAAAAAAATATTTGATTACTTTTTTTAAGAAATTATATAGTATTTCTTATCGTTGAACTTTAATTTACTTCTAATCGAATCTATTCTTATTAATTTTTTTTGGGGTGGGGGTGAGGATAATAGGAAAATTGCTTAGGTTGATTGGAACTCTGTTTGTATGAGTAAGGAGGTTGGTGGTTTGGGGGTAAGGAGATTGAAAGAGTTTAACATTGCTCTTCTTGCTAAATCGTGTTGGAGATGTTTAGTGGATAGAGATGGCTTGTGGTTTAGAGTTCTGTTGTCCCGTTATGGTGAGGAGAGGGGGCGGATTAGAGAGGGTGATAGGATGGGATCGGCGTGGTGGAAGGAAATTGTTAAAATTCGAGAAGGGATAGGTGTGGAAGGAGAAAGTTGGTTTGAACCTAATATTACAAAGCGTCTCGGTAACGGTCTTAACACTTATTTTTGGTCCGACTGTTGGGTGGGGAATGAATCGTTGATGGACAGGTTTAGGAGACTTTTTGACTTATCAGTTCATCAGGATTTGACGGTGGGTGCTATGCATGCCTTAGGTTGGGGAGAGAATGGGGAGGCTTGGAGACGGAGACGTCGTTTGTTTGCCTGGGAGGAGGAATTAGTGGTGGAGATTAGGAACTTGTTGTCTAACATTTCTTTGCAGGAATCTGAGACAGATGTGTGGCTTTGGCGACCGGACACAATAATTGGGTTCACGGTTCGTGGAGCGTATCAAATGCTTATGAGGCAGGAGATACAGGAGGCTGATGTTGTTTTGGATGCACCATGGCACAAAAATGTTCCTTTAAAAGTCTCTATTTGCGCTTGGCGTCTCATCCGCAATAGATGGCCGACAAAGGACAATTTGGTGCGTCGAGCTGTTATTTCTAATGAAAATCAGCTTTGCATTTCGGGTTGTGGTCAACAAGAAACAATAGATCACTTAATAATTCATTGTAATTTTTTTGGAAATCTTTGGAAACTAGTAAGGCCTGGATTGGTGTTTATTTAGTGGATCCTCAACAGGTTACGGATCATTTCCATCAATTTATTTATTCTTCAGGTGGTTATGCTCCTCGTCGATCTTTTCTACATTTGATTTGGCTATGTTGCATTTGGGTTATTTGGAATGAAAGAAATCAAAGGCTCTTTGCTCACAAAGCCAATACGGTGGTGCAGCTCTAGGAAAAGGTTAAGTTGTATTCTCTTCGTTGGTTGAAAGCTAAAAATGTGTGTTTTCCTTTTGGTTATCATTTATGGTGGCAGCATCCCCTTGTTTGTTTAGGGATAGGCTGAGGTTCATTTTCTTTTCTAATTTTTAGTTACAGACTGGTTGTGTTTTCATTGTAACTTTGTTTTGCTTCTCAATGCACTTCTTGTGCTAGAGAGCAAGATTTTTGTTGTTAATATATATCTCATTTTGGCTTGTTCAAAAAAAATTTACTTCTAAATTTTTAATTTAAAACTTCGCTGTTCAAATTGATGGCTGATCGTTCCTTTTTTTTTTTAAATTGCAAAAACAACTAAATTGATTTGTATAAAATTAAAATTAATTAATGGTAGATTTAGAAGAATTAAAATTAACTAATGGTAGATTTAGAAGTTTACAAATGAATATTAATTTATCTTCATAGAACTTCTATTATACTTTTTACACGGTACTTCATGATCCAGAAGAATGCATAAACTCTTATGAAGTCTATCTAAATTTTAAGGTTACTTTATATTTTATTTTGAAGGAAGGTAACTTTATATTTCTTCCATGTTATTAAAACCTCGGATGAAATGAAAGTTGAGTTTGTCTTAAACCGTAGAAATTCTAAAAATTGTTTTGCAAAGTAATACGTAATTTATTTGATTCATGGTAATGTCAAACTATCATGGCTAGAGCTCACACAATTTAATTGTGGAGACGTTGAGTGTCTGAGGTTCGAACCATGACTCCTTCATATAATATGCAACATCCTTATCAACTGAGTTAAACTCACAAGAATATGCGAGGGGCTTTCACCTCCATTAGGGTTGGGAATAGGCCAGGCCGGCCTACAGGGGCCTATGGCCTGGCCTGTTTAAGTCTGGTCTGGCCTGGCCTGTTTATTAAAAAGGCTAGGCTTAGGCTTTTTAAAAAGCCTATTTAAGTAAATAGGCCAAGCTTAGGCTATAAAAAAAGCCTATGAATCCTAATAGGCCGGCCTGTTTATGCATGTTAGGCTTCATAGTGGACTTTTTAAATAGGCTTTAAAGCTTTATAGTGAAATATGTTTTTAAGGCCTTATAGTGATAGACAAATCTTACACTGGAATAGGCTTTGAAGCCTATTAAGCCTATTTAAAAGTAGATAAAATGGAATGTTTAGTGACTTTAATAGTAAGTAGGCCTGTAAATAGGCTTTCAGGCCAGGCCAGGCTTTTAAATAGGTCAGGCCAGGCCAAAATAATAGGCCTATGAAAGACCATAGGCCAGGCTCAGGCCTGCAAATTTTTTCGTAGGCCAGGCTCAGGCCTATCAAAGCCTGGCCTGACCTGGCCTATTCCCAACCCTAACCTCCATAAACTGTGTTGCGGGAGTTTTGAAAATTAATATTTATATGAATCCCTCAAATGGTATCTTAGAATTAATCATTACCATACAAATATTTTTGTCCCAAAAAATAATATTTAAGCCTCCATTAAAAAAATCAGCTTTTCTTTCTTTATAAAAAAATATTTTGTTTCATTCCTATAAATCTAAATTCTATTAGACTACCATGTGAAATTTTATTTATTTCCACAATAATTATATTTTGTTTCAAAATTATAGTGAAAATAATTAGTTCTCTATCCCCTAAAGAAAATTAGTTCTCTATATTTAATCATAAACATTTTTTTTGGTTACATTTAATCATAAACATTTGAACTAGCATGAATAATTTGGTTTACATATATACATATATATATATATATATATATATATTGAATAAGGGACTGAATTTCATTAATTCATAAGGTCGTTAAAATACACATTTAAAATTGCTTCTGGCACCTCCTCAATCCAAAAGGAATTTTGGTTCGAGTGAGTAACTGGGCCCGACTATGGGTTGTAGCATTAGCCTCTCTATAGATAAAATTACAAGAATTATGTTTTTCTCCCAACATAAAACACTCGCGTCGAATTGAACTTCCCAAAATACTCCTGCATGAGTTAACTCACGCAAGTGTTGATTTCAGCGTGAATTACGTTGTGCAGAATTTTAACACTTGTGAGTTAACTCATGCAGGAGTATTTTCGGTATTTCAGTTGGACGCGAGCAAAATGTGTTGGGTTAAGAGCATAATTCAAATTTTGATTTCACTTTTGAGTATTTAAAGATGCAGAAAAATTGCTTGAAATAACAAGAAAATGTTGTTTGGTTCATGATTATGTGTTTAAAGTTAATTTCCAGTGAAATAACAAGAAATCTGCAGGAGCGTAATATATTTTGTAAAATGAGCATCGTCTTTTTTTAACTTTTCTTGAATGCCCGTTGATTTCATTAGAAGGCATGTGTAGAACAATTTATAAACAACAACATAATCAAATACAAATAAATATTCATTATAGTAGTTCAAATGCATAAATTTCTTAACCATAAACATATAATCCAAAAACTAAAATGATAGAATGCAAATACATAAAAAACCTCAAATTTCAACCAAAGCATAGAACCAACTGAAATAAAAATTATAAAAATTAATCTTAACCTAAACCATAGACTCTATTACTTATACTTGTATAGAACCCACTCTATCAAATCCTTCATAGAATCTTTCAGGGTCATTAGTAAGACTCTGTTTTGCTCATCCTTAACCATTTCTAAAGCATAACTAAATTGTTTCCCATCCAAAAGTCCTTCTTCCTTTGCACTTTTTAATATTGCAAACATGTTGGAATAGAATATTTTCCATTGACATGAGATGTTGCTTCAATTTCAGCCTTTTCAACTTCATTATGATTTTCTGCTACTTGGATTAATCGTTCTAATGTTTTTCTCATAGTTGGTGCAGTCCCAACCTTTGCCTTACTCTATGTTGCTTTCTCATCCATATTTGGTGAAACCTTTCTTTTATTTTTTTGATTGACTGTTTTCCACAGGGCTTAACTCATCAATGTTGAGTTCATCGTCAGATTCAATAATTTCATGGGCCACATCTGCAATAGTATTTTTTTCTAGTAGACTCTAATGGCACACCCATAGTTGGTGCCCATGCACATTGACTAGTTGCCACAATCTCTCCAAATATGAATTTCAATTCATCACGAAATTTCAAACCTTGAAATCGAAATTTCTCATATTTCACATTCTCCTGTGTAACCAATAAAAATAGATAAAATTTAGGCTATCTAAATTCTCCTATTTACTTTCAATGAATAAAAATTAAAGTTCATAGTACCAAC
Source organism: Medicago truncatula (assembly GCF_003473485.1). Lineage (NCBI taxonomy): Eukaryota > Viridiplantae > Streptophyta > Magnoliopsida > Fabales > Fabaceae > Medicago > Medicago truncatula. The sequence goes on from NC_053045.1 coordinate 10,590,509, forward strand.
CCTTATCTTATCATCGCACCAAGCAGAATCAACATCAATATTTCCTATCTGATGATTCCATCCTAAACCAGTTTCTTTACCTAGTAATTGTTTCCATATAGTCCGCTCACCTCTTAAAGTGTCCATCCTATTCTTCTGCTTTTGAGTATAGTTTTTATTAGAACGCTTGTTGTACTCGTCGCATATTTCATCCCATTTTTATTTCTAAAAGCAATTCCTGGTTTTCCGCATATACGAATCTCAACCATACAAATGTCAAGTAACATTTTGGTACTAAATGTATCCCACTTTGCTTTTCCTAAGTTTTCAGAACTATTTGGAAGGCTTTCTTTAGAAGCCATGAACTGCAACAATACATATATTAGAAACTTGTGTATATTTATGAATCGTAAATATGTAAGAAAATATATATATTTTTTTAATAAAGGCAGAGAAAATTAAATTGCAAAAAAAAGTGGTACATAGAACAATTGGGGGGACTCAAGCCTTAACCCAATGAGACAAAAAGAGAGGCTAAAAGAACCCAAACAAAGGCTAAGCCAAAACAAACACAATGACAGTCCTGCAAGCTAACTGAATCCATTAGGATAACTCAGACACTGCTACAACTACCATACGCAGAAAGCAAAGTCAAGTCTCTAACTACAAACCAGGAGACAAATTCCAACCAAAATTCTGTCCAAATGAGAGCCACAATTATCCCAATAGCAAACATGTTAATATATATATACACATACATAAGGAAGAATAAGATTTTTATTTCTTTTGTTAAAAAAAAAGATTTTTATTTCTTTAAAACCATTTTTTCTCTGACGAAAAATTTCTTAGCAATTTTGATGTTGGTGCTATTGTATATAGGAAAATGCTAATGTTAAGAAATCAAGTTTAGTAATATTTTATTGAGATGTGCTTAACCAACTCTTTAAAAGTGTAAAAAAATAATATTATTTTTATTATAAAACTTTCTTTTTTAAATCCTTTAACAAGAACAATTGTTAACAAACATACATAAACATAGACACCGAACACATATACGTCGAAATTGATAATAATTTTACAAAATAATATAATTTAATGTAATTATATGTGTTGGTGTTGAACACCGATGTATCAAATACCAATGTATATATGACATCAAAACACATCTAATTCAAAAAATATTCGTATCTGCTAATATAACTCTTGTACACTTCTGGTTGACGTGTTGAATATATTCATATATATTGCATTTAGTAGTATTAAATATTGTTAATATACATACTTACGAGGTTGACATGTTGTTTTACGTTGACTTTGATTTGGTTGATTTTGAGTCATATATCATATATAGTAAACATATGTCAAACATGAATAAAGGAACATGCAACTTGCAATCACAAAAGCATAATAAAGTATGATATTGATTGAATAACAAACAAAAAAAGAAAACAGAAGTACATAGAATACTGATTTGATAACATGATTCAACAAAATTGAAAAGCACAACATTTTCGGTTAACTCATCAAATTTCAATTCCGTTTTTTTTCTTCTTTCTATTATAAACTCTTTCATATTTTGTGCGTACATGAGAGATAATATTAAATGAGGAATAATATATTGGCTAAATTGCATTTTTGGTCCCTTAACTATTTAGGTAGTATTGCTTTGGTCCCTTAATTAAAATCGATTTATTTTGATCCATTAACTTCTCTCTGTTACACATTTTGGTCATTTCGGTTAATTTTAATTCAAAAACGTTAGGTTTTCTTCATCTAATTCTCCTCTTTCTCATCTTCATATCATCTCCATAAACCTTCAACAACAAGAATTCCAGAAAAATTCCAGAAGAAAATAAAGAAAAGCTAACGTGTTTGAATTAAAACTAACGGAAATGACCAAATGTGTAACAAAGAGAAGTTAAGAGATCAAAATAAATCAAATTTTAATTAAGGGACCAATACGATACTACCTAAATAGTTAAGGGACAAAAAATGCAACTTAGCCTATAATATTTATATTGACATATATTTCTTTAAGACAAATCAAAATTATTAGTTTTTTAGAGTGATTGATTGTAAAATATTTATAGTAATTGTTAATTTCATTTAAATGTTGCAATTAATTGTATGATTAAAATGGAAAATCGATAATAAAATCATTAAATGATAGATCGATGTACTATGTAGAACCATGTAGAATACAAATTAGACATAAGCTATGGGAAAATATGCCACGTGGCATATCGATGATGTGGATAGGCCAGAGGAATGTGATCATTAAATATGGTCATTGTAAATCATTTTCAATTGTATATAAATATAGAATATAGATATAAATAGATATAGATTTAAAGGTATTTAATTGAATCCATATATTGAGAAAAGAGTGAATTCATTTATTGAGTCAAAGATTTTTTTCAAACTCATATGCGTGTGAATCAAAGATTGAGATTTTTAACATGGGAAAGAAATAAAGAACACTAATTATATGCTAATTAAATATTTTTAAGAATAAATAACATTTATTAATTTATGGTTATAAATAAGGTTATGTCAAAATATTTTTTTACTGTAAAAGTTCTAACACACAAATCTTCATAAATTTATCAAAGATAAAGGAAATACAAACATTGAGAAGAGTTATGACAGAGAACGTGATGAAGAAAGGTATCACTACGATGATGATGATGTTAATGGTTATGCTTGTTGTGACTCAAGTATGCGAGGCAACTCAATCTTCTATAGGTGTTAATAATAACGACCAATATTGTAATCAGTGTAGAGCGGTTTGCGACAAAAAATGTAATCCTGATTCTCAATTAATTCCCATATGTTATATGTATTGTGTGCATACGACATGCCCAAGTTGCGAAAATCATTCCCTTGAGGAAAATGATTAAAGCTTTGGATGCATGTGAGGCTTTGCAAGAGAAAATAAACTCATTAATATATCAATGAATTTTAACAAATAATGTCCATTGGCCCATTTTGTTTATAAATTTCTTTTCATATTATATTTCTTCTCTTTTTTTTAAAAATAAAATTATACGTTCCTCAAGGCACGGATCTACGAAGAGTAAAATAGGGGCAACTGTTATATTTATTAAAATTTTGAAATTTTAATGATGGCTCCCTCTTAAACTAATAGATTGCTCCCATTAAATAACAATTTATACTATAAGAAAGAGTTTCGCTCGTTAATTTTATAAAACTAAATGTGTAAATACATTTGAGATAAAATTTTGGATAATTTCTACCAAATTTTTTAAATATTAAAACACATAAAAAACAATTTTAATTTGTAGATGTTGATGAGCCTTTAATTTTTCTAATATATAATAGGATATTGTTTATTTTTTGAAAGAATAATAGGATAGTGTTTATAATCTCAAATAGTTTGCTCAATAATAATGATTGTATTATTATATCACTTTTACGTTGCTAAAATTTTTCTATATATATCTATCATATAAAATCTTGTCCCCGCAAGTAAACATTTATGGATCCGTCTCTGCTTTCCTCCTTTTTTCAATAACTCTTCCCCTTCTTTTATGTTCAATTATACACTCTTTTCTTTTAAAAAGAAAATGCATAGAGAAAATTATATTCTTCTTGCAAAAGATATGCTTGAATTGCAATATTCTTTTTAGAGAATTAAATATGTATTTCACTTTAATTAATTTTAACATAAATAAACAATACAAAAAATAAGCACATATTGCGAGTGTATTAAGCCATTTTGCGAGGGGCTTTAACTTCCATTAATTTTTTTGCGACAGTTTTGAAACTTACTACTTATATGAATCCCACAAATTGTATCTTAGAATTAATCATTACCATACAAATATTTTTTCATGGCAAGGGAAATAGATGTTCCAAAGTGTATCGTTGACGCAACAATCTTTTTAGAGCAAGGGAACCAAAGTGTAGGGATGTGCTTTAGAGATGATAAGCAATGACATATTTTAAGGAATACCATAACTCCGAGAGTCAGGAGAGAGTTGAGATCCTCTCCAATCTCGGTGGAGAGGCTTAAAGAAAACCCTATTATGACTTGATAACATGAGTTTAGCTTCGATGTACATATAACTTGATGCCATTCTAAATGTTTGTAAAGTCTCTCTAATATTTTCAAAACTTAAAAGATAATTTTTCAGGAGACAAATAAATAATGCCACGAGTTAATTGTCTATAAAAAAAAAAAAAAATTTGGTGCAAAACTCCCTATAAATTTTCAACACAACACAAATACTAGACTAAACTCCCTAAAAATTTGGACAAACCGTACAACTATGCTCCAAGATTCCTTCATCGGACTAATCTCAGATATTTTATCTGATCTTGGAAATAAAATAAAATCAGTCAAAATACTAGACTAAACTCCCTAAAAATCAGTCAAAATAACATAAGTTAAGGAAATAAGCACTATGTGTTCATTTTTTTTGTTTTTCTGTAATATTCTGTTCATTTTTTCGATTGAAACCCTGGTAATTGATTACCCCGAATTTCAGCACATCAAACTAACTCCATATGTAAACTTTTGATTGAAATCATGGTGCATTAAATACTCTTATCAAATAGAGATAACATTTTAGGTTAATTCACCAAATTATGATTGTTGTTTCTATTATAAACTTTTTCATATTTATTGTGTACATAAAAGAAAACATTGGTGCATTAAATATTCCTCTCAAATTCTGATTTTTTGAACACAACATTTTCGGTTAACTCATCAAATTTCAATTCCGTTTTTTTTCTTCTTTCTATTATAAACTCTTTCATATTTTGTGCGTACATGAGAGAAAATATTAAATGAGCCTTTCACTGATAGGTTGCCACATGTACTTTTAATAAAAAAAATTGCAAATGTTTATAATAGAGATAGAAATTTACAGATTAATTATATACTGAGAATGTAAAATAAAATATGTAAATATATATTATATTTATATTTTGAGGAATAATATATTGGCTAAATTGCATTTTTGGTCCCTTAACTATTTAGGTAGTATTGTTTTGGTCCCTTAATTAAAATCGATTTATTTTGATCCATTAACTTCTCTCTGTTACACATTTTGGTCATTTCGGTTAATTTTAATTCAAAAACGTTAGGTTTTCTTCATCTAATTCTCCTCTTTTTCATCTTCATATCATCTCCATAAACCTTCAACAACAAGAATTCCAGAAAAATTCCAGAAGAAAATAAAGAAAAGCTAACGTGTTTGAATTAAAACTAACGGAAATGACCAAATGTGTAACAAAGAGAAGTTAAGGGATCAAAATAAATCAAATTTTAATTAAGGGACCAATGCGATACTACCTAAATAGTTAAGAGACAAAAAATGCAACTTAGCCTATAATATTTATATTGACATATATTTCTGTAAGACAAATCAAAATTATTAGTTTTTTTAGAGTGATTGATTGTAAAATATTTATAGTAATTGTTAATTTCATTTAAATGTTGCAGTTAATTGTATGATTAAAATGGAAAATCGATAATAAAATCATTAAATGATAGATCGGTGTACTATGTAGAACCATGTAGAATACAAATTAGAAATGAGCTATGGGAAAATATGCCACGTGGCATATCGATGATGTGGATAGGCCAGAGGAATGTGATCATTAAATATGGTCATTGTAAATCATTTTCAATTGTATATAAATATAGAATATAGATATAAATAGATATAGATTTAAAGGTATTTAATTGAATCCATATATTGAGAAAAGAGTGAATCCATTTATTGAGTCAAAGATTTTTTTCAAACTCATATGCGTGTGAATCAAAGATTGAGATTTTTTTTTTTTGGTACAAAAGGATTGAGATTTTTAACATGGGAAAGAAATAAAGAACGCTAATTATATGCTAATTAAATATTTTTAAGAATAAATAACATTTATTAATTTATGGTTATAAATAAGGTTATGTCAAAATATTTTTTTACTGTAAAAGTTCTAACACACAAATCTTCATAAATTTATCAAAGATAGAGGAAATACAAACATTGAGAAGAGTTATGGCAGAGAACGTGATGAAGAAAGGTATCACTACGATGATGATGATGTTAATGGTTATGCTTGTTGTGACTCAAGTGTGCGAGGCAACTCAATCTTCTATAGGTGTTAATAATAACGACCAATATTGTAATCAGTGTAGAGCGGTTTGCGACAAAAAATGTAATCCTGATTCTCAATTAATTCCCATATGTTATATGTATTGTGTGCATACGACATGCCCAAGTTGCGAAAATCATTCCCTTGAGGAAAATGATTAAAGCTTTGGATGCATGTGAGGCTTTGCAAGAGAAAATAAACTCATTAATATATTAATGAATTTTAACAAATAATGTCCATTGGCCCATTTTGTTTATAAATTTCTTTTCATATTATATTTCTTCTCTGTTTTTTTTTTTTAAATAAAATTATACGTTCCTCAAGGCATGAATCTACGAAGAGTAAAATAGGGGCAACTGTTATATTTATTAAAATTTTGAAATTTTAATGATGGCTCCCTCTTAAACTAATAGATTGCTCCCATTAAATGACAATTTATACTATAAGAAAGAGTTTCGCTCGTTAATTTTATAAAACCAAATGTGTAAATACATTTGAGATGAAATTTTGGATAATTTCTACCATATTTTTTAAATATTAAAACACATAAAAAACAATTTTAATTTGTAGATGTTGATGAGCCTTTAATTTTTCTAATATATAATAGGATATTGTTTATTTTTTGAAAGAATAATAGGATAGTGTTTATAATCTCAAATAGTTTGCTCAATAATAATGATTGTATTATTATATCACTTTTACGTTGCTAAATTTTTTCTATATATATCTATCATATAAAATCTTGTCCCTGCAAGTAAACATTTATGGATCCGTCCCTGCTTTCCTCCTTGTTTCAATAATTCTTCCCCTTCTTTTATGTTCAATTATACACTCTTTTCTTTTAAAAATAAAATGCATAGAGAAAATTATACTCTCCTTTCAAAAGATATGCTTGAATTGCAATCTTCTTTTTAATGAATTAAATATGTATTACACTTTAATTAATTTTAACATAAATAAACAATACAAAAAATAAGCACATATTGCGAGTGTATTAAGCCATTTTGCGAGGGGCTTTAACTTCCATAAATTGTTTTGCGACATTTTTTAAACTTAATACTTATATGAATCCCACAAATTGTATCTTAGAATTAATCATTACCATACAAATATTTTTTCAGAGCAAGGGAAGTAGATGTTCCAAAGTATAACGTTGACGCAACAATCTTTTTAGAGCAAGGGAACCATAGTGTAGGGATGTGCTTTAGAGATGATAAGCAATGACATATTTCAAGGAATACCATAACTCCAAGAGTCAGGAGAGAGTTGAGATCCTCTCCATTCTCGGTGGAGAGGCTTAAAGAAAACGCTATTATAATTTGATAAGATGAGTTTAGCTTCGATGTACATAGAACTTGATGCCATTCTAAATGTTTGTAAAGTCTCTAATATTTTCAAAACTTAAAAGATAATTTTTTCTGGAGAGAAACAAATAATGCCACGAGTTAATTGTCTGTAAAAAAAAATAAAAATTTGGTGCAAAACTCCCTATAAATTTTCAACACAACACAAATACTAGTTTTAATCACCTTTAACAAACACCTAAATTTTTATAAAAATCAAATTTGACACTTGTTACCATGTCTTCAAGCATAACAAGAATTAAGCTAATATAAATAGAATAAAATGACTTACATATAGAAATTATAACATCAGCTTACAAGAGTTATACAATTGATATAAACAACAACCTCTACAAAATAATACAGCAAGTGATGATACACACACATTAATTTATTCATTATTTTAGAAACCCAAATAACATAAATAACAAATAAGAATCTAGCCTAGCAAATTCAAACACAATACCATTTGTTGTTTTGTAATCTTATCAGCACTAGTTGCAAGAGTAAAATGATCAAGTAATTACTGAATCATCATCACCTCAAGTTCAAAGTTGGCTTCTTCTTCTTTTGTTGTTTTGTCAAAAGAAGAGAGAATCTACCAAAACCAAATTTCTTTCTCTTAGCAGAAAACTGCTTCTGATCATTCTCGTTCTCAACTTGCCTATCAAATTCAAAAGATGGATCGTAGTTTTGTTTACCAAGCATCTGACCCAACGACACTTTCCTTTTCATCGAGATTCTTTCGTTAAGCATCCCACCTTCAAACTTCTCTGGCATCATCAGTTTCCGGCTCAATATTTGACCTATCGATAGAGTCGGCTTTAGAACTGGTTTGGCTTCATCATCAACTTGATTCGTCCCATTTACGTCGAATAACCGAGAGCTTCTTCGATAGTGAGAAGGGTTTTTAAACTTTGTAGAGTATGATGATCGCCTTTTGTTACCCTCGGATCGCCATTTTCTTAAAGCCTCTTCAACTACTAATTTCCCTCTATTTGCAGCCTCTACTCTTTCCAAAGCTTCTTCAAGAGCCTGCTTGCTTGTTTTAACTTCAAATGTAGCTTCTTCAACCCTTTTTAAAACATCCATTTTCGATACATTTGCTTCTTCAACTTGAAACATAGCATCATGAACTCTCTTCTTAGATTGTTCATCTACCTCTCTAGCTTTGCATGTTAGAGCATTATACTCCTCAAAGGTAAGAGTAACTCCATCACACTTTTGCACACAGTTTCCGTCATAATAAGATAACGCTTTTATCTCGGCAAGTGCAGCTGCTTCGGCGGCCCGAGCAGCTTCCTTCATTTTTCGAGCAGCAACTAATCTAATTTCGGATGTTCTTATCATAGCTTTTGTCTGTTCAATCTCAGACATTGCTCTCGTAACTTCTGATTTCGCAACTTCTCCCATTTTCTTGAAATGTTCTGCCTCGGAACTCAATCGTTGAAGCTCTTTCGTAATATCGGAAGGTTCATCTGAACCACATTCAATTTCAGCATCTTTCACCACCTGCAGTTTAAGTCTTGTTTGGTTTAGCTCTTCCTCTAGTGAAGTTATTTTTGAAGAATTCTGAGTTAAACTCTCTCTGGTTTTCTCGAGTGATATTCTTTCCTTCTGAAGTTTCTTGTTGAGTGATTCCACAGAAACTCGAACATCAGCAATATCATTCGTTGTTCGGTTTAGATTCAATTTCGCTTGCTTCAATTCCCTTAAAATTAAGCCTGGACTCGCCGAATTGGAAGGAACACGACTCCCATGGTTTTCCTTTTCTTCTTCTTTTTTCTCGTTCTCCTTATCATCACACAAATTCAACTTAATGTTCAAATTTGCCTCAGATTCTTCTTCTGCTTGTAGCTTTGATTTCAGATTTTCAACAAGCCTTTTGGTACTTTCCAACTCTTTTAATACATCAAGAGTTTCCCTTTCTTTAATGATAAGCTCTTTCTCCAATTTCACTGCTTGTTCCTCCAATTTTCCAGCATCAAGCTCTTCTGTGTTTTGTTGCTAAAAAAGAAAGATAGACGACACTTTGATTATTTGACACAATAGATATGCTTATATGAGCAAGTTCATTACAAAACAATTTATCCGAAAATAAAATACCCCCAAATACGTATGAAATTCAAAAAAAACATAAGGTTTTGATTCTAATGAACATAGTTCTAAATTATTCAATCGCAACTCTAGCCACAATATAAAACATCTTAGAGGTTTTCATAAAACCAAAATGGTGGTTGGACCGATCACATTTATCCGCATTATGCCATAATATCAACATTCAAAGCATAAGTGTGACTGCAATTTTGAATCACGGTCATGAAGATACATTCATTGGAAAAATAGAGACCCACTGTAATAATCATGGTAAAACTTCATAGTAGCAAAACCAAAAACAATAAATTCAATAATTTTGAAGGTACAGATTCAATTAATTTCCACATTCGTCCCAAACAGACAACTGGGTTGGTGAGCTGAGGAACGTCGAAGGATTTCTAACTAGGAGGTCCAAAGAGATTCATAATTCATATTTTCTAACTAAGACTCAAGCTGTTAATGAGTTTCACCTAATGACGAATGGTTCGGAAGAACCTGAGTTCAATTGGCCAGACATCTGGCCGAACTCTGGATTACTTGAATCTGCTTCTCCTATGAACTAGAGGATTAACATTGTGAAAAAATTTCATATTTTCTTCCGAAGCCACTAACATTTACCTATCCAAATATATTATTTTCATATAAATCACTTATATTATCAATCTAATTATTTATCAAAAAAAATAAATTATCAATGTAATTAATATTATATCCAGATCCATGTCTCCCTAATTAGAAAAATACAAAAATAAAGTGAACCCTAAATCACAAACACCTATAAAAAACTAATTATATAATTCACCAAAATAATAATAATTATTTTTACAAAAATGTAAACTTTGGATTGAAGTGCATTGCAAAAACATAATTAAATCAAATTAAATAACATAACATAAAAATAAATACCTGAGGAATAATGAGGTTAATAGCGTTACTATTATTATGATTAAGAACAGGTTTCCAATAACCAACACCACCAAACCGAGTAACAGCTTCTTTAACAGACTCAAACGGCGCAGAAGTATCAATCTCCGCTCTTAAACCGTTCTCCTTCGAACCCGGTTCAACCCGGTTCACGACCACCGCTTCAGGAATTTCCATAGAGAAGACAAGAAAATAAAAAGGTTGTTGTGTTGTTGCGTGTTTAGGATTTGTAGAAGTGAAAGTGAAAGTGTAACGGTTAAATAAATGTGAACATAAATACTTGCAAAACAAACGGTCTTGTCTAGTCAACTTTGTGTTGATTGATGATGAAAGCGGAGTTGCTGCCTTGATTTTCGAAATTATGTGGGTCATGTTGGGCCCACTTTGCGTTGAGAGAATGGGATAGTGTCAACGGTAACAAACAACAAAAGTGAAAATTCATATTTATGTGATGATGGTTTTTTGAATAAAGAAAAGTAATGTGAGTTGGATGAATGAATAAACGGGTGGAAAAATTTACTAATATAAGAAAAATTTACTTTTTAGATACATTCAATTAATGATGTACGTGACATATTCAATTAATGATGTATGTGATCTTTATTATATGTCACATACATTATTAATTAAATATATCTAAAAAGCGGATTTTTGTTTATATTAGTAACCGGAGGATGTACTAATCTACTAAGTATTAGTATCTAATTCTTTTATGAAGACAAACTAAAATATAATAATGAGGTAAGTTCATGTATGCTCTATTTATCATAAATTTCATTTAGTCTATTTAACGTTTTGGATGAATGATATGTGGCAAAAAAAAATTCAACGATTTAGATTTAAAAATAAACAAAATATTTATTTTTTAATTAAAAAAAATTACAACTCATAAATGCTTCTTTCTCTTCTTCTCTCTGTTTCAACCGCCAAGCCTCCTCCCGTCGATCAAACACATCATCTTAACATAGTAGACTCACTTATATGAATGAATTTTAACATACCATCATCTTATTGCTATGTTAATACGGCATTTAACACAACATCATAATATTTTTCCATAATTTTTCTCTTCTTCTCTCTTACCTGTATTATTAATTTGTCGAAAGAATCTTAGCATGCAATCCTGTTATTTAGAGATGAAAGAACGACGGCGATTGGGATGAACAGCGGTGCAATCGATGGATGGTGGTGGTGGTGAGAGGGGAGAGGAAGAGTTCTGACAGAAGCTGAAAAGAGAAACGTAGAAGAAGAGAAAGAGAAGCGTTTCTGAGTTTTAATTTTTTTTAATTAAAAAATAAATGTTTTGTTTATTTTTAATCTGAATCATTGAATCCTTTTTTGTCACATGTCATTCATCCAAGATCCTAAATGGACTTAATGAAGCTTACAGTAAATAGAGCATACTTGGACTCCAAATTTATGCGGTTGGTCAATGAGCATCAATTTACTAACAAGAAACCGATGACGTGGCACGGAACAAGATTAGTAAGAATATCTGCAACTTGCAATTGAGTACTGACATGAGGAAGGGATATTAGTGAGTCATCATAAGCATCATAGATTGAACTATCAGAAACTATAGGATCAAAGAGATGAAGATGAAGTTCATAGGAGAAGTAGGCATTAGAGGTAGAAACAAAGGAATAGTCCTTGTAATTCATATTGAATTAGAATGAAAAAGATAACTAGAGAGTACAATAGTGAGAGTTATTTATAGGGTGAGTTAGTCTAACCGACTCTTAACTACCTAACCAACCAACTAACCATAGTTTACATCTCAACTAACTATGGTTTATTCTCTATACTCTAATATGAATGACAATCAACTTCGATATGCTTGATGCATTCATGAAAAACGGGATTTGTAACGATTTGTATTGCACCTGTATTATCAGCATAAAGTGAGATTTGTTAGCAGCCAACACTCAGTGAGCGGATTTAGTCCCACATCGGATTTAGTTCCCTAATTTGTTTACCATGAGATTACCCATCAAATTGGTCAAATAATGTTTGTATAGTGCTCAGCTATCGAGAAAATCGCACTACGATTTGTTTGAATCATGTCACGATTTCAATTCGTACACAAAACAGCTGCATATAAAATTATGCCACGATTTTTCAAATCTTGCCAGATTTTTGACGAATCAGCAACACCCATTTTTATTTTTTCTAGATCAAATTATACCACGATTGTTTCATAAACACTGACATCAAATTTGAGTACTCAACAAATATGATATTTTTGTATAGCCACATTATTGTATCAAGGGTCATAATTTTCAAAAATATATTGAAAAAAAAAGTAATTATCAAAAGTTAGAAAGAAAAAAAAAGCTTGTTCACCTTTGTGGGTATCGTTATTGTGTGTAAATACATAACCTGCTTGACCTAGGTTCGAGTGATGGCAGTGGAGTGTTGGCTAAGCCAAGAAAAAAAAGTTAGAAAAATAAATTGACAAAATTTGCAATACATAATCTCCATCTTTGGTATTTTAACCTGTATTCTAAAAGCACATGTTAGCATTTCTCTTTTATCATCAAGCATAATGAGTTGGACAGAGTCTACTGTCTTGATTTTCGAGCAATCATTCAAAGGTTTAATGTGCTATATCATTGCTGTTTACAATCTCACAATGGAAGATCATGCAAATTCCTCTGTACTTCAAGCAATCGAAGAATCCAGAATTTCTGTCATCGTTTTCTCAAGTAATTTTGATGCTTCAACATGGTTTTTTCAAGAAATGGGGAAGATATTCGAGTGTCGTAAAACCATAGAGCAAAGGTTTGTGCCTTTGTTCTATAATGTTGATCCTTCCTATGTACGCTATCGGAAAGGAATGTTTGGAGAGGCTTTTGAAGATCTTATTGCACGAAGCATCTTGACGAAAGACGAGTCAATCTGTTATAGAAAAGCGCTCATTGAAGCTGCCGATGTTAAAGGATTTTCCGTCATGAGTTCCAGGTGATTTTTATGATTTTATACTGGTTGACTCTACCATCTTAATGTGCAAAAGGAATATCACATTTGATTGAATTGAAATTGAAAATTAATAGGCTAACTCATATTTACAAAACCATCTTGTAAGATGAGGAATATCACTCTTTATAAATCCACTGAGTTAAACATAAACTCTATTCTATGTGGGACTGCGCCCTCATGTCCTACATCATTGGGTCTTTTTTGCTAGGTAGATCTGTAGCAGAGTGGAAGAGTGCACTAGAGAAACTCAAAACCATTCCCAACGATATCATAATGCGAAAGCTGAGAACAAACTTTGATGATTTAGATGACAATGAGAAAGAAATATTCCTTGGGATGGACAAAGATGATGTAATCCAGACATTAGCTTACTCTGGGCGTTTCCCGGAAATTGGAATAACAATCCTTGACGAGAAAAGCCTTGTAACTATTGATAGCAAGAACAAGATTGGAATGCATACTTTGGTACGAGCAGTGGGAAGAGAAATCATAAGGCAACAGTCGATGGATATGGCCGAGGTATGTCCACTATGATATGTGCTCTACTCGATTTATCATTAATGTTCATGTTTTGCTCCTAAATTAAGTAATGCCAAAAGGAAGGAAGCCGATTGAACATTAATGATTTAGTTTCTAGGTTTTATAATTTATGAAAAGAACTTGTAAAGTTTTTTAGGTTCTCAACTGTGAGACAAAAAGTAGTATCAAAGTTTATAGCTACCATATAATTAAGTTTTGGTTTTTATTTCAGGCAAAGATGCATGACGTGTTCTTGAGTTTCAGAGGGGAAGACATTCGCGCGAAATTCATTTCACATCTCTATTCCTCTCTTGAAAGACGATGACGGGATTCAACGTGGAGATAAGATCTCAGTCTCATTGTTACAAGCAATTGGTCAGTCTAGAATTTCTATTGTTGTATTGTCTAGAAATTTTGCTAATTCAAAATGGTGTATGCTTGAGTTGGAGAGAATTGTGGAAATCGGTAGATCCCTCGGAAGTACGTCATCAGACAGGAAAGTTTGGAGAAGCTTTTGAATATCTTATATCAACAATATCAGTGGATGAATACACAAAGAGGAATTGGAATACACAAAGAAAAAAGCTATTGAGCAAAAATTATATGAATGATTTAATATCTGATCTCTAATATAGAAAGATGCAAAATGAATATTAGTAAGTCTCGTGTTAGTTGTTAAATTCATTTGTTGCTAAGTTTTGTTTTTAATAATATTTGATTCATTGTGAATCATTTTATGCTACTTCTTTCCTTTTAACAAACCATGACCTTCAAGTCCCCGTGAGCTTAGCTCAGCTGTTAGGGACAGACATAATATATGCAAGGTCTGGGGTTCAAACCCCGGCCACCACTAAAAAAACCATGGGCTTCAAACCTTACTATTGTATATAGTTATACTAAAAGATTTTTAGCTACCAGTTATCTAAGCTGTATTTTAATTTTCATTTCATTTGGTTTAGGGTAGCTGCGATGTCACCAACAACCTTCTTACAGAAAATATTTTGCAGGTTCTCTCTTTCTCCTTCCCTTGCATGTCCAGACGTGACACACAAACAGTCAAACACAACCCTCCTATGTCTGTATATACATATAACAACTACTCAAACACACTAAATGTTTGATGCACATGTCAAATGTTGACACTTGACATATTATATAATACATTAAATATCATATTATAGTTAAAAATCAATTAGTATTATATAGTTTTGATTTGGATTGGTTCGGTTTGCATTCTACAATTTATTATTCGCTGGTGTAATGTAAAAGTTTGACTTAGCGCCAATTAGCCGGGTGATATTTTGTGCTATTTAACCAAACAATGGTTGATATCAATTTACTTCACCTATACCCTTAAACTTTTTTGATCTAAAAGCAAGAATTTTTTTGTGAAGATGACAACAATTTATCTTGTATATGATGAACAAATTGATGAAAAGATGAAGCACTTCCATGAGCCTAGATGAGAATGGCATTGTCTCTGTGGTGATGAAAATGTAAGTAATATGTGTTAGTTACTCTTCAACCTACTTTCCAATTGAATTATTTTCCCTATTTAACCAAATTCAAATTAGGGTGAATATAAACCATTTCCCCCATAATTTCTATAGTTTCTACAACCCTAATAACAAAAATGTCAAACATATGATCATCAAAAACAGAAGATTTTTGCACTTGAAAGTGGACTCAACACTACAATGAAATGGATGAAAATTTGGAGGAATTGTAGTTTGGTTTTAATAATGGTGTTGATGTATAAAATGATGGTATAATCTCTAGTTTTTTATTTCAGCTGTACGTACTATTATGTTCGTTATATTCATCTTTTTTATTTATTTTTTTGTCTTTTTGTCTAAAATTTGTGTGATTATAAAAATAGGCAAATGCCCCCTTCAAATTTAAAACTTATGTACAAACACCCACCCCAACAATAATAACAACCAAATTTTATCCTACTAAGTAGGGTCGACTACATAAATCAAATTATCATAGTGTTTTTATGTACAAACATCCCTTAAAATTTAAAACTTATGCGACGGTAACCCTCAAATCTATAACTTAAGAAAGTCATTTATATTTCCTATATACTAATGCTTATTAAATACTATCATAAAACCTCTCATGATGTTTACCATTTAGTAATTTTAATATCATAATACTTGAGCTTCTAAAATTCATACATAATTTTTTTTTCTTCTTGGGAAATCTGAAATTTTAAATAGTCAGAGCTCAACTTCGCATTGTAGAGAACGTCTGAATTGAGTAAACAAACATTTCCTAGAATGTATAGATTATAAATATTATTTTTGTTTTGTAGTTTAAGTAACCAATTAGCTCCGTTTAACTAAAGAATATGTATGAGTACAAAAATAGGATAGACGCGTTTCTATAACTTGCGACCATAATTCTTCTACTCTAATTATTGAAATTCCAGGATTCTCGAGCCTTAATAATTTCCCTTTTACAAGGAGAAATTTGAATTACGTTCCCCAACCCTCTTATGTTAAAATCTACATTCCCACCCAACACCCTGCAATAATTTGTTTCTTATTTCTAATAAACTAGAAAGAAAAAAAAAACAAAAATCTAACACATTTAAATATAATTATCATTTTTTTTAAAGATGAATTTATTTTTCTTAAATGGTGGTTCAAGGTTAGTAGATATCATAATTTTTTTATGTTGAAATAGATTAAAGTGTAGTGCATGTTTAAATGTTAAGGGAGGATGTTGTAATTCAAATATCTCATAGAAAAGGGGAGTATAAGTTTTACTTTTCAAACGAGTGTATTATATATTTTAACACAAAACGGAAGAAAATGTAATTCAAGTTTTTCTTAAATGAAGAGAGTGTACTTTTCTCTTTTTTAAAACGAGTACTCGATCACCCGACGCAAGTGTTTTGCATCTTAGTCATTTATACATATTTGTAAAACTAAGAACTGAACATCAAACAACAGAAGCAGAAATTTGTAGAAAAATTTGCTATTCATCGGTTCTAAAGAAAAATCATGTTTATCGAGTTAGATTGGTTCGTCTTCAGTCATAAATTGCATACGTGAACCAAAATTGTGTTGGACTTGGTCTCAACCCACATCATCAACCCAATCAATGACGGCCTATGAAGCCCGTATATGTGGTACGGGTGCGGGTACGATACAACATGGGTACACATATACGATTATGATACGATACGTTAACGAAATTTTTATACCATATACACATAAAATACTTGAAGAAAATTAGCATTGATTACTCTTTATTATTATATTATTATAAAAGTCATAATTTTTTAAAACTAATATTATATTTTCATTCATATGTCTAATGTTGATTAATTGAACTTCCTCCTCTTTCTGGTTACCTTTATACACGAGATGTATTATTTTAAGTGGTTCATCGAGAAACAAATCTACTGATGCATATCTAAAATTGAATCATATACATCTCCATTGAATTTTCGCAACATTGTCTCACTTTTTTACCCTTCATCTTTTCTAGGATACATATATGTGAAATATCTTATAATTATC
This sequence comes from Medicago truncatula, assembly GCF_003473485.1. Classification (NCBI taxonomy): domain Eukaryota; kingdom Viridiplantae; phylum Streptophyta; class Magnoliopsida; order Fabales; family Fabaceae; genus Medicago; species Medicago truncatula. The sequence goes on from NC_053045.1 coordinate 10,608,003, forward strand.
CATGTCTATATGTGGAGTATCCTATATAAGTATCCGATAAAATATTTTTTAATAACTAAAATAATTAATTTTAATATTTCGTGGATACGCATCCGTGAGTATCCATGGAGCATCGGTATCCGTATTTCATAGATGACAGCTCATAAACCAATAATCCTTGCCGCCAAGGATAAGATGGAAGACCTCATGTACGCCTTACCACACAGGAGTACGCCTCATTCAATCTAACCCATTAAGTTAATCTGTAACGACCTCCAACCTCTCATGTCGGGTTTACAAAGTCAATTACAAGGTACAATCACATTTTACCAATTTTCGCAAATATTTTCTTTCTCATTTCTCTCATTGACTTTGAGCATCATGGTGACAATAATAAGCCATTGTTGAATCTAAACTAGTTTCACCACAACTCATTCCTATGCATTTATAGTGACAATTTTCAATACATAATTTCTACGTTTGATAGCTTAACATGTGTCTTGGACCACATGCCAACATTTTCTTTTCTTAAATCCTTAGTCATTATACAAATTTTAGCTAGCTTATTGCATCCACCCATCCACCCATATCAACATACTAATGAAACCTAGAGATATATATCATCGTATAGTTGGCAACTCCTAAGTGCATGCTTGTTACCTTTTATAGCACTGACAAACGCACACTAAAATATGTACTACATAATAAATATAAACCGCAGGTAAGTAGGTCACCTTCCCTTGCCAATTCATTTAATTCAGTCCCACATTCATTATCATACATGGGGTCGAATACAAAGTTATTCTGATATAAAAGATAAAGTCATGTGGCTATGTCAATTTCTTCAGTCTCCATAAATGGTAAATAGGAATCTGCATGTGAGGGTAGCTCATAATAATAATTACAATAGTATCTCCTAATGGGACACCTGTATCCCACCTTATTAATTGAATAATTTTTAGTGAAGTATCCCATGGGTGGATCTACAGCCTACAACCATCAATTTGGCACCTTGTTTAATTTGGATGTACCATACCTGATCAAGCAATTCATGCATCATGATATGATATACAAAAATAATTGATGTGAAATATAAGATTTTTTGATGAAATAATATATATTTTTTTATCAAGTAGTTTATTGATTGAAATTTCATATTTTAAGATGAATAACTTATCAATTTGGATTTAAATTTCGCTGCTATATATATGATACAATATCTTTACTAATTGAATTATATTCACGAGAGTTTTATAAAATAATCTATGTTAAGAAATATAGTTTTTTAATTGATATTATTAAGCAACAAGAACGGATAGAGGGAAGATAATGCTCAAATACAAATGAGTTTAGGTTTGGAAGAATTTCCTAAATCCATACTTGTTAAATAAACAAATGAGGCTGCTTTCATAAAAACAGACCTCTATTTACATAATAGAAATGAGATTGTGGATGAGGCTAAACGCATGAAGAAGGAATTGTTGTTGTTTAAAGTCGATTTCGAAAAGACATATGATTCGGTTGACTTGAATTACCTTGATTCCTTCATGATTCACATGAATTTTTCAATTTTGTGGCAGAAATGGATTTCTGAATGCGTTGGATCGGCAAATGCCTCTGTTCTTGTGAATGGATCGCCGACAGTGGAGTTTCCTATAGAAAGAGGGTTTAGGCAGAGGGACCCACTTTCCCCTTTTTTGTTCCTTCTGGCAGCCGAAGGTTTTAATATTTTGATGAATGCTATGGTGGATGCTAATCTGTATTGCGGGTATAGTATTGGTGAAAAGAGTTGGTCTAACGTGCGCTCTATGCGGACAATATTGCTTTTGTTTGAGGAGGTGTCTAGACTGAAGGTTAACTTTAATAAAAGTATGTTAAATGGTGTTAATGTCTCTGAATCTTGGCTAAGGGAAGCGACATCTGTTATGAATTGTCGAACAGAGAGCATTCCTCTTTTGTTTATTTGCGGTGGAGATAGTAGGATGATGAGTTTTTGAAAACCCGTGATTGACTGTATTGTTGCTAGGCTGTCGTCGTGGAGTAATAAGTTCTTATCATTTGGTGGTCGCCTGGTACTTTTGAAATATGTCCTGTCCTCGCTCCCGGTTTACTTTCTTTCCTTCTTCAAGGTCCCTGCAAGTATAATTTCTTCTATGGAATAAAGATTTTTTCTTGGGGGGGGTGGTGAGGATTTTAGGAAAACTGCTTGGGTAAAATGGGATAATATTTGTTTACCGAAGGAGGAAGGAGGGTTGGGGTTAGGAGGTTAGGAGAATTTAATATTTCACTTTTAGGGAAGTGGTGCTGGAGGATGCTGGTAGAGAACGACGTTTGAGGTATCGAGTCTTAAAAGCTAGATACGGGGAGGAGCAGGGCGGTTAAAGGAGAGAGGGAGGCACGATTCATCTTGGTGGAGGACCTTATGTGCCATGCGTGGAGGGGAGGTTTTGGGAGTGGGAGGTTGGTTTGAGGATAACATTCGTCAGGTTGTTGGTGATGGTAATAATACTTTCTTTTGGGTAGATAATTGGGTTGGTGGAGTTCCTTTAAGGACTAAATTCCGTTGACTTTATGATTTAGTTGTCAACAGAGATTGTTCGGTGGCTGATATGGCGATGTTAGGTTGGGAGGATGGAGAGGGAGTGTGTGGGTGTGGAGGAGAGGTCTTTTGGCGTGGGAGGAGGAGTGTGTGCGGGAGTGCACAGTTTTGTCACATAACGTTGTTTTGTAGGAACATGTTATTGATAGATAAAGATGGTCGCTTGAACCTAACCAAGACTACTCAGTGCACGGGACATACCGTTTTCTGACAGGACCTGATGAAGCGTTGGGTGGCGACTATATTCATAATATGTGGCACCAACTGGTTCCTTCAAAGATATTAAAAAATGCAGCCTCTGATCCGTTTACTCTATCTGACAAAGTGAACCTAAATACGTTCTTGTGGTTGAAAACAAATCAACCATCTTTTGGTTACAATTATCACGACTGGTGTAGGCATCCGCTCCTATGTATGGGAGTTCCCACATAATTGTACTTTTGTTCTCTTGCTGGTCCTTTTTATAGAGGAACCATTGGATACTTTGTAATTTGTTGTGTGTTTTTCTTTTAGCACGCCTCGTGTTGAGGGACACATTGTTGGTTTAATATTAAATCTCATTTTGATTTGTTCAAAAAAAAACTTTTAATGTTCGAAGATTCTCTATAAAAGAGAGTTAGGGCTCGGGATTGCCCAAATTGGGTAATCCTCTCACGATAAATAATATTTGGTAAATTGATAGTCATCTATTGATATCAATCGTTGGGGAGTTTTGTAGAAGAGTCGGGAGCAATAATATTAAAAAAAAGAGAGTAAATAGTCATTTTAATCCTTTATTCTTCATCTTACTGTCACAAAAGTCACCGACTTAAATACAAAAAAGTCACTAATTCTGTACTTCCGTTATCACTTTAATCCTTAGCGTTTCACTTTACCTTCATTGTTTCTTTACCTTCGTTGGACTGAGTCAAGTGATCCTCAAGTTATTATCAAAACTAGGATGTGAGAGATTCCCATTTGAAAAAAAGATTGTTGGGTTTTATTTATTTATTTTGGTGATATTTAAGTGTAAATGATAGTTCTACATTGACTATTAATTTAGTTCAATGTTTTATATAAAAAAAGTAATCTATATTTCCATTGCCTTATTGTTTTTGTCAGAAAATGAATTTGACACCAATCTTCACATAAAAAATAAGTTATTAACTGCATCTTTTTTGACAGAAAGATACTTCATTAAATATGAGAGAGAAGTTTTCCGTAAAAAATAAAATATGAGAGAAGTTGGTAAATTTGCTTATATTTCGTTTAGAAAAATTAGTTAATGGTTTTTTTAAGGAGAAAATGAGTAAATGTTATATTTCATTAACAGTGTCTAGCAGAGCCGTTCCTACGAATCGGGAGGTTCAGTTCTGTAAGTGAAAAGAGGTCCGTAGTAAAATAAAAGCGTATTTTTTTTTAAAAGAACAATGTTCTATTTAAATTTTTAAAAAAATAAATACAAGGTGCCGTATGTATGTGATACACCTAAATGTGAAAATCACTACCGTATACAGGAGGAACCTCAAATCACCCTATAATTTTTTTAATAGGGTAGTACTACTGAACTATAATTTTTTTTTCTGAAACTCATATCTTAAGGAGGTCCAGTTCCATTGAACTTCTGCCTTGTGTAGTATCAAATCAAAACTACTTACCCAAAGTTCTCTCTAAAAAACTACTCACCAAAATTAAGCGTTTCTTGAGACTATCGATGGCCACCTAATTTCCAAATTAAGCAATTTTTTATGGTTAAAGAAGAAAATCAATAATTTTTTTTTTTTTTTTGTCAAGTAGCCTAGTGGTTAGAGTTCACACAATTTAATTGTGAAAAAGTGGAGTATCCGGAATTCGAACTCCGACTCCTACATATAATATGCAATATCCCTACCAACTGAACTAGCTCACGCGGATCCAATAAAAATTCTTAACCCCATACCCCATCAACATATTTTATATATTGTCGACATCGAGTGAATATTATAATGCAATGCGTAATGCGTTGACATTGTTATTTGTTTTGAAGAAAAAAGTAGAGTTTGTGTTCAATATTTGGATGAGTATTTTTTGTATTTTTGCGTTCAATTAGATAATGCTCAAAAACATTATAAATGGGAGTCATATCCTTTGCAATTATTTGTACAAAAAGCATTCCCTTGCTTAGATAAAACAAGCAAGTTAAGCCACTACACCATCGATAAATATCTCACAATTTTTCTTTCATGTATAGTACAAATGTGATTTATATTTTATGGGTTTTGTTAACGAGTGCCCTAAGAGCAATCTTTAAGAATTTCTAATAAAGAAATCAAAAACTTCAATGTTCAATGCATTGATTTCATAAATTTTAATAAAAACTTACTATTTAAAGTTATTAAACAATGCTTTAAAGGCACTTGTTAACATTTCTCATATTTTATTCGTAAATGATTATAGTTTTATTGTTATGCATATTTTAAAGTTCGTTTTTCCTCAACATATATTTTGGACTATGACCATGCTTGTTGATATAAACCAATGCATATAAAAGAGGAAAGTTGTTGTTTTGACATCTAATAGTTTTTTTGAAACATATGAAAATGATAAAAGAAATCAGCCGTAACTAACTACCGTCGATTTTCTATTTTGAAGTCAAAGGTAGCTAACTATTGTTGGATATTTTTTTGGTTATTTCTATATGTTTCTTTGAAACTACTGATGTCAAAACAACAACTTTCATAAAAGAGTTTCTATCCAACAGTTGTTGTCAAATCTAGGAGTCTTTTATTGCAGACAGTTTTTTTTTTAGAGTCTTTGATTGCAATTGTAGGTGTCAAGTCTAAAATTTGTTCATATAAACAAATTGTAGTTGGAAGTCTAATATTCATTCCTAAAAAAGAAAGTCGAGACTTTTTCATAAATGTAGTTTTTCTTTTGTTTATTTTGCTATATTAGTGCGATAAGTTGATTTTGTTTATCGTCCATGCAACATTATTTCGATTTTCCATTTTATAGTAGTGTTCGTTTGATTCAGATTGACATATTTATTTTAATCCCGTGCATATTAAGTATTGACTTTGACATCTTCAACATTATTGTATGAAGACATGTGTATTTGAGACACACAATAAGACAATAATCACAATTTAAAACTTTGAGTATAAGATGTGTGGGGTCTAAACCAATGTTCTAGAAATCAAAAGCTAGAATCGATATAATTTATAACTCAAATGAAATATAGCCCTTCCTTCAAATTAAACACATTATATATGTAAGGTCTGAGGTTCGAACTCTGAACACCAAAAAAAAAAAAATTAAACACATTAGGTTCAACTAACTCAAATGAGCCATAGCCATGCCTTCAAATTAAACACATTATTTTAACCACAAAATCCTTGTACCTAATTTATTTGCAAGATTAGAGTAAAATAAGCAGAAAGAAAAGGTCAAGAAACTGTTGGCACAAAAAATTTGAAGCTTTAAAAATTTAACTCAAGTAGTAAAATTCAGTCAGTAATAAATTGCTTTGAGAAATCCAAGTTTATATTCTAACTCGAACAATAAAATTTTACTTACATTCTGATTTTATTTTTTTGTTTTTAATTGGAAAATTTTATTAACGCCAACCACACCACAAGACGTAAGGTATGGACGACAGAAAGAAACAATAAGTGACGCATATAGACGTAACACCCAACCCCAAACAATACTTACATTCTAATTGAATTTAAGATTAGCCATCTTGTAAAATTTCAATGGTTAAACAAATAAAAAAAGAGTACGATATAGTTTTAATTAAACCATTGCTTTCAATAGCCAAATTGCATGTGTCATCCCACACTTACATTGTGCTTATAAAATGATATACAAGCTATGATAACTCCGTTTGTATTTGACACTCTTACACAAAAAAACCACCCCCAACAATTTCTCTTCTCCTTCTTTGAAGTGTTTCCTATAAAACAAAGATATGTTCAATTCAACATGTGAGAAGAGTGTTCTTCAAATCAAACAAGATGACAAGTTTTTCAGCAGACTACTTTCAAAGGAAAATTCCAATATTCACCCATCATTCAGAGTTTCTCTTGCAGTTCCATTTGTTTGGGAATCTCAACCTGGCACTCCCAAACACACATTCTCTAATGACACAATTCCTCCCCTTACACCTCCACCTTCTTACCAATTCAACAATGCCAACAAAAAGATTGAGAAAAAGCATTCAAAATCATCCAAATATTTTTTGGCATTGTTTCAAAAACTAAACTTCAGGAAGAACAATCAGTCTTCGTCTTCGTCCTCATCGTCTTCTTTGTCATCGTCATACCCTTCGTTTTCATTGTCATCGGTAGATGCTTCCAAAATTACCTCGGGGACGACGAGGGTTAGCAGAAGAAGATTCTTAAGCTTTGGATCTTCTTTTGATTACAGGGGTGAAAATGAAGATGGTGATGATTCACCAACTTCTACTTTGTGCTTTGGAATTCATCGTTCGGCCAGCTCAAACAGTGGCTTCCAAAGCAACTACAAGAGGCGTGTAAGGTAATCAAGACCAAGTCAATTCGTATCATCCACACTTCAGATTGAAAGTATTTCCAGTGTTCAACGTGTATCAATGTCCAACATCATACAATACTGACACATGTGGTTACATTCAAATGTTTACTTTTCCTCAAAGTATTACCAACATTGATGTTTCAGTGTCGGTGTTTTGTTTAATATATGTATGTATGTATGTCAATGCTTGATATATAGCTTGTCAATGTTTCTTAGTCTTTTCTGGTTTGGACAAAATTAAGGTTGTTTCTACAGTTTTTCTAAGTAAAACTTTATAAGCTTAAGTTCTTCATGTTTAATGGAAAATCATACTACTAGAAAAAGTTGAACTACGGACGAAAATTAGGAACTGGAAAAAATGAAGTATGTCTTTAATTATATCACTATGTGAGACACTAAAATTGAAGATTAGTTTTATTTTCTTGGTCTCTAATTTTTGTCCATAATTCAAGTTTTTTAGTACCGTCGATTTTCTATGTGGTAGAATTGGTGTGAGAGTGTGAGTGAATCTTAAACATTTTATGAAATTTTAAGAGATAATACATATAGTTCCTTGATCTATTTCTGTTTAGGATATCATATACTAAAAGAGTTTTATGCATCACCTTTTTGGATCTTTATTTTATACTTGTTGTTATTGCAGTTGTGATTATGTGAACTTATGAACATGCACACCAAGGGAGATTCAAATATATTTTAATAGTATTTTTCTTCCCCTATAAAATATGTAGAGATTAGATAGAGAAAAAATAAATCTTGGTCTTTACTGTTTGCCTCTTAGGGTCCGTTTGGAGAAGACATATTTTGAGCTTATACAAAACAACTTACGCGAATAAATAAATTTTTGGCTTAATTGCACTTTTGGACCCCTATCTTTCCAAAGTTGCGGTTATGGCCCCCTAACTAATTTAAATACAAAACAGCCCCCTATGTTTTGATTTTTTGGCAGTTTTTGACCCCCAGTCCATTAGTGAGGTGCCACGTGGCCCCCTAAATAATACACGTGGCACCTCACTAATGGACTGGGGGTCCAAAACTGCCAAAGAATCAAAACATAGGGGGCTGTTTTGTATTTAAATTAGTTAAGGGGCCATAACCGCAACTTTTGAAAAGATAGGGGTCCAAAAGTGCAATTAAGCCTAAATTTTTTTGTATTATCTATAAACTTGTCAATGTAGTTTATAAAAAAACAGGTTATGAAAATACAATTTTCGTTATTGAAAACATATAAATTAACATAAAAGCTTAATTATTTACATAAGCTCAAAAATAAGTTAATCGAAGCAAGCCCTAAACACTTTGCAGTGGGGTAAAGATAAATACAATTTTCATATTTACATTTTTGTTGCGAAAACAATTTTTTTATTATTGAAAATTACATATAAATGTAATAGTGATTTTTTTTTATTTTATTAAAGCACTAAAATATAAATGATAGGAGAGGTCCGACCAATACAACAAGTCATAAAATGTAAAAATTTATGAAAAGAAAAACCGAATCTATCCCAGAAAGGATGAGTCCTAAGAAAAAAGGTGTCAAGTAATTGTTATAGTTTTAATAAAGCAGAGACTTGTTAGTTCTGGCTTTAACTCATCCTCCATAGGTTTAAATTAAATAGGGTTTGTACTAATACGTCATAATAGCAAACAATAACTAGGTATTTTTGTCTGTTTAATTAAAGTTGTACGAATAATAAATACGTACCAATGTTTAACATGATGCTTAAGCTCTTTGGCCAAACATAAACCTGTTTGAGCTAATTTGTCGGTAGAGGAGTTGATTGTTGATAGTTGATAGTTGCTTGTACTTCAGCTTGTCCCAAGTTACATGTGCATATGGACCACAATGGTATAGTATATCACAAACACATAAATCAAGTAATCAATGTGCACAATATTTTCTCAACAATACAGAATAGCATAATCAAATGGTCCTGTAATATATTTATTGCATCGAAGAAGATTGTTGAGAAATAATCAACCTCAATTTTAGATTTTCTTTTAATTATTCTCACCAAATTAAATAAATAATGGATAGTTCTTTTCTAAGTTAATTACTCTGACCAACCCACTTGGATTGTGTTGTGAATTCGGACAAAATCACACCAATGAATAACAAAAATGTGTGGAGCAAAGGAAGTGGTAATCAATGGATAAAGTGTCTCCAAGCAATAACAACAAAAATAGACATAGATCTAAGTGTAGAGCAACACCACAAGCATAATCAAAGCAATAAAGATAAACAATGAAAGAAAGGAACAAACACACCAAGATTGTTGACCCAGTTCGGTCCAATATGACCTAATCTGGGGGAGAGAGCAGCCCTCCAATCCACTATGATGAAAGTGTTACAAAAGAGTTACAAGAAATTAGCTTATAAGCTTACACAAGAACAAGACCTAATTTCTACCCATTTTGTGTCACCCACACTCTCAATAATGAATCCTAAGACAAAACACAAAAGGAAGTTTTTTGATCCTTCCAATGGTGAAATCTCACTACCCAAGGTGTTTACAATGTTTCCCAACCCAAGAGATCCTCAATACAAAGACACTCAACCCTAAAGTTACCTCCTTTGTAATCCAAGTTTCTCTCTCTTCAAGCTCTCCTTCAAAATCTGCACAAGAACACTTATAGTCTTCAACTGTCAAAATCGTGTCACGTTTGTCCAAATCGTGACACGATTGGTGCGTACGACCAACCTTATCCTGAAAACGTACCCATCAAGTTTGCAAATCGTGTCACGTTTTCCCAAAATCGTGACACGGTTGAGCACCCTGAAAAAACCATGCTCGCTGCCTGGAAATCGCGACACGTTGATGAAATCGTGTCACGATTTATCTGTTCTTCCAAACCACAAATTTGAAGCCAATAAACAACAGGTTGACTAGTGGTATTGGCTTGGGACCTAAGAGTATGCTCCTTCTCATGGTCTCAGGTTCGATTCTCTCTGATGCTAATTTGAAGGGGTTAGATTAGCATCTTAAAAAAAAAAAAAAAGTTAATTACTCTGACCACTAAACATCTTATACAACTACTTCTCTCGACCAAATTAAATGATTTCTTGGTATGAGTATGAATGCAATTTCAAAAGTCATTGCAAGTTAAGATTCAGAACTGTTTTTTAAGGCATAATGTGTCAATAAGTAAATCTACTCTTGAATTCATCAGTTAATATGTAATGTATGTGGTTGTGCTATAAATGGAACTTATTTTCACAAATCACCATGATCATCAAATAGTGTTGAGTAGAATATTTGTACCAAAAGGGCAATTTGTCTGCTAGGTGTAAAGAGAATTACACAAGTCAAATTAAAAATGGTAAACATATATATATCTTGTGATTAGGGCTTCCACATTGATTCTTGTCACCTGATGTATCACATTTGCCAAATACTCTCTTTGGTCTTTTTTATAAGAGACAATTGGTCAACTAAAATTAATGTATTTGGTTCAGGATATAGACCAAATACATCAACTTTTGTTGATTCATTTGTTTCTTATAAAAATGACTGAAGGGAGTAAGTATTTTTGCGTTGTATCACTTATAGGAAAAATATTATCGAATAGGTTTTAAATTGCAGTTGCGGTTGCACTTACATTGCTAAATGCGGTCGAAATTGCAATTACGATGCCGTTGTTGAGACCTCTAAATCTTTTATATTATGGCTGCAATTGCGGCTAGGGACCGCTGTTTAAAACCATAGTGCAATCATAAATTTCATATAAAAAAGAAGGGAGAACACTAATGAGTTTTCAATAACAATGGCTATGGCTGAATTCATAGTATTTCCAATAAAGTAGACCTTATTCTTCTATCAAGAGTCATACATATATGAAAAAACTTCTCTAGGTTTTTAATTTTATCAGGGGTTAATCCAGAAATGCAGAACATGCCAACATGCATTTTCATATGCAATAGCAATAGAGTACACAACTTTATGCTGTTATCACATGTTTCCTCAAGCATAAGATAGCTGCATGTACCAATTAAAAAATTTAAAAAAAAAAAATCCAAATTCTAGTTGTGGTCGCAGTTACAATCACGCTGCAAATACTAATATTGATTCTAACTCTATTTATTTTAATATTTTTTTGAAAGAACTCTATTTATTTTAATGTAGGGCAGTAAAGTTGAAACAAATATACAGATTAAAATAAAGTAAAAAATACCGGAAACTGTGGGAATAATATTTGGTAATGCTAAATATGGAATGTAATAAGTCAAATGCAAAAGAAAGTTTACTCCGGTAAATTATGGAGGAGTAATAGGAAGGATATAAATGAGAGGCTTATATTTGTGGTTAATTTGATCCACAAATTATTTTGCTTGTATGTCACTATAAATTCTTCATATATTTTGTACAACAATAACAATAGAAATACATAGTGTAACAAAGTGAGTTTTCATTTTATCTTTCACCTTTAGACATCTTTATTCATACAAGTTATTGTTCAATCTACATAACAGATATTTTCTTGTTCAACTTTAGTGAGTGTTGTATTTCATATCATTATTAGAAGCCAAAATTCCGCTACTGCACCAACAATTGGTATCAAAGCCAATTGTAAAATTTTAAAATTTTAGAGTTGTAAAACTTTAATTTTATTTTTCCAATACAATGGCTTCTACTAGTGGATCAGTCAAGGTCGGTAAATATGAAATCAAAAAATTCAATGGAAAAAAATGATTTTTCCTATTGGAGGGGATATATGTAGATGAAAAATCTACTTATTTCACAAAAGTTGCACAAGGCATTAGCGAGAAAAGAACAAAAACCTATGAGTATGAACGATGAGGATTGGGAAGAATTAGATCTCAAAGCACGAGCCGCCATAATCTCATGCCTTGAGATAGATGTTGCATTCTTAGTAAATGAAGAAGCAACAACATCTGGGGTGTGGTCAAAGTTAGAGAAAAATTTCATGATGAAAACTCTAACAAATTGAATCTACTTGAAATCCAAATTGTATACATGCAAGATGGAGGAATGCACCTCAATACGGGATTATGTCAACAAGTTTGATAGGATTATACCAGACTTGAAGGATATAGATGTAAAGATTGATGAAGAAGACCAAGCATTCATGTTACTTCTTTCAGTACCAGAGTCTTACGAAAATCTAGTTCAAACATTGATGCTTGTGGGTGATGGTGTTCTTCATCAATCAATCTTCACATCTATATCCTTCAAATATGATATAATCCCATCAAACTTGTTGACATAATCCCGGATTGAGGTGCCTTCCTCCATCTTGCATGTATACAATTTAGATTTTAAGTAGATCCGATTTGTTAGAGTTTTCGTCAAGAAATTTTTCTCTAACTTTGACCACACCCCAGCTCTCGTTGCTTCTTCATTTAACAAGAACACAACATCTCTCTCAAGGCATAAGATTATGGAGGCTCGTGCTTCGAGATCTAATTTGTTCCAATCCTCATCCTTCATACTCACAAGTTTTTGTTCTTTTCCCGCTAATGCCTTGTGCAACTTTTGTGAAATAAGTCGATTTCTCATCTGCATCCTCCAGTAGGAAAAATCATTTTTTCCGTTGAATTTTTCGATTTCATATTTACCGACCTTGATTGATCCACTAATAGAAGACATTGTATTGGATAAAAAAAATAAAGTTTTACAACTATAAAATTTTACAATTGGCTCTGATACCAATTGTTGGTGCCGCAACATAATTTTGGCTTCTAATAATGATATGAAATACATCACTCACTAAAGTTGAACAAGAAAAGATCTCTCGTGTAGCTTAAACAATAACTTGCATGAATAAAGATGTCTAAAGAAGAAAGATAAAATGAAAACACACTTTGTTACACTCTATGTATTTCTATTGTTACTGTTCTACAAAATACATGAAGAATTTACGGTGACATACAAGCAAAATAATTTGTGGATTAAATTAACCATAAATATAAGCCCAAAAATAGAGCAAGAAATCCATATCACTATTATCACAAAATTGAGATTCAAGTGATATATGATCAAATCATGTTGAAGTAAGGAGACCAAGAAGTAGATTTAGAAGAACATCGCATGGAAGTGATATTTGTTAACATAGACAATCTAGCAACATAGCATTAGGAGGAGGAAGAGTAGGAGGAAGAAGAGAAAGAGCACTGACATAGAAGAAGAACCCGTAAGAAGGCTAGGGTTTCATTAACAAAAGTGAACAACTACTCTGTACATAGTTATACAACATATATATACTATAGAATGGGAATTGTCTAAAGTACCCTTATTACTAACTAATAATCACAATTATATCTAACATCTCCCTTCAAACTCATGACGCGTCAACAGGGAGCATCGAGAGTTTGTCAACTAAAAAACGAAAACTTTTAATAGAGTGCATCTTTGTGAACAAATCAGCAATCTGTAGAGAGGAGGAGATAAATGGTAGAGTAATAGTTCCATGCTGAAGGTGATGACGAGTAAGATGACAATCAATCTCAATGTGCTTGGTGCGTTCATGGAATACTGAATTATGAGCAATTTGAATAGCACTCTTGTTATCACAATGCATCGGAGTTGGTTTCGAAAGAGAGATGCCCATATCTAACAAGAGCCAACGTAACCAAATAATTTCAGTAGTAATGGATGCCATAGCACGATACTCAGCTTATGTGGAGGAGCGAGAGACAATGTCTTGTTTCTTACTCTTCCAAGAAATAAGAGAGTCTCCAAGAAATATACAAAACCCTGTAGTGGACTTACTATCTGTCGGATCACCAGCCCAATCTGCATCTGAATAGGCACGCAACTCCAATGAAGACGATGAGGAAAGAGAAGACTTTGAAATTGAGATCCCCGAAGATAACGAAGAATACGAAGAACAGCTGCCCGATGAACTGTAGTGGGAGAGACAACAAACTGACTCATAACATGAACAACATAAGCAATATCAGGCCTAGTAATCATAAAATACACCAGACTACCAACCAAAGTGCGGTACAAAGTGGGATCTGGTAGAGGAACACCATCACTGGGAGCATATTTTACATTCAACTCAAGAGGAGTATCCGCTGATCTAGAATCAGAAAGGTGAGTTTGTTCAAGAATGTTGGCGATGTACTTGGATTGAGAGAGAAGGTAGCCTCTAGGAGAGTAGGCAACTTCAATCCCCAAGAAATAGCGAAGAGTTCCCAAGTCTTTCATCTCAAACTGCTTAGCTAACTGTAATTTTAACTCATCAATTCCACTAACATCATCACCTGTAATAATCATGTCATCAACATACAAGGAAAGTATAATGCGACCATGATTAGTGGACATGATAAACAAGGCAGAATCATGTTCACTAGATTTAAAACCAAGAGATATGATTACAGTGGAGAATTTCTCAAACCAAGCTCGAGGAGCCTATTTAAGACCATATAGAGCCTTTTTCAACTTACACACTTCCCCCGGATTATGAGAAACACCTGGAGGAGGAATCATATAAACTTCTTCATGAAGCTCACCGTTCAGAAAAGCATTTTTGACATCCAATTGTGAAATATGTCACTGACGTATAGATGCAACAACAATAAGAGTGTGGATAGTGGTCATTTTTGCAACGGGAGCATATGTTTCTTCATAATCCATACCATACTGTTGAGCGAATCCCTTAGCGACAAGACGAGCTTTGTAGCGTTCAACGGACCCATCAGACTTAGTTTTGATCTCGTATACCCAACGAGACCCAATAGCACGTTTTCCAAAAGGAAGTGGTACTAATTCCCAAGTATTTGTTTTGTGCAATGCAGAAAGCTCTTCAGTCATGGCATGCTGCCAAAGAGGATCGAGAATAGCCTCTTTGTAGGAAGAAGGCTCAGACAAACTGTGAATAGTAGTTAAGAAAGAAGCAAATGAAGCAGAGTACATAGAATAAATAAATTCAGGTAACTGAGTGGACGTACGTTGACGAGTTGGATAACGAGGAGATGGAGAAGGAGGATCAACAGCTATAGGAGGTGATTGGACAGTCGGGGGGACATTATCATCTTGGGGCATAGAGTTTATCCTGCAACTCTCAACATTACTATCACTTGAAACGTTATCATTAGAACCAAACAGATCAATATGAATTAGTGGTGTACTTATAGTAGACTGGGAGTGAGAGGAAAATGAGTAAAATGGGATGTGCTCAAGAAAAACAACATGACGAAAAACATAGAGTTTTCTTTTATGAGGTTCATAACAACGATAACCCTTTTGACCATCTCCAAACCTGATATAACTGACGAAGGGATTATATTAATAGCATGAACAACGGTAAGCACTGCTTCACCCCAAAACTCACTAGGAACTGAAGCAGACAACAAAAGGGAATGAGCAATTTCAATGATATGACGATGTTTCCTTTCAGCAACCCCAATCCGTTGAGGAGTATTAGTACAAGATGTTTGATGAATTGTGCCATTATAAGCAAGTAATTCAGAAAATTTATTTGAGGTATATTCACCACCTAAGTCACAACGAAAGCACTTTATAACAGCATTATGTTGAGTTTTTACCATAGCACGAAACATATGATAAATTTAAAAAAATTCAGAGCGGTTTTTCATAAGATAAACCCAACAATAACGAGTATAATCATCAATGAACGAGACATAATATCTAGATCGACCTTTAGTAAAAACTGGTCATGGACCCCAAACATCCGAATGAACTAAATCAAAAGGTGAGTACGAAACAAAGATACTTTTATTAAAGGGTAAAGCTGAAAATTTTGCAAGTTTACAACCACAACTATCTGAAATATCACTGGTTTGTAACTTTCCTAAAGCTCCAGTAGAAGACAAATACTTTAATCTAGAAGCAGAAACATGTCCAAGACGAGAATGCCACAAATAAAAACCAGAAGAATAAGAATTTAAACGAAAACTAGATAATAACTCAGTAGTGGATGTTGCGGCTGCAGTGTCAAAAGCTCTCAAGTGATCCAAAACATAAAGTCCCCCTTGTCTATGGCCTGTCCCAATCAACCTCCCGAAATGTGGATCCTATACACAACAAGAATTGGAAGAAAATATAATTGAATAACCGAAATAACACAATTGACTAACAGAAGCAAGGCTCAAAGTAAGCTTATGAATATGATAAACATTAGAGAGAGACAAGTTAGAGGTAGAGACCGAACCAATGCCTGCTAATGGCATAGGGGTGCCATCAACAGTCATAACAGACATAGATGAGACAGGATTCATAGACACAAAAGATTTATCATCATATGACATATGGTGTGATGCTCCAGAATCAAGAATCCATATGGAAGGAGAATTACCTGACACACTTGAAGAGTTCAAACCTTTAGGAGAAGAGGCAGACATGGCATGTGACTGAGTGGAAAGAAGCTTCTGAAGTTGCTCTGTAATATCAGATATTTGAGAAGCCGTATCAGATGAGTATGCATAACTAGAACTAGATCCAACAGTAGAAGAAGCAGAAGGAGCAGCAGCAACAACATTTGATGACGGACCCCTAAAATTCTTCCTATTCGCTCTCCCTAATTTCGGACATTGTGCTTTCCAATGACCTTTTTCTTTACAAAAAGCACATTCATCATTACCGATCGCAACCCTCCCTTGAGGTTTTCCTCTTTGAGCAGGAGCAACAGCAAAAACAGATGAAGGAGTGGAGAGAATACCCTTATTTGACATAATGGAATGAGTCTTGAGTCGAATTTCTTTTGCCAACAATTCACTAACTACTGATTCAACATTAGGAAGACGTATACGATGCAGAATACCCCCACGAAGCCCCTCAAAATCATCACGAAGAGCCATCAGAAACCATACTAGACGTTGTTCTTCCCTCTGATCAATGTAAGCTTTGACTGCTTTCAACTGATTAGATTCCATAAGAGCCAACTGATCCCACAAATTTGTCATGGCCGAATAGAATTCTTGAATGGTCATATTGTTCTGCTTGAGGGCCCTAATATCACTTTCAAGTTGATAACGTTTTGCAAATTTTGATTGAACGTATAATCATTTCAGATGATCCCAAATCTCTTTAGCAGTGTCATATTTTGCTAGTTGCACACCTATGGACTGATCAACATAGTTATTAATCCAAGTAATAATTTTTGAATTACTTTTCATCCATGTTTTCAAAGCTTGAGCATATTTATCAGCATCCTTTTTGTCAGTGGGTTTAACAACAGTTTCATCAATATAACCCCACATATCTTTTCCTATCAGAAAATTTTTCATCACATAACTCCAATAAGAATAGTTCTGTCCTATAAGATGAACACTAATAGCTTGAAGCGAATCATCCTTATCACTAGCCATACCAAACAATCATAGAAAATCCAACAGACACAATCACAGAAAACAATAACATAAAATTAGGGATAACCTGTCAGTCACGAACATAACAAATTCACCAACGGAATAATGTAACACCCCGTTTTCCCAACATACAAATTTCATAACAATTAATCAGAGTTTTCCACATAAACGGAATGCTACACTTCTTAAAAATCATAAATGGAATAAATAACAATTTATCCTTCATAATTCAATTCAACATAAATATTCAAAACTTCGCAGCGGATTTAATTCAACAACTAAAATAGTCTTTGGCACGAAGGCCTCATCATAACATCTCATAAAAATCCAAACTAAATCATAGTCATGTAAAATCATAAGCAATACGTAAGGAATAGAAAATAGCCACAAAAGTTCTCATCCCGTTACGTATCAGAGCACCTAAAGACATAGTGAGAGATAGCCACTCACGACAGCAATCAACAACTACTTATTCTCGATCACCTGCAAGTTACTCATACGAAGAGCAACATTTCCAAGCAGAAGGGGTGAGATTTAACAAACAATAATATTAAGTATATAATTCAACAATTAAATTTAACAACATAAACATTATTAATTAATAATAATAATTCTTCATATAGTGCTTCATTAATAGTCCAATCCACTTCTAATCATCATTAACTCATAACAAATATAAACAACAACATAATCATCATCTTATAATAACATAAGCAACAACATATTCATCATCTTATAATAATATAAACACAACATAATCATTAATATTCCATGGTTTGTCATCAACAACAACTTCAACGATTCAACGACGACAACGTCAACCTGACAATACAACTACGTGAGAGTACACCACCTCTTATAATACGACAACGTAAGAGTACACCACCTCTTATAAAACAACAACGTAAGAGTACACCACCTCTTATAAAACACCTCTTATAAACAACAACGTAAGAGTACACCACCTCTCACAAAACACCTGAACATAAACAGTCACCAACAACAGCTTCAACTACGACTTCAACAACTTAGACAACATTAACAACTTAAGACTCCAATACTTTGGAAAGACAACTTACAACTTTACAACTTAGACCAACACCTGCAACTTGATCAATATGCAACAGCAACAGAAACAGTACAAGCAATTCACAACATAACAATATTAATGAAGAGCATCAATAACTTAAACATCATACATTTTCCACATAAGACATATAAATATTTCACATAACCAACAACAGCAACATAGGCAGCACGTAAACATCTCAAGATATAACAACATCAAATGATAATCAACATCAACTTAAACATCTTATATAATTCACATAATGCATATACAAATATATTACATTACTATCAACATTAAATCATATTATAACAGCTTCACAGATCATCAGTAATATTATATTCAACCTCCATTCCTACCCAAAGGATCAACTCATAACATATGTTAAATACTCTTAAACACCTTAATTGAACTCCTGGTACTTCTAGATTTGAGGTTTGGAATTATTCCCTAAGTTTTGGATTAACTTAGAAACTGTTATGCTGAATTTTCATAAAATTTCACTAAGACCTCCTTAGAGTATTTTCATCATATCTCAAAAACCAAAAATCATTTTCAAGTCAAACCAATGCCATTGGAAAGCTAACAAAATTATCTACAACTTTGGTGAAGACTCCCAAACCTAATTCAGAACAGAAAATTCCAGAAAAGTTGATTTTCCTATGCTCGGGAAAAGAGGACGACTGTGCTGATCCCTGCTGACCCCTGTGTAGTAATTTGATCATATCTTGAGTTCTATGTGCTTAAATCGAGTGCCTCAAAAGCCGAGTGACAGATAACATCCATATCTACAACTTTCGTTAAGGCACCTAAACCCAGTTCGAAATTTAAACTTGTCAAACTGAGACAATAAAAACGCGTTTTGCACACTGACAGCAAAATCGCAGTTCAGTTGCGATTTCGCCTTTGGGGAAATCTTTTCGACTCCGTTTTCGATCCGATACTCTCCAAACATAACCATAATCATTACCCTATGATCACCCTATCATTATAACTCTAATTATTCATCAACCTACTGTATTATCCACTCTTTTTAAGACTAGAAACTCAATTCGAAACCTAAACTAGTTTTCCTTAATTCTCAACTTTCAATTTCATCTCTCAAATTCTAAAACCTCAACCTACAACCATGTTAAATTCATCTTCAGAATCACATACTCAGAATTATTGAAGGTTAGTCCCACCCTTACCTTAGTATTGATGATCGGCGGTCTCTCTCCCTCCCTCTTGGTTATCCTCTTCTCTTGTTTTCTCCCCTTTTTCTCCAAAAAGCAGTTTCACGTAAAAACTTTTCTAAACCTAGTTTCCTCCTTATATCTCTCTTCAATGCACTTTATCTTATTTCCTCTATTTCCACTAAACTCTTCTAAGTTCCAAAACAGCCCCACATCTCAATATTTATTTTATTTTCAAATCTTATTCTATTAAATAATAAAATAACACTACTTAATAAAATAACGACACACCACATAAACACTAAAAATAGACTCTTAAACTTAATAAAATAATCAAATAAATAAATATTCAGAGAGGGCGTTACAAATAACACCTGAACCAGAGAGAAGAATTGCGCCGGAAAGTTCCGCCGGAAATAGAGGTGGTGCGTCGAAGATGAAAACGGAGGGAGGAAACCAAATCAGAAAAGAAATCAAAACCAAATTGCAAGATCAACCATAGCTCTGTGATACCATGTTAACATAGACAATCTAGCAGCATAGCATTAGGAGGAGGAAGAGAAAGAGCACTAACATAGAAGAAGAACCCGTAAGAAGGCTAGGGTTTCATTAACAAAAGTGAGCAGCTACTATGTACATAGTTATACAACATATATATACTATAGAATGGGAATTGTCTAAAGTACCCTTACTACTAACTAATAATAACAATTATATCTAACCATATTGAGTTTGACTCTTCAAAGGATGAAAGGATGAATAAGAGTGGTGGTAATAGAAATGGCCAGGGGCGGAGCCACCTCCAGCGAGCCTGGGCTTTCTTTGTAGCAAGCCCAACCATTACGAGAATTTTTAGCTTTTCCCGCGGATTTACCTGGGGAATTTTGTGTAAATTCCGCAGGAAACACATTTCCAGCAGATTTTACCAAGGATTTAGGTTCCGCAGGAAAGATATATCCGTAGGAAATGTGAAATTATTCGCAGGAAGGAAGTAACGTTTTGCGATAAATTTTTTGCCCAGGCTCTATAAAATTCCTGGCTCCGCCACTAGAAATGGCCAAAATTCAAAACGAGAGGGTTAGGAAGACCTATAGATAATAGCTCGAAGGATTTGAAAACCTTGACGAGGAAGAGCATTTTCCCTCACATTATCACGGGGAATTTCGGATTTGGGTACTCTAACTTTGAGTTACGAGTGAAAGTGTGGAAAATATGGAGAGAGAAAAAGGAGAGGAAAGATGAGGGAAAAAATAAAATATGAGATAGATATGAAGAAAGGTAGGTGACTTTCCCACTCTAAAGGTAGAGGATCCTTGTCCGGAATTTCATAATAAGTTGCATAGGCTCATCCAAAGAAGCTAGAGAAGAAAGAATTTTGATTGTTTGTAGTCATAGTTGTATGCATTCACACAGTCAGTACATTGATGATCATTAAATATAGATTGGATGGTCTAGATTTAGTGTTTAGGATTTTAATTTAATAGCGACTAATGTGTTGATTGTTTGAATGCGTGGGGTTGCTAGCTACAAGAAATCCAATTATCAAGAGAAGATAAATGTATAGGATGATGTGATGGCAACAATTGCAAGTTTCATGAGTGGTTTAAATTATGAATTTAGGGACATTGTTGAGTTTGATCCACCCATGATTTCAAACTATGACCGCAGTGATGTTGCGACCTCTGCAATGACAACGCACCGCGGTTGCAGTGTGATCTTCAATCACATGTACAAAATTTGACCTTTTAAGCCTCTCACAATTGTCAAACACATCTCAACAAACACATGTGGAGGAAACTAAGACGTTTCTATTGTGAGTAAAAGTAAAATTATTTAATGCGCTATAAGTTTCGTAGTATCCACAATGACCGCAATTTACAACCACGGATCCACCACTTTTTAGAAATTGAAGATCGTTAAGAAGAGTATGTCAATTTTAATATTGTGTCTAGCAGTTGCAAGTTTTCTCTTGGTATACTAGAGAAAAGGTTTAATAGTAGTTTTCGCCCCTTAATTTTCTTGAAATTATGATTTTGGCCCCCTAAGAAAAAAAAACTACAAAACCGCCCCCTAAGTTTTGCAACTGTAGCAGTTTTGGTCCCCCAAGGTCAATTTTTGGTAAAAAAAAAATTAAAAAATAACACGTGGCACGCACCTCACTTAGGGTGCCACGTCAACGTAGACCGAGTCAAAATTGGCCTTGAGGGCCAAAACTGCCACAGATGCAAAACTTAGGGGGCGGTTTTGTAGTTTTTTTTTTCTTAAGGGGCAAAAATCGCAACTTTGAAAAAATTAGGGGTCTAAAACTGCTATTAAGCCAAAAGAAAATATTGCAACAAATCACTTTATTAAATTAATACAAATCAATCCCTTAATCATAACAATATTAAACAGAAATGAATAGAATCCAAAACAATACAAAAGATTACATTTTTTTCTATCATAAACTTTAATTTATCACACTTGTGAACAACCAAATTCAAGTGCTCCTCTTATTAACTTATATATGCAGAACTAATACATATAATGCTTAACAATATCTTGATGAATTAATTGGCTCTCCTGCAATTTGAACGAATTTCACCTTGACTCCCAGTAAGTGGCTTAATATTTCCCATCTTAATCATAGATTTCGCAAAGTCGTTGTAGAAAGCACTTGTATCGCGCCTATACTTTCTAACCAACGATCCAGTATAATCACCATTCAATAATTCCTGATCCGAATGAAGAAGCCCTTTCTTTTTAATCAGTTCCATGTAATATGCCTCATCGAATTTTGCCGGTGTAACACAGTCCAGAGCTGCAAGGTTGGAGTCTCCGCCTTCTCTGGGACAAATGTCTTGAAGCTGTTTTGCGAAGTTTGCATCGATGTTTTTGTCATTGTAGATTCGGTCTCTAAATAAAAGACAGCGCGAAAATCCAATAGTGTGTGCTCCAGATAGGGCAACGAGGTCTTTTTCGTTTAGGCCTTTATTGTCGAAGTTTTTGATGAGTTGAGAAAGACTGAATGCTGGTCCGGGGATATTGCCTGAATCTGCATCGGCACGACTTGCTGTCTTTGAGTCTCTTCTTCCTAGTTTCACTTTCCATGATGGTCCTCCTAACTGCATCCATATATAATTGTAAGTAAATTTCAATTTAAATTTCGTAAGATATTGAAAAAGTTTTTGTAGGATTTGAAAAATCTCTAAATCAATATATACACGTATGGAATGAATGAAGACCAGAAAATATATGATAAGAGATGTAAATCAATAAAAAAATCTTAATAATCTAGTGATATTATTCTTTTTATGTCTAAAATATACATTAGTTTACTCAATCAAAAGAAAGAAATTAGTTTACGAAAAAAATATTTGTAGCATGCATGTAACTTGTGTAGCTTCACTTTGATATATTCAAATAGTAAAGACTAATATAATAAGTAAAATCGACTCAGTAAAATAAATTTATTAGCAAGTTATACAACTTTGGTCATTTTAATTTTGATATATTCAAAGTTGGTGGTATACTTGTTAACCTAAACCGAGTAAAGATAAGTTAAAAAATTTCATATATAAACTTTATTTTATTCATTTGATGACTAATTCTGTTTTAAAATTACCGACTAGTTCAAAATAAAATTAAAAATATATATTAAAATGTAGAATATTACTAACCGCAACGACAGAGTCTCTTGCAGCTACAGCCAAAATGTCTGCACAAGAAACAACTGGTTTTCCACATGCTTTATCAACAGCATCCTTAATCTCATCAACAACTTCAAATCCTCTTGCTGAATTTATATTTGGATTTGCATTTTTTTCACTGTCCATCGAAGGTGTAGAGTCTAGAAGAATTGAACCATCACAACCCTGAATCACCATAAAAATTAAAAAATTAACTATCACTTAATAATTAATATTAACACATATATAAGCTACAAAAATTTGCTGTTTAGCAACACATTTAAATCTTTTTTTTTATAGTTATCGTAACAATTTATTTATTGACCAATTTTCAAATTATGAATCACATTATTATCTAAATTAATCATTAAATAAATTTATTAACTGTTTAATGATTGATTTGGAATAGTAACTAAATTATAATATAATTGTTAACACTACTAAAAAAGTGAAAATTAGAAAGGAAAATGTAGAGACCAAAAATTTAAAATCTTCTCTAAATTTTGTTGGAGTAAATAGAGTGAAAATCTATAAATAATTTTCACTTTGGTAAAAAATAAATAAAATTGGGATATCTACAAATTTGCTTATAACTTTAGAAGGGTTTGTTCTCATTTTAGTTTTTCTAGTAGTAATATAATATTTAGCGACTAAATTGATAAATCTTACATTAACAAAGCAATCATGAAAATGCAAGCGTAGTAAAGAGCCACCCATACGATTCTCTTTTTCAACTGCAGCTTCAACAACACTTCTAATAGTGCTCAAAGCATTAGGGCATGTGTAGTCATAATAATTTGTTGTGAGTGCTGAAAATGTTTTGGTTGCAAGTGCTGCTAACACTATTGCATGGAAGAACATTGAGAAATACCTATGTGAGGACATTTTTACTAAGCAATTAATGATTATTGATAAGTGACTAGTAAGGAAATTATTGGGTTATTAGGTTGTATTTGTGTTGTGAATGTATGTACATTGATATGTATATTTATAGAGACATAAGAAACGTGAGCATGCATAAAGAAAATACCAAGTGATGGACTAGGCCTAAAAGTTGACCATGTCGTGAAAAGAAACTTTCATCAAGGCATTTTTTGGGACATAAATTAATATAGTAAACTTTCATCAAGGCATTGGTGAACTTCTTATACAAATAAGGATTAATTAAATTTTTAGTGCTATAAATATTCACAATTTTGTTTTTAGTCCTTATAAAATAAAATCACATTTTTTAGTCTCAATGACATTTTTCTTAAGCATTTTAGGGATAAAAAATGTTGATGAAAATTTTTGACAGGGACTAAAATTGCTGATGAAATTTTTTTATAGGGACTAAAAATGCTGATGAAAATTTTTGTAGAGACTAAAAAATATGACTTTATTTTGTAGGGACTAAAATCAACATTTTAAATATTTATAGGGACCATTTACTTAATTAACCCTAAAAATAATTAACCAAAGTTCGTCTATGCAAGTAATTGGAAAAAGTATTTTGTCCATGATTGATTTAGTCCGTGGGATTTGTTGATTTAAATGTCAACCTTAATGATTAAGATAAAATTCATATTGAGTGAAATACATTCTTTTTTAGAGGTATTAAGTGTAATACATGGAATGTGTCTCTTTCGATTAGTTCAACCTTCCCATCATCACTTTAATTTAATTCATAAGAAAATTCGGGGAAATCAATTTCGAATCCTAGTATACTCATTCTTAGTTTAATTTTTTATTTGAGGGGTCATTTTTAGTTTATTAATTGTTAAAAATTAGTATTATATCATGTATTGTCAATAAAGAGTAGTATATTATAACCAATGTGGTAGAGTCTACCAAAAAGGACAATACTTATATTGCAAGTGAACCAAAGTTCGATCAAATCTATCTCACATGTCTCATATTGTGGATGAGTGTTTGTTGAGATCAGAATTTTAGCTCATTTGTTAAAATTATCAATTCAAAAAACACTCATCCACAACAAAGGATTGAAGAATTATTTTGGATTTTACAATTATCTAAACAATATAGATGATTAACGATAAAGTCTATATGATTTTCATTAAGTAGTTTTATTTATTGAGAAAAACCATTGGAGGCCATACAAGATCTCACTTAGTCAAATGGCAAATTGCTCCAAATCTCGCAACTAACAAGTAACAATAAATCACTATACAATTCAACCAATTTATCACAGCATCCAATTCAATCTGATTACTCATTTACCCATAAAAAACAAGTTCACATTGTGAAACTAATGTTTTTCAAATTGCTAGGGTTTTTACTATGTTATCAAGACAAAAAATAACAGAAATCCAACAAAATGAACGCAAATGAAATTAAAAGAAGTAAAGTTGTCTTCATATTTTTCAATTCGCATACAACATACCCCTTTCATAGCACGCATTTGGGCGTTTAATAGCGCTAAGAAAGCCCTCGCTATTATAGGCCAGAACCCTTTAATAGCTCTATCTACGCTATTAAATAGCAGTATTTCAATAACGCTTTCAGAAAAACACAAATATAACCTTATTTTTGTGCTATTTTTAAACAAATGTTTCTTAGCGTTGTTTGGAAAGCGCTATCTTAAGAGTCCATTTATGGTGGCTTCTCCAATCCGCGAGGGATACGAGCTTCTATGATGCTCCGAGTGAAAGGATTGTATGTTGTACGGTCGTCGTCAGAGTATGATGAGGACCACGAGCGTTTGTTGTGCCTCGACAGAGACCTTCGCGCGGAGATCTTCAGCTAGGCGATCGTCGACTGCGCGTTGGAGATCTCACGTTGACAGAATGTTTGGGCGATTTTGATCTGGACGGACATGGACTCCCTCCCTATTCGTTACGCGGTGGGGAGAGAGGCAGTATAGGACGCGAAAAACTGCTTCCTCGAAAGATCTTTCTCTATGTCTGAAAGACGACGATTCTACTCCTCGATTATCGACGTTTGCCGTTGAACCGTCTGGAGTAGATTATTGAGCATATCATCGGTTGAGGTGGCATTGTCCGCCACTTCGTTAGGTCACGAAGGGCCAAGAAGGGGATGGTCCTATAGAGGTACTGCCAGCTGGGGAATCTGCTGGGAGTTTTTTCAATATCAGCAGAAGACAGCGTGGAAATCTGTGTGTCGCGGTAGACACGATGGACTTCGCTCTTAACATGGGAACTGGCATTGTTGGTAGTCATGGTGTTTAGAGTTTTAAAAGCTTTGGTTTTTTGTTGGTAAGAAATGGGGATATCGTGTATTTTCCCACAGACGGTGTCACTGATCGTACCTGATAAGAATGTGACTACTAGTGCAGTTTTGTATGCTGGTTGTGTGGTGGTTGGAAGCCTCAATTGTTTACTGGAACGGTAGGGGTGTGTACCTATAGAAACTGACGCTCAAGTCAGTATGAGATTAGAATGTGGGTTAAGAAAGAGAGTAGATTCTAACCTTGGGTTCTGCTGAGAGTCCCATTTATATAGAGGTGGGTGTTTACGATTACAGATTTGTGGGAATCGTAACCGCCGATGAAAGATTCACGGGAGCCATGATGATGACCGTTGATGTTCAGTTTGAACGGGTATTTGTTGCTCCGAGGACCCACCTCGTGGGGAGGGGGTGTGTTGTGAGTAATTTACCAAACTTCGGATTTGGATTTATTTCGTATTGGGCCTACGTAAATGGGCCTAAACTGTTGGCTCGGTCGAGAACATATATGATACTCCCTCCGGTCACATTTATAAGCAAAAAACAACTTTTTAGGTACATCCAATAATTAATGTATCTAACTCATAAATATGGTCGGATACATTAATTATTCAATGTACCTAAAAAGTCATTTTTTGCTTATAAATGCGACTGGATGGAGTATATATTATGTATTAGACAAAACTACCCTTACAATAAAATCATATGTATTTTCTTAAAAAAATTAATTAATAAGTGCCTCTCGTAGCTCATTTGGTTAGAGCACCCGTTTAGTAAGCGGGAGGTCTCAACTCTCAATGAGAGCAATTCATGTTTATTTTTATAGTAAAAAAATAAAATAAATTAATGTTCATATATTAATAATTTATAATAATAATAATTTTATTTTTATTTTTAGACATTCTAATTTTTTTAATGATTTTAATATCTTTTTTGTTTTGTTTATATCTATATTTTATTATATATCAATTTTTAAATTTAATATTATTTTGATAGGGGGGAATTAGTAATTTGTTTTCTTATCCTATACTGTTGGTTTCTAACCTGCTCATATTCGGGATAGAAATTATAACTACATAAACATAATAAGATAAGTTTCATGATAAACTTATCATATCGTATTGTACCATCAAACACTAAATTAAGACGGAATATGATATAATTATCTTATCATTTCGCTTATTTCGGTCATTACACGGAGCTAAGGTATGTGAGTATGTCTCTCTTAATATTGTGTCTAGAAGTTGAAAACTTACTCTTGGTATTATGCCATTGAGGAATATGTTTAGTCATATAAAAGTAAAGAAGGCAGAAAATCACTATTAAATTATACGAATAAATCCATTAATCATAACAATATAAAACAAAAATGAATAGAATCCCAAACAAGACAAACATTTACATTGTTTCTCTATCATACACTATATCATCACACTTGTGCACAACGATATTCAAAGTGCTATTGTAATTAACATATATATGCATATAATTAATACTTATAATGTTTTACAGTATCTTGATAAATTAATTGGCTCTCCTACAATTGTAACGAACTTCACCCTGTTTCCCAGTAAGTGGCTTAATATTTCCCATCTTAATCATAGATTTTGCAAAGTCCTTATAGAAAGTTCTTGTATCACGCCTATATTTTCTAACCAAAGCTCCAGTATAACCACCCTTCAACAATTCTTGATCAGAATGAAGAAGCCCTTTCTTTTTAATCAATTGCGAGTAATAAGCCACATCAAATTTCGCTGATGTTACACTGTCGAGAGGAGCGAGGTTGGAGTCTCCGCCTTCTCTAGGGCAAACGTTTTGAAGTTGTTTTGCGAAATATGCATTGATGTTGTTGTCTTTGTAGATTCGGTCTCTAAATAAAAAACAACGCGAGAATCCAATAGTGTGTGCTCCAGATAGGGCAACGAGGTCTTTTTCGTTTAGGCCTTGATTGTCGAAGTTTTTGATGAGTTGAGAAAGACTGAATGCTGGTCCGGGGATATTGCCTGAATCTGCATCGGCACGACTTGCTGTCTTTGAGTCTCTTCTTCCTAGTTTCACTTTCCATGATGGTCCTCCTAACTGCATCCATATATAATGGTAAATTTCAATTTAAATTTCGTGTTATGCAAGCAACATTTTTATTTGTCCTTTTTTGTATATTGAAGAAGCTTTTGTAGGATTTGAAAAATCTCTAATACACACATATGGAATTAATGAAGGAATCATGCATGGAATGACATGAGTTATAGATACTTGAGTCTCAAGTTATATTCAATATAAGAAAATATCGATGAAAAAAAAAAAATATCTCAATTATCTCGTGATATTATTTTTTATACGTCTAAAATATTTTAGTTTACTCTATCAACAAAAATAATTAGTTTACCAAAAAAATATTTGTAGCATGTAACTTGTGTGGCTTTACTTTGATACATTCAAATAGTAAATACTAATATAAGTAAAATCGACTCAGTCATATCGTTAGAATAAATTTATTAGCAAGTTACACAACTTTGGGCATTTTAATTTTGATATATTCAATGTTGGTGGTATAAATTAGAAAATTTCATATATAAATGCTTAACTCTTAGTAACTTCCTTTTATTAACTTTATTTTATTCATTTGATCAAAAAAATTAACCAACCATGCTGACTAATTCTGTTTGAAAATTACGGACTAATTCAAAATAAAATAAAATATATATATATATATATATTAAAATGTAGAATATTTTTGTTTTGAAGGAGTTAAAATGTAGAATATTATTACTAACCGCAACGACAGAGTCTCTTGCAGCTATGGCCAAAATGTCTGCACAAGAAACAACTGGTTTTCCACATGCTTTATCAACAGCATCCTTAATCTCATCAACAACTTCAAATCCTCTTGCTGAATTTATATTTGGATTTGCATTTTTTTCACTGTCCATGGAAGGTGTAGAGTCTAGAAGAATTGAACCATCACAACCCTGAATCACACCATAAATTAATCATTAAAATAAATTAGTTTAATTAGTTTAATTTCTCGACTAATTTTCATATTATCAGTCTAATCAGTTTATAAATTAATCATTAAAATAAATTTATTGATTCATTTAGAAAAGTAACTAAAATTAATTTGTCACTATTTATGATAGATCATTACTAAAAAAAAAATTAGAGAACATTATAAATTTTGTGATGAAAGAAATAGAGAGTTAGTTTATTATTTATGTAAATAATTTTTGTCATTTTAATATTTCTAGAAGTATGATTTAGAGACAAATTGAAAATTTTGATATAATTTTTTTTTGAAGTAATAATATTATGTATACACACAGAGAAATGATGATAATATTCTTACATTAACAAAGCAATCATGAAAGTGCAAGCGTAGTAAAGAAGCACCCATACGGTTCTCTCTTTGAACTGCAGCTTTAACAACACTTTTAATAGTGCTCAAAGCATTAGGGCATGTGTAATCATAGTAATTTGTTGTGAGTGCTGAAAATGTTGTTGTTGTAAGAGTTGCTAACACTAATGTGTAGAAGAACTTTGAGAAAAACCTATGTGAGGACATTTTTACTAAGAATTTGGTATGAGGATTTATTTGTGTTGATAATGAATAGACATTGATATGTATATTTATAGTGACACAAGAAACGTGAGCATGCATAAAAAAATACCTAGTGAGTAGTGGAATAGGCCAAAAAATTGACTATGTCGTGGAAAGAAACTTTCATCAAGGTTATTAAAAAACTTTAATCTAGGCATTAGTTAACTTCAAATATAATTAATCAGACAAAGTTCATTTGTGTAAGTAACTGGAAAAAAGAATTTGTCTATGATTGATACAGTCTATGGGATTTGTTAATTTAAATGTCAACCTTGATGATTAAGATAAAATTCATATTAAGTGAAATACATGGAAGGTGTCTCTTCCAATTAGTTTAACCTGTCCAATATCACTTTAATTTAATTGATTGATTCATATGAAAATTGGCGAAATCAATTTTGAATCCTAGTTTACTCATTCTTAGTTTTTATTTTTATTTATTTTTATTTATTTTTATTTTTTTTATTGTGTTATTTTTTGTTTTGAGGGGTCATTCTTAGTTGTTAACTATTATTTTAGGTTTTTGGTTTTGAGGGGTCATTATTAGGTTATTAATTCTCAATAAAGAGGGATATTATGACCAAAGTGGTTGAGTCTAGCAAAAAGGATTAAATTGCTATTGCGCGGCGAACCAAAATTCTATCAAATCTACGTGACATGTCTCAAAATATTATGTTCGACGTGGGATTCAAACCCTTAACCTCTTTATCGCTAAGCTCTTTAACTTTCTAACCCGGTCCATACGCCACCACTAATCAATAATTTTTTTATTGAAGGTAAACACATAATTTCATTAACTAAATCAGAGGACATTAAAAGTGAGTTAGACGCAAGTCACCGACCTGTGTTGTTAATAAACAATTCTTTAAAGATTTACCAGCACTAAAAACGTTAATTTAACAATAGAAAACACTAAGCATTATCTTTATTTTGGGTGGTGGCAGAGATTTAAACCCCAAACTTTGCATATATTATACATTGTTCATACCAACTGAGCTAAGTTCACGAGGATACACTAAGCATTATCTAAATGCAATGTCAACGTCATTTATTATTACAAAATTTTGAAAAATATATAGACTTCCATAGAAACATTGAAAATGGATCGAAATATAAAAATTTAGCTTCTGAAAAAGTTTTTGTTCTATTATAATTGCTAATTTGAATGATACAACCACGTCAGCATCATTTAAGTGTCAGTATTTGAGAGCTGACTTTCACCACTATTCTTTAAGCAATTATGTCCCAGTAATTATATACCAAACTTTGTTTAAGTCCTCATGTTACATAAAATAGAACTTACACTCACACTATTATTATTAAGTACTTTATATTTCACTGCTTTTGATTTTATCCTTCATCTAATTCTAAGCAATAACCTCTTCAATTATTTTGCCAAAATATGGATTTAACTTACTCCCTCCGTCCCATAATATAAACAAAAAAAACTTATTTTTTTGTCCCAAAATATAAGCAAAAAAGAAAAACTTTTATCCTATTTAATCTTGTTCTTTTAAAAAAATCTCTTTCCCAAGAAAAACTTTTGTTTATTCTCATAAAATTAAATGCAAATAACATTCAATTTTCCTTTTCTTTCACTTTTTCCATAACCAATAGCCAATGAAAATTGTTTTTACATCTTTCTATAAAACTTTTTTCGAAGAAAATACAAAAAACTATACTACAAATTCTTATGTTTTAGTTTTATTAATAAGTGTGATTTTTTATTTTTTATTATACTGTTTTTTTTCCAAGAACATTTTTTTTTCATCCTTTGCACAAAACTTTAACCATCATTAACAACCTTAGAAATTGTGTAAAATGTACTTCTTCTTCATCTTCAATAAAATTCATTTTAATAAAAGTAAATATACAACATAATTTTATTAGATAGAAAAAATGACAAATGTAGGAAAATGAAATGAAATCGAAAGGAAATAGTGAAATATAACAACAGAGAGAGCAACAACATATAAAATATAAGGAAACTGTACACTTTTATTTAATTATGATGAGTAAAAATGAGGTAAGTTAAAAGAATAAAAACAACACTTCTAACAATATTGAAGACGTAACATCGTGATAGTTATATAAAAATTAATTAGATTGTTAATATTGTGGAATGTTTGCAGATATTAAATGAAAATTATGAGTACTAATTTAAGTTTTTATTAAATATTTTTCTCATATATATGTTTATCGGTGTTTTCGGCAAACAACGAGCTAGTTATGATTATTACAAGCGAGACCGAACTAGAAATCTTAGGACATGTTGTGCAAAGGTTTTGATCGAAAACGGTTTGAAAAAGACCATGAAAAAGGACAGGTTTTAGAGTAAAAAAGACATTGTCTCTTGACAAGTTTGAGATTGTAAGTAAAAGTAAGATAAAATTAAAGGAAAGGGTAAAAGTTTAAACGCATAAATTTAAAGGAAATGTAAAATTCATTGCATTAAAAGTAAAATGGTCTAAAAATCAATTTACATACATTATGTATAACTTGTTTCCTCATGCGCCGATAGTTTGAGTGTTGCAGAATTTCTATAAATGATTTGCGACCCATTTTCCGACTAGGAAACTCTTATTTATACATAAAGAAAATAACTAGCAAAAGATCCCATGGTCAGCACTTCCTCCATCTTGGACAACTGCTTGTCTCACGTTTCCACTAATTAAGGAAACCACCTTTGAGCTTGAAATCGTATCTTTCCCGCCTTGACTGCTTGACTTCGATACGATTACGCTTTTAGCCTTGCTCTGTTGAACTTCTAACTATGCGCGCTAGGCTTCCCATCTTGTCGAAATCCTCAAATTAAAATGAGAAAGCCTTCGATTCCTGCAAAGTTAAAAGTCAACAAAATGTTGACCATATTAAATGAGCCTGTCGAAATTACAGGCTAACAAAATTCCCCCCAAAAATGCAATTTTCGACGGAACTCATCAGGGAGGAGAAAATTGGCATTTTTGAAAAACACTTTTCTCTTTCCATTATTATGAAGTCATAGTCATCATGGCCTTTTGGTTTGGACTCCACTACTTCACGATTTTGTGGCCCGTTACCTCAGCAGTTAAAAAGGTTAGTCTTTTCTTCGGTCGCCACGCGTCCCAAAACTATTTGTCATCATGTTTCGCGTTGTTTCCCACTTCTGCCGTCATGGTGTCTCTCACTCATCAACTCGTTTTTCTCAGAAATTCAATTTCACTACCCCATGAACTTACCCGATTCCTTGACAGCTAAAGTTGGTATATGACTCAAAATTGTGTCACGATTTCTGATGCTGAATGCATGTTTGGTTCTGGAGACAAAACGTAACACGATTTTGGAAAATGTGACACAATTTTGACAGATCTGAAACACGTTTTAAGCACTCCATGACCCATTTTGTTGGGTAATCTTGGTGAATCTCATGGAAATCAAAGGAGGGAACTTTTAAGGTTTTAGATACTAAAGGTTGAGGGTCTTTGGGTGAGGTTCAAAGCTTTAAGATGTGAATCTTGGAGAACCAAAAGAGGGGGCTCTTGTGAAAAGGGTTGATGTTTTTGGAGAAGATGAAGGTGAGAAAAACATAAGAAGGGGAGGGAGTTGAATTGTGTTATCTTTTTCTTCTTTTTTTCCTAAGCTGAAAACACTGATAAGAAGCAAATAGAGTTCCACTTCTGAAGTGATGTTCAGAACTAGATGCAGCGGATAAAACACACACACACACATAGAGAGAGAGAGAGAGAGAGAGAGAGAGAGAGAGAGAGAGAGAGAGAGAGAGAGAGAGAGAGAGAGTAGAGAGAGTAAAGACACAAATGAATTATACAGGTTTCTTCCACAAACCGGAAGTCAGTCATGTTAAGGTTTTAGATACTAAAGGTTGAGGGTCTTTGGGTGAGGTTCAAAGCTTCAAGATGTGAATCTTGGAGAACTAAAAGAGGGGGCTCTTGTGAAAAGGGTTGGTGTTTTTGAAGAAGATGAAGGTGAGAAAAACACAAGAAGGGGAGGGGGTTGAATTGTGTTAGCTTTTTCTTCTTTTTCTCCTAAGATGAAAACACTGATCAGAAGCAACTAGAGTTTCACTTCTGAAGTGATGTTCAGAACTAGATGCAGCGGATAAAACACACACACAGAGAGAGAGAGAGAGAGAGAGAGAGAGAGAGAGAGAGAGAGAGAGAGAGAATAAATACACAAATCAATTATACAGGTTCCTTCCACAAACCGGAAGTCAGTCATGTCCCCCTTGCACTTCGAAGGAGAGTTCATTATGTAATATATGATTACAATTGCTCATTGCTAAAACTATCAAAAGACTTCAAATTGCTCAAGCACAACTGCAAGAGACTTCATATGCTTCTGAACACAATCAAGAGACTTCTAATGCTCAAGCACAACTGCAAGAGACTTCTTAATTCAAACAGAATTACAAGAAAAATGTTTGAGGTTGAACACTTGATATACAATCAGTGATGTTCACAATACAAATCAGATATAAACTCTTAAGACTCTAGAATTTCTAAGATATGAACTTTGATAAGAAATTCTAAGTGAACTTTTGAATGCAGAATAATTTCAGCAGAGTTTTGGCACTTGTAATTCTTTGTATTGTTATGTACAAAACTCTAAGTCTTCACTCCTTTATATAGAGGTGTGAAAGAGACGTTGTGAATTGCCAGCACATTCAAAATAGAATCGTTTGAAGCTTTGATCAATCACCAATGATCTTTTGTCTGATATGGTTATTGTCCTATGAAGGATCAATTTCAAATGCATTCCCATTGTGAAGGAACATCTTTGCAGGTAGGGCTGTTTTTCTTGTCTTATAGCAGAGACAAAAACATAGTAGTGGAGATAGTGGTTGTACACTTCGTACATTTGTACTTTGTCAACGCTCTTTGAATAACAAGCCTCCAATGCCTTCAAATCCTTTCAAACTAGCAGTTGCTTCACTTTTCCAGTCTTCTGCTATGCTTAAACGAGATTAAATCCATGAACAACCTTTGAAGCTTTAAGTCTTGCATCTCCTGATGAACTACTGCTTCTGGTAATTTTCAGCTTCTGGTGATTTTCAGCTTCTGATGACATCACCACTTCAGGAGCACTTTGTCTTCAGGAGCACTTTTCTTCAGACGCTTTAAGCTTCCTTTTTGTTGATTCCTTTGCTCTCTATTGTTCTTCCATAACCTTTTTAAGATGTCAAATTTTTGTGTATGGTCCTATAACTAGAGAGTCATTCAAAAATCCAATTTGATTTGTAAATTCTTGGTTTTGCTTAGTTTGACCCAATACAAATTTTTTTAGAAAAAGTTCCAAGTTGGATTTTTGAGGACCTCTTTGATTGTTTGCAAAACTGGGTGGTGTTGTTTGTTGTCCAAAAGGGTTTTAAAAAGTTTTATTATAAATTTTTTTATTGTTCCTCATTCCTTAATTATATTGAGCATAATTTTCTTGCTCAGGATTTTCAACAGTATTACCTAGTTGGCATTGGCCATTAGAGAGGAACGAGGTTGTTTCGTGTTTGCCAAAACGGATTGTTTTTGCCAATCCTTGATGTTTCGGGTCCAAGATTTTCAATTGGTTATTGTTCAAAAAAAAAAGATTTTCAATTGGTTAATGTAATTTGAAATATATTCTAAGAGGGTGATGAATAATTTTCAAAGCAACACAGTAGAAATTTCAGAATAAGGTAACATTTTTTGTGATTCTAGGTATTTTTACCAACTTACTTTAGAAACTTTCAAATTTGTTAGAAGAAAAGCCAATAAAATCATCCATACTCTTGCAAATGTGGTCACGTCCTTAACTATGTACTCAAAATATCATTATGAATGAACCGTTACAAGCCTCTTTCTATAAAAAAAGATAGGTGATAAAAAATGGATAAATTAGGGGAACATATAATGATAATGTAAATTCATTAAACTAAAAAACATCCAGAAGCCTCACAAATTATATTAAACTGAAAGAACAAGGCATATATAATACCAATTGAAAACAATATATATAATAAAAAAAATTGACATAGTTTCAAATACCAAAAGAAAAACATAAATTTACAATACAAATTTAAAGGGACATTCATCAAATAATAAAAATATCCAAAAAATTGTCAAAATATAGGATGACGAACACTTAACACTTAAAAATGAAAACTTGTTAAAAAAAACCACTTGATACTTAACAGATACTTCGAAACAAAAAATCTTCATTGACGACCAAATAAATCCGCGACATAATCTTGATTTCAGTAATAGGAGAGAACAAAATTCAACTCAATAATTCACACGGCTGCAATATTTTCTTATCTGACCCTGGTCTCCAGTTAGAGGGCTAAGATTTCCCATCTTAATCATCGCGTTAGCAAAGTCGATGCTGAAGAGTAACGGGTTATTGGCGTAAGCTGAAACTTTGTAATCAGTGGAACCACCATTATAGAGTTGTTGATCAGAATGCAAAAGACCTTTCTTGTTCAATAAGTTTCTGTAATAAGCATTGTCAAAGAAATTTGGAGTTGTGGCGTCTAAAGAAGCTAAGTTGTTATCACCACCACTTTTTGGACATGGTAAAAACGCTTGTAATGATTTTGCGTAATTAGGATCTATGTTGCTTTCGTTGTAAATCCTGTTTCGGATGAGGCCGCATTTTGCTTTTCCTATTGTGTGAGCACCTATACAACAACAAATTCGAGTATAAAAATGAAATTTGGTGGCTAAAACTACAAACTCTAACATAAAGTTCGAATTAGTCTTAGATGCAAAATTGATTCTAATCAAAAATTTCACAAACATATCAAAATCAAATTTAAATCTTCAAAATCAACTTATGATTGTATGGCTATTGAAAATGTATGATTAAGATTCCCATTACGAAAATATATGATTACTAAATTTGCTTGCTTGCAATGGATGTTTACCTGATAAAGCAACCATTTCTTCAGCTGTAAACCCCTTTTTCTTGAAAGCAGCAATAAGGCCATCAAGGTCAAGAAATGGAGAAGGTAAGTCAGAATTAGCAGCATTGAAATCTGCAGTTGTTGAGTCTCGTCTTCCCAAACGAACTAGCCAATTAGGTCCACCAAGCTAAGAATAAATTATCATCCATTGATACTTTTAGTCATATAGTTATCTTTATGCAAAATAATTTCTCATTTCTCATATATTTGAGAAATAAAAAAGAAAACTATTTCAAGAAGAATACTTACAGCAACAACAGAATCTCTAGCTGCAAGTGCTAATATATCTGCACATGAAACAACATTGGGACAGAGTAGCTCTAATTGAGCTTTTACACTTTCTATGATTTCGTAACCCCTCAGAGAATTGGCATTGGGTCTGGCATTTTGTTCTCCCTTGAAAGTTGGTGTGTCCTTTAACAATACTGATGCATCACACCCCTTCAAAAATCAAGCAATTAGAATTAGAACAGTTTTGATAAAAATAGTTTCAATATATTTTTTGTTTTGTGCGTAGGGTTAGAGTATATTGTTATTAAGTACGTACTAGTAACCGATGAATTATTTGATTGAGCTATGTTTTTGAATGGACCATGATGAGTTGAATTATTTTGTCAATTAGCCAATTGAAGGATCTCTGCCTACAACCGTTTAACTATTTAACCGTTGTCACATTAGACGGTTAGAGTATGGATACACTAAATGACGATGACGATAGTCAATCCTCTCACACTTGCTCTCTGATCACATGTCTCTCAAACTCTAAATGATACGTTATTCATAATCGTCTCAAAATATGAGTTGAGACGATCATTGCATGTCTCTTAAACCCTACTTTTGTATCTGTGATCATTAACATTACAATATATATACCAAGGCTAGATTACCCCAGTCTCTTAACATTTTTTTTAAAGTTGAAGCGACAAGAAAATGAATCAATGCGATAAAAAAACAGAAAGACGGGTATGTTAGTGTTTGTATTTGTCTTTACGCCAGTAGTAACAGTGACAATAATAGTCATTTTAAGCGATTATTCGATACGATGACTTACTTGAACAAAGCAGTCGTGAAAATGAAGACGAAGCAAAGATGCACCCAAACGAGGATCTTTCAATACAGCAGTTGTTATTGCTGTCCTAATGGTTTGAACAGCAAGAGGACACCCATGCAACAAATAAAAAGAGGGTCTCAACTCACTAGAAGGACCAGGGATCAAATTAGACACATAAGTAGTTGCTGAAGGAATTACACTTGAAGCTGAGACTATGCCAATAAGACATATCAACACACAAAATGTCACCATTGAACGAGTAAAAACACCCATGTTTGTGTTATATATTAGGAATTCACAAAGTTATAGTTTGGATAATTAAGAGATGTATTTGATTTGTGCTTGGTTGATGAAATGTGTCAACTATTTATACTTTGAAGGAGTTAATTTTTTTTGTTTTTTTATGTTTAGGGTTTGGACACACGTCTTATTTGATTACAACATGAAACATTGTGGAGGACCATTCATGTATGTTTTTCATAATTAAATTTTGATTATGTACAATGTTGTTAGCTGGATTATGCTAAGCTAGTTGACTTGATGATATTTTGCAGATATTGTGGCGAATGCTACTGTCTTAAAATAAAATATGTATTTTGTTGGGGGAAAATAAGTATTATTTACAGCCTGCCTGTACACACTCTACCTATAATCTTTGGTTTTTCTTTTCTTTTCATCTTTTATTTGTATATCCAAAGTTTGGTTTTTTTAAAAATCAAAATATAAATAATGTTCTTATTTTTGGCAATTTTTTTTTTTATTTTTTACTATGGATGTTGTTTTTTGCTTTGTCTATATGCTTACAACAACCAAAAACATACATTAAATCGATTATATTTTTATTAAATGAATTAAGGGTAAAATGGTCTACACTTATTTAAGTTTATTATTTCTTAATATATAGTCTGAAATTTTAAAGAATCAAATATTCTCATAAAAAAATACCAAAGATTAAGGGTGATTTCAAGTTGTCACTTGTTTATCACATGTCATTTTGCTTTTCAGGTGCAGTATAGTATTTTCAGGTGGTTGGGATTTAGTGTTACCTCCAGAAATGTGGTTGGTGTGTTTGATGGTTTTCAGACTTGGTGGTGGAGGTAGGGATAGGTGAGTTCTTTTTTTTTTTTTTTTTTCGGTGAGGCATTTGGTTCTGTAGTTCATACTACTAGAAAAATTGGAAGTAAAGACGGGTAAAATCCGTCTCTAAAACAAAACAAAAAATCTTTTTTTAAATATGTCTGAGACGGAGTTATTTTATTTTCGTGGTCGCTAAAGCTTTTAGAGATGGAGTTGTAATTTCCGTCTCTAAAAGAGACGGAATAAATCCGTGTCTAGTTTATAAACTTCGTTGCTAATTGTTCAATGAAGGAAGCGATAAATCTGTCGCAATTACAGACGGATACTACCGTCTCAAATAAGCATCAATCCATCTCTAAACTCTGTCGCAAAATTTATAAATTCCACCTCTATTCAAATAAAATGCCGTCTCTACGGAGACGGATCAAAACTCCGTCTCTAAAAACAATTTTATTTTGTTTAATAAATTTTGCCTCAATATTTCAAATATTTAATGCTAAAATAATGTTAATAATATTCAATATGTTTATTAAACTCTCAAGAATGTCACAATTATATTTTGATAAACATCAGATTTGTAAAAGTGACATGAAAGTGCACTCATTCAACAAAACATCACATGATATTAAAATACAAAGTTCGTCATCATCCATCTTATTGTTACCAATATAAAATCGTCCAAAATGTAAGATGATCATGATATATATGTTTGATCTAACAAAAAATATATAAACAAATGTAACCAAACTAAAGTTCATCCAGCTCGTCGTTACCATTATCACCCTCTCCTTCCTGTTGCATTGAAGAGTTCATATTAGGCATAAAATTCCCAAACATTTGCCCCTAGTGTTCCATAGCAGCAACTTTAATCGTCAAAGACAGGTGTATACAACTATCTCAACTTGAACAAGGCATTTTTCAACGCCAAAGACCACCTATTATTACAACTCTTTAATAATAGCTTCATCATTTGCAAGCAACTTGAATTTAGCCCACACACAAAAATATATCATAAAGTTGTGTATGTTGAAAAGGACAATCAACTTTCAATCTAAGTAACAATGAATCTTCATGTTTCATATCATATAAAGAAAATAGTATATCCCCTAAATAACTTTATCTCCCTATTTATGTAACTGTCGCTATTTGTAACAATTGTTTCAACCATTTGCCTTTTCAACCTAAGTAACAACAATATTAAAGGTTCATATTTCATATTATATAAAGAAAATAGGTTCAGAGAGCAGCAATTGCAACTGGTTGAAAACAAACCAGAAGCAGAAGGTATCTTGTGTGGCTTTTTAGAAGTTTTGCTTTTAGTTGTATGTTATCTTGGCTTTTGTTTCTAGTTGGATTATGGTGCACCAAAGTGGTTTAAAGAACAATTACCTCTAATTTTAGTCTTGCTAATAACACAGTATAAGAGAACAATTTTATCCATATTGTTTGCTTCATGTGTAGAATTCTAATTTGACTCAATCTAATGATTCTTGCCCACTAATCAACACGTAAAGACATGCTCAAAGAATTCAAGCAAAGCATCTCATACAATAATTGTATGGTTGTGATGGTCACAAGAGGATAAATGAGTCTATGCTTCTGATACGTCGAATATAAAAGTGAAGTGTATACTCAAGAGTAGTGTTTGGTCGTGCTTCCTAATAGATGATCATTTGCACTATGTTTGTGGTCAATGAAGATAAAAGTCAAACTATCCATCAACTTTTGATGTAATATAATTAAAGAACAAGAAGTCATTGTTGGTAGCTCATCCTTTGGTGATAAGCTTAGGCTTTGATACCAACAAAGTCTTTAATCATGTGGATGTTTGTCCTCTAAAGAGAAATTATGTTATTTTATGATGAAGCTTTCCTTCCAGAAATTCAAATGTAAAGACAACTGGGAAATAGTACACAACAATGGTGTAGAATGTGTGTGACAATTCTAGAAGTCGTATAATGGATAAATTGGTAAGGGCATCAAATTGTAACAGATAATAAAGTAGTAAGTTATCATCTCCATAAGTATTGTCGTTCAATGAAGCAATTAACGTAGTTTATTGATTAAAAACAGTAAAAGACAATAAGGTTTTGCAATTTTGAATTGTTTGCACAATAAGAGTAGTTGTTTGATTGTAGAAAATTAAAAGGGATGCATTCAAATGTGTAATAGTGGTTAAGATTCTTCTCCTCTCTATCTTCTATGTTGGATTTACAACTAAGAAACCCTACTAAATTAAAGGTTTATATTCATATGTAATTATTTTTGTAAACTAGAGGTTGTCAATCTCTTAACTTAGAGATCAGTTCAATGATCTAGGTTTGTAAGGACTATGCTTAAAATGCATTGTAACACACAAAACATATAATACATATATGATGAATGAATAAACAAATTCCATTACTAAATCCAACCAATAAGTAGAGGTTCATCTAGGAACCCTAATGAAAAGAGGTTTAGTTACGCATGGTAACCGACATTGTTACAAAACAATATAAAAGCATACCCTTGACGTAACAAGAGGAGGAAAGAAACCTCTGCCTTGAAGATCTTATGCTTGACCTTTGCTTTGTAATTTTCTGAATGAATAAAAGTGTGTGCAAGCGTGTCTGTTTATATGTTTCAATACTTGGTGATTAAGAGATGAGAACTGGGTGTTTTCCTCGGATCCTGCTTGGAAAACAAGCTAAAACTACACTATGCCCGCATAGATGTGCAAGGGCGCATGGCTTGGGGCGAATGAGGCAGCCTCAGGGTTGTCCCACGTGCAGAGGCACATAAAGTAGTAGCCGAAGTGTGCATTTTGCAATTTTTCATCCTTTTTCGAGCATTCTTCCATTTCGAAATGCCTTGGAACTTGGGATGAATTTCCCCAACTTGTTTTGTCTTAGTGTTGATGTAATTAGAATTTGATTGTAGTTGAAAACTCTCTTGAAAGTGCAAGGGGACTGGACATATTCATAGATTTTGGGGTGAACCAACATAAATATTTATGGTATCGCTCATCCTTGATCTCTTTACTATCAGAGTTTATTTTATTCTTACAAAAGAGATCAAACCACAAAAAGATACAACCATAATTCAACCCTCTCCCCCCTTCTTGTGTTTTTCTCACCTTTTAGGTGGCATCACAACAAGGTCTATATGACGAAACACATAACCATGTCGGAGAAAAGATCTTGAGAAAAATATGTCTTCAATGGTAAGTTGATGGATCCATATTCTTTAATGGTAAGAAGAAGAAAAATGTTTACAAGATTGATGTTTTTGATTTGGTAATAGAGCTTTTTTTTCAATAGCAAAGTGAAACAGGTATATATCAGACATTTAGGTCATGCTAACTGAAGGTTAATCTCTAAACTTAGCAAGCTAAAACTTGTCAGAGTCCTACCTGATCTGAACTATAAGTCAATTGCTTTTTGTGAGACATATCAAAAAGGAAAATTAGTTAAAATTCCTTTCAAAACGAAAAACATTGTCTCTCTTGCTAGGTCATTGGAGCCAATGCACATTGTTTTAACCATGTTAGAGAAATGATCTTGAGAAAATTATGTCTTAAATGGTAAGTTGGTGGATCCATATTCTTTAATGGTAAGAGGAAGAACAATGCTTACAAGATTGATGTTTCTGATTTAGCAGAAGATAAGGTTAAATGCTTTTTTTCAATAGCGATGAGAAACGGGTATATATGAGACATTTAGGTCATACTAACTGAAGATTAATCTCTAAACTTAGCAAGCCAAAACTTGTCAGAGTACTACCTAATGATTTGAGTTATAAGTCAAATTGTTTCTGTGAGACATGTCAAAAAGGAAAATTAATTAAAATTCCTTTCAAAACTAAAAACATTGTCTCTACCGCTACATCATTGGAGCCTAAGCACACTTTCACTACCTCTAGAAAAATTGGTTAAAAGAAATATGGATTGGTCATTGTTGATGACTTTAGCATATGGACTTTGCTGAAACTATTGAAAAGCA
Source organism: Medicago truncatula (assembly GCF_003473485.1). Classification (NCBI taxonomy): domain Eukaryota; kingdom Viridiplantae; phylum Streptophyta; class Magnoliopsida; order Fabales; family Fabaceae; genus Medicago; species Medicago truncatula. Next base: position 10,651,119 of record NC_053045.1, read on the forward strand.
AGGATGAGTCTTATGATGTATTTAGTATCTTCTGCAAACAAATTCAAAATGAAAAGAGAATATCTATTTTGAAAATCAGAAGTGGTCATGGCAGTGAATTTGAAAATGAACCTTTGAAATTATGTGAAACACATGAAATTCTTCATGATTTTTTCTCTCTCTTAGAACTCCACAATAAAACGGATTTGTACAAAAAATAGATCTTTGAAAGAGATGCCACACACGATTATTTATGAGTCTAAAATTGCTAAACTTTTGGAGACCGAAGATGTTAACACAACATGTTATGTTTAAAATAGAATCTATATTTAACTTATAGTGTACAAAACTACTTATGAATTGATTAAGGGAAGAAAACCCAATATCTTTTCATTAGTTTTAATGTACTTGTTACATTTTAAACGCTAAGGTCCATTTTAAGAAATTTGAAGTCAAAGAACAAAAGTGTATCCTTTTAGGATAAGTTGAACGCTCAAAAGTATCTAGATCGCATAATTTAGAAACTTAAAAAATTGAAGAATTAATACATCTTAATTTTGATGACAAAGAGCTTGTTATAAAAAAGTGGTGCATTTAATCAAAAACTATTCTTGCAAAAGATTTAAAAAGAAGACGATTTGAAATTAGCTTATCTTGTATGTGGCAAATGAAAGAACGTTGAGATGAAAGTGGGGCCTTTGAGAAAGTCTTGTATGATCACAACCTATGATCACATTATTTAGATAGACAGAGACATACTTAGAAAAATATAAAAAAAAAATTAAATAGCTTGTATTTTTCAAATAATTAAATTCTATTTACTTTTGTGTGTGCGTTTAAATGATATATTTATATGATTGTGACCGTCAAAGTATGAAATGGGAGTGAAAGCAAGGAATAGCAACAGGTCTAAAGAGACACATAGGGTGCGTTTTTTTTTTTTAAACTGTAAAAAATTAGATTTTATGTTAGAAAAATTTATAGATTTTTTTTGTAGAGATTTAAAAAAAAAAAATCATAAGGTATGTGTGTTTGTTTATTATCAAAAAAATCATTTTTTTTTTAAAAAGTAACTAAATTTTTTTTTTTGAAAGAAAAAAAAAGATGTTTTTTAATTAGTACATGTGTTACCACCTTGTTTTAGAAAAAAAAAATGATTTTGGAAAAAACTAGTCTTAAAAGTTTTTTATTTTAGAGACAAATTAGATTTTTCTAAAACAAACACCCTTAATGAGTTTGTAATGTCACGCGACATCGTCCTCGTGAACTTAGCTCAGTTGGTAGGGACAATACATAATATATACAAGATATGAGGTTCAAACCTCGACCACCACAAAAAAAAAAATGTCACGCGACATCACAAATGACTTTTCGTTTTTGAAGTCAATTTATTAATTTCCACTTTGAAAACGTAAATACGAAGAATAAAATCTGCACAATAGAAACTAGAGGTTTCAAAATTACAAAATTAAGAAGGGAGAAGAAAATACACTTAAGCAAAAAAATGGCAAAGGTATGTCACCAATTGAATTAATATTAATAATAAAAAATAATCATAATTTCAAATACCAAAAGAAAATAGAAAATTACATTACAAAGGACATATTCATAAAGCACTAGATACTAATAAGAACTCCTATATTAAACACTTGTGCCATGTATTCCTTTTTAACAACTTGATACTAATGAACAATATTTGACACATTTATGATTTAATACTTGTACATGACCAAATTCAAACTTAATTCACTCTGCTGCAATATTTTCTGATCTGACCCTGGTTTCCAGTAAGAGGGCTAAGATTTCCCATCTTAATCATCGCCTTAGCGAAATCGAATCTAAAGAGATACGGATTTCTTGCATAAGCCAAAACTTTGTAGTCGGTTGAACCGCCGTTATAGAGTTCTTGATCAGAATGCAAAAGACCCCTTTTGAATAATAAATTTCTGTAATAAGCACTGTCAAAGAATGCTGGAGTTGTGCTGTCTAAATTGGCTAAGTTGTTATCACCACCATTCCTTGGACATGTGTTTTGCAATGATCTTCTGTAATAAGGATTTATGTTGCTTTCGTTGTAAATCCGGTTTTTAAATACTGCACATTTTGCTTTTCCGATTGTGTGAGCACCTAAAGAAAAACAAATTTAACTTGTTATGCGAGATGAACAATAAATTTGAGATCGCATTTGGAGACAAAAACTATAAAATTAGACTTTAGGTTATAATCAACTCTAGTCGTTAATTTAATTATAATTGTTCTCGCCAAAACATATGAAAATCAAATATAGGTCGTTAGATCAAGTTAGGAATATATTGCTATCGTATTATTTAGGAAATTGTGTCGATCAATTCAAATGCATAGTAAGAACGTATTCCTCTTACGTGTTGTTGAATTTTTGTTTCGTGTTTATTAGCTAATTGTATATAGGTTGGAGTATCTCTTGTAAGTATCGTCGTTCTTTTTCGTGTTTACCTGATAAAGCAACCATTTCATCAGCTGAGAAACCCTTTTTCTTGAAAGCAGCAATAAGGCCACTAAGATTAAGGAATGGAGAAGGTAAATCTGAATTAGCAGCATTAAAATTTGCAGTTGTTGAATCTCTTCTGCCCAAACGAACTCCCCAAATAGGTCCACCAAGCTGGTAATATATTTATCATTCATCAACACTATTAGGCCTAAAATTGTACATGCATATAAATGTATATAAATAAACATAAATGAATTATTAGTCTTCAATTTTGATGTTTGTAAATCATAAAAGCATATTTTATTAACGCTGAAATTAACAATCATTGGTCGGACATTATTTACGTTCTTGCTGAACTCCCGATTATCATAGCTCTCTCCCATGAGAATCGAAGTGTTACGACAAAAATTATTTTGTTGCCAATTTAACAACTTTGTTGAATTAACTATTTTTTTAGAAAAGAATACTTACAGTAGCAACAGAATCTCTGGCTGCAACTGCTAAGATATCTGCACAAGAAACAACATTGGGACACACTGCTTCTATTTTAGCTTTTAAACTGTCTATGAATTCGAAACCCCTGAGAGAATTGGCATTGGGTCTTGCATTTTGTTCTCCCTGGAAAGTTGGTGTGTCTTTCAACAATACTGATGCATCACACCCCTTCAAAAATCAAGCAACAAATATATAAGAAGAATATTTATGGAAACGATTTTAAAGAGAAATGGAGCTACGAAAACTTACTTGAACAAAGCAATCATGGAAATGAAGACGGAGCAAGGATGCACCTAAGCGACGATCTCTCGACACAGCAGCAATTATTTCTCTCCTAATGATATAAAGAGCACGAGGACATCTTGTACCATAAAATGTAGAACTCAACTCACTATAATTAGGGGTAGGTATTAAAGAAGACACCAAAGTAGTTGCTGAAGGAATTACATTTGAAGCTGAAACTATGCCAATAAGACATATCATTACACAAAATATCACACTGGAATGAGTAACAATAGCCATGTTAATTTTTGTTAGTAGCAACTCTTAATAAGAGATGTTTTTTATTTGTACTTGCTTGATGAAATGTGTCACCTATTTATAGATGAAGAAATTATGTATTTTTTTTTTTGGGGGGGTGGGGTTAGGGCACGTCCTTGTTTGATTACAACATGGACATTTTGGACAACTATTCCTATATGATTATTTGATAATTATTGATAATTAAATTTTGATTATATGCAATATTGTTAGCTGGATTGTGCTAAACTAGTTGACTTAATGACATGTAGCAGATTTTATGGCGCATGCCACTCTCCTAAAATAAAATTATTTGTACCCTATACATAAGGTAATATACAGTCTTTAGTTTATTTTATTTTTTTAAAGGGTATATAGTCTTTAAAATTTCTCAAATGGAAAACTTAATTAGATATATCTAAAATGGATTCCTTTGTGTTCAAATTTTCCAAAATAAATAATACTGTCCCTAATCTTTGGTTCTTTTAAGTATTTTATTTTTGCCTCAAAATTTTGGTACTTTTTGAAATCAAGATAACTAATTTTGTTTTTCCTTTTGTCTATATATCATTACAATTTACAAAAACCAAAATTATGCACTTAATGAATTTTAGTGTGTTTGGTCACCTAGTGTGTTCCAATTCTCATTGTATGTTTGTTACCTCCTTCTGTTATATATATATATATATATATATATATATATATATATATATATATATATATATATATATATATATATATATATAAGAAAGGGTTATATATGATTTTAGTCCCTATAAAATTGAGACCTTTTAAGTTTAGTCCTTACTTAATTTTAATAGTTTTTTTAGTCCCTAATTTTTTTCCTGTACTGAATATTAGTGCATACTCAATTCAAATTTGTTTAATTTATGCTAAAACTCTTAAGTTTGTGAATAATTTTTTGCAGACATGTTTAGAACATTACTAAAAGTTCCTCCGCAAAAAATTATCGCAAAATTTGATTTCTATATCCTGATTTTGTTACTTTTTATCTTTAACTTTTGTCGTTTTAAAAAATTTAATTTAATTTGTTTCATGTTAAAAATTCTAAATTTTAGTAAATGAAGATTTCATAGTGTTCTAAATTTGTCACAAAAAAACCGTTCAAAAATTTAAGAGTTTAAGGATAATTAAAAAAAAATTGTTTTAGCAGGGACTAAAATTATAAGTATTTTTTTTTGTAGGGACTAAAAAAGCTATTAAAATTATGTAAGGACTAAACTTTAAAGTTCCCAATTTTATAAGGACCAAAAACATATTTAACCAATCAGAACCATTCATTTAGGATACAATAAAGATAAACTTAAGTTATTCATATGGTCTCATTTTTTTTTAACAAATTAAAATAAGTATGGTCACGTTTTCCCTTAAAAAAAAGTATAGTTACATTTTCTCAATATACAGATAATACTTGTAGAAATTTCAATGCAAATGGTCATCAACGTTTGATCAAATTATACTTATCTCTGCATGCTTAATGGGCATGAAACTTTTAAACAAATAAAAGGAATATTATATGTTTATATTGAAATGGAAAGGAATATTAAATGTTATAACGTGTTGATCACAATGCATCATAGAATATAGGATTAAGTTGAGGTGTTTTGTTTTGTATTTAAGTTAACAAGGTAGCAAACACGATTGTTATATTATCCTAATTAAGAAACCATGACAAATGATATATAATACAATGTCTTAGTATAATATTCTATTTGATTCTCTTTTCCATTTTTTCAATTAAAAAGAAAGAAGTGTTATATTTTGCTACTTTATAATTTTTCCATATCAATAAATAGGAATGATCTGGCGTATATATCGTGACTTGCCTTTGATTATATATACCTTATCAATAATAAATTGTTTTGGTTTGTGAAAAAAGAAATTGAGTATATGTAGTGTAATTCGTATTAAAGTTAATTACGTATATGATTTAGTAAAGACTACTTTCCAACACGCATGATTCTAACTATTGAAAGAGAATGAAAGAATATCTTTTTGAAAAAGTTATATAATTACAATGTAAGGTTTGACAATTTCTCTTCTTGGTTGAATTTTTCTCCAATTTCGTTTTGGAAGACTTCTACGTCAATGAATTTAGTTCTAAGTGGTTTAGCTCTATTATAAGTTTCACTTAATTAGTTTAGCTCTATCAGAATATTTTAAAATCCTTGACCAAAAAAAATAAATTAAATCAAGTGAGCATAGGAGAATGAAACATATTGGAACTGAGAAAAAGGAACGGAATAAAATAGAGATTTCTTTTCACTGAATATTCGATAGTTTCATTCTAATTCTATTACTTGAAACGTAAACAGAATAGAATAACTAAGTAACTTTTTATAATATTATCATGTAGACTTTTTTATAATAAAAAATTTAGTAATCAGAATTACAAGAGTACTTTCAACCCCCATGATTGTAAACAATTAATGGAATTACCGGACCAAGAGGCAAAAACATAAAAGCTTTTAGGAGAGAAAAGGTTGCAAAGCGAGGAATTGGGAGTTTAACTAGTTTGAGCCAAGAGCCAAGAAGTTGGAGATCCTAAGTTTAAATCCAAACGAAGGAGAAAAAACTAATTTAACGTCTAATCTAATTACAAACATCTGTTATTAAAAGAAATAAAAAGAGGAGGAATAGCTTTAAAACCATAACCAATATGTGTATTGTATTTTATACCCCATATCACCTTCGAGCATAGAGAGAGAATCATGGGAAACTTTCGAGAAAGTCACCGGTCCCAAAATTGTTCCTAGTCAGGCATGCTTAAACAATGACTTAAATTAAGGTTCCTAAATTGTTAATGGTCCTAAAGATTCCCTCGTTTATTGAATCTTAGAAGTTCATCTTACATACTCTCCCTCTTTGTAAACATACAACCCTATCTCTTCTACCTTACCAAGTATGAAAGAAGAATAAAGTTACGGTGTTGGTTTAATTCCCTGAAGTTACCATTGTTTCCCTAATTACAGTGGTTCGTTATCTTAGTTACTTCCTGATTCGGGTAGGTTTTCACCAATATTAGGTATGTCACTTCCCTAAATACCGTTTTCTCAAGGTTGGTTCTCTTAGGAAGAAATAAATAATTTGAATAATAATATTAAATAAGATTCATAAAGTTCTTTATGAAGAACTTATATTAAATAATCATTCAAATAAAATAGAGGTTCATCTTATAATCCTACCCTAATAGGATTTAGTTACTTATGGTAACTAAAGACAAATTACAAAAGAAATAAAACATACCATAGAGACTTAGAGTGAGATGAGACTGTTGGAACAAAATGTGTTTCACAATGAACCTTATTAAGTTTTGATGATAACAAGGTATTAAAAATTGTCAATTGGTTATTACTAATAATTGTTCAAGTGTACAGGACCAAAGGCTACTCAAGTTATTTCAATAGGTCTTGGAAGAACAATGGAAAGAAAAAGAAATTCTGAGCATCTGAAGAAAACTGCTCCTGAAGCTGAAGTGCTTCTGAAGTAATGACGTCATCAGAAGCAGAAGGTCATCAGAAGCAAAAGTTTTCATCAGAAGCAATAATTTCACCAGAAGCTACGTTTGATCCTTTAATCAAACTGAAGATTCAAAGTAGCTGATTCTCAATTCAGTCTTATCAAAGAAGAACGAAGAATTGAAAGGGAGGTATCAACGGATATATGGATAGCACTGAGCACTTGTCTCTCGTTAATAGAGTTGACAAAGTACAAGTGTACAACCACTACCTCCACTACTCTGTTTTCTGTCTACGCTACAAGACAAAACAACAGCCATGCCTGCAGAATTTGTACACTCAAGATGGGAATGAATTTGAAGCTTATTCTTCAAAGGACTACACCCAAATCAGGCAAAGGATCACTGGTGGATTATCAAAGGATTTCAAACGACTCTTTAGACGTGCTGATTATCTCAACGTCTCTTTCACGCCTCTATATAAAGGAGTGAAGACTTGAAGATTGTAGATATATATACATAAGTTAAAAAGCGCCAAAACTCTGTCAATTTGATTCTACAAAGCACACTGAATTTCTGCACTGATTTGATACATCTTAGAAATTCAAAGTCTAGAGTCTTTACTGTATTGTATTGTGAACACCACTGATTGTATATCAAGTGTTCAACTCAAACTCAATTCTCTGTATTTTTGTTTGATTAGAAGTCTCTTGCCTGCGTGCTTGAGCATTAGAAGTCTCTTGCTTAGTGCTTGAGCATTGGAAGACTCTTGCGTGTGTGCTTGAGCATTTTTGTGAAGTCTCATACTTAGAAAGTATTGAGCAGTTGTAATCTTTGTGATTACAGTGAAATCTCCTTGGAAGTGCAAGGGGGACTGGACTACTTCCGTGTTATGGAAGGAACCAGGATAATTGCTTGTGTCTTTGTCTTTCTTTTCTCTGCTCTGCTCTTTTCCGCTGCAATCTGACTCTGATCATTTCATCAGAAGCAATCAAACTGCTTCTGAAGTTTTTTTAGAAGAAGTAATTTTTTAAGAGAAAAAGAAAACACAATTCAACCCCCCCCCCCCCCCCCCCCCCCCTTCTTGTGTTTTTCACCTTCAGAGACTCCCCCACTGAAGCTCCTAGCGTTTGTCTTCCTCTTGACCTGCTTCATTCTGAATAAAAAAAAACTATGAATGAGAGTATTTGTATTTATAGGCTTTGTTCCACTTAGGTTTAGGCTTAACAACCGGTCTTTTTCCACTCAAAAGTAGAAAAAATAAGTTCTGACCCACTCCTGTCATGCCCTGGGCGCATGGGTCATGCCCTTGGTGCATGGGTGTTGTTTTCCTGCGTGTAAACGCCTGATTTTTAGCCCTTTAAGTGTTTTCTTCCATATAAGATGTTTTAGGGCTTCTGAACAAAATTCTGCTATTTATAATATCTTATGAGGCCTATTGAATCTTTTTTGATGGTCTTTCCAAGATCTTCACAAGTCTTGAAAATGTTTTGTTTTGCAGACTTGCATGATTTCTTCTTGAATTATATTAAAACACCCTAGAATTTCTATGTTTTGAGAAACCTGGAATTACATGACTCAAATAGAAAAAATATGCTAAGAATAATATAAGATGACATGTCATCACTTACCTTTATTCGTCCTTTAAGTCTAGGTTTGTCATCGAACATTTTCTCTATAGGTTTGGTGTATTGTAATGGTGGGCCCACTTCCATTTAAGGGAGGTCGGGTGTGACCTGCGATTTAGACCTTAGACCATCCCCAATGGTTTATACCATTCAACACCCACTTTTTCAATTTTCAATACTCCACATCATTTTTCTCTCTTATTCAACACTCATTCAACTTTTACCCTCTCCAATGATTTTTCATTCAACACTCTACCCCACCATTTTTTATTTTTTATTCTTATTTAATTTTTGTTTTTATAATTACATAAAATTATCGATTATAATTAAATTAAGTATATTGGGATCCATTTCACAAAAAATAAGATTAAAACTTCACTTAATTTGCTAATAGAAAGATAATAATAAGATGAAGATAGTGAAAAACTTGGTTTTTTTTTCTATGTCCAAATCAAATGAACCAAGTCTCTATTTGTAGAGAGAAAAAAAAAAATCATGAATTTTGGTATTTTTTATTTTTTTTAAATTAATTTACAACGAAATAATTGAGGTCAAATTATTAAAATGATAAGAATCCGGACAACCAATTAAAACGCGCCACGTGTCCCTATCTATTCAAAACGCTTTTTCTCTCTCCGCCTTCTGAACAGTCACGCGCCCTGTCAGCGCGTGTGATGCACGCGCCCATTTTCAAGCAATAGCAGTGCGCCGCGTGGCATCCATGACAGTATTCAATTGTGTTGAATGCATTCATCCTCTCTCTCTTCTATTCCCCAATTCAACAGCCATTAAACATACGATTGGAGACAAAAATCATGTTGAATGGCACATTAAACACACCATTGGACATGGTCTTACTATCCTTTTGGTGAGTTTGACTCCTCAGTTGCTTCGATATGACGGTCCCTAAGAGTTTAGTGTTTCTGGCGGCTCCATTAGTTCACTTAACAACTATATTGTCAATAATCTTATGGTTATATCTATAACGGTGCAAGTTTTACTTTTGCACGTGAGGATGAGTATCAAGTGAGTAGGTTTGAGGTTTTTTAGGGGAAAATTTGTGTTGCGAAGGGAGGTCTAGTATTACGTAATTTAATTAAATGATTATTTTATCTATTAAAATTAGAGGTTTCAAATGGAGGATTGAGAATAATAAGGTGAGAGATTTTATTTCGTCAATCTATCTTAATTTTAATTTTTTATTGTGATCCAAGCAACTAAGTTTGGGGTGCAGATCCTCTCCATTTCCTTAGAAACTTGAGATCTCAAGTTTTTTGCATATGAGTTTGACATGTGGCATATTAAAAAATCAATGGCTGGGATTTATTTTAAACCAAAATCATTTAAAAATTAAAATTAAAAAAAAACACTGAATATTAGAAAGAGAATACGGCAGATCGATTCAGACTCTGAAAATCATTTATCACCATCTCTTTCAAATTTCTCTTTACAGACCCTCCGCCGTGCCACCGTGTATAACCCTTTGTCATCACCGCCGTCGTCGTTTCTCTCACTTATAATGCATGTTACTCTATTCCCCTTTGCAAATGAAAGGTCTGATCTGATACAGCAGAATCGTTTCAGTATCCGCTCGAAGTTCCACCTTCACTTTCTGCCATGTTTGTTCAACCTTACGAGCTTCATGGAAAAGAGTTTATTTGTTTACAGACTAAGATCCACAAAAACATTGCTTTAAATTGAGTTTAACTCAATCTGATTACTCTTAATTCTGATTCCTGGTAGATTTAATTAGTTTATATGACTACTTTTACAAAACACAAACAAAACAAATTAAAATCCAGAGGTCAAAAGAGTTGAAGGAGGTTGGAAACACCATAGAATTGGTTCAGACATAGAGAGGAGAAGAAAGGTGTAACAAGGAAGGAAGCCAAGAAAGTGAAACGTCGTATTGCGTTTCTAATTTTCAATTTTATTTTTTATTATTTTTAAATGATTTTGGTTTAAAATAAATCTCAACCATTGGTTTTTTAACGTGCCACATGTCAAGCTCATATGCAACAAACTTGAGATCTCAAGTTTCTAAGGAAATGGAGAGGATCTGCACCCCTAAGAAAATGGAGAGGATCTGCACCCCTAAGTTTGAGGTGGTGGAGTATAGCCTCTTTCATTTTTCGTGGGGAAATTATTTTTATGTGTGGGCTTTTGTTTCCTCTATAGGGAGTAGCTGAGGTATTATCTCCATTTGGTGTAGCTCTAAAGAGTTGTATGTGTTCCCCTTAATGGAGCTAGGTTTTATTGGGGGTTTGCTTCGATTGGAGAGTTGTGAAGGCACGTTGTTTTGTGGTGAATATATACTCTAAATTCTTTTTAAATGAGAAAAGGTTGATGTGGAATAAGTTTATGCATGTTAAAGGGTTCATTGGTGTGCATGCTTGATGCGTTGTCAATGATTTTAACTCGGTTCCCACGACATCAGAAACGAGAGGGGTGGCAATGGTGAGTTCAGGGGCGTTGATGGTGTTTCCCAGGAGTTCGGGAATTATATTTTTCTGACGGGGATGTCCGATCTCTCTCTTCTATGTCGTAGATTTAATTTGTTTCAACCAAACAATGGTTCTGAGTAAATTGAATTGCTTTTTTATGTCAGATGGATGGGTGAGCTCTAGGATGCCTTTGACCACTTTCCCATCAGAAATGAGAGGGGTGGCAATGGTGAGTCTGGGGCGTTGATGGTGATTCCCAAGAGTTTGGAAATTTTATTTCTCTGACGAGGATGTCTGGCATCCCTCTTCTAGGTCGTAGATTTAATTAGTTTCAACAAAACAGTGGTGCTATGATTAGATTGGATCACTTTATGATGTCAGTTGAATGGGTGAGCTCTAGGATGACTTTGGCCATTGTCCCGTTGTGTTGCGGTGCTCTTTGGAGCTCATATCTAATCTCTTCCCAAATTTAGAAGAACCATTCCACCGATGCAAAAATTTTGTCTTTTGCAACAAAGAATATGTCTTAAAAGTACATGATACATTATATTAAAAGTAGAAGTTATTCAAATAAAATAGTGGATGATTCCTGGAAATTAAAAAAAAAAGTTGTTATTCAAAGTTGATTTTGAGATAACTTTTGATTTTGTTGAATGACATTTTTTAAAAGCAGTCATGGTTATTAAGATGAATCTTCCTACCCTCTGGCGGAAATGGATCATTGAATGTGTTACTACAACTACCATTTATGTTCTAGTTAACAGGAGTCCAACCAATGAGTTCAAATTTGAAAGAGGTCTTCGTCAAGGAGACCCTTTGTCACCGTTTCTTTTCTTAATAGCTGCCGAAGGTATTAATGTCTTGATGAAACAACAATTGTGTCTGGTCTATTAATTGGGTACTATGTCGTTCAGTCAAATAATATCTCAGTCTCTCACTTACAATTTTTGGATGACACTATTTTGTTGGGACTCAAAAGTTAAGCTAACGTTCGTTCCTTGAAAGTTGTTCTATTGCTTTTCGAGACAATTTCTGATCTCAAGGTTAAATTCAACAAGAGCGTGCTAGCTGGTGTTAATGTGGTTGCTTCTTGGTTGGCTGAGGCGACATCTGTTTTGAGAGGGGTGCTTCCAGATACTTCTCAACAATGTGTGGGGGTGGTAATCTAGAGGACGCCACTCTTCATTGCGATTTTTCGGTCAAATTTGGTTTGTTGTGTATGATTGGTTAGGCTTTGTTTTGGTTACGTCGTTTACTATTTCACACCATTTAGCTCAGTTTGGTTCCTTCAGAAGTTTTTCTAAACGCAAGAAAGATATTATTTGTTTAGTTTGAGTCTCTTCAACTTGAGTTTTATGAAAGAAAGAATTGGAATAATCTTCAAGAATTGTCAAAATACTATTCACCACTTGTTTGACAACATCAAGGCTCAATCTTCTAGTTGGTTGAAAGTGAAACACAGAAATCTTACTTTTGATTATGATTCGTGGTGGACTAACCCATTGAATTTCTTGTAATGTTTCTTTTTGTTTACATTCAGCTGGTCATTAACTGCTTCTGATGTAACTTGATTTTTCTCTTTGCTTCTCTCTAGCACACCTTGGACAGGACAAACAAAGAAGTTTGGTTATTGAAATTCCATTTTAACTTTTAAAAAAAATTCATATAAATAATATTGTATTCATAAAATAACATTCCATAATAATTTTTTAAAATATCATTTTCTTCGAGAAATCTCTCCCTTCCATCATTATGGAAGATTTAAATCACAAGTTGGTTTCCCTAATTTTAGGTTTCACTAGACTTTTAACTCATGCTAAGACTATTATTTTTAAACAAATTATCTTTAAATAGTTACTAACATGAATTCGCAATAAAAAAATTAAATATGAACAAAAACTTATCTTAAGTTTCAGTAATTTAGTGGAAATCTTACATGTTTTAGTTTTATCTTAACAAAAGTAGCCAAAGTTTAGATGCGGTAATAGGAACATTGCATACTGATGAATCACTGTTTGACCATTTTTTCCAGACAACTTAATCATATTTAAGATTGTCAATAACATGTCATCTTACGTTATAATAAATTTAAAGGAAGACATAGAGGTCCCTCAAAAAACCTACACACACCTAAGCAATGAAAAATCTTATAACAACTCGTCCATAAATGACATATTATTTGCCTTCAAATGCAAAGAAAATAACTGAAAACATAGTCATATGATGTTCTGTCATCACGCGCCTGGATTCCGGCCCAAATTTTTTGTAATTTCTTATGTAAATTTCTCTGAATTTCTTATATAAACCCCTATAAATTGGGTAATTTATTTAGATTTTTTGATTATTTGCTTGCAATTATATTTCTTATGTAAACACCTATAAATGTATTGCAATTTTTTTCACCCGGACTTTATAATAATCATGGCTCCGCCACTGTTGTGCAACATGTGTCTACACCGAAGATACGGTCTCTACAATTCTAAAAACACCTCTCCATATTCAGGTCAGGTACCTGATGATAATTAATTTAGAAAGCAGAAAAGAATGAATAATATTATGTAAAAGGTCTTATTGATTTTGTGTTGAAGGGGTTGTAGACACCTATCATTTACGATGACATGGGTATTGGCAGGCCCGTTCCTAGAGTTTTACGGGCCTTAGGCATAATATGAAAAAAGGGCCCTTATATAATGCATCATAATTTTTTTTATCTCATTGTTGTGTTTTTTTGCTTTTCATTTCGTTTTTTTATTTCGCTTTTCACTACAAAATAAATGTTTTTTTTAGACAACATCTGAAAATAAATTAAATATTCTATACACACCAAAACAAAATAAAAATACCGTAGAAGTAGAGAAAAATAGCACATGTGAAGTAGACTGAAATTTTAGCACCCTATTTTCAATTAAAATAGAATTTGCTTTGTTATGAAAATTATCCCAATTTCTTGGATAATAAATATCGTCAATATTTTTAATATTAATGAAGCACATTATTAGGAACAAAGAGCCCAAAAAAATATCACCAATTTCTTCGATAATACATTTTTGAGCATATAATCAAGAACAACCAAATTTTTTTATAGGAGGGTGCATATAGAAATATTTGTGTTACATGGGATATATATATAGCAAATCTCACTAAAAAGGCCAAAAATACTAACAGATGTCAGCCCATTCATTTATCATGTCAAAGTTTGGACCTTTGCAGAGAATGTTTCTATATATATTCCCAGAAATCCAAATATTTCTATATACACCCTCTTACCTTAAAAAAAATTTGGGTCCCCTACCGGCATGGGCCCTAGGCCGTCGCACTCGCGGCCTATGCCCTAGGGCCGGCCCTGGGTATTGGTCCGAAGTATGGCGCTTAAAGGCCAAAAATCTTGTTTGGTGCATGTGTCCATGTTCCTCTAATTGTGTAAGTTGAGACCCTAGATATGTAGAGCTTGAACACATTATTTTTAAGGAAATGTTAACGAGTGTCTATGGGGCCTCTTTAAGGATCATAAGTAGAAAATATTTATAAAAATGCATGTAATCATTGCATTGAAAATCGAAATATTTGATTTTTTTAAAAGATAATTGTTTATTTTAGTATGTTTAAAAGTGTTTCGGAGATACTCATTAACAAGATCCTATTTTTAAATGTCCTTTTGTTATCCAAGTTTGACACTCAATCAGGATATGGAATGAAATTAATAAAGATTTATTGAAAACAAATACAACAAACACAACAATCTTCATGTTATTGCATCAACCTTCACCAACTCATGCTAACTATATGGTTGTTACTTTATGGAGTCTATAGAAGCAACAAAGCCGGAAGGTTTGACAAGATGTGAATGAGTAAAGTGCAAAAGTGGCTTCCGTACATCAACAACAATTGATGTAGCAGAAGATTGCGATGATGCATCAGACAACACAAAGCGTGGTGCAAAGACTGTAAGAAGGAAGGTACAGGTGTAATATAGATGCTTCATTTTCATTACGGTAAAATCGGGTAGATATTGGCATGTGTTTAAGGGATGATGAAGATGTCTTTATAATCGCAAAAACCATATGGATATGACCAGTGTGTAATGTGAATTTACAGTGGTGGAGCCAGAAAAAAAAAGTTAAGGATGAGCTACTAAAATTAACCGTTGAAAAATTGTTTAAAGCCTTAGAAAATAGACCTATAATTGAATTATTTAAATTTTCGAGTGGGCCACTACACCATTTTGCAGGAATTTGGATCAATCGAAACTTAAAACCGACATAAAATTGTATAAAATCTCGCAAAATAGACCTATAATTGAATTATTTAAATTTTTTGAATGGACACTACACCACTTTGCGGAAATTTGGATCAACCGAAACTTAAAACCGACACAAAATTATATAAAATCTCGCAAAATGAACCTATAATCGTTGATTTTTTAATTTTTCCCACCCTAGTCCATCAAGGGCTCCGCCATTGTGAATTTGGGTGAAGGTCTACTTCATGCTAGAATAGTGATATATGTACAGCCATTTGGTACAACTTTGATGACAACTTTCATTTGCTCTCTTCTCATTGGTCCAAAACAATAGAGAGAGAAAAATGAAGAGAGAGAATAAGAATATAATGTGAGTATGAGAAAGAAAATTGTCAAAAAGTTGTAATAAAGTGGTTGTACAAATATCATTTCTCTTCATGCTATTAACGAGATATTCATTATCTAAACTTTTATGACTTGAATTTTGTTCTCGATTCCAAAGTAGTGGCGGAAGCATTCAACAATATTAAAGAGGATGTTATTGGATTTGGTTCTGCTTTATGAGTCTTAATCCTAAAAGAACTTTTTAAAGATTCTAAATTAAGAAACTATCTATAAAAAAAAAAGTCTAATACTCCCTCTATAAGACTATTTTACAAAAAAAAATTGTCTCTAAATAGAAGACTATTTACAAATTTCTAAATGCATTTATTATTCTTTTTTCAAATACACGCCACATTAATATTATCAATATACATTGAAATATGAAAAGTTAACATTAAATATTTGATAATAGTAACATGCATTTATGACAAATTTATTGCTTCAAACACTTCTTAATACGCATGATTTTGTATTCTACGGTATTCCTATAAAAAGGGGTGGAGGGAATACTTAAATTTTCGATGTACTAAATATATAAATTTTCATAAAAATTTACTATCTAAAGATTTTAAAGAATTCACTTATGACACTCGTTATCATTTCCCTTTATTATAATGTATAATTAGTTTTGCTTTTCAATTTACAAACTCTAATATTGAGCTTAGTTAGAGATAAACAAATGAGGTCGCTCATGTCCTAGTAGAGGTAGCCATATTTTTAGCTAGCTCTAATATTTTCGTTAATGTAACAACATGTATAAATCATTTACACATTAATGAAATGTTATACACATCTTGGCTTTGTCTAACTTGTGTAATATTGTACATGTTAAAACAACTAAAAGAAGTACATTTTTTATTTTTTTTAAGAACTATTTTTAAAAACTTATATATTTAATATTAAATGCACAATTCCGATAGAAAATTTACTATTTAAAACTTCTAAACATATGCAAATTTACACATTATAGAAAAATCCAAACATCATTCTTTGAATGAAAATATTTATTATCAATTGTCTTGATACATGTAAAAAGTTAGAATTCGACACTTTAAAAAAAGTGAAACTGTAACAAGTTTCTAAAGACACTTGATAAGATAAGAAGTTTAAATATATATTTTAGGAAAATGGTAACAAGTTTTCTTAGAGGCTAGAGCATTGTTTAACCTTTCAAAAACAGTAATTTTTATATTGAAAATTGTATAGTTATGACTTTTACATGTATTTGCCTTATATTTTCAAGACAAAATTTCTCTTTGTGGATTCCTTAAACAATATTTTTAGGACACTTGTTAGTAAAACCTTATATTTTATTTTAAAATATATGTATTAAACACATTAAAACATCAAAAAATAGTCATGTGAACATAGCTCAGCTGGTAGGACAATGCATTATTATATGCAGGGGCCGGGATTCGAACCCCGGACACCCCACTTATTCATCTTATAAGATGAATTCTAGCCACTAGACTACCTGACCAAAAAAAAAAAACATCAAAAAATAACATTTTTTACATAAGAATTATCCATTGTTTTAATTTTCGAATCATTAACAATAGACCTCACCTTATTGTTAGCAAGACCCTAAAAAAAGGAGAAATAACATAACATTGGATTCGGAAATCCATTCGGTGCCGCTCCTTCCTTTAAAAAGAGCACATTCGAAGTGTCACTTGAATATAGTCTAGGGATATCCCCCATTACACTATACTTAAATACCTAATAAAAAGCTCATATCCCAAGTCTCTCAATATAGTCAAGCATTCAATAAGACACAACAACCACCAAACTCAACTACACTCTTCAAAATCATTATATAAACACCTCGAACTCACACCTAAAACCATAACCATTTCCCAAACAAATTATGGGTAATATGAAGTTTGCATGTGTTGTTATGATATGCATGGCTGTGTTATATGCACAACATGGAGAAGCAATTACATGTCCACAAGTCTCAAGTAACCTTGTACCATGTGTAACTTATCTTCAGAGTGGTGGTGCTGTTTCGACGCGGTGTTGTAACGGTGTTAGAAACATCGTCAGCGCTGCTAGGACCACCGCTGACCGTCGTGTTACTTGCAACTGCTTGAAGTCAGCTGCTGCTGCTTACAGGAGAATCAACCAAGGCTATGCTGCTGCACTCCCCGGAAAATGTAGGGTTTACCTTCCCTTCAAGATCAGTGCTTCCTTCAATTGTGCTAGGTACGTGTTAATTACACTAATTATTATCTGATCATAATCAATGATTTTTGTAATACAACCTAAGTTTTTGATTTTTATAGGAAAACGCTAACAAGGTCCTAAGAGTTTAAGGCACTTTTAAACGGAAATTTTATATTTGAAATTGTGTAATAAACACATTTAAGCATTAAAAAACAATTTTTTTAATTTTTACATATCAATTTTTTTTTTTTTGGATCATTAATAACTGCCCTAAAATCACGCACTTGTTAGCATTCTCCTTCTTGGATCTTGCTAACTATTGCCCCTGAAACACCGATTAGCATTCTCATTTATTTTATTATTATTATTATTATTATTATTATTATTATTATTATTACGGTTTTGTTGACGATTGCCTCCGGAGCACTCTTTAAAAATTTTAAATTTAAAAAATATTTTTTAAAAAAATTCAAATTTTACAAATTTCAATACATTAATTACACAAATTTTCATAAGAAATTACTAATAAAGGTGCTTAAAGAGTGCTCAGGGACACTTATTAACATTTCCCTTATTATTATTATATTATTATTATGATGATGTTTGTTACTAGTATTTCAAGTATTATATTGTTGTGTGTTTGATTTATAAAAATAAATAAATAACGGATTCATGAAAATTATCATATGACACTGGATGTGATAATTGATACTCCATCCGTCCCAGTTTAACTGAGTCAATTTTCTATTTCATACAGATTAAGAAGAGTGTATAAAGGAAAGAGAAAAAAAAATAGTTTTGAGTGTATTTTTTAAGTATTGGTGCATTTTTCTTTATCATAAATTTAAAGTAGAATATATTGAATTGGGAGTTGTGAAAGTAGTATTAATTAGAGTTATAATTGAAAAAAAGTTATTAATGTTATATTGAAAAGTAAAATGGGTCAAGATTCTTAGGACAATATTTTTTTACAAATGATACAAAAGGACCAAATTTAATTTCTTCTTAGACAAAAAATTATTCTAACTTCCAAGCCCAAGCCATATCCAAAAACATAAATATTTACTTTCATTTGTGATTACATGTGATAGCTAAGCCAGTAATGATCCCTTTATTCTCTTATATTTTTTTTTGTTAAAGAACCAAATTTATTATAAGGAGAATGCTGTCTATTGTCCTTGGGACATCGGATAAGGGGATAAAAATATAAATATAATATTAGAAAATGGTGAAAAGTTATAAATTTAACTTTTTAAAAGTCAAAATGTTGTTGAAACCAATGCAAACATGTTACTTTTGGCTTTCTTAACCATTGTCCTGCAAGACCCTTATTATTATAAAGGAGGAAAGTACACAGAGTACTTAACCGACAAGTAGGGAATAGTACAAGGGGTATTTGCCCCAGTTAAAAACCAAACTCTAACTTAAGTATTTAAACAAAGAAGAGGGTTTGAGTATCATTCATAATACAAACACGGTCTTCCACTTTTTTCTGATCAAGAAACCATCTCCAAGATGTTAGTTTGATACCTAATAACCTCATTCCGTGTTTCCCAAATCTTCCACAACATTGCATGCCAGATAAATTTTGTTGGTGAATATTTTGTTCTCTTATATGTATGCGACCAAAGATAACGGTAGTTTTTTAATTTCATTTTTTGCAGTATCAGGTGAAAAAGTTATGAATGTTGAATCTAGGGCAAGAAACTATATATGGCAACAGCTACTACAATATGCGTTATTTAACTTCATGTGAGGGACAAGGTCTACGTTTATGTGATAGCTATAGTTTTCTCTTTTATTTAAGAGTGTCTGTTAGTTTTTAACCAATTCTATGTACTTTTGTTTTATGAAGACTTCTATGTACTTTTATATATGTGGTGTTTTATAACATAAATAAGATCAGTTATTGGTCCCCTAAAAAAAAATCAATTGTTGTGTTATTTATCAGAAATTAAAAAATAAAAAAAAAAAGATCGGTGTTTATTTTTTTGGTAGAGAAATTTTTTTTAACACCAAAATTTATTAGACAAAGAGAGAATTAAGGACAAAGTGTATTTAACCCACGGTTCAAGAAAACTACAAATTGTACTCATCGTCTTATGGACATTTTAGTTTTGCATTCCTATAAATGTTGAAGTGGTCAACATGTTCTATATATCCTAGAGCACCTTTGGCAATATTATATTAATCAATAAGGAAAAACTCATGATATGGGATGAAGCATCAATGATGCTCAAACATTTCTTTTAAGCGGTTGATCAATCATTTAGATATATTCTTCAATCGGTTAAAAAGCTTATTAAGAACATTCCTAAACCCTAAACCCTTTTTCTTTTGAAATATCTCCAATTTTATTTTTTTTATCTATATTGCTTTTGAACTATGATCACCACTTAGAAGCCTCATGTTTTTAGTAAGTGTAAGAACATCAAAAAAATTCTAGAGATATGATGAATTAGGAATATGCAATGGAACAAGGATGATAAAGTACGTGCTTGAAGGAAAGGTGATATCCGCAAGTAACATCAGTGACAGTTTATATACCCAGGTTATCTCTGACACCTGATGTAAGAATTTCATTCAAGTTCTGACGGAGTCAATTTCCCTTGTAGTATTGCCATTTGCAATGATTATCAACAAGAGTCAGGTCAATCGCTAAAACGTGTTGGTATATATTTGTCTATGTTTTGTATTTTCACATGGTCAATGGTACGTTGTTGTATCAAGGATTACTTCTAGGGAAGGGTTGAAGATAATGGTAGCCAATGAAGACGACTCAAATGTAACCTTTAGAGAAATATTTTATAATTTATAGTAATTATTTTTTATGTATGATATTATAAAAAAACTGACTCTTATCATTCCATGATTAATGTGGATCAATGTTTATCATGTGATTTATATTGAAAACAATATTTTATCATGGTATATCATATTGCTGGTTGCTACCGTCGATAAGACATGTGCGATAGCATGGATCGGCGATCTAGTTTTAAGAAATTAAACAAAGGAGTTTAGTACAATTCATACAACCAACACGGACTCCCTATTTTTCAAACAATAAACATTTCTAAGATGCAACTTTGATGACCTCAATCTCTGAATTCGTAAAAAAATAAAACCTCATTTCGTGCTTCTCAATTTTTTCAAATTGTTGCATGCAAAATAAGCGTTAAGCCCTTATGATTTTTACCAACGAAGAGGATGAAATGTAATCAAGAAGGGTGACCAAATTAACAGTTAATGTTTAAATTTAGGTGATAACTTGTGTACCCTATGGTGGGTATTTGTATCCATGACCTTTTTATTTATTTTATTTTTTATTTTTTTAGGAACGAGGTTTTCTCTGATACTAGAGTTTTAGCAGAGTGCGGGAGACTTTTTCTATAGACAAATTTAAATTCTTTTGTTTAGTTTTTCGAGTTGTAGAGACAACTTGAACTTTGTAATTTATTTATCTCTTTTTGTTCTGAGATTTCAAAATCTCTTTTGGGTGGTGTTACTCTAAGGCTCTAATTCCTGATCAATGGTTTTTCTGTTTCTTCGAATAGATATTTCTCAGCTTCTATCAAGGAAAAAATATTTCTTGCTAAATTTCTAAATATATGTGACTTTAGGGTAACTAAAGGTGTAAATAATTCATCAATATGAACTGTATTTTTTTCTATAAATTCTATGTTATGGTGTGAATTACTCAAAGCATAATTAATTCTATAACATATTGTAAAAGGATGATTACCCTTTTTCATAAAATTCGAGTTTTCCAACTTATAATGAAAAACTATAGATCTATCTAGATCTTTATCTTTTAGGGATAATCCCATTTGTAAATTTATATCAAATTTTATTTTTCCATATTTTAAATTACACTTTACTTGTGCAATTGTTGCCTGTCTTTTGTCTAAAATCCTAGAGTCTTCTAGGGCTATTTCTAGAGGTGAATCAATACCTTTCATAAAGGTACTTTTGATTAAAATTTGAATAGTTGATATATGAATATAACCAATTTTGCTTTTTTCTTTTTCAGAGAATGTTTCAATTCTTTTTACAATTTGAGTTTTATGTATGGTAGATATGACTATATTTCCTTGAGTATTTTCAATTGAAATTGCTTCTTGTCCTATCATTATTCCAAATTTCAAAATATTTTTTCTTGAGAAAAATTCTTTGAATTTATTAAACATCCTTTTGAAATTTTCTTCAGCAGTTAAAGTAAATCTGCTTCTTCTATCTTATTATCTATTATGTCATCAGCATAATAAATAGATGTTCCTTCAAAGTATGAAACCTCGGTCATATTCTATAATGTTTATTATGTCAATACTATGATACTGAAAATTAAATTTTGAATTTAATAAAGATATATTCATACCTTATTTGATCTTCTTTGAGATTTTGTTGATATTTTTGGTTTTGTTGTAGCTAGATATAATCTTCGAATGATTATATTTTGATTTCGGTGATCCCTCCAGAGTATTACCTCAAGGATCTAGCTCCTCCAGAGTCTTGTCTCAAGATCTACTTCTATAAAAAAACAAGTCTTTATAGGAACGAAATACTTAGTAGTATTGAACTTCAATATTCATTGATTACAAATGAGCAACGAGGCTCTTATTTATAGTGAAAAAAGGCTCACAAGTTATTCACATGTCCCTTTCTTGACAGCTAATAAAGATAAATGTAACAGCCCGATTTTTCGCTATATTTATTTTAATTGTTTTATTACGTGTTTATATGTGCTCGTATGTGATTAATTGTCATTGGGTGCATTTTGGTAGATTTTCGTATTAGAAAGGGTATTTTGGTCATTTGAGTAGAGAGGGTAAATTAGTAATTTGGAGGAGGATTAATCATAGTGTTAGTGAGAAGTATCGTTTTACTAAGTTATTAGTGTAGTAATTAATATTTTATCGTTTAGTGACTGTTAATAGTGTTTTACCACTAAGTGATCATTAATAGCATTTTACCGTTGAGAATAGTAGTAACATTTTGGAATTGTGTTAGAATGAGTTAAGTCCACTAGAAACTAGGTTAAGCCCATTTAGAGGAATATACCTTATGAGTTTGTCTTAGAAAATATCATTCATTTAATTTGATAAGATTTAGGGGTGGGGATAGGCCAGGCCATGCCAGGCTTTGATAGGCCTGAGCCTGGCCTACGAAATAAATCACAAGCATGAGCCTGGCCTATGGCCTATCATAGGTTGTTTTTCTAGGCCTGGCCTGGCCTATATAAAAGCATGGACTGGCCTGAAAGCCTACTTACAGGCCTACTTCACATTAAGGCCATCAAATAGTTCATTTGGCCTACTAAATAGGTTAAACATGTCTTAAAGCCTACTTAAAAGCCTATTTCACTACAAGTAAATTTCAACTAGATTAAAGCCTACATAAAAGCCTATAACAACAAAGCCTATTAAGGGACTAATAGATAGAGAAAAAGATGTTTATATTTTTAATATATGCAATTATTTTAATATAATTTTTTTTTAATACATAAGTATTATTAGGCTTAACAGTATTTTTTTGAAGCCTAAGCTTGGCCTATTTAACTAAACAGGCTTTCTAAAAAGCCTAAGCCTAGGCCTATCTACTAAACAGTCCAGGCCAAGTCAGGCCAAAACAGGCCAGGCTGTAGGCCCCTGTAGGTCGGCCTGGCCTATTCCCAACCCTAATAAGATCATTCTAGAGAGAGGTAGAGAGAGAAAGTGGTGAAGAGGAGAAAAAGGGTTAGAGAAGGAGAAACTTGAAGAATCAAGAATTGGAGTGAGCTTAGGAGCTAAAGTAAAGCCTAAGTTGAGGTTAATCATAATCTAAGGTAAGGGGGTTAGTCTTCATCATAATCATCATCATCATTTTTACAATTTTTCAAATGTGGTATGAATTTTTCATAATTGGATAATTGTTGCTAAATCCGTGCTCCAACTGTGATGATATGTTTGTATGCATGAATTGATGATAATTGTATGATTGTTGGTGAAATTACATGTTCAATTATGTAAAAATGTGAAGTTGTGAAAATTGTGCTCAATTGGTGAATTTTGCTAAGTTGTTGTTGAATTGAGATATGATTCATGTTCAATTGATGTTGTTGTTGATGAATCATTGCTTGGGTATACATATTCATGAATTGATGATGAAAATTTGAATTGTTGTTGGTGTTTTGGTATATTTTGAAGAGTTTGGTGAATTGGCTAAAAGTGAGGTTGATTTTCATGTTCAATGTGTTTTTGAGTACTCTTATGAGTTATGTGACCTATAAACAATTTCTGGAAACACATTTGGGCATTAGGGGATTAAAATGGGGAGTTTTGGGTTAAAATGGGTTGGAACCCGTAACTTTTTCTGGAAAAATATGCATGGTCGCTTAAGCGAGCTCCTAAGCGAACACTCATAGTGTTTTCTGGGTATTGGTCGCTTAAGCGAGCTACGAGCGAGCGGAAAAGCGTACATTTTTGTAGCTTCTGTAACTCGTTCACTTAAGCGAACCAGGTGGTCACTTAAGCGAGCTGCAAGCGAGCTGGTAAGCGTACATTTTTGTAGCTTCTGTAACTCGTTCGGTTAAGCGAACCAGGTGGTCGCTTAAGCGAGCAATTCATTTTCTAGCACTTTGAATTTTTGGTTCCGAGTTTCCTAGGGCCAATCCGAACTTCTTTAAACACTTCTTTTAACTTGTATAATCACTGTTTGTACAATTAATCCTACTGGAACATCTCCTTGAATGAGATTTGGACTTGTTTTGTGAAATTGAATCAAACTTTGAAAATTGTCCAAGAACGTTGAATTTTCCGGAAATTGAATCTTCAAGGAAATGAAATGGGATTAAGATAGTACAGTGATTATATGGTTACTGAAAATGGTTGTGATTGGTTTCCTTGAGTCTTAATTGGTTTGGGTTTTGAAAATGGGAATTCTTGGAAAATGTCTAGAGAGACGAACATTGATGAAAATATTCTTTTAAGCTAATCACCTTACGAATCTTTCTTGTTTAGTTTTGTATGACTAAATGGAGATGTATGAATGAATTACGAGATGTTGTATGTTTTCTTACTTGGTATGTGAGAAATATTGTAATGATGTGATTACATAATGTTGAAGATGTTGAAATGATATTGATGATCATTGTGCTTGTTGTGATGACACTTGATTGATATGTGCTATGTTGATTTGTGTGGACGTAATTACTTGATAATGCAATTGTTGTTGGAGTTGTGCAATGTAATTGGAGGTGTACTTTTACATTGTGTTGGTGTATGTAAGTTGAGTAATTGCATCTTAGAACTCTAAACTAAAAAGAATTAGTTACACATGGTAACTAAAAACAAATTACTAAAGATAAAAACATACCCTAGAAAATCAAGGAGAGGATAGAAACTCCTCTGAAGTTCTAGAATTTCCTTTCTCTTGAACTATTCCAGTTCTGAACTAGTATTACTAAATGAGTAAGGCTGATATTTATAGTGAGAGTTTCTAAATGGGTTTGGACTAAAAGTGCGAGCTTTACGCACAAAAAAGCAAAAAAAGACGCTTTCGCCCCACACATTTAAGATGCATAGGGCGTACAACACATGTCGTAGGCGCATGTGAAAGGCCTTGTGGCCATGCCCTAGGCGCATGACTTACTGCCACCAAGCCCTAGGCACATGGTACTGCTATTCGGGCCCAGTTTCTCTGATTTTCCGTAGTTTTAGGTGTTTCTCTTCAAATAACTTGTCTTGGGACCTGGGAACAATATTCCTCCCACTGAAAAGTCTCATGAGGTCTCTACAATATTCGTTCTTGGTCTTCCGAAAGTCTTCACAAATCTTTGGATGTTCTTGATTTACCGATTTGTATGATTTCTTCATGAATTATTTTAAAAACCCCCTAAAATTGCTATGTTTCGGGAAAACTATAATTACAGACTCAAATATAGAAAACATTACAGAAGTCCCGAAATCATAGACAATTGTTGTAATACTCCTCCTTTTTGCAGCTAAAACCTACTGAAAATGACAGAAAAACATGCTAAGAATAATGTAAGATGTTCTGTAATCACAAACCTTCTATCCAAGAAGGAGAGTGATCTAATGATTAATGAATCCATAATCGTTGTTCTACTATGAGAGGTTCTAGTAAAACAACATTTGATTTCACTCATCTTTTCTCTCTTTGGTGGTTAATCTTATTACTAAACACTTGCAAAAACACAGTAAAAGGGGTGGATGACTTGGTGGTGGAGATTAAATTTTTGTTGTGGCGATGGAATTTGGGAAGAACAAATACTACAATTTATACATAGTAAGAAAGAACGTAAACCCAAGTGATTGTCTATTGAGGTAATAAGTCTTGGTCCGAGCTGATCGCATTTGACATAGGAGTTGAAGTTGTTATTCGATGTTTTTTTTTATAGTGAGTACGTGGAGTGGTTGCGCCTTTGTTTGCCTATTGCAGCATGGTTGATGTTTTATAAAACAATAGCAGATAATTTTTTTTTTATGATAGGGGTAGGATCAACATTTTGTTTCCTTGTTTTTCTGTTTTTGTCTTGATGGTCGGTGTAGTACAACAATTTCGGCCCTCTTGCGGTTTTGTTTTTTATTGGGGTGTTCTGCTTTCATACGACGACTTTTGGTTGTAACTTCGCTCCTTTGGCTATCTGATGGTCGGATTTAGGCAAGTGTAGCAAATCGTTTACCAAGTAATAAATTGCAAGTAGAGTATTCTATCCATAGGGATTGTCGTTGACCATAGGCAATTCACCTTACTTATTTGGGAACAAAAAACACTAAATAAAATAGTAAAATAAAATAAAAGATAGCAGGGTTAGTCTGTTTACAGCCGAGCAAGGGTTGACGAGTTAACCTGGTTTTGATTGGAGAATGTTTTCGGTGGTTATGATTCTTCGAATCCCCTCTATTCATTTGTTGGAATTAATTAAATTGTCAAGCATCATTCAGTTTCTAACATCTTCTATCTAAGTGATGAGTTCGTGGGGTTTTACTACCTACAGGCTATCAAGTTGCACCTACTAATCACACAGGTTTGTACGTTTAGGGTCTTACTCTCTTAGAGGTTTGGGTTCTTTTCCCTCCAGGTGTCAGTTGGAACCTTACATCGGAGTTTCTACATGGTTCAGTGTTCAAGGTCGTCAATCCTGTATGGAGATACACTTAAATACGTAAAGGTGCATGTAGGTTCTTACTTTTTTAAAGGTATTTTAATCAACAATGGATATTAGGGTTCCTAAATTCTCAGTTTCCAAAAGGTACCCTCGTCTATTGAATCTTAGAAGGACATCAACATATTCTCCCTCTCAGTAGTTCTACAAACAGGCTCCCCTATCTCATCTAGAGTGAGGAGATAGACTCCTACCTTCAAGCCCCTAGTTCTTGCCTTCCTATTGAACCACTTCGTTATGAATGAGAAATTGTGAATGAGAGGTGTTGTATTTATAGGAAAGTTTTCAACTGTGTTTGGGTCAAAAAACTGATCTTTTTCCAATAAAAAGTAGCA
Source organism: Medicago truncatula (assembly GCF_003473485.1). Classification (NCBI taxonomy): domain Eukaryota; kingdom Viridiplantae; phylum Streptophyta; class Magnoliopsida; order Fabales; family Fabaceae; genus Medicago; species Medicago truncatula. Next base: position 10,678,417 of record NC_053045.1, read on the forward strand.
AAAAGCAGTTATGACCTGCTCCTTGCATACTCAAGGCTCATGGCTGGGGCGCATATGGAAAAAATTTGTGCTCAAGGCGTGTTCCCTCCAAGCTCATGGCGTATGAGTGTGCAGTTTTGCGCGTAATAACTTTTTTCTATGTCTTTTTGGGTGTTTCTTCCATATAAGATGTCTTGGGACTTGGGAAAATAATTCCTCCCTTTGTAATGTTTTCTGAGGCCTCTTGCATATTCATTCATGGTCTTCCCAAAGTCTTCACAAATCTTCAAATGTTTCGTTTTGTCGATTTGCATGATTTCTTCTTCAATTACATCAAAACACCCTATAATTACTATGTTTCTGGAAAAATTATAATTACATGATTCAATATAGAAAACATTAGAAATGTCCCAAAAACCATAAGCAAATAATACTCATCTATTCTTGATGAAAACTGATTGAAATTAACTCAAAAACATGCTAAGAATAACGTAAGACGATATGTCATCACTATCCTGGTGCTTCTTGCGTAGGGTATGCTTAATAAAAAAATTTGTTAAAAAAAAAAAAAAAACTTGCAACCTTAATATGATTTTTTTTCCTTATATAAGTTAAACATAATCAACTAACATATTTAAGCATTTTTACACACAAGAACGGAAGCCCAATACACAACAGTATAGAACCGCGTTAAATTAATTAGTCTTCTTAGAATAATTTATGAGTTTTTTTTATTTATTTTTATGCAGATGGACGAAATGACAACGTCATCATAAATTCACTTCCCTCCTTTATAATAAATTCCAATCATGACGTTCGGCCTAACAATTTCGACAATTTTATAATTGAACTAGGACTTATAGGGACCGTTTATTTTATATTCTATTACTTGTATATGTGATTGTAAGCTTGTATGAAGATTTCATAATATTTTTATTTCTAAATATATATGATATAATAACCGGAGGTATCATCTTATAAAGAAAAGTACAAAAGAATAAAACTAAAGAATACATTAGACATCATTTTTTGTTATGGTGACAACATTTTGGTCACATAGTTTGCATGAAGGCAGTGGTAATAGTTTGTCATTTCAGATCCATCGGCTCTTCTTCAGTACTAATGTCTCCATTATGTGCTCATTCTAAATTTCTGTCGCATTCAAATTTTTTATCCTTCCTCAAAAGTCAGGAATCATGCAGTTACCAATTTGCCCCCAACTGTTAACTTTGTTTTCTACAAAATCATCTGTATTTTTTTTTTTTTAAGGAAAAATCATCTCTATTATTAGTATTCATATAATATCTGTTTATTTATATAGTACTAGTGTATTATTTTTCTAATAAAAAACCAATTATCTCGTTTTCTTGACCTATTTATTTTTAGGGAAATGTTAACTTGTGTCCTTAGGGCACATATTAAGAATTCCACTAATAGAAATTATGTATTGAAAATTGTGTTAATTTATTGCTCAAAATGTTTAATATTAACTTTTTTCATCAAATTTTTACCATTATTGAAATGAAAATAATGTTTAACATGTGCCCTAAAGACACAAGTTAACATGACCCTTATTTTTATTTCAGAAAAACAGTATGTATGGTAAAATAACTATGTTATTGGCTATTTTCAAAAAACTCTTATTCTCAAAAGAAAGAAAAGGAGCTGACTCATATGTGAGATCATAGGTTTGACTTCCGGTGGCGATATGAGAACTTATTTAATGGATGATCTTTGAGAATTCTTTAAATCTTGATATCTTCCCTGGTCGTTATGAGTATTCATTGTCCAATTTACATAAACTTTTTGTCATAGAAAAATAAAAAATTATGTTATTGTTAATATTTAGTTTGAAGTAATTTTTTATTAAAAGTAACGGTACATTTGTTTGCAATCATTATAAAAAAGGTTTATATATAAACATAAAATTTTACGCTCAACACCAAGAAATAATATATTTTATCAGAAAATGTCAATAGAATGGTATTTTCTCAAACAACTCATGCAGTTTTATACTGACAGGACATGATGGATATATTTTTTATTAAAGAATAACATTTTTTTTTTCTGGTGCAAGAAATAACATAATTTTTTATTAAAGGAACTATACATTTCTTTTTCAGATTACTAGTTAAGACCAAATTTATATGATTCTTCAAAAATAAAATAAAGGTGATGCTAACCGGTGCCCCGGGCACGGGTTAAGCATACAAAAAAAGAAGATTCTTACCATAAAAGAAAGTTTTGTTGACTTATTTATAGATTAATTAAACAATTTTTTCAATGCAATAATTAACATATAATTTCCCTTTTTATTATCCTTAATCAGTGTCCCGGAGGCACCGGTTAGCATTTCCCTAAAATAAAAAAGACCAAATTTATATGAGTAACTATTGTAAGAGAGAGAAAAAAATTCATTTAATTTGACTTAAAATAGGTGTAGGCATGCACCGTGCCAATCGATCTGCATTCACATATTTATTGCAAATTCAAACCGCAAATTGATTTATTAAAATGAAATAAAGTAGTATTGTTAAGTATGACTTAAAGCTTTTATAAGAAAAAAAAAACTAAAAGCTCCCAACTCAGAACATGCAAGGCATTTTTTTTTTCAAGCTAGAAACCACCTCCAAGAAATCACTGTTATTGTCTCCACCTTCATGTTTTTAGAAGAAAAAATAGTCATTTTGATAACTTTTAGTGTATTAATCACACAAACTTGACGACGTAATTACTGTATCTGTTTTTTAACTAGAGCCACTAGGAAACTTGTTAACATTCTCCTTCAAATAATATAGAGAAGTGATGGTTAATCCGAAAGACATTGAGAAAATCATTTCATAATATTTTAATTAATGGAACATTAAAAAACTACTAGTGGGGATTATGGCTAAAACATTTATTATTGTAAAAAATTTCTTACATGAAAATTTTATTATCAATTAAACTTCGAAATGATATTGACAAAAAGAAAATCCAAACCATGGGCACCATAGTAAAAGCAACATTCTGAGTCTTAGGATCTTGACAAAACGAGAACATCAAGGTGCAAAAAAGTGCAAATTCCTAGATTCATGTCGTTCATATCTATGTTGAGCACTGTAATTTTAAGGAAGTGCATATACATATATCATGAATATGGATACCTATTAACAGGCATGGTTTTCCTTCTAGTATCCGCCGTACAATTTTCCAGCACGGCGTTCCGGCAAACTACCGTGGTTTCCGGCAGGGTTTCACCCATGACATCAATGATGGGAAGGCCTGATCGCTAGGTTGAAAGGTTATAAATTGTTATGGTTTTTTTACACTTTTTGTTTTTCAATAAAAAATTCACAATTACTTTGTCAATTTTTGTATCGACAAGAATTTTGATTGAGGATTATATTCCATTTAATTTAGTTTCTTCATTGTTGTTTTGATTAATTAATCTATGGTGTATTGTATGGTGTAATGCTACCTATTATTACCTAGTTTATGTTTATGTAATTTACTTGCAATTATATATTTTTCATATATATGTCTCTATTGTTCAAATTTTTGTTGTTCTATTGATCAACACACAGTTAGTATGGAGAGGCTTTGAACGAGATCACAATTATTTCTTTGAAGGCTAGCACGGAATGAAATAGATTTCATTTGTTTCATGTGTGCCAAGCTAGGTTAAAATGAAGAATCTCAAGCCAATCATTTGTAAAAAACTTTGTGTTTGCTTTGTCTTGAACTAAAGCATCGGAATTTGAGGATATAATACTCTTGGTCGTTGTTTATGATTTGGTTGCAAGGTATTCATTTATTGCTTATCATTGTGTTGGCAAGTTGAAATTTCTTATGTCACATTTATCCCTTCAAGTACAAACAAATATGTGGTCATGGTAAGGATTGTGAGTTAATTAAAGACAGCAGTAAACCTTTTGTAAAAGATTTGATTTGTTTGCCTTTGAAGGAGATCAATGTCATCTTAGTTTTTGGTACTCTGTTTAGCACATAGCTAACAGTCAATGAAATTTTCCCCACCAATGAGGCGCTGCATCAGAATTAAGCATGATAGCAACTACTAATTTGATAAAGGTTTGATTTTTTCTTTCCGCTTTACCGTTCATCTCAGGAGAGTAAGGTGCAGTTGTTTCATGAATTATTCCATGCTCTTTATAATACTCATTGGATGTGTGTGATAAATATTCAGTGCCACTGTCACTACGATAACGCTTAATTTTCTTATTGAATTGATTTTCAACTTCTTTGACAAATATTTTAAACATATCAAACGCATCACTTTTATTTTTCATCAAGTACACATAAGTACACATAAATATAGAAGCTTTGAGGTAAGGGGATAGAACTATTTCATCAAATAAGCTATAATCTCATTTTTCTACGAATGGGTCCTAAGTGTTTTTGTGTGAATTTTGATTTTTATGAATTTTGATGTTGATTTCCATGTTCCTGATTGATGTGTAGTTATGGGTATGTTGAATTTTAGGGAATTGATGTGTTTATATGTTCAAGTTCAAAGTTGATGTTTGAAATAAGTTGTTTTAATGATTTTTGCTCAATCAAGTGTAAACCATGTATTTGTAAGTGATTATTGTCCAAACATGTTTCTAATCACTTGATATATGATTATATATGTTTGTATGTTCTTGGGGTTTCAATTGTTGGTGTTGTCTGAGAAGTTTCAATGAAGTTGTGAAAATATGAGTTTTTGGTGAAAAATGAGTTTGATGTTGAATTTGTGATGAAACGATGTTGTGAGTTCATGTTTGTAAGTGTTTTGGTTGTCTTTGAATATATGTGTTGTAGTATGACTTAAAATTTGTTGAATGAAGAATATTGTTGCTAAAAATATAAAAGGTTTCAAATATATTTTGTGCTGAAACTATATTTATGGACAATAAATATATTTTTGTATCGTATGAAGGAAGATTTGATGTAAATATATTTGAAAGAGAATATTTGATGCAAATATTATTTCACTAAAGGAGAAAAAAAAAATGTATCTTCAGCGTGAAATCCGTTCCAAATTTATGAGTTATATTTTTTTTTATAAATATAGACATTGTATCAGATGTAAACCTCGAGAGAGAGGGAGTTGAAAACAAGGGTTTAGAAGCCAACACAAAAACTAGGGTTTGTAGAGTTTGCTCTTGGCAACAAACACTAGGGTTGAGATTGATTCACCTTAGGAAACACTATTATGATTGAGTCTCTTGGTCACGGGGAAGAGATTAGGACTTTGGGTAGAATTAGATTTGAAGACTAATTCTTGTAACCTTTTTGATATCTCTTTGTAATGTTACTAATCATTATAGTGGAATGGAGAGCTGCTCTCTCCCCAAGACTAGGTTAGTATTGGACCGAACTGGGTAAAAAAAATTCATGTGTTCTTTCTTTCTCTCTCTCAATGTTATCTACTTTTGCTTGTGTTTATAAATGTCACCCACTTTGTTTTGGTTGCTTGATTATTTTGCTCCACACATCAAATATTTTATTGGTGTGATTTTTCAACGACTTCACAACAATTGGCGCCCACCGTGGGGCAAGGATCAAACGATAATCAAGTACCATGGGCTAGAAGTGGGATATTGAGAAGTTTACCAGAGATAATGATTTTGGGTTATGGAAGGTAAAGATGGAAGCGGTGTTAATACATAAAAAGTGTGAGAAAGCTTTGAAGGGTGAAGGTGTGTTACCGGTCACCATGTCACAAGTGGAGAAGACCGAGATGGTGGAATAGGTCAGGAGTGCCGTTGTCTTGTGCCTCAGGAATAAAGTTTTCAGAGATGTCACGAAGGAACCTTCCGCAATATCGATGTGGTCAAAGTTGGAGTCATTGTATATGACTAAGTCTTTGGCTCACAGGCAATTCCTAAATCAACAACTCTACTCATTCAAGACGGTGGAGTCAAAGGCCATCATGGAGCGACTAACAGAGTTCAACAAAATCCTTGATGATTTGGAAAACATTGAGGATGCATGTGCTTTGGTGGCGTGTTGTTGGGAGAATGAAGAAGGTAATGTTTCCAACCTTGTGAATGATGCCTAGTAGAGCGGTGATCATCTGGAGAGACGTTAAACACTCAACATCAGCCTGGAGAGGTGGTGGGAAGAATACTTATGGTCAGTCTGAAGAGGCGGGAGTAAGAATACTTGTGATCAACCTTTGAGGTGGTGTTTTAGGGTGAAAGACAAAGTGTGATGTACGCATTTTCTAGTTGAGGTTGACAACGCTCAGCTTGAGGTGGAGTTAAACACACCGGGAATGGTACGACTATGGAGACCTTGGGTGTTATTCTTTAGTTGTGAGCAATGGAATTCTTCATGAAGACATAAGACATTCCGGAGTTTGAAGAATGTATGGCATGGCTTGTGGGATTGCCCTAAAATACCAAGGGTGATTGGATGGAAGGAGATCTTCAAGGAAGCGGGAGACGTTCCGTGGTTGAAGAGGTTATGGTATATACTTGTGGAACTACCTAAAATTCCTAGTGTAGTTGGCTGAAGACGTTCCTAGAGAGAGAGAGAGAGAGAGAGAGAGAGAGAGAGAGAGAGATGGAAACAAGGTTTTAGAAGCCATAACAAAAACTAGGGTTTGTAGAGTCTGCTCTTGGCAACAAACACTAGGGTTGGGATTGATTCACTTTAGGAAACACTATTAGGATTGAGTCTCTTGGTCACGATAAGAGATTGAGTAGAATTATGTTTAAAGACTAATTCATGTAACCTTATATCTCTTTGTAAATTAACTCATCATTATAGTTGAACGAAGAGCTGCTCTCTCCCCCAGACTAGGTCAGTATTGGACCGAATTAGGTAAACAAATTTCATGTGTTCTCTCTTTCTTTCTCTCGTTGTTATCTACCTTTTCTTGTGTTTATAACTATCACCCACTTTGTTTTGGTTGCTTTATAATTTTATTCCACACATCAAATATTTTATTGGTGTGATTTTTCAACGAACTCACAACAATATGTTAACTAATAACAAAGTTTGTGTAACGATTTTGTGTCAAAGGGGATCAAAATCAGGGTTTTTTGGGAAAAATTGTATGAGTTCCCGAGTGGAACCTGAAATCTAGGTTCCACTGTGCTGGTGAACTCGCCAGGCGAGCTAGCACTCGCTGTGGCGAGTTACCCAGGACATAACTCATGATTTTGGTCGTCCTTGACAGCTGGGGCCATTTTTGGACATCCTTAAGTACTTCTATTGATGTGTTTGATTGTTGTTTTAACTTAAAAATATACTGGAACATCAATTGGATCAGATTAAAATGGTTTTGATAAATTGGAATGAAACTTAGTTGAAAAAGGTGAAGAACGTAAAAAATTTCAAAACTTGTTTTTTTTCAAATAAAATGATGGAGTTATGAATTGTTTTCTATAAAAATGTGTTTGGAATGATTATGTTAGGTATATATGAGTTTCAAACTTAGTCTTTGAAAATCAATTTCTTTTGAAAAATGAGAAAAATTAGATGAACTTAGTGAATTTTTTGAAATAACTGGAATTGAGCTATGATGTGGATATGTATGAACTACTGTGATGTTATGTGATATATGAAAATGCTTTGTTGATGTGTTTGAGCATGAACGCCTCGTTTTTGGTGAATTATTTGGAAAAAGATGGTTTTTGTGAAAATATATGAACTTTGTCAAAATGAGATTTTATGATCGGATAACTCGCAAATGGCTTTGTATTCACGATAATAGGATAGAATAAGAATGAATCATTGATGGTTGGGTGTTTAATATTATGAATGTCATGATGTGATTAGTTGTGTGCTTTTATGCAAAATGTGATTTTGAAACGTTATTGTTTCTTTGAGGTGATAATTGTTGATGATGATTCCTTTGGTGATTTTAATTCGATGTCTTGTTGAATTATGACTTGTTGATTGTGTGGATGTAAAAACTTGATAATGCAAATGATGTTGAATTTATGAAGAATGTAATTGGAGGTGTACTTTACATTGCTTTAGTGAATATATTAGTTTGGTGATTTATGTATTGTCGAGTGTTTTCTTAAAGTCCATGCATTCATAGTCATATTGAGTCTTATGAAGAATGTAAATGGAGGTGTACTTTTACATTGCTTTGGGGAAATACGTAAGTGGAGGTGTACTCTTACATTGGTGTGGATTCAATACGGTAAAATTATATTCAGAATCTAATTAGTACCACATGCATTAAAAAGAGTCTAGAACATTGCATGCATTTGATAATTGATGAAACATGTCATATTTGGCTATGTGAATTTGTGATTATGTGTGTCGGTGAAATTTGGTGAATGTTGTGAATAGGTGAAAAAGGTAAATTTGTTGTTTTATTGTGCTTGTAAGCTTGATGAAAATGTTGATGTGAAAATTCATTGTTGAATGATTTAATTAAATGTCTATTCATTGATCTTTGAAATTGAATATGTCACTTTACTTTCATTGATTATATATTATTTGCGGAATGTTATCTAACCTCCAATGGTCGTTTGGTTGACCGTCTGCCTATTTGTATGAATGGATAGAAGACGTGCAAGAATGATCTTCTTATTGCTTGTGACTCACTTGAGGGCTAGCTTTGGAGCTACCTCGTTTCTTTTCTTATGAGTTTTAGTTAGGGCTCTAATTAGGATTTTGGACTATGTTTATTTACTTTTGTCTTTTGAGACTTGTTGCTCATTTATATTAGAGACTTGAGATTTTATTTGGTGATAAATTATAAGACCTATGCCATGGTTATGAAGAACTGTGTATGTTGTTGAGATCATTTTTGTCTGTTTGTTTTCCATTGCGAAATTTTTATGAAAATTGCTTATGCATGTTTTAAGAAATGAACGTGTAACATCTAAACTGTTGAAAATTATTATTTATTTTGCATGATTTATTGCTTAAGAGGTTTAGGGTGTTACAGTTGTCTAAGTGAAAGTGCGTGGTATAACATTTTGGGTAGAATATATATACTATTGGTCCCTATAAATATACCAATTTTTTCATTTTAGTCTCGTTAAAATATGCCTTCGTCTTTTAGTCCCAAAAATTCTTTATCACCACTTTTGACCCTTGGCTTTAAGTCCACTCATGTGTACATTTATATTTTTAAGGAAATTGTACGGAAATGTGTAAAATATTATAAAATCTCTCCCAAAATAAATTAAAAAAAAAATTAATATGAATTTTTAATCGTCAAAAATATGAAAATTCATATTTAATTCATGTTTCGTTAAAAATATTTAATTTTTTTTTTTGGAATAGATTCTTATAATATTCTAAACATTTCTGAAAAATTTGATTAAAAAATATGAAGTTTAAACATGAATTAACTTAAAAGGAGGGACTAAAATGATCATTAGTGCCACAATTATTAATAATAAATTTTAATGAATAAATTCTACTTAACTTCAATTACTTTATAATAATACTTTTTTTAATAAAAAATTATTTTACACGTTCATATTTGCAAATGCCTCAATATCCACTAATACTCGTATGTCAGATATTCATATGAACGTGAGAGCAACATAAATATCATTTTTATCAAATATAGAAGGTTAACTACTATGTTTACCCGTGGACATCCATTATTATCCCTGATAATAGTATGGTAACAACAACAATAACATCAACAATGTAAAAAATAAAGAATAGTGAGAAAAAACATAAACATAAGAAAAATTATACTGAGAGGGGAATAGTCATATATAAAGTAGAGAAAAAAACTCTAATAAACCAAATGGTTGAAGAGTGTTGGGGAAAAAGAAGGCAAGTTGAAAGAATAATAATTTTTTATGGAAAAAGTATCAAAATATATTACAGATGAACAAAACACGTAAGAATGTAGTTGTATTACAAATTTGATCGATAAAAAAATATCTGGACGTTAAAATTAAAGTAGATATGAATTATTTGTTGAGATGTTTATCTTAGATAGGAAAATCAGTTTTCTAAAAATAAAACATAAATATTAATATGAGAGTGAACATGTGCATAAACAATTGGCATTATTCATTGGATTACCGAAAAAAGAAAAACTCATGAGAAAGTAGTTGTATTGCATCAAATAGATCCAATGTAAGATAAAAGTACTTGAACAAAACTTAGGCTTAGTAAATGTAAATTAAATATATGGTTCATTTGTATAAATTTAAAAAATGATTTTGACATTCAATAATTCAGAGATTATTTTTTAGAGATTTAATCAAAAAAAGCATAATTAGTTTTGTGTTTATTTATCGTAATTACAATAACTTTTTTGAAAAAATAAATAAATTTAATTTGTTTGGATAAAACTATATAAAATGAATTTTTTTGTTATAAAACTACCTTCATCCTTTGACACTTATTTTCTCCCCCTCTAACTTTTTTGAAAAGTTACTCTTAATATCTTTTAATTTGAAACTGTTTTTAGATATTTTTTTGTAGATCCATTCCATGAAAAATCAACCATTCCATGAGATTCAAAAATATAGTTGTCCCCGTGAGCTTAGTTTAGTTGGTAAGGACAATGCATAGTTTAGTTTAAACATATTGTACTATTCCATGAATATGACTAAATTTATAGGTTGTGCATGGAAATGTGCTATACATATCGTACATTCCATGAAAAACATATTGTACATTGTAAACTTAGTTTAGATAAACATATTGTACATTGTAAATTTGGTTTAGGCATCACCTAAACTTTTCAAAATTATTATTTTTTAAATAAATTATAAAGACATATTAATATAAAACCAGGGGCAACAAGAGATAGAATATTTTTATTGTAATCCACTATTACATTTTAACAAAATCATATACTGAAAAATATACTAAGGCCTAAACCGGACTAGACTGTAACCAAAAAAAAAACGGACTAGACCATTTAACTACATTTCTATTGATTTGTTTAGTGATAAATGAAAAATTGTCTATGTCAAGGACAATTTTTTTTTATCTATCTTTTTTTATTCTATATTCACTTGACGAGGAAAATATTTTAAAAATATTTTTAAAGTCAATTTTTTAAATCAAAGAAAAATTCAACATTCCTACCAAATTTGTTATTTTCGATAAAAAAACTACTAATTATTAAAAATATTTTAATCAAGCTCGTGCAACGCACGGGTTATATACCTAGTTTATTCTTAAAGTAAACAAATAACAAAGCATACATGTAGAGGTGAAGATAATTAGGTGGGCCAGGACTATTTATGAAATTTTTGTGGCCCAAGGACGAACCTACAATTTGAGCCTTAACTAATAAGTATGTATTTTGAATTCTTAAAGTGATAAATAATTTGTTTGAAGATTATAGTTTTTATTACGTAAAAAAATAACTAATAAAAATATTGAATTTTCTATTTAATATTGAAATGCTCATACAAAATAATTCCTACGAGCATTTTTATATGAAATGTCACTAATATTTGTGTTTACATCAAATGTTCTATCATATCTTTCTCATATCTTTCTCGGTATATAAAATGGCTAGACGATTCAACTTTTCTTATGACGTAGACGGTTTCAAGTAGTTTTTTAGTATTAATGATATGCTAAACACTATTCTCATGTTTTTTGGTTTCTAACTTAAATATTTTCGACCATCCATTAGATTGTCATCATTCAAGAGTATTTTATTATACAACCTATCCATCGTTATTCGATGACTCTCTTACTCATTTATAAACAAATTTATTTATTGTCGCCTTTTGTGATTATGTTCGCTCGTTTTTTTTTTTAATATAAACTTTAGATTTATTTTTTTGGGTCTAGGATGGTCGCCCTCCTCGCCCTGCCTTAGATACGACCTTAAGTGGGCTAGCTTGAATTTTGTATTTAAGTTTAGTGGTATATTTGTACTTACACATATAAAAAATTAAAAAATTGGGGGTGGGCCGTGGCCCACCTTGACCGAAGTGGTGCTCCGCCACTAGGTACCGACATGCATATAGATGTTAGGAATGAAGTGCATTTGCATATAAGTGATGATGTTTGAACATGGTTAATGTTGGAACACTAGTTGAATCTCGTGAGAAAATTGGATAAGAAAAACACAATGTAAGAACTAGTGTGAGTGTGTGACTTAAAAATGTCCCACATTGGTGAGCCACACCAACTAGAAAGTGTTTATATAAGGGTAGAGTGACCTCCAAGGGTGTACCCTTGGGGTACCCACTTTTGTGAACGGGTGAACGCTTACAAAAACATATATATATATATATATATATATATATATATATATATATCCCGGTCGTGGGTGGAAAATAATATATATATATATATATATATATATATATATATTTTTTGTCACTTGAAAATGTTATATTAATTATTTAATTAATCTAATCATTATCCGAAAGCGCTATGCGTAACAAATAAAATTGTTACGATCCGACCCGATCCAAAAACGAGTATCCAGAAGTTCTCGGATATATCCAATTAAGAAACAAAACGCGTTTACTTGAGGATTAAGCCGACTTAATCCCCAAGTCTCTCGTTTTTTGTTACGAACTCTTCCTATAAAAGGAGAGCTCGCCCCCCTCATTCTACACACCGAATTTCACAGTCGATGATTCCTGTGTGATTCCTCTCTTCTCCCTTCGACTTGTGTTAACGAGTCATTCTTCTGCTTCTACTACTTTCTATCCCTTTCGGTTTCTATCCAATTAAGAAACAAAACGCGTTTACTTGAGGATTAAGCCGACTTAATCCCCAAGTCTCTCGTTTTTTTGTTACGAACTCTTCCTATAAAAGGAGAGCTCGCCCCCCTCATTCTACACACCGAATTTCGCAGTCGATGATTCCTGTGTGATTCCTCTCTACTCCCTTCGACTTGTGTTAACGAGTCATTCTTCTGCTTCTACTACTTTCTATCCCTTTCGGTTTCGAATAGAGCGGCTACGTACCGTATTGAATAGTTCTAATCTAACGATTAGACTATATTTAGAGGTGTATATCTCGAGCGATTGTATACTGTGCAGTGTATAATCGTAACAGTGATCTGGGCTATTTTATCCTGGAGACGGCGTGGTTGTTAGTCTACCTTGCACAACTTGGGTAGTGCCGCGAAACGTCTTAAAGAGAGCGACCTGATCGTGACTCAACCTGGTAATTCCTTTGACAGTACTTCTGATATTTTAAATTCATTACTAACAATTTTAAGACGTTTCGTAAAAACAATATGAGCGGTCTAGGTTTAATTCCAAAGTTACCATCTAATGTTTTTGAAAAATCTCAAGTTTATAGTTAAGCAAAAATAACAAAAGAATCACATAAATCAGTAACAAGAGTAACTGAACCATTTGAATTAATACATTCTGACATATGTGAACTTGATGGTAACTTAACTAGAAACGTACAAAGATATTTTATTACTTTCATTGATGACTGCTCTTACCTTGCACAATGATATGAGATTATAGCTTATTTGATGAAATAGTTCTATCCCCTTACCTCAAAGCTTCAAATCCACTAGTTATGGCTTCACTATCCCCTCTACCTCCTTAGCTTTAGATTTCCTCTTCTCCAAATTCTTCCTCTTCTATTCTTCTATCTACTTTCTCTCTGCAGCCTCTCTAACTTTTGTTAAGAAATGAAATGTTTCTAACCCTAATTTTCCTTCACGAGTTAAGTATATATATTACTCTCCAATGGGCTAGGTTTTTAACATTCACAATGGGCCTAAAACTCTTACTAACAAATTCTACAAAGTTACTACTCATTAATTCGCTAAAATATCGAATAATTACCATATCGAAATAATTACCTCAACTTACCAGTAACTTAGTATAAAATAACTATTCAATACATTATTAAAAAGAAAAAACTATTCAATACAAAACATTAAAAATAACCTTCCCAATAAAATTATTAATTTACCCTTACTCACCAAATGACCAAAACACCTTTTTTCTTAAAATGACTAAAATACCCTCCTAGGCTAAAAATCATTAATTACAAACAAATAAACGCATATAATAATTAAATAAAATAATCATAGCTAAAAACGAGCTGTTACAACAACAAATTACAAATTAAACGAAAATCATTAATTAGAAAATCTAATAATTCATGACGACAAGATTTTTTTATTTAAGCAATATGACAATTGTATAGTTTTAATAGTTTAATAAGGGGTTCGGATTTTTACGAATTTAAATATTCATCTCGTACCGTTCTGTGGTCAATTTTATTTGTGGATAACATACATATAAGATTTTGGTCATCCACAACGTCAAGTAAATACACGAGTAATTTTAATAGCAAGTTTGAACATTAAAAAAATTATAATAATTTTAATAAAATTTACTGAAAAATAGCAAGGTTGACATTTGGACTACACATTTGTAAATTCAAGTAAAAGATAAATATAGAAAGCCTAAGTTGGTCACAAACACAAATAAAAATGACTTAGGCATACACACATAGATAAGAAAAATTTAAAAATAAAAGTACAAAATGATATGACTAATTTATTTTTCTTTTATTTCTCTCCATTTATGTGTCTAAATATTTTTGATTTAGGGTTGTGACTAGGTAAGAATTGATCAAGATAAATAAACTCTCGGTCTTGTAATATGCCATTTGCAACCAAAAAAAAAAAGGAAAAAGAAAGACTCTTCTAAGTTTTAATGTATTTTTTTTAGAGACAAGTTTTTTTTTTTAAGAAATCAAAATGGAATATATTAAAACCACAAGACTATCCCCCTGGTACAAGGTGTATCAGAGAGATAGCCAAAATTACAACAAAGTTACAGCAAGCAAGCAAGATATTGTCAACATAGAGTTTAACCAATACTCAAACAACAAAAGGGATATGGCACCAATCATGAAAATTATAATAACAATTAATAGAATAAACTTTACACCAAGAGAAGGAAATCAACTTTATTTTTTTCCAGAAGTTGAGTTGGATTGCTTTCTATTGTATGGAAAATTCTAGCATTCCTTTCCTTTCAAATTACCCAATTGCTTGCAAACTAGATTAAGTACATAAAGGAGCAACGAGATTTAACGAAACCTAAACAAATACCAATCTGAAGATAATGATCTGACATGATTAAAGGATTTACCGAAGAAACGCCTAACCAACGATGAACCAACTGCCACACCCGACCAAACACGTCACAATGTAAAAATAAGTGATTCGCTGTTTCAATCTTCCCACAACTAGAGACACATAACTGAGCATCTTCCTGAATAATCCTTCTCCGATATAAATTGTCCTTCATAGGCAATATATCACGGAGAACCCGCCAAGAAAAAACTGAAACTTTAAGCGGGACATTTTTCCTCCAGATACTAGGCACGACAAATGATAAAGCAGGTGGCACGAGAGAAAACTCGGCTAAAAGAGAATGATAAGCACCACTCACAGTATAACCTGCTACTGAATCAGGAACCCAATACCAGACATCATGAATGTTTTAGAGGCAAGTTTTAATGTAATGTTTTTGTTTTTTTGTAACGAAAAAGTTTTATTTTAATGTTAGTCACTTTTTTTTTTCATCTGTATCATTCTTACCTATAGATTGATCAAATGAGTTACTTATTGTACTAGACTTAAGAGAGGGAGTTAACTAAAGTATTTAATTTTATGTTTTTGACAAATACTAGAGTATATTTTTAAGAAATTGAAGACCCCGTCAAAAAGAAAAGCTAGGATTTTTATGTCTTTTCCCTTCACAAATGTCTTTTAGGTTTAGTCTCTTTTTTTCATTTGAAAATTTAGTTATTTTCTTTATAGACGAAACATGAAAATAATTATACAGTTTCAAAGTTCTCTCAAATTACACCAAAATAAAACCTTTTTCGGGCTGATTAATTACAACAAACTTTACCTCTTTCCACGCAAAATTGTAACAAACTATTTTTTTTTTTTTTACACATAACAAACAAACCTTTTTTAGCTAATCATTTAATAGCAAAAAAATTATTGTTTTGAGGCATAACCCTAACAAACTCATTGAACTACCTGATTTGTTTTTCTCACTCATGATATTTGAATAGCTACACGACTAAACCAGTAAGCAAAACAAAAACAAGACTAAACGATCAAAGAATATTCACCAAAACACATATACTGCCATAAGGATCAATGTATACATAAATCACCAACACATATACTTTGATAAGGATCATTGTATACAAGGAGAATTTAACCGGATTCAGAAACAAAACATATACAAAAATCATATACAGATTAATATTGTACTTTTGGTGAACCCATAAGAAATACGTTTCCAAATATAAATTCTAAAAATAGAGTCTGCAGCAAATCACAAAATCAAAAAACCAGAAACGTTAAAACTAACATAAAATAAAACCAACATAAAATCATAATAGAAAATCCCTAACCCTAATTCTAGATCAAGGGTAGGGAAGGATCAAGTTGTTTGCAAAGTTCAAGATAAGTTAAATAAAGAACCCTATTCTTGGCACCGGTTCGATGATGGCTATTATACTTGCAAAAATATTTCAATTGTTCAAGCTTACAACAACCAAGCATTTGTCCTAGCAACAGAAACAACCAATTGATATTCTTTTTCTTCTCAGCAATTACCGGTTTCACACAGTTTTCTTGATTGCAATGCACACACTTCATCAATCTTGGATACATCAAAGTCTCTGGTGCCCTATCATGCATGGTGTTGAAGTTTGTAACTAAATATTGGGAGATTACATCGAATTTCGCCACCAAATCAAACGACATCTGGAACTTTGTTTGACAACTCTTGCATTTAACATCGCCGGTGATGTTAAAGATTCTGTTTTGGAGAAGATGGTTCAAGCTGTGAATTTTTGCTCGGCGGTCGGTGGCCCATATGAATGGAGTAGGGATTGGTCCGTTACGAGGCGGACCTCGTCGGCGAGAACGAACAGGAGCATGGTTATCAACAACATCTTGAGGTGGTGGTGGAGGAGGATGTGATGGTTGAGGAATATTCAAGGTTAACGGCAATGGTTGTTGTTGAAGTGGTGGAATATTTGGGTGGGCAAACATTCTTTGAAACGGGGTTAACATCGGAAGAGGAAGACTTTGTGTGGGTTGTTCAGAGTCATTCATTGTTCTCTAATGGGTTGTGATTTTTGAAAGAAATCAGAGAGAAAACGTAGAATCAAAAGGTTTGTTACGTGAAATAATGCATAAATTCAAGGGAATGAGTAAGACTAGGGTCTGACATTGGATAGATATGAGCAAGACTGGTAACAAAAACTCCTAACTTGTTGCAAATTTTTTAGGCTACCATATAACTAAACCATATCCAAAAAGTAAAAATCATATGATTAAATCAAATGCCTTTGAATTAAAAGTTGTCCAAGATCAAATAACCTAAATAAATCTTTTGTAAAATATATTTCCGTGAAAGATATTTTAGGCTCAAATCCCAGAACCTCTCTAACTAACAACAAAAATTTAGATTTGTCAATTTTTTTTTTTTATATAGACTGAATCTCATAAGTATATTATGGGTAGTGTCGTAAAAATAGTAAGGAATTTTTACAATAATTTTGGACACAACAAATTTGAGAATGTCATAGTTTTTTTTAGGGGGAGAATGTCATACTTAAAATACAATTTGTATAGAATATCTAATAATTTGAGAATGTCGTAGTTAGACCTTTTGGTGTCCGAAAATTCCAAAATTTACACCAAAATGACTAGAATATCTAATACTCCCTCCGTCCCAAATTGTATGACGTTTTGGCCATTTCACACGTATTAAGAAATATAATTAATATTGTGTGGGGAAGAGAAATTATGAGTTGTTTTACAAAATTATCCTTAATAAATGGTATGGAAAAGATAAATGAAATAATTGAAAGAAGAGAGAGTAATTAATAGTTAAGGATATAATAGGAAAAATAACATTAATATTTCATTGGTATTGTAAAGCGACATATAATTTGGGACAAATTTTTTTTCCAAAGCGACATACAATTTGGGACGGAGGGAGTAATAATTATTTGGCAACCGAGTTGGAGTTGGCCTAGTGGTTGACTTGGGATCTTGGAGTTTGTTCGTCTCAAGATCTCGAGCACGATTCCCTCTAGTGTCAATTTCGGTGGGTCTTAGGTTTGATTCCCCCTGGTGCCAATTTCAGTGGGCAAGGCCATACAGAGCTTTGCTCTAGCTTTAAACGGGGCCCTGCAAGTGGGCAGTGGGATTGTCCCCTTGGATCGGTTCTTGAATCAGATACCGATTTTAAAAAAAAAAAATATTTGGCAAAAAGATAAAGTTTTAATTGAAGAATTTTGTTAAATGATCAGGGACGATTGTTTTATGATAAACAAAAATGGTCGTGGTGGTGGCATTGCATTACTTTGGCGTCACTCCATTAATTTCATTGTTTTATGAACTATTTTTGGAACCATATATATAATTGTTGAAGTTAGGGATACTAGGAGAGGTATATATGCGACAATTCACAGGATTCTATGGGTTTGCAGAAAGTAGTAGACGTCGTGACTCATGGAACTTTATCTGCAATCTTAACCGGAATACTAAATTTCTGTCAAGTGTTGTTTTTGACTATAGGTTGATAGATGTACATATGAATGGGTATCACTTTACCTGGTTTAAGAGTTTAGGCACCCCCAAGGCGGATAAAGAAAGATTAGCTCGCGTGTTCGCTAATAAAGATATTGTAGAGTGTAAGAAAAAATTGGCTCAATGTCGAGACCAAGGCAACATGGCGGATGTTTTTCAACTTGAAACCCTCGATAAACACTAAACGCAACTCATGGTGCAAGAAGATTTGTATTGGAGGCAACATGCCAAAACCTATTGGTATAGAGACGGTGAACTGAACACTAGATTTTTTTCATGCTCCGATGACTTCCAAGAAGAAAGTGAATCGAATTTACTCCCTTTAGAAGGATCATGGAGTGAGGGTGACTGACAACCCGGGTATGTGTAATTTAGAATGATCATGGAGTGAGGGTGACTGACAACCCGGGTATGAGTAATACTGCTCAAAACACTGCAACCCAATAAAAAAGAAAAAAATAATGTTTACACTCTTGTTTCTGTCGCTTTCTTTTTTCTTTTCTCCATAGCCTTCTTTCATCTATCAACACCGATTCTTCTTCCTACATCTCTCAATAATTTCATTCATCCTTTCAAACGGAGTGAAATTCAGAGGGAAATTAAAATCCCTTCTTTAATGGTTTCATGATTTATCTGTTTATGCCTTGCAGAGAGATAGTCAAATCTGTGCGTGGTTGTGAGTTTCAGAGGTAAAAAGTGCAAGATCTGGGTGAGGTGAAGAAGAAAGTTATCGGTAATTTGGTAAAATGTATCAATCACCAAAAGTTAAAATCCAAACTCGATTTTGCTTTGCCGTAGAAGCTAGGATTTTCAACTTCATCTCCACTGGCGTTTTGGACCCAAAACCACGTTTCAGTGAATCTTTTTCTACATCCAAACAACAAAAAAAATGGGAAAACTGTGTTTTGTAAAGTAAACGTGGGTTTGGCTTCTGAGAACGTGTTGCCAAACACACACTAAATCAGAATAAATTTTCCTTTCTTAGCAGAGAGTCGTTGCATATGTATCAATGACAAAACCATAAGTCAACATTTGGTACAGAGAATCTCTACATAGAGGCTTGAACCACACGTAGCATTGACTTCCACATGGTTGACCTTGATCTTGATAAGAGTCTTGTCTTTATCTATGACACAGATTTATCATGGTCAAGAGCGTTGATTAGTAGTCTAGCGGTTGACTTGGTCCAGAGGCAGAACTTTTTAATATGTAGAATTTCCTACACACTTAAATGTACATTTGAGTATCCTAATTGTTAACATACATGCTTTGTTATCATCAAAACTGTAAGACCTTATATTCTTTAATCAATTTTAGTATAACAATCTCATTTTTTTATGATGATAAACATCAGCATTTTTTATGAACAATTTTTCTAATCAATGATAAAAATTAACTTAATCTCAGAGTGAAGTTTGTAAGCTCCCAGAGTTTAAGCCATATTTAAAGTGCAGAATTTCAATTCAAGAATAAATGAATATTAGCATGAAACTTTATGCTTCTATTTTAACTCTAGACAATAACTTCATAGATAAAAATGCAAAGTTATTAAGCACAACTGCAGAAAAATAAAACACAAACAGAGAAAACAATAAACATAAATACATGAAAACATTCTTAATAGTGTGTTTGGATGGGGGAATATTTTGAAGTAATGTAATGTTTTGAAGGAATTCAATTATTTTGAGGTGGATTCAAACAATAGAATTCATCTCAAAGTAGTTGAATTCCCTCAAAACATTACATTCTCTCAAAACATTCCCCCATCCAAATACACTCTAAGGGTTCTTAGAGGTTAAGGTCTGTAATTAAAAAGAAAGATAACTAGCCTAAGAATCTAAAGGTTGCCAAAGGATCTGAGCATCTTTGAAGCTTGAGTTTAACTTCCTTTAGCAACCTTCAACCATCTAAGACAAAGAGAACGTAAATCTCCAAAGTTCGAGTGCATTCCTTTATCCTAAGTCTTCAAATCCTTCACTTTCTTAATATCTTAAACCTAATACTATTCTCAGCACTACTTCAACAGTGAAACTTCCAAAATTTGTTTTACCGATAGAGAATGAGGCTATGAATAGTAAAAAAGATGAAGAGCAGAGAATTTGAGACTTAGTGGAACATTCCAGGTTGATAATAAGGACAAGTTTCCACGCATGAGACATCACAAAAGATAGAAGGTTATATTATTTGGTTTGTTATAACTTAAAAACATCAAACATTTAAATTTTTAATTTTAATCAAAATTAAAATTTCATACAAAAAAAAATAGTTCGTAATTTTCGAACGTTAGCGCAATAAAAAGAGCGGAAATACGGACACATGGGTGCCTGTCTTTTTGCCCGTAAATATAAATTAGGCTTAAATATGTTTATAGTCCCTGCAAATAGGGTTCGTTTGAATTTTACTCCATGTACTTACTAATCCTCCCATTTTGCCACTACAATTATTAATCATTTGAAATTCAGTCATAATTACGTTTTTTGGTGAGGTGGATGATGATTTGCAACGTAGCGCTTATGTGGAATGTGGTGACTGGGTATGACTCATGACACGTCAGCAAAACACAGGTCAGATGACTTTTTTGCCCTTAATGAGCCAAGACACATGTAGAATGTCCAAAATACCTTTAGCTTTCTTCTTCCTTCTACCCTCTCTTCTTCCCTCACCAGAACTCATTCTTCTCTCTTCAAAACAACCCTTTTTTACCAGTCAACTGAAGATTGGGGGAATCAACTCTCCATTTCGAGAAAACCCCGTCTTCAATCCCTAATTCACCACTAGGAAGCTCAACCCATAACAAACAAATCTTGTTAAAATTCTTCAAAACCTGAGTAGGTGAATGATGTGTAACACCACCATCACCATCCTCCTCACCTCCAACAACAAGCAGAGAAGATCCAGAACCCGAATTCACCGACGAATTTCATCCCCTTTGCGGTCCCAAAAATTGACCTAAATTTTGAATCGGTTTAGCAATTCCACCGAAAACCAACCTCAACAAATTCCAAAACGGACCACGAGATTTATCACTCGAATTCTCCGAGGAATTGGAATCATCATCAGAAATTACACAGTCAACACGAACAACAACGTTTGCAACTTGTGGAACTAAAGAGTGAAAATGACGCGAAACGACACAACATCGACCAAGAGCTTTAAAATCACCGATCTTGTTCAGTGGCTCAAGTGGTGAAGAGATCGATGGTGTTGTTGTTGTTGGGTTCATTGAGATTGATGAATGAAGAAGAGAGGGAAGAAGGAATGGAAAGCCATGGTGTTGCTGATACGACCCAATTCGAGTAGGGATCACACTCCTTAGAATTTAGAGATAAAGAAGAGATTTGATTAATTTCATTGATGATTGTAATAGAGGAAATACAAGATATTATATAGGCAAAGTTATTCTAGATCCTTCCTAACAAACTAGTGAGTCACCAATCTTCTAGAACTAATGAGTCACTACTAAATGGTAACATAGTCATTCCACTTGTTAGGTGTAGTAAGATCCTTTTGGCCCTCACTAATTCATTGGACTCAATCTTCAATCTCAAATCATTGTAGCCAATATCCTTGCTCGTATTAGTTGCTGGGTTCATTATGGGGATAAGAGAAGATGTTCTGAAGTGGGCCTTGCTCCTCAATTCTCACCTACAGGAACATGAAATGTGTTGAAAATGGGAAATCTACTTACCCAGATCTACTGGATGCGAATTGGGATTCAACATTTGTGAAGGATGAAGAAGCCTTGTAAGAAGGAAGAAGAATGGGAAATTTTCGACTAAGAAGTTCTGGACAGGGAAGAAGAAAGGGAAAGTCAGGGGGCATTTAGGTCTTTTTGCGCGTCACTGAGTTCATTAAGGGCAAAAATGGAAGTTCAAGTGTAAAAGCTGAGTCGGCGAGATGGTTACCCAGTCAGCTGATGCCATGTAGGCGCCACGTTACTAATCACTTGACACATATGCAATTAAACTCAATTTAAAAAGTCCATTTGGCCGGTAGCATCACATTAATCCTAATCTCGAAAATTGTTTCTTCCTCGTTTCATTCAACCAAGGTAGAGTAATTAACTCTCTCGTTAATTACCACTAATCAATAATCTCAGCCATCCTCATGCTTTCTTCACGATCGTTTCATTCTCCTCTGTTCTTAAATCACCGTTTTTACCTCCGTTTCTTGATGGGTGAAACAAACAAAAATGCCACGTCATCACCAACAGAATCAGTGTCACAAGGTGGAAACGTTGATAATGCAAATGTATGTCTCTCTACTTTTACTCATCAATCGTTATTTTGATCTTCCAAACTGTAAGTATAGCATAAGTTAGTCTTTAGTAAACTTACAATTTGTTAAATTAGTCCATCCAAATTGGTACATGAGAGAATCGAACTTGAAACTTCGAACAAGAGATCGCTCTCAGGTCCCACAATACCAGAAACTTACAATTCGTCATTCTAGTTTGGGTTAATGGTGCTTTATCCCCTGTGTAATACAGGGTCATTTCCGGTTTTCTCTCTGTAAAATATCCTGGAAAACCGGAAATGAGCTATATTACATGGGTAAAACACCTTTAACCCTTTTAGTTTTTATGTTTGATTGCATTTGCCTATATGGTTGCTTAATGGTATGTTTGAAATTTTACTCGACTGCATGCATTGTTATAACTTGCAAATACTATTGTTTTGTGCCGTTGTTAAGTGACATAACGATCAAGGCTTTGTTGACATAATAGTATGTGAGTTTTAGTTGTGAATGATTATTACTGTTATATTTTATACATTTTTGAAACAATATGTGTTTCTGTTTTACAAAAATTGTTCATGTGGATTATGATGGTTGGATTAGTTTTGTAACAATACCCGTTTCTGTTTGTGGCGATGAGGTGGCTGCATGGTCTGGTTGGGGATAGAGTCATCATAGATGTAACAGAAGTAGGGATAATTGCTGTCAGTACTGTCAAATAGCGGCTATAGTGTAGATGAATTCGAACAAATCGATATTCTTCTGCAACATGGTGTTTAGTGCAAAACATTGTAAAATAGTGACTATACCAACATTGTAGCGTAACAAAATTTGAATAAACCGCCATTTTCAATTATCTGAGATTGGCAACACCGGTTGATTTAAGGTCAAAGTATGAAATGTATAAAACTGAGATGGTTGAACTGAAATTGAAGCGTCGGATACGGTTAGAGGCAAATGTGAGTCGAACATTGGCAAATGTAATTTTGGCAACTTGTAGATGGAGTGAACATCTTCAATAGGTGCTCAGAATATTGTCTCTCATGTTGAAACATCGTAGACAAACTTCATTCATGGGAGGAAAAGGTTCTATTAGTAGAACTAGAACCTGAGACCTTAGTATAGCAAAGTGGTCATTATATGCCATGATGAATCTGATGACATAATTTTCCTCGCAAAGTTTCGAAGGATCACAGAATGAGGCACAAGTTCATATAATAGAACATTTATATTCAGAAACAGGTCTATAGCTTTCATGTTCTTTGCATAAACCTTGCAACTCATTATTGGTGTGGCAAGACATGATTACAAAAGCGAAGGACTACAGTAATGCAGAGAAAAAAAATTAATCTGATATCATTTTATGAACCAAAGAACTAGAGGACAACAAAGGGAAGACTTAAAAGAATTCATTGATCAATACTCTAAGTCGAATAGTGTACATGGCTATACATTTATTGGAGTCTTAGCCTTTGTTAATCATGTAACTAACTTCTAATTACGATTTATAGCTACATGTATCAGAAAAACAAATTAGAAATATTTGTTATTTTTTGTGTATTTGGTATTAACTTTTGCATGTAAGTTATAATGTGACTCTGCATTTTTCCTTAATTTGGCTATGACCTGCAGGATTCAATAATATTTATATTAGGCTTTCTGTGCTAAACCTAAGATTACACTTCATGCAAACGTGATCGTGTACATTTGTTTTATGTTCAGGTTAGGCCTGATAGTCCATTATCAGATGTTTCTCATGACAATGAAAAATATTTTATACCGTTGCATAAATATACAAAGAAAAATTCACTATGCGAGTCAATGTCTAGTTGTGATCATTTACCTTCCCCACCATCTAGTACTGTTTCTGAACAAAGCAAATTCAAGAGGAAAATTCGCGTTGATTTAGGATTGGGACCGGAAAAAGAGAATAAGTCTAGTAAATCTAGTTTTTGTTCCAGTTTTCATGATAGTGATGGTAATATATCAACAACAAAGACATTGTCAGTGACTAAAGAGTTCAAAAGCCACTGTGAATCACATCAACAAGGTCAGTTTTGGAAGAAGGACAATGCTGCATCAACCAATAGACTGTATAATAACAGTCACAGAAAAATCAACTTTGACATCTGCTTTCGCGGTATAAGAAATTCTGGTTTAACAGGAGCTACGCCGCTTGAAAAGAACAAGGACAGCTGCATTGAATTTGAGATGCAGGATGGAGGAACAAATAAAGAAACAAATGACGTAATACTGAGGCCTGGGATGGTTCTCTTGAAACACCACTTAACACATGAAGAACAGGTACTTGACTTTACCTGATTGTTCAGAATGCAAAAGTTGAAATTTAATTTTATTATGTATCTTAAAGGCTAGGAGTCCTAGGACATTATAGGAGGAGACATATTTCAGAATTAGCCTACGTTGTGTATAAGATATGAGTAATATTTAGGATTCAAGCAATGTCCTTTGAGTGAATCACCAATTTAATCCGTAAAATTGTTGGCACAGTCAACTTGATCGTTAAAACTAACGAAATTTAAAATGATTCGTGAATTTGAAAATTCAAATTAAAAATTTGGAATCAATATCCGGTCCAAGGACCGACAAATCAGGGAGACCAATCCCACCGCCCACTAGTGGGGGGATATTGAAGCCAAAGCAAAGTCCTATATGGACTGGCCAACATAGGAATTGATAGCATCTAGATGATTTGAACTTGAGAGTTGAGACCAACAGAGGAGCACACTCCTAAGTGTCAAGCCTTACACCCCCAGGCCAATCCCTGGGGGTTTGAAAATTCACAATTACATCATTCCCCGTCAGTTTATTTCAGTCTCGAACTAACTGATCCAAAAGAACTAATGTGATCAGATATTTCCAATTTCAATGACTATTTTGAAATATTTATAATTTCATGAACTAAATTGGCAGCACCCTACAATTTCAGGGCCTAAATTGTTGATTCACTAAATTTCTTTTTCTTGTCAATTCTTGGAATTTCTTTCACTTGTTGTAATAGAATGCATTTATATGCCTGGTCTGCCTTCATATTCCTGAAAGATTCACAATCACTTCTTACGCTTGATTGGAATATATATGTATGTCATACGTGTTGAACTATGAAGCACGGACACAGACACAACACGGACACCGACGCGTGTTGGTGTCGGTGTCAGACACTGACGCGTGTCCGACACCAGGACACACCTAATCTGAGGAACGTTCATGCTTCATAGGTGTTAAATTTTATTATTTGACCACATTTTTCCATACAATTTTAGGTTGAAATAGTGAAAAAATGCCGGGATCTTGGTCTTGGTCCTGGAGGATTCTATCAACCAGGTTATGGAGATGGAGCAAAATTTCGATTGAAGATGATGTGTCTTGGCATGGATTGGGATCCTCAAACAAGAAAATATGGATATAAAAGGGAAATTGATGGTAGCAAGCCACCAAGTATTCCTCATTACTTTAGCAAGTTAGTTATAAGATCTATACAAGAAGCACGTAATCTAATTAATCAGGAGTCTGTGGAGCATATATTGCCTTCAATTACTCCTGATATATGCATTGTCAATTTTTATTTAACCAATGGAAGGCTTGGTCTTCATCAGGTCAGCTTCACTACTTTAATGCTTGGCATTTTTTATATCAGATAGAAAGAATTCCTGAAATATTTGTATATTGTTGACTTAATCTGAGATACTTGAAAATATAACAATAAAAACGAACATATATTCAGGACCAAGTATTTGATGTCAATGACCATATTTGAAGTAGTCAAATATGTTCTTGCAACATATTAGACTTTACAGTGGCATAATGTTATTTGTAGTCTATCCATTTGGACTCCATACATTAAATGTGTGATGAAGTGATTGATTTTGGTTGTCCGATCTCAAATCAATTGTGTAGATTATTTAAAGACGATTTGGTAAAAGTGTATTTGGAGTTGCCGATCTCAAATCAATCGTCTAGATCAAATAATGAGTGTAAATGCATGTATTTGTTAATCTAGGAAATCTACATCCGTAGTCTATCATTCATGTAACACTCCATGTATCAGTCTTGTCACTTACAGTGAAAACATGAAATGAAAATAAAAAAACGTTTTCTTAAAGTAAATGGTCCAAGCCACTCGTGATTTTCCAATAGCTAAGCACAAGTTTTCGCTGAAATGTTCAAGTCATTGATTTTTCTGCTAACTTTTTTCGCTTCCATTTCCTAACCACTTGATCCAGGATCGCGATGAAAGCAGAGAAAGTCTTCAAAAAGGGTTGCCAGTTGTTTCTTTCTCTATTGGTGATTCAGCAGAATTTCTTTATAGTGATCAAAGGAATGTTGAGAAGGCAGAAAATGTACTTCTAGAATCAGGAGATGTTCTAATATTTGGTGGAGAATCGCGACATGTCTACCATGGTGTCTCATCTATCATACAAAATTCAGCACCAGATGAATTGGTTCAAGATACATGCCTTTGTCCCGGTCGCCTCAATCTGACATTTAGACAGTATTGATGTCTCATCTTCTGTAAGGTCAGTAATGCTATCGACGTTTTCTTAGTCATCTATCTATCAATCTATAACCTATTCATTCAAAAGAAAGAGTGGCACCCCTCGCCTTGCAAGCCGATTTTGTAGGAATGAGTTATGCTCGATATCAAAACCTAATATATAGAAAAAGAAAAGAAACGAAGTTGGTTTTGTCGCACCGTCGTGCGCAACACAGGTCCCATATTCTAGTGCATTTTAGAATATTGCAATCCTGTAGTGAATTGAGTAAATAGTTTGTTGTTTACTTCTATTCTCATTTGAGTCAATAACTGACCCCACCCCTACTATAATCTACATTGGAAGTTTGTTGGTTGAATTTAGTCTCTAAATAAAGTTTTTTTTTTTTTTAATAAATCTCTAATATAAAGTTGTTGAGCTATAATTTTCAATGTCTTATTTGGTTAGTTACATATATCTTTCATTTGTGTCAATAACTATCCCTTATCAATTGACTAAATGTTGGTTCCTTAACTAGCAAAGTTATTAATGCATCACTTCCGTTCATCTTATCAATACTAAGTCGTTACATGTTTCAATCAGTATTTAAGATTGTGAATAGATTCCTTCAAAAAAAGATTGTGGTATGAAATTGATGTTTGTAAAAATAATCAACTCAATTCAAATAATTATGCTTCCCAGGTGGGTCTTAGAATTATGAATACGGATATATGTCAATGATAAATACATCCACTAAATTTAGGCAAAATTCTTCATATGGTCCTTTAAGTTTTGTTTTTTCCTACTAGATCCTTTAAGTCAAAAACCATGCACACCATTGTCCTTTTTTGCAACCTCTGGTGTATAAACATTTGCGTGACCATTATTGGTTTGACGTGGATTAGACGGTGATTAGTATTTTTATTTAAATTTTTTATTGAAAAATTAAAATTTTAAGCCCATATCATCTTAATATGCCTAACTAATAATAATAATAATAATCAATTTTACTTAAAAAAAATTGAAATGAGCAACAATAACAAATATAGGGAGAAGAAAGCAATAAGACAATTGTTAAAAGTAGCATGGAATAGTATAGATCAAATATGTTTATTACATATATGCAACAACCAAACTGGGAAAATAAAAATCATTTTACTACAGATTATAAGTCTGAAACAAGAGGAAACTCGCATAGGTGGAGCCCTTATTGCACTTTCTTTATTCTCATTAGCAAATTATACTGATGCTGAAGAAAGATGTGCCATGCTATCTTCTTCTTTCTCTCACTCATTCACACTCTTTAGAACCTGATGCTGCAATACAGAAAGCAAACAAATTAACTTATATATGATATTCTCTCTAAAAAAAAAACTTATATATGATATTCAATTTAAAATAAGAAAGCAAGAAATTAAAGAACTATTTATATGCTCATGAAGAGATACTATGTTTGAAATTAAAAAAAATTGCACAGCAAATGAAAATTGAGTTTATTTATAATTTCATTTATTAATTTTCATAGTATTACTTCTATTTTGATGACTGTCCAAAAATACATAAGTCGCTCATAATTTGTTTCCACTTATTATAAAAAGCTTCAACTCTTTTTTCATACCTTTTAGTAAAAAAAAACTCTGTTATAATAATAGCTAATTAAGATAACACATATATTTATACAAAAAACAAAAGTCACACATATTTGACCCCCTTCAATTATCATTTCAATGTCTCACTTAATTTTGGTCATCATCTTAGCTTGGAGGACACATGTTCAATTTGAGAATATGATATGAAATAAATATTTTTTCCTCATTCCATTGTACATATATTTTCTGCTTCAACATCATTTTGTTTCAATTCATTTTACCATTTTTTTTTAGGTATGGGTTATATTTGTTTTTAGGTTTGAATCCTAGAAGTTTTCAACTAACAGTTCAAGAAGATGCATGAAAAGAGTTATATATATATAATTAAGGAGTGAGATATAAAACATACCTATTACAGTTGGTAGAAGTGCTAAACTTATAGGGAATTTTAACACCACATTTGCCAGGAAGAGCAGCAGCTTGGTTGTTATTCAAACGAGCAATGGTACCAGCAGCACTTTTCAAGCAGTTGCAAGCAGCCTTGCGGGCAGGGCCGGTGTTGGCGGCAGCATTAAGTTTCTTCACTCCACCACAGCATGCTGCAGATGGACCAGGACCACCTTGAAGATAAGTAATGCATGGAATAAGGCTATCAATTAGTTGACCACATGTGGCTGCCTCTGCTATTGGTGCACTAGCCACCACCATGCACATAATTGCAACCACAATTGTAACTCTCAAGCTTGCCATTGTTTCTCTAGGGAAAGAATTGATATACAAAATATAATTTGTGTTTTCTTTTGGTTTGCTTGGTGAATATAAGTGTTGCAAGGTGATGGGAGGTATTTGGTATGTGTTTGCTTTCAAATTAAATATTTTGAAATTGGTTGTCTATCTCAAATATTTTAGTGAAAACCTATTTATTAATTCCAAGAAAGAAAGTGAAAAAAATATAAGTGTCTCAAGAAAATAAGTTGTGCACCCAAACATTTAGCATTAATAGAAAGAAAAAAAAAAAAAGCAACACATAATTTAGTCCATTCCAATTTAAAAAAATGTCTGCAAAATATAGTCCTTCAAATTATCCACTTGACAAATTTTTCTTTTTTTCCTTCAAACGGTCAATATTAATATTGAAGATGGGGATCGAAGTTAAAATAAAGCTCTTTAAGAAAAAGGATAAAGATGTTTGGTTTCTTTATTTTTTTTTTAGTTCTAAAGTTATTTTTGAGTTAAAAGCTGTTTGGCAAAATATTGTACAAAACTTTGAATTTATTATTTTTTGGTGGTGTCTGGGGTTCAAACCCGGGACCTTGCATATATTTATGCATTGTCTATAAATAAAAAAACTTTGAATTCATTATGAATTAACATAATAAATAAAAAAATGTCTAAAATATTTTTTGAAGGGAAAAAATGTTTAAAATATAAAAGATATATTTTTACCAATACTATATTTACTCAATGACGTTTATTTTGTGTAACATGAATACAAATTTGTATCATCATATAAACGACTTGTTAAATATTTGAATAGGATAAATAATTTAAGGAGGCTCAAATAATAACATAAATAATATCAAAGTAGTTTGGAAAATTAAAAACAATAATCATTTTTTTTTAAAGACATAAATCATCACAAACTCAAATATTTTTACTCTCCATCAACGCAACTCCTATTTGATTTCTAACTTTATTCATGTAGCCTTCATCTTGCACTCTTCCTGGATTATATGAACTGATTTCTTCATTTATTTTGCTTTCTTCGTCACGCTCAATCATATCTATAATATGTATATGTGTGTATATATAATGAGAATAATTGGTTTTTTCTTTTTCAATTATACTCTATAACAAATTTTGTTATAAGAATACCATATTTTTAGTGTTGGTCAAAAAGATAAGAATTTATATATATAATATTATATTTGTTACATTGCTGGTGTCATTGAAAAAAATATGTTTAGTTTTTTTAATAAGAAAAAGATATGCATAGTTTGTTACAATACAAATGTGTAAATTATATATAAGTATAATATTTTTTTAGGCAACTACACTTGTACTTTTAATTAAAATCAAAATTTTATAAAAATAATTATACGCATTACACAACACTAACAAAAATTATACGCATTAGCATAACAAAAAAAAAAACAGAAAGAGGAACATAAAGTATTACTCTAAACACTAATGTGTGTGTGTATTTCCGTGGTTGAAGAAAGGGAATAAAAATATTCGGTGACATTCATTGACAGCGTGAATACAAATATTTGCGTGGTTGTGATGATCAAAAGATATTGAAATTAATATATAAGTGATAAAAAGATAATAAAATTCCTTAAAAAAATAGATAATAAACTTAAATGGAACCTCATTAAAAAATTAAATGGACCGGTTAAAAAAAAATTAAAAAAAAAAGGATGAAAAAAGCGTATTGAAAAAATAAAACAAAAGGTTGCCGGCGGGAGTTGAAGAGAGGTTCTTGTGAAATAAATTGGGGAGAAATAGTTTTTTGAAGTAGCATTCAACAACTTTTGGTTAAAGCTCATTCCATTCAATTTTATGCATTTTAAAAAAAGTACTCTTTTTCGAAGGTACTTTATTGATATTGTGTTTGGCCTAGCTTCTCCTTAAAAACGTAGAAAAGCTGAAAAAAAGCCGGGCCAAACGGTACCTAAAACTAAATAGAAAAAGAGACATGATACTTCTACCCCCCACCCCCCCGGCGTCATGTCTTAGCTTCTCTTTTATCGTTAATTGTCCCTGTTAAGTTGCCTTTAACCTATAAAGAAGCAAGTTAGTGGATGAACAATTTTAATAACATGTCGTACTCTTAAAGATGCAAGTGTTTGCTAAAATTGATGTCGGTTTAACTTTTTTCTCAGTTATTAGAATGTGTTTTACTAACGCAATCCGAGTTATGTTTGGCGTAGTATCTTTTGAGCACGGTTCATTGTTCGTGGTGGCGTGCGGTGGTGCGTAGGTACGGGTCATTCCATCCCCATTATTGACGAACAAAGGCTGCAAAATGGTAAATGTATGGTTGGTAATATGTTTGTGCTTTCTTTTCTGCAAAATTTCACGGTTAATAGTCCGATAGACACGGGGCACAAACAGTGGAACACATACCTAATTCACCAAATATTCAGCGAAGATCAGGAAAATGATATATACACACACAGATGGTTCCTTCCTCATATACCACTGAATAGTTTAATTTGGAAAGCAGGGGAAACAACCTCTATTTGGTGAAGAGTGCTTATAGGTTGTGTATGGAGGAACTAGTAGACATTTCTCACTTGCGACGTCCTGGCTACTGGGCCGACATATGGAAACTAAAGGTACCTCCAAAAATTAAGAATTTCAGTTGACGTATGTGTTGCGGTTGTTTACCAACAAGAGTCCGATTACAAGATAAAGGTGTGTAATGCCCTGTTAACTATGTTAGTTATAACGAAGTTGCGGAAGACATGTCTTCTTTCATTGCCCTTTTATTATTCAGGTATGACAGCTAATTGGTCTTTGGGATGATGTTTCTGCCGCTCTTCAAACTAATGATTCCGCGGAAGAGGTTATTTATGCGTTACTTAACAATTTTCCCGTCGATCTTCAACAACGACTACCTGATATCCTATGGAGTCTTTGGAAGTATCGTAACCTCAAACTCTGGAAAAACAAGCATGAGCTTTGTGTTCCTATTGTTAAGCGAGCGAGACACCTTATTGAGGGATGGCTGGTAGCGCATGCTCCTCCAACTAACTCACAGTCGCAATATGGACTGACTATCAGCCATCATGTAAGTCATCCTTTAGTTGTAGCAATTAAGTGGCAAAAGCAGACACCGGGTAGATTCAAATGCAACTTTGATACCTTCTTTTCATCCTTGTGGAATCGTACTGGTATCAGATTTTTTTTGCGGGATGAAGTTGGTACATGTGTGCTTGCTCAAATTATGAGCTTCTCTGCAAAATACTCGGTTGACGTTGGTGAAGCTCTTGGATTGCTATATGTGTTGCAATGGTTTGCAAACATGCAGGCTGATAGGGTCGATTTTGTGGTTGCCTCGAAGGTAACATATGATGCTTTCAACTCTTCTCGTCATGATGTTACAGAGTTCGATCACGTCATTACAACATGTCAGAATCTTTTTTCCTTATCTTTTACAAACTCTAGG
Source organism: Medicago truncatula (assembly GCF_003473485.1). Lineage (NCBI taxonomy): Eukaryota > Viridiplantae > Streptophyta > Magnoliopsida > Fabales > Fabaceae > Medicago > Medicago truncatula. The sequence continues at coordinate 10,711,408 of NC_053045.1, forward strand.
GTTGAGTTTAGTCGGCGATAAGCAAATGTAATTGTTCATGTTCTTGTTGGTGAAACCACGTAGCCAGGACGTCGCAAGTGAGAAATGTCTACTAGTTCCTCCATACCCAACCTATAAGCACTCTTCACCAAATAGAGGTTGTTTCCCCTGCTTTCCAAATTAAACTATTCAGTGGTATATGAGGAGCCGGGGTTCGAACCCCGGACACTCCACTTCTCCACAATTAAATTGTGTGAGCTCTAGCCACTAGGCTACTTGACCAAAAAAAAAAAATTAGCACTCTCTTTGTCATTAATTATAAGATCATTTATAAAAAATTATTTGTGTATAAATATAAGATCTTAATAAATTTTAAAACAAATTTATTACTCTTTTTTTCAAATATATCTCTAATTATTATTACTATAAATTTATCTTAAAATATATCATCCTTCAATATAAGTTTACACAAAGGATAATGTAAGTTCAGAATAGTCACAACATTAAAAAAAGTTATTTATCCAACAACTTATTTTAATACTCATGGTTTTTGTTAAATGTTTCACTGTTAACATGGGGAGGGAGTATTAAGTTAAAATTTCAGATTAATTACAAGCCAATACAACGTTTGGACTCTAGAGAAACAGATAAACATCATTGTTTCAATTAAAGAAAAGGTCACCTAAAATTTTGATGTGAACTTTATCTAGTTCAATCTTCAGTCCTTCTCAGTGTCGGTTTGAAATGCAAAGTATGGGTGAGGTATGGTTTGAAGATTGTATTATACCCTCAAATTATTAGGCACGGTCAACTTGATATTTGAAACTAACGAAATTTAAAATGATTTGTGAATTTGAAAATTCTCAAAATAATTTGAGAATTTATCCAATATCCGATCTAAAGACCGACTAATTAAGATGATCAATTTTACTGTCTACTAGTAGGGGGTCCAATTAAAGTCAGGACCGGCTTTAAACTATAGGTCTGGAGTGCGACGGCCTAGGACCCTTGCCGGTAGGGCGCCCAATTTTTTTTTTACCGACGGGGTGTATATAAAAATATTTTGTTTATGGGAGGTATATATAGTAAAGTGAACATAAAGGTCCTAAACATTGACTTGATGAAGGGCTGAATTGAAGTATGTTATTATTTTTCACCCTTTTGGCGCGATTTGCTATATGTACCCAAGTATAGCACAAAGATTTCTATATACATCCACCCTTTAAAAAGTTTGGTTGTTCTTAATAATGTGCCAAAAAAATTATTATCGAAGAAATTGATGATATTTTTTTGGACCCTTTGTTTCTAATAATGTGCTTCACTAATATTAAAAATATTGGTGATATTTATTATCCAATAAATTGGGATAATTTTCATAACAAAACAAATTATATTTTACTTGAAAATGGGTCTACTAGAGAAATTAATCTTAATCTTATCTTTTAAAGGTTGCAAAAAAATAAATTACATCAATATAGTAATGTCAACTTTCTTGAATTGATTGAAAGAATTGCGTAGTTGATTTTAATAATCCAAGATCATGGGAGACACATTCATGTATCAAATGAACTTGTTAGAGATACTTATAAAAAGAGGAATCATGTACATCTAGTATACAAAGGAGTTCATGTATCTATGATTCCTTTAAAAAGTCTAACACTAATTTTGTATCATGTATTATTGTTGTTATTAGTTTAACATTGGAGAATTTTGCATTCAAAAGTTTAAAATTTAGTTAATTACGTGTTGATATACTTTTACTTTTTTGGTGTTATTATTCTCAGGTGCTAAAATTTCAGTCTACTTCACATGTGCTATTGTTCTATACTTCTACGACATTTTATTTTGTTTTGGTGTCTATGCAGTATTTGATTTATTTTCAAATGTTCCCTATAAAATATTTATTTGGTAGTGGAAAGCGGGAAAAAAATGAAATAAAGAGTTAATTAAATCACAATAATGAGCTAACAAATTTTAAGATGTATTATGTAAGGGGTCCTTTTCTCATTTATGGCTAAGACCCCTAAAACTCTAGGAACGGCCCTGATTGAAGTCAGAGCAAATGTTACACTCATTGTTGTGAAAATCCCGACTTAAATTCTAAAATTTAATATTTTGCGACTTTCTCCACCTTCAATGACTCAAGTCCATAGTATAATTCCAAAATAGACAAAATCCATCGATTTTGATTGTGATTTTACGATTTCTTATAAATCAAGTCATTTATGACTATATACCAATTATAATATATATTTAGTATTATTTTTTTTTTGATAAAATCCATCAATTTTGATTGCGATTTTACAATCTCTTATATCGATTCTACAAAATTAGTTGAATAAAATCCTTCGATTTTGATTGCGATTTTACGATTGTTAATTTTGCTATCTCTTTTGATTTGAAGAAAATCTCAATTTTGATAACCCACTTAGACCACCAGGCCAACCCTTTGGGGGTTTGAAAATTCACAATGACATCAATCCCTGTCAGTTTATTTCAGCGACTAAACTAACTGAACTAAAAGAACTAATGTGATGAAATGTTTTCAATTTCAAACTACTTTGAAATATTAATAATTTTATGAACTAAATTGACAGTACCCTCCAATTTCAGAGACTGCATTGTTGATTCACTAATTTTCTTTTTCTTGTCAATTCCCCTACCCTTGATTGGAATATTAATGTATGTCATGTGTGTTGAATTTTATTATATGACCACATTTTTTCTTACAATTCTTTTGTTGTTAATTGGACAAGAACAGTGTAACCAAAAAAAATAAAAATTGAACAAGAACAGAAAAGAAATAAAGATACAAGAATGGAAAGGAAAAATATTACTGAACATACATTCTGTCTATATTTCTAAACAAAGACAGCCACTCTTGTTTGATAAACACGATAACTTCCTCTTGTGCAAATTGTGGTAGAAAATTCATACAGAGCTTTGTTATGACTTTAAACGGGTCCCCGCAAGTGGACGGTGGGATTGGTCCCCTCGAATTAATTGATCCTTGAAATATTTTATATATTGTTGACTTAATCTATGATACTTGAAAATATAACGGTAAAAAAGAACATTGTGTGGAGAAAATTAAAAAAGAAGAAAGAATTTATGATGTAGTTAGGACCAAGTATTTGATGAGAATAACCATATTCTAAGAAGTCAAATATATTTTTCCAACATTGGGCAATCATGAAGAAATGTGAATCTAAGGGGCGACCAAGTCAGATCAAGCTCGCCATAATTAAACTTAATCACTTCGGCCTTACAGGCATCGTGTTTGGAGGGTTGTGGACCTTCATAAGAAATATAAACCTAAGAGGCGACCATGCCAAATCATTCTCATCAGAAAAACTTAATCACTTCACCCTTACAAGCCTTGTGCAAGGATTTTGTGCGAAACATATCCAAATATGGATAAGTCTGACGTTCCCATCCTTAAAAGTAATTGATCGGTCGAAGTGTCTCACAATTATGCAATAGCAAGCACAAGTTTTATAAACCTAATATTGATATCAGAACCTATTCATTTTAAAGAAAGAGTGACACTTCTCACTTTACACACCGATTATGCGAGGATGAGATAGACTCGATATAAAAACTCAATATATAGGAAAAGAAAAGAAAGACTTCATATCAGCCGATTTTATCGCACTTTCATACTCAGCACAAGTCCCATACTCCTATGCATTTTAGAAGATTGTTTTCCGGTAGTGAATTGAGTAAATAGTTTGTTGTTTACTTTTCTATTTTCAATATTTGAGTTAATAACTGACCCCTCCCCTTGAAAGTTAGTTGGTTCAATTTAATTTCTAATATAAGTTGTTGAGCTATATTTAATTTTTCAATGTTATATTTGGTTAGTTACATATATTTGTCCTTCACTCCTTTGTTTATTCAAAAAAAAAAAAAAATATATATATACCTGTCCTTTGTGTCAATAACTATCCCTTATCAATTGAGTAAATTGAATTTTAAGTTGGTTGAGGTTGGTTCCTTCACTAGCAAGTTATTAATGCATCAATTTCGTTTTGATGGATGTGTGCAAACATCTTAATCTATTAATTTGTTTTACCAAAACAAATATAACCTTCTATATTGCAAGTCGTTACATGTTTCTCCATCACTATTTAAGATTATGAATAGATATTATATACTTGTATGAAACTGATGTGTTTAAAAATAATTAAGCAATCCTAATAAATAAGCTTGTAAATAGATATTATGTATACATGTATGAAATTGATGTGTTCAAAAATAATTAAGCCCTAATAAACTCAATTCAAATATTAACATGCTTCCCAATTGGGACTTTGAATTGTGAATAGAAACATATGTCAATAATAATTACATTCATACAATTTAGGCAAAAATTTTCATATGGTTCTTTAAGTTATTTTATGTTCGGGAGGGATTGTGGTTTAGGGTGTTGAAGGCTCGTTATGAGATTGAGGGTGGCCATGAGAAGGATAGAGGTAGGGATGGGTCAGCTTCGTGGAGGGAGTTGGTTTGAATTCGTGACGGGGTTGAGATGGAGATGGGGTGTTGGTTTGAGGATAATATTCAAAGGAAGGTTGGAAATGGGGTTGATTCTTTTTTCCGGAAAAATCCTTGGTTAGGGGAAATCCCTTTGAGTGTTAGATTCCCGAGACTGTTTGAGATGTCTGTGAATAGTTGGATGATGGTTGCTGACATGTTTTCTTTAGGTTGGGGAGAGGGAGGGGAGGGGAGGCTTGGATTTGGCGGAGAAGTTTGTTGGCGTAGGATGAGTTGGTAGTGGAATGTAGGTTGTTACTTCACAATGTTGTTTTGAAGGTTGATGTTGTTGATCCCTGGTAGTGGCATCTTGATCCGATTTCTAGTTATTTCGTAAAAGGCGCGTATCATTTTCTGTCTTCCTCGGCTCCATAAATCAATACTCAGGGATCGTGTTACTTTGGCACAAGGAAGTTCTAGTGAAGGTTTCTTTATTAGCTTGGTGACTCTTCCGGAACAGGTTACCTACAAACGATAATCTTTTCAGAAGGGGTATCATTCAGCAGGATTCTCAGTTTTGTGTGGGTAGTTGTGAGGAGTTAGAATTAGCAAATCAATTATTTTTTAAGTTCAATTTTTTTTTTTTAATTCCGTTTGGTATCTTTTCTATAATTGGATTGGCATTTCTACCGTGAAACCCTATAGCATCTGCATCTTGGATCATAACCGGTGATTTTGTCCATTTTCATGTTTGGGTATTGGTTAGAAGTGTTTCATTAGTTTGTTTTGTGTAACACCCTAAAACCTCGACTTTAATTTTATAAATAAGATAATATAAGTAATAGATTAGGTGTTACACATACTCCTCATTATACTGAGTCATAAAACAATCATAATTCAAAAACTCCATATAACATTAATCAAAATTCAGCAGCGGAATTATTCGACCGTTTCAATAAAACAAATTTAATACTCATCTTCAAAATAAAATAAACATAGTTTTCAATACTTTTAAACTTCAAAAACAAAAATCAATGAGAAACCCCCCAACCCTAATGTTAAAGATTAGAGCACGTATTCGACTACATAATTAATGCTAATAAGACCAATAATGGAAGAAGACTCCCGTCGCCACCTTCTAAGCGTTCTACAGTTAGAGCTCCTCGTCCTGATGTAACTGCCTCAGCCATTGGTGCACTAACCACCACCATGCACATAATTGCAACCACAAATGCAACTCTCATACTTGCCATTGTTTCTCTAGGCAAGAATTGAAATAGAAATTACAATGTGCTTTGGAATGTTTTTGATTTGATTGGTGAGTAAAAGTTTCGCAAGGTGTTGGTTTATATAGAAGATAAGAGAGAAGGTATTTGGTATGTGTTTGGTTTCAAATTAAATATTTTGGAATTGGTTGTCTATCTTAAATATTGCAAGTGAAAAGAAAGTGCAAAAAGTCTCAAAGAAAAAAAGTATCCGTGCACCCGATTATTTACATCTGCAGTTAAAAGAAAACAAAAGCAACACCTAATTTTGTCCATTCCAATTTAAAAAAATGTCTGCAAAATACAGTCCTTCAAAATTATGACAAGCTTTTTTTTTTCCTTCCAAACACTCAATATTAATATCGTTAATTTTTTATGTTTGAACATGGGGATCGAAGTATTTAATTAGAGTAATGTTATTTAAACAATCATTTCTTGTGATAACTTGTTGGACAATCAAATTATACAAAGAAATTTAGGTAGTGACACAAAAATAAAAGCAAAAGAGAGAGAGAGAGTATGAGAGAGTTGTCAAAAAATGGTTGTTCAAATATCATTTCTCATTTGATTATAAATTCAATTCTCAACTCTTCTATCTTTTTTTTTTCTTCTAAGCAGGTAGAAAGACACACTATATTCCCGTAATTGACACACATTAAAACTAAGTGAATAGAAAAAGAGAAATGATATCTCCGTGAACATAATACAGTTGGCAGGGACAATGCATTGTTATATGTAGGGGTCGGGGTCTGAACTCCGAACGCTCCACTTATTCACCTTAAAGGTGAATTATAGTCACTAAGCTACTTAACCAACAAAAAAATATTACATTTTTACAACTATTTTTAGACAACTATCTCTCTTTATTATTTTTGTTTTCGTACCAATGCCTACATTTCTTGGTGTATCTTTGATTGTCTTATAAGATGTCACAAAAATAGTTGTTTAAATAACATAACTCATAGAAAAATTGCTCTTTGAAATTGTTAGCATCGATTAAAATAATCTCTGATTATTTTAAATTGTCAAACATATTGTTCCTGTCAAGCAGTGGCGTTGCCAGGACCCTGGGTTAGGGGGTTCAAACTTTCGAACTTTCAATTTTTTTATCATGGGTGTGTATATTGCTGCCATATTGATATGAAAATTGCAAATATATTCATAAACGTCTCTTTTATTAGTCATTTTAATCGTCGAATTAGTTTAGATAGTCAACTTTATTCTAGAATATGTTTTGTTATTGTCCAATTTAATCTATAAAATTACTAAAAACACATATGCACTAAGGATGTGTCAACAATTTCAATACATTTAGAGAGTATGATAAGAGTGTCTAACATACATTCATGACACGAAAACTAAAGAGATACAACCAAATATTTAAATCTGTAAAAAAGAGAAAGTAGAGGTGCAGAAGTGAAACGATCTTTGAGATAAGGGTGCAAACTTAAATTTCCAGGGGATTCAAAGTTGAAATTGAAAAGATTTGTAGGTGTAATTTTAAGAACCCAGGGGGTTCAGCTGCATCCCCTGAGATGCATGTAGCTCCGCCAATGCTGTCAAGGGCGATGTATTTTCTGTATTTTTAAAAAGTAATCCCTCTTTGTCATTGTTAGCTTACCTCAGTTGATTTGGACAATGCATAATATATGCAAGGTTCAGAGTTCAAACCTCGGCCACTACCAAAAAGAAAAAAGTAATCCCTCTTTCCTCTTCCTTTCCTTTCCTTTCCTGCCTTTATGCTCCAAATCCCATCTCCTCTCTGACAACTACTTAGTGCTTACCTCATGTCTTAACTTGCTACTTATCCTTAACCGCCCCCTATCGAGCTGGATTTCTTAGACGTATTTTCTTACCCTTCAGCTCACCCATGCATCTAAGGGTACCATCTCCTTAAATAGTGAGAAGTCTCCATTATTTAGGACGGGGGTATGGAACTATGTATCCTATAATGGTCCACAACCCTCCAAGGACGAGGCTAAGTATTACGTGAAGTGATTTATAAAACTGGCATTCAAGATAGGACTAAGGTGTGGAGCCACATACCTTATAATAGTTCGCAAATACTTGGTTAATTGTTGATTTATGATCAGGAAAAGTTCCAATTGGATGCAAGTAGGTTTACAAAACTAAATACCACTCTGATAGTCCTCTTGAAAGACATAAAACCCGGTTAGATGCAAAGGGTTATACTCAAATGGATTAAGTTTATTACTTTGATACTTTTTTATCGGTTGCAAAAATGATGACAATTAGAACATTATTATTTGTCCTTTGTGCCAATAACTATCCCTTATCAATTGAATAAATTGAATTTTAAGTTGGTTGAGAATTGGTTCCTTATCTAGCAAGTTATTAATGCATCAATTTCATTTATATAGATGTGTGCAAACGTCTTAGTCTATATAATTTGTTTTACTAAAAAAATTATAATATTAAGATTGTGAATAGATATTATATATACATGTATGAAATTGATGTGTTCAAAAATAATTAAGCAATCCTAATAAAATCAATTCAAATATTAACATGCTTGCCAATTGGAACTTAGAATTGTGAATAGAAATATATGTAATAATAATTTCATTCATAAAATTTAGGCAAAATTACTAATATAGTTCTTTAAGTTATTTTATTGTAATAGATTAGTCGTTTAAGTTTTTTTTAACGTGATCTTTTAAGTCAAAACCGTGTACACCATTGTCCTTTTGTACAACTTCCTTTACATAAACATTCACGTGATCATTATTGGATTGACGTCGATTAGTATTTTTATTTAACTTTTTTTTGAAAAATAAAATTTTTAAACCCATATAATATTAATTTTCCTAACTAATAATATTAAAAAAATTGTACTTAAAAAAAAAAATCTAATAATTTGAAATGAGCAACAACAATAAATAAATATAGGGAGAAGAAAGCAATAATACAATTGTTAAAAGTAGCATGGAATAGTCTTATATCAAATGTATTTATTACACATGCAACAACCAAACTGGCAAAAAAAAATCATTTTAATTACTACAAATTATAAGTCTGAAACAAGAGGAAACTCGCAGAGGTGGAGCCCACATTGCCCTTCTTTTATTCTCATTAGTAAATTCACCAGCTATAGTGCTGTTAATACAGAAGAAGAAAGAAGTGCCATGCTATCTTCTTCTTTCTCTCAGTCATTCATACTCTTTAGAACCTGATGCTGCAATACAGAAGAAAACATGCAAATTAAGTTATATAAAAGAACTATAAATATATATGCTCATGAAGGGATACTATGTTTGAAATAAAAAAATTGCCCAAGTCAAATGAAAATTGAGATTATTTTATAATATTTTTTATTAATTTTATGGTATTAATTCCATTTTGATGATTGGCCAAAATTGTATAAGTCACTCATAATTTGTTTCCACTTATTTTATACAATATAAAATCTGTTTTAATAAATAAAATGATACACATATATTATATTAAAAAAAAAATGATACATATTTGACCTCCTCCAATTATCATTTCAATATCTCACTCTCACTTAATTTTCGTCATCATCTTTTAGCTTGGAGGACACTTGTTCAATTTGAGAATATTATTATATGAAATAAATATTATTTTTCTCATTCCATTGTAAATATTGTTTTTTGTTCCACTTCATTTTATTTAGGCATATTTAATAAGTTATTTGGTATTTTTTTTTAAGGTGAGTCATAGACCTCCTACTTAAAACTTCTTCAGGTACTTTAGATCTCACTTAACAGCTAAAGAAATGCATGACAAGAGTTACACACATATATAGGGTTTTGTTTTCCCTAACGATATTCTTTAAAAAATTTCAATTAAAAAATTATTCACTAAAAAAGTCGAACACTTTAATTTTTTAGTATTGAATATGCAAGTTTCAAACTTTCAAGATCATTAACCTGCTACTTTAGATCTTTAAAGAGTATTCTTAAAAAACTCGTTAGCGTTTCTCATATATGTAATTAAGGAGTGAGATATAAAACATACCTATTACAGTTGGTAGAAGTGCTAAACTTATAGGGAATGTTAACACCACATTTGCCAGGGAGAGCAGCAGCTTGGTTGTTATTCAAGCGAGCAATGTTACCAGCAGCCCTTTTCAAGCAGTTGCAAGCAGTCTTGCGGGCGGGGCCGGTGTTGGCGGCACCGTTAAGTTTCTTCACTCCACCACAGCATGCTGCAGATGGACCAGGACCACCTTGAAGATAAGTAATACATGGAGTAAGGAAACCAACTACTTGTCCACATGTGACTGCCTCTGCCATTGGTGCACTAACCACCACCATGCACATAATTGCAGCCACAATTGCAACTCTCAAACTTGCCATTGTTTCTCTAGGGAAGAATTGAAATAGAAATTACAATTTGCTTTTGGTTTGTTTTGTAATGTTTTTGGTTTGCTTTGTGAGTATTAAGTGTTTGTAAGGTGTTGGTTTATATAGAAGATAAGAGAGAAGGTATTTGGTTATGTGTTTGGTTTCAAATTAAATATTTTGGAATTGGTTGTGTATCTTAAATATTGTAAGTGAAAAGAAAGTGCAAAAAGTTTAAGTATTTTTTTAGTTTTTATGTTAAAGATGGGGAACAAATTATGTTAGGGAGGATCCTCTCCAGTGGAAAACTTCGCAATTTTCTACTTGAGTGAATAGAAAAATTGTTCTTTGAAATTGTTAGCATCAATCAAAATAGTTTATGATTATTATAAATTGTCAAACATTTCTCTCAAATTTTAAAAGGTGGGTTAAAATAGTTTCAATTCATCTGTAAAGTTATTATGATATGACACATGATCTCAATATACAACCCTTCTACATTAGTTTCACAATAATATCACTGCACTAGAGATTATTTGCTTATGAAATTTTCGTCAATTAATGATAAATTTATCTGTAAGAAGATCTAAATTTAACCGTCAAATTAATCCGTAATAAACCGACACTCATATAAGATTGATGTAAAATATGACATGTTCACCTAACGTGTTAGGTCATAGTCACTAACAGCGCTATTCAACCGATGAACAATTTTATTTTTTATTTTTGAGAGATGATGAACAATTTTATGACATTTTATACTTTTAAAGATGTATTTGCTAAATTGATATCGGTTTTAATTTTTATCTCAATTATTAGATTGATGACATGGACACGTTTAAAGGCATGTGCTTGAAGTTCGTTGCCTTTGAATAACTCTTGAAACACCAAATCAACACCAATATCTCAATTATTAGATTAGTTTTTTTTTTTTTTTGTGACAATCTCAATTATTATAGATTGAGTTTTACTGTTCAAATTTTAACAGAATATTGATGTTTATAATTTGTCGATTTTGAGTCAAAAAGAAAAAGATTTTTGTCGGTTACAGTTCAATTTCTCTGACCATGCTGAACAGAAAAAGATTTTGTCGTCTTAATTATATAACTCATTATACAAATTTGTTTGTGCCCAAATATAAGATCTTATACTCCCTTCCTTATAAAACAAGATTTAGTTTTATTACGTGCATTATTCACCTAACATATTTTGATTATATTTTTCTACTATCATATAAAAATAAATGATGACGTAAAAGATTTTGGTTGATTTGTTTCGATAAATATTTTTAAAATATTAAAGATATTAAGTTTAAATGGGTAACAATAAGCAATCATAAATTGCTTATTAAAGATATTTAGGATTACATAAATTGGATGAAAGAAGTCTCTCAATATCATTTGATAAACAATCATCATCAAAGAGAAACGGTGTATAGGGGATGGAGGAAACCTTTAAATGATAAAAATTGTTGTTTTTGCATTAATTTTTTTTTTTAAAATCATATAGAAAATACAATGTTATTATCAACAACAGTTAACTATTGTTCGATCTTTTCAACTGTAGTTAACTATCATTTTACATTAAAACAAAAACAAAACAAAAAAAACTCCAACGATGCTTAAGTGTCGTGGAGCATGAAAATTTATTTTTATAAACAGTAACAATGGCACTTCACAAGACTTTCATGAGTCAACACAACATTTTCACTCTAGAGAAACAATTAAACATCCTTGTGTTATGGATTGTTGTGTTATGGATTGTTCTTCTTTGCTGCATAATATTGTTTTGCAGAAAAATAGTGTTGACATGTGGAGATGGCTTATCGATCCTATTAACTGTTACTCTGTTAATGGGACATATCACTTTCTCACGATGGCGGAGCCTTCACGTGACAGGGTTGTGTATGCAGATATTTGGTATAAGCATGTCCCATTAAAGGTTAATGTGTTTGCTTGACGTCTTCTCCGCAACAGACTTCCTACCAAAGATAACCTTATTCAGCGGCGCGTTCTTCCAATTGACGACAATGTTTGTGTCAGAGGTTGTGGTTCTTTGGAGACTGCGGAACATCTTTTCCTAGACTGCGACATCTTTATAAATGTGTGCTCATTTCTCTTGAAGTGGCTACACATATCCTTTGTCGCACCAGCTACAGTTCACAATCATTTTCTTCATTTTGGTCACATGGCAGGGTTGCCGAGATTTTTACATTTATTCTTCTGCATAATTTGGCTAGCATGTGTATGGGTTATTTGGAAGGAGCGGGACAACCGGGTCTTTAATCAAAAGGCACTAGACTCATACGCTATTTCAGACAAGGTTAAGCTCCTCTCTTTCACTTGGATAAAGGCTAACTTGTCTTCTTTTATGTTTGTCTACCATGATTGGTGGCGCCACCCTTTATCATATATGGGTATTTTTGTGTAATCTTCATTTTATCTTCATATCCTTGTCTGGTTTTCACCGTGCTCTTTTTTGAAGCACAAAAGACATGACTTTGTAATTTATTGAAAGTGGTTCTCTTTTGCACACCTTATGCGAGATGAATCACTTTGTTGGTTAATATCATATTTCATTTTAACCTGTTAAAAAAAAAAAAAAAATCCTTGTTACAATTAATCCCTAAAAAGAATCATTGTTACAATTACAATCAAAGAAAAGGTTGTCTAAAAATTTGATATGAACGTTACCTAAAGATGTCCTAGATAGTACTGGCTCTGTCTCATTTTAATAGTCAATTTAGATGTAGAATTTAATTTTCATATCTAGTTCAATCTTGAGTGTCCTGTCCTTCTCAGTATAATAGCCTCAAATTATTTGGGTAGTTGTACTCTATTAATGGACGAGGTATGGTTTGGCGATTGTATAGTAGCCTCAAATTATATAGTAGTTGTACTCTATTAAATTATGTTTGGTACATGGTCTTTCATCTTTCACACATGGCTTAATCCTCTTGAGTGCAGTTGGATCGGACGATAAAGGCAATGCCATTTCAACCTATCTCTTAATTGATGGGCAATGATATTTATACGATCATTTGTTACAGATTTTAAAATAACCTTTTTACTCTTTTTTTATTGTAAAAAAAAATAAAGAGAACAAGAGATGAGCAAGAACAAAATGATAGTATAAGAGAAAAAATTATCTTAAAATAATCATACAAATATACAATTTAAACGTTTGTTTGATTAATATACATTGTAAATGTTAGTGTACAAAATTTTACACGACATCGAATAATGTGTCAACAAATTAGTTATGTTTTCCATATTGCGTTAAATTATTGAAAAGTGCAAAGGATGATGGATTTTTGAATGGTTAACAATTTAGTTATGCTTTAGAAATGCTTAAAGATGAACAAAATCGAGTCCTACTGATAACCTTAAAAGATTCGAAGGAAGATTTGGTAGAGTGAGTTCTATACAACTATATTGATAAGAAACCATTTAATATTTAGGTTAAGATTGACGTTGGGTTTTCTAGTATATTTGCATTCATGCTTGATGTTTAGATTTTGCTATATGCTTTATCTTTAATACTTTTGTTATTTGGCATTTGGTATTTTGCTTTTGGTTGGGAATTTTGTATTGATATTTATGCAACTTTACTTTATATTTATTTTCATTTGGTAATGTCATTGTTTACCATCTTTATATTCTAATATTGAATTATTTCCAAAGTCTTTCAATTTAATTTATGATAATGTTTTACATAATAATTTATAAATTTTCATTTGGTAAAAAAAAAAAAAAAATCAGGTCTTTATAAAATTTAATTTTTTATAAAAAAAAATGTCTTTTATTTTATATATGATAATTGTAATAAAATTTCAAAGCTCTTTTAAAAGTATTTTGCCAAACAAATTTTAACTTAAAAGTACTAATTAAGTTGAAAAAAACAACAAATACCAAACAACTTTAACTTCAACTTCAAAGTTTTAATTTTCAACTTTATTCTAAAAGTGATTTTTAGACCTAAAAAAAGTAGGGCCAAACACATCCCTATGTATGAGATATAAGAAGTCATGTATTTTAACTCATTAAATAACGTAGTAACATATTATTAAATTGTATGTTTTGAACTTTATAGTGTATTATTTCCTCCGATTATTATTATAAAAAAAATCATTTTTTAAATTCATTTAATAAATGATATATCTAGTTTTTATAATAGACCAGGTATATTATTTTTTCAATGAATTAAAAACAATTTTCTTTTGACAAAAAAAAAAAATCTATAATAGTGACTAGATGAAGTATAAATTAAACTTTTTAGCATTAAACTTTAGGGAAAAAGTTTTTCATAAGAGAGAGCCCAAAACAATACTATTTAGACACACTCACATAAACAAAATTTAAATAAAAATTATTTAGTGCCACCAATAGACATTTTTTATTTTTTTTTAGTCGTGTGTTCAAATTTTTTATTTGGATTTAAGCTCAAGTAAGTATTACTCTACACGACAAAACCTTTTAATGATTCACGGATTTTATTATCTTTCAGATCTCTTGTTGCTAAGAAAATAAATAGATTATTCTTTCAGATCTCTGGTTGCTAAGAAAATAGATCATCATGATAATCTTATGTTATTTATAAAATTTAGAGTAAATTACACTCCCCTCCCCTCAAAGATGTTTGAATTACACTCTCCTCCCTTTTTAAGTTAAAATATACACTTCCCTCCCCTCTTATTCAAAACATATTAGAAAAAATTTCACTCCCCTCTCCTAAGAGAAGCTTGAATTACATCCCCCTCCCCTCTTATGTTAAAATCTACACTTTACTCCCTCAATATTCTTTTTTATTATTTCTAATAATCTAGCAAAAAATAATAATTTATCACACTTAAAAAAAATAGTATTGCGGGTCTATTTTAATATAATAAAAAATTGAATACATATTTTTTCCTATTTTTTATTCACAATTTCATTAACATGTAGTTTTAAACCCTATTATAAAATATGAAACAACCCAAAACAAAATTAAAATATGTGAAAAATTACTAAAATCATCAAAGCATGATTATTTAAAAGTTAATTTTATACTCTAATTTATAAAATCAATAGCAATATATTTAAATTTAATTATCATTGACATTTAAACTTAAGAGGGGAGGGGAGTGTAATTCAAGCATCTTTGAGGGGAGGGGAGTGTAATTTACTCTAAAATTTAATCAAAGATTATTATAGTTGAAAATTGAACTTAGGATTTCTCAAACAGTTTGACCTTATTTAAACCTCGTAAAACACTACATTGCTGCTCTATTGCAATTATGGTAGCAAATTCTACTAATTTTGTTTTTCGTTTTATTATATGTTGGTTAAGGTTATCTTTATGCATTAAAAAAATTATTAATCAAATTTATTTATTTATA
Organism: Medicago truncatula; assembly: GCF_003473485.1. Taxonomy (NCBI): domain Eukaryota; kingdom Viridiplantae; phylum Streptophyta; class Magnoliopsida; order Fabales; family Fabaceae; genus Medicago; species Medicago truncatula. Next base: position 10,726,830 of record NC_053045.1, read on the forward strand.
TGGCAAAATAATATCTATTAACTACAATGTTTTTTATAGAAAACTTTTAGTAAATTATTATAATAGTTTTAAGAGTTTGAAACTTGGATCTTTTTAAAACTTCTTCGATGTCCTTTCAATTCATTCATCAATCAAGCTACCTAACAATTTTAAAAGTTACATAACTCATGCACCCTTGAAGTAGGAGGTATGGAATTGAACCATGGAAATTAACATAACACTGACTCACCAATCAATATTAGCTTATAAAAATGGTAAATAGAATAAAAAAAAGCCTCAACCATATTTCTTTATTCAAAGACATTTTGAAAACAAAATGCAACAAATTTTAACTTCAAGTAATGACAGAATATAAAATCTCAAAACATCCCGAATATGTCGCCCACAAGGCAACATCACTGTCTGGGTTTGCGATCAAGCTGCAGGGGAAAAAACCCGCAAGCCCAAACCTGTGGAAAAGGGCCCAAGCTCGGGGCTGTTACCACATAATATTGACCATTATTTTTCCCATTCTATGAGCTTCTCGCGCACCCTATTCAGATTCTAAAATCCAAAATTTGGAGGTTTTATGGGATTTTTATGCAGTTTGGATTTTAGAATCCGAACTGCATAAATCCGAACTGAATAGGACATGAGAGAAGCTTATAGGATGGGAAAAGAAACATTCCATAATATTTAAGTTAAGGTTACCAACACATTTGATATTATACACGCACACAAGTATCACACCATATGTAGTATTCTTTGATAGACAAAAAAAAAATCAAAGTAATGCTAATTTTCCTTCATATAAATCAACTCCTTCTACGACTACAATTCCTATCCTCATTGATACATTGGTTATATGCATATTGTGTTGTAAAATATCTACACGTTCTCAATTAAACTTCCTAAATTAAAGCTACCTTTCTATCCACACTACATTGATGATCCTTCTATGTGAAATCATTTCATCAAACTTTGGTGATGCTCATAGGAAAATTTTAAGTTTAGGAAGGCAATGACTCAATATTTTCTTTAACATTTGGTGTAATGTTACATGATCCATTATTATTTTGATGTACTGGACAGTATTTCCTAAGAACCCTACCTTTGTTTTGCCTCCACCATTCTTCTGCTTGAGTGTCAGTGAACCTTCTCTTACTGCATTCAAACGATGAATAAATATAATATTTAGAGAGAAATAGAAATAAGAAAGGTAAAAAAGACCGAATAAAAGTCAATTAAAAAGTATCTAGAGAACACAACTATAGGACCAGCTACATGAATCATGCCATTATAGTGTATCCAAAGTCACAAAAAATGTTATAACTGAATCTCTGAAGTTGAAAAACCCGATTCCTATTTAAAATTTTAGGGACCTAGCGACAAAGTATTTATTTCGTAAAAAAAAAAACAAGTGATTCAAAATTTTAGAGAACCAGTTACAAAATATTGACTAGTTCAAGAACCTAATAACAAACATTTTTAGTTGAAGAACATATTTAAAAGACTTGCATACACTTTTGGCCCCTTATTTTTCAAATTTACTAATTTGGTCCCCTATTTTATTCTATTTTTACCAATCTTGTCCCACAAATATTATTTTTGGAGAATTTGATCCCTGCACCATTATAATTACACTTTTGATCCTTCAATATTGCAGTCTTTTTGGATCTTTTGGTCTCCAATTGTGGGGAGCCAAAAGTTCTAAAATGCAAGAAATTAGAAATCAAAAGTTCAATTAAAACAGTGTAGAGACAAAACTGTTAAAAATAATACATTTGAAAATTAAATTCATGAAAAATAAATAGGGGAGCTAAAGTTGTGAATTTGAGTAATTAGAAACGCTAAAACTGTATTTAAGATTATTTAAAAATTGTCAAATATTTCAAGAAAGGACAGAGTAATTAATATAATATCCCTTGACTGAGATACATGCGCATATACCAACAATCATAAACAGAAATGGAGAAATATAACTCACCTGAATTTAACTCTTTTAAATATTTTGATTCCATCAGCCCGTAGCGTGAGCAACGCATAAACACCAGATTGAAATTTTTCAAAGAATTGTGTTTCTGGCGGTCTCTCATGTCTTGAACTGTCCAGCGATGTTGAACTATTTTCGGAGTTTTGGGGTGACACCTCTTCTCCAACACTAAATTCACACGATCCATTACTTTCTTGACGAATATTTTTTTCAGACTCAGATTGATCAACTCTTGCAGTCTCATCAATTTTTTCAGGTATGTGCTCTTGAGGTTTAGAAATCTCACTATCTGAGATAGTTGTATCGGTTGAATTACGTTGCTCAGACTCCAGTGATGTTGAACTATTTTCGGAGTTTTGGGGTGGCACCTCTTCTCCAACACTAAATTTACACGATCCATTAGTTTCTTGACGAACATTTTGTTCAGACTCAGATTGATCAACTTTTGCAGTCTCATCAATTTTTTCATGCATGTGCTCTTGCGGTTTAGAAGTCTCACTATCTGAGATAGTTGTATCAGTTGAATTACGTTGCTCAGACTCCAACGTTGGTTTATTAATTTCTTCAACAAAATTTCCTTCATTTTGACAATGGTCAACTCCTACAACATTAGCATTGCTTTCTATTCTACGATCTTCTAGTTCAAAATTGCCACTATTTGAGGTAGATATATCAATTGCATGTTGCAAAACCTCTAACTTTGATTGACCTAGACAAGAATCAGCTCCTACAATGACAGCATGTTCTGCTGGTCCGATATTTTCTAATTTAGACGAGTCATTATCTGCGGCAGATTTGTCAACTCGAGTTTGGATAGTACTCAACATATTATCTGCTGGTCCGATATTTTCTAATTCAGATTCCGAAAATTCTTTTAGAAAATCTTCAACTCGAGTTTGGATAGTACTCAACATATTACTTTCCGGAATATCTGCCGGTAGCTTCTCAGTCATTTCCTTCAACTGAATAAAATAAAAGATAAGTCTAGCTATTTAAGACAAGGAACAAAAAATCCTTATTCATTATATTTTTTTTCTTTATGAAATCCATCTTCTTTTATTTTTTTCCCATTCAGTTTATCATTAAGTTTATGTCACTCATTAAAATATAAGGAAAAATTGCACCGTCCTTCCTAAGGTCTCTTCCATAAGGTCTTTTTAAATTGCACTCACACCCCTCTAATTTTTTTAAAGGAAAATTAATATCTGTTACATATTTCTCTAACCGACACATATTCCTTTCTACTTAAAGGAGTTCGATCTGGACTGCGACATAAAAGTTTTTGATGGTGCCCGCAATATTAAAGATCAAGACCCAACTACAACCATTATCGCAACCGATATTTAAAACCACGCACGTTAGAGCTTTGTTAAACGGGGAAGCAATCATTCTTAGTTGCCCCATAATTTCTAATTGATACATAAATCTTTCACTCGATAACTCTATATATAATCTTTCAACAGGATTCCAACACTATTTCTGACATAAGAACTAATGCATCAATCTGTCAAACTCAGAAATTAGGTCAAGCAATTTAGGCCTACAGTCCAGTGGTTGATCAAATCATAACTGCCATGTTCTCTCACAATAATTACTCTCACCTGAATATCCATCCAACTTTAGCTTCCCCATAATTGCTCATAAGCTCATTTATTCATAAACTCTCTCATACAGCTGGTGGATTCAATTGGCTGTACAAATATAACACTTCGTTCAGTTATTTCATGTCTCTAAATTTTCCTAAACAAAATGAAGACCAGCGAGGTTTGTGTTTTTCCAAAATTAGAGGGGGTGTGAGTGTTATTTAAAGACCTCGGGAAAGGACAATGCAGTGTACCCTTAATAGTAAGTTGAGGAGAAATTATTTAAACTACAAGGTGTTGACTCAATATTTTTGTCACCAAAAATAAGACTCAATATTTTTAACAATATTGTTATCTTGTTCTAAAGCATTTTCGCAAAATATGCAAACAAAGCTTGAACGAGTTCATTGAGACATTGTGGCTAAGACAAAACTCCTATCTAGTTAGTCGAAATCTCTTTGATACCAGTCAATACTGTACTAGAAATTTAATCTTGTGCCTCAAGTGCAAGGTGCAGGCTACCTATCTATCTTCTATCTTTTATACATTCTAAGAAAAGTGTTCCCCTAATGACACATGGTAGAATTTCTCACATCTGTTTCCCATAATTGCATGCTCTTGCACGAGATCTTTACTACTGGTGATTTATATATTCGAGTCAACCCACATATCTTACGACATGATTTCAGATTCCATTTACATTAATTTCTTACAATTAATTCAATAATTTGAGCAATGTCTATTTAAGATACCTGATGTTTTGTAGATTCAATAAACTCTTTTGCTTCTGTATGACTAGAAGATTCCACTGCAACCATGGCAATGGCTTCAGTAGCTTTTTTCTGAAGTTTCTGAATTTCCACATCTCTCATTTCACTTTTCTGCTCCAAACTTCGAATCTAAACAAACAAATATGTATTAACTTGTTAATGCGGACACTAGGTTTAACCAACGTTAAAAACTAAAGAAATGTTCGAACATCTATTTGGTGCATCTAAATTCAACATCTTTTTTAAATGGTTAATGCAGTTCTTATATGTTGTTAATAAGGGATTAGACTTGGTTAATAGATACATCAAGTGTTACCTTGATTAACTTTGATTTTCAAGTGTTCAAATCTACATGTAGTTGGAACAAACAACTGAAACTATGGTTAATAAGGTTCAAATATATGGTTAATTAAATTCAATTGATGGTTAATGTGTTATTCAATATTGATCCATCCATAAACCATTCATTCATTCATTCATTGAACTGCTTTAACCATCTAAAATGTTGTCGAATTCAGGTGTCCGAGATTCATGTTCAAAGAACATTTCTTGAATGACATAGGGTGTCATTGCTATTTTACAACGGCAATAAACTTACTTGGCTCTGCAAATCCGAGACTCGTTGGTTCAGAACATCATTAGTCCTTCTCAAACTATTGACAATACCACCAGAAAATCTTGGATTGATAAGGGGTGGAGAAGGGCTTGATCTGTTTGGTGATGTGGAACTTTGTGATGAACTAGGGGGTGTAGAAGGCTTTGCAACACTAGGAATAGAACTCAGTGAACTTGGAAATGTGATATCTTTCAATTGCAAAAGAGACGGAACTAAAGAAGCTCTTACAAAAGAAGTACAATCATGTTCAGTTCCAGGCTTATGATTCCTAATTTCAAGGTATTTCACTGGTTCAGTAGTAGAAGAAAAGAGAGTTCTTTTAGACCTTATAATACCTTGGTCTAATCTTTCATAAGCAGTTGTGGAACAATGTGAAGGAACAGCTTTTCCATTAAACTTGGAAGGATCATTGGTGTCAACAACTTTAAGCTTAGTATAACAGGTATCACACACACGATGAGGTTTATCTAATGTTGGAGCCATTGCAGCTTTGATTGCCTTTTTAGAACTACAATTATGACAGAAAACCAATCCACAGTTATTACAATTGTGCCGTATTCTTGTTAAACCAAATGGTTGTCTACAACCAAAGCAAACAGACTGGTCGGTTCCACTGACGTATTTTTGGTTACATACACAAGATGTGAAGTTTGAACCACATGAGATATTTTTCAAATGCCTATCTTTCAAGGCTAGCACAAGTGTAGGAGATTTTCTATCGTCTGTGTCACCATGTCCTAGTCTTCCATTAGAACCTTTTCCCCATGTATATAATTCGCTTCTTGATGTCACAGCGGCAACATGATGTGCTCCACATGATATTTCCTCAATAAATTCCCCAAGCAACTTATCTTGAACTAAAGTAGGTACTTTTCCAGCAGCATTTGGATTTCCTAATTGACCATTTTCCGTGCTTCCCATTGTAAATACATGACCAGATGTAGTGAGAGCAACAGTCATAGTGTGTCCACATGCTATCTGCTGGAAATTATATTCAATAAGGGGTGAAACACGCGTTGGTTTCAGGTACATATCTTTGTTTCCATGGCCTAAACGAAATTTGTCACCGTCACCCCATGTGAAAAGCTTCCATGATGAAGCATTTGAACCAGATTGAAAAGCAACCTCGATAATAGCTGCAGTGTGCCATACTCCGCAAGCAACCTTAACTGTCTTGAGTCCACTTAATAACTGTACTTCCTTCGGATACATTACACTCTCTTGATCACCATGGCCCAAAACACCAAATGTTCCATCACCAAATGTAAACAATTTTCCATTTGACGTTGCCAATGCTGAATGCCATGATCCACATGCAACAGATACGACACGAAGTCCATCTAAAAAGCCGTTGACACTCTTTGGTATCCAGTGACTAATCTCATTACCATGTCCAAGAAGTCCAACATTATGTGTACCATCACCCCATGTAAAAAAATTATCGCATTTAGACACGGCACTTGTATGAAATTCTCCGCATGCAACAATATCCAAAGTAACAACATCAGGAAACTCAACTAGATGAGGCTTACCAAAATCTTTATCAATTCCATGACCAAGTCTTCCCCCAGATTCTTCACCCCAAGTAAAAACCTTTCCTTCTCTGCTTACTATAGCAAGATGATGTGTACCGGACACAATGTCACGAACATCAAGAACAACAGTTGACTCTAACAGCCTAGGGGTCAACACATCTGTCTTTGAAGGAAATCCATCTGCAAAAACCTCTCCCCATATGTAAACATCACCTTTTGACTCAATATCATCTGCTTCAGATCCTCCACTTGAATTGCTAGGTGTACTAGATGCGCTAAAACGGATAACGTCTACAGCACTTGCTCTTGGTTGCATATTTGCAAGTTCCAACCTCGCATCTGAGTCTGCCTACCAGGAACAATGCCCAAAGTTAACTGTAGTTCTTCATCTAAAGGATGACCATTCTGAATAAGGACAAATATAGATGTGTAAACAAGTATCTGTGATGCACAGTCCCTGATTATACAAAACATTAACTAATTAGAAAGTTCGCATTTCATAGCATGGATTCATACAAATGCAAAATTTTAACAAACTGAGTAAAAGTAATCACCAGTTACGTATTCACTCATTCAATTGAAATAATTTCAAAAACATTCCTGGAGTTATTAGGATCAAGATTTTTACATATTTGACCCTAAACACCACACAAACTTAATTGAAATTTGACATAAACTATATACTTGGAAACCAACATTTAAGTGCAAAGAGAGAAAAATGAAAAGTCAAGTGTTATACAGCATTTACGATTTAAAATTCTCTTTTCAATACTATGTTATGTGGGATTTAACCAAATAATAGCGTTAAAGAGAGAAAGTCCATGAATATATTGACATTTCTCACTCTCTACTTCTATTCATAAATGGAAAATACAACAAATGCATTTGTCAATTAATTTTCTTTCTTCAAACCAAATTCAATATTTATAAATACATTATGGAAGTCAATTTGTTTTCTTACCCAATCAAGCAACCATACCCTGTTATTATAAACAAGTGAAAATGAAAGATAATCTGTTTCTGGTAGCAAATTTCATCTGAAGAAAACCTGCAAAGTTGTTACAACAAGCATAAGATGTCTTTAAGAGTTTGTTAATATGACCATATATATATAGCCAGAATCCTAAGACCGAAAATCAAATTATTAGGATTAGTTTCTTTTGTATGAGAAAGTTGAACTGTCTCATCCTAGTAAAGACATTAAACCTATAATTGTGCATACAGAGATATCATATACTCGACATTTAGTTTAAAATTGCGGTCTTCAACCGCAATTGCAGCCACAGTATAATGGTTCTGAGGTCTACGTAATGACATCAAAACCACAATTTTGGCTGCATCCGCCACATTTGCCTGTATTTTACCGCAATATAAAGGTTTGCAGCGTAACCACAACCGCAGTTTAAAACCATCTTTGTGCATATATCTACTCTAGAGGAGGAACTAATAATATCTAATGTTGTAACGTGAATTTAATGTTTTGGTGAAATCTCGCAGTGATAGTCTTCTGAATTTGCAAAATTTTGGCTTTCCTTTCCCCCATTTATTAAATAACAGAATGCCTTTCTTTAAACAATGTGTGTCTACAAACAACAAGAGCAACCAAGTCTTATCCCATTAGATAGAATCAGCTCCATGGATCAAATGACACTATAGTGTTTTATCATAAATCATATCTTTATAGATTCACCCTATGAAGCACTAACACTGACATGTCAACACCGGTAGTAATTTAAGAAAATGGCATAATTGAATGTAATCACATTTTCCGGTGTCTTGTCGGACAAAGACATGCGTGGACACCGGACATGCCATTGATTAGAAGTGTCGGTGCTATAGAGGATCATTCACTTGTGATATTTTCGAAAAAGATCAAAATATTATTAACAAAGTACACAGAGGGGTAATCTAAAAATCTATACACAAAAAGAGCTCTAAGAACCGCCATATACAAACTAAGCCATCAGTTTAATACTCTCAGATTACTACATCAATCATAAAGAAAACAAGGATATAGATTTGTCTCAGATTACCAACAAATATACGCACATCCTTATTAATTACAACCTCTGTTGCATCAACACTTCTAACTGAAGGCGTGTCCGACACTATACTGACACTTGTGATTACATTGAATTATGTCATTTTTTCAAGATTTTTATCCGTGACGGTGTCAGTGTCGTGTCCCGTGTCTGTGCTTTGTAGATTACAACATGATAAAACCCTAATCTGGCATTTTAAACTACAATCATTAAAATACCAAAAATTCCAGAAAAAAATACATAATAATCTCATTTTATTGCTATATCAATTAAATCTGTTACAATCAATCTAAGTGATTTTCACACACATAATAGACATGTATAACTATAAGTACCAGTAATTAAGAAACCTTTGATGAAACTAACTTGTTCAATCTCATGATTCCCATAACTAGCTGGATTTTCCATTCCATCTCAAAAAATGGTATGGAATTTTCCCAATACCAAAATCAACGAACAACAATGGCATCAATCATAAAGATCCTTGATCTTTTTATAATCACTTTGCAATCTCACAACAAAGTTATTAAACCTTCAATAATAATCTTGATAAAATTAAGCTTCAAAGTTCATAGAAATCGAATTGGTGGCATGGATCTGAAAATTTTTGGTTCACATGCATGAGATTATGGAATTAGTTTTGTGAAAAAGGGGATTAGGGTTGATCGGAGAAAGTATGAAAAATTGCAGATGAATGATGAATGAGGAAAGGATGCGAAATGAGAGGAAGGAAACTACGTGTTGTGATTTCAAGCAATATAAGGGAAGTTAAGATTTCGCGCGCCATATTTTTTTTTTTTTTTTTTTTTACTTTAACCCTTTGACTTCTCAGGGGAATGAATCTGATATCCTAGAGTTCGGCCGAAAAAAAAAATAAAGTCAGACAAGAATAGTTTAATTTAAAAATCAAATTCGGATTCTCTTGAACAAGTTGTTTTTTGGAAAAGTTCATTAACCTTTTGAATTCAATTATTTGGTTTAGCGTGTGATTCTTACCTTACTTGATTTCATGTGGTTCTTACATCACATGGTTTCTACCAATAGAGGTTGTATTTAGTATAAGAGGTTGGACTACCAAACGTGGTGTAACACTCAAGGCTGACGAGGGTGGGGAGTGGTCGCGGATGCACAAGGCATGAGCTTTTGAGAGCTTTTAGACGAACCGAATCACATCGGAATGAGAAAGATCATGAGGCATTGCAGGTATGGGACTGCATTGTTGAATGAAGGCTTATAAAAACCTTTGATGAAACCTATAACTACCCGTAATTAAGAAACCTTTGATACGTTAATATTATAGAGTTCGGCCGAAAATAAATAAACTTTGACAATAATTATTTAACCAATTAAACAAGTGATTTTCTTTCGTGAATTCATTAATCATTTTAGTTCAATTACATGAATTGTGGTCATTGGATGGTTGATGACCTGTTTTGCAATTGCATTCCTTATATGCACATCATCAATATCTTAACTCAACACAAGGATTTTTTTTTATTAATCGAAATCGACAATTTCATCATTTAGCCACTATTATCCTTCCTAATTATCAAACCTTGTGATAACAAGCATCTTCAATTATAACACTAGTGGAGACTTCTTTATTTGGGAGGCTGTTGTATATGGTATGTAGTGTTACCTTTTTTCTCCAAACGATATTAAATTCAAAGTCACTTGCTAGCATCTTTGGCGATTAAGAAATAATTTTCTCTTTAACAATCAAACTTAGTCTTCTTAGAAAGTTTCAATCAAATTCAGTCCTCAAATGATGTTATTGTGGCTGTCTTTTAGTCGAAAAAGAAGTTGTTGAACCGCGGTTAGTGAGATGGCATCCTCCTTCCATGATATTGTTAAGATAAATTTTGATGGGAGCTCCTATGCTAATTGATAAGTACCAGATTTTTGGTTATTTTACATATTTATTCACGATACGCATTAACTTGTTTTACAAGTAATATCAAGAAAACCAAGAAATCATACATATATACTTATGCTTATAATACCAGTTAAGTTCATTTTACCTATTTTCCTTCAATTTTTGTAGGTTTTTGAGCTTAAAGACCAAGACTGGTAAAGAGCAATAATTCTGAGTCAGCGCGCATTTGCTAAGCGAGCCAGGAGCGTATCAAGAAAAAACAAACTAAATTTCAAAGTTGCAAGACAAGAAGATTCGCCAGGCAAGCAAGAGCGAGAGCTTAAAATGAGGAATTCTAGAGAGTTTTTGGGAATTTTCAATAACAGATTTGTTAGGTGAGAAACAATTCGCCTAGCGAACCAAGGCAGTTTTAGTGACCTGTTTGATAAGATGTAATTTCCCTTCATCTAAAGAAATCTTATGTTCGCTAGGTGATCCAAATTCGCTTAGCAAAAATCCGCTTACCAGAATTCTTTTGAAGGGATCATTTCATACCTTTGCCCCAAGATTTGTTGCAGATATTAGAAGCTCATAAATATAGGCATGGAGAGAGAGTGATCTAAAGGAGAAGGCTACATCAAAGGAGATCGAGAAATCAGCTTCGATGTCACATCTCTTTTTTTCTTGTTTCTTATTGTAAGGTTATGTTTAACCATTGTTGGGATTAGGTGTAGTAGTTATGAATCTTATACTTGATATGGCTGGTTATATATAAATTAGGCTTATTAGATCGTTTGGTCCCTTATTTAATTTCATGTTTTCATTTTGGTACCACAATTAATAAAAATTGCATTTTAGTCCCTCATATTTTCCTCCGTTTGTCAAATAAATCCCTTCCGTCAAATAAATCTCTTTTCCGTTAGTAGCCCACGTGGCAAGTATAAAAAAGCATTTTTTTTTAGAAACCTAGCATTATGGTTCCTCATCTTCAACCTGCCTCTTCCCTCTCTGCAAAATCCCATCTTCTCTTCTAATTAATCAAACCCTATTAAACCATAAACCCAAAATCACAAATCAAAATCATACAGTAGAAAAAATCAATTTTTTTTTCACCACCGCCACTTCTCTCTTCCACCACCACCACTTCTCTCCCTCCCTCCATTGCTTCACTATTCATCTGTTCACTATTTTTTGCTTCTTCCTTCTTGTTTCTTTTTCACTTCTAATTTTCGGTTTGAGACTCCCTCTTTTGGTTCACTTCTTAAAACCTACAAATCATTAACTATTAACTCTCATTGTTTTCATTTTCTGGGCTTAAGAAATTTGGGGGAAATTGAAATTGGGAAAAAAAAAAGGTTAGGGATTTGGAGGGTTTGATTTTAGGATGCATTGATGAAGAAATTGAATTTTGGTGTTGATTTTAGGGTTGATTTTCATATCTGAGTTGGATTCTGAAAGTGGAATCTGTTGAAGGGTAACAACAACTGTAAAAAAAATCATCATGAATGAAGGTGCAGCTGCTTCTTTCTGTGCTTTAAATGCTATACACAAACTAGAATTGGAAGGGAAAAAAGTAGCAACAATTTTCATCACTTCACAATCCATTTCAATTAATGAAGTTTTTCTTTTCAATTTTATGGCAATTGTTTATGGAAAGGAAAAATTATATAGAGATTGATGGAACTTAACAGAGATTGAAGGCAATTGTTTATGGAAAGAAGAAGAAGAAAATTATACATAGAAAATTTGATTTTTTTATTCCTCCAGCGATGTGAATTGGAGAGAAATGAAAAATTTGGGAGAAGAATTGCAAGAAAGAAATAGAAGGATGAAGTGTCGTGTGTGTGTGTGTTTTTTTTTTTTTGTTTTAATTTTTTATTTTATTTTTCTGGGTTTAAATGAGTATGAAGATGGATGAAGGTGATGAAGATGAAGAAGAAATAGAAGGAATAAGATGAAGAAAATGAAAGAAAAATCATGTGTTTGTGGTCTATTATAAGATTAAATGGTCTTGCATGATCCAAGGGCCTATTTTGTTTCAAAATGATCTAAAGGCTAAAATTAAATAAATTAATAAGGTGTACGGTGGACCATCTATAATGTTGGTCCACCATAGACATTTGGGGGTTAAAGTTAACTGTCATGGATTTATTTGGCAAACGGAGGAAAATGTGAGGGACTAAAACGCCATTTTTATTAATTGTGGGACCAAAATGAAAACATGAAATTAAATAATGGACCAAACGATCTAATAAGCCTATAAATAACATTTCATTATATCAATATTTTTATTCCCTTTCTTAATGTTTTTTCCAACATGCAATCCGAAAATGATATCTTGACTTGGAAAGTGCTAGAAATATACTTTCTCCGTAAGGGACATGGGTAGAAGCATTTGTGGATTTCAGTTGTGATACATCGGGTTATGTTTACAATCACGTATATTGTCTAACCTTTATGACATTGTATTTGTCAACTGAGCTAGGCATAGGAAGTTAATAAAAATAACGGATATCGTGTCCTTTGTCAGACATGAAAACATACAATAAGGGACAGTTGAAGGAATAATTGAAATAGGAGGAGTATATAATTGATCTAGGAAGGTCATTAGACGATTAGTTATCAAACTTAATCCCGACAATAATATCTCTCTATTCTAGTTTCATTATTTAACTACAAAGACTGATACAAAAACAATCTATCCTTCCATACTAAAAAAACAATATTCGTTGTTGAACGGCTTAAGTATCGCACAAGTCCTTATGAATACGATAATTCTAAATACTTAGTTTTGATGCCGCTATAAAAGCAACTCATTCGTAATACGAGTCTCGTTGGCTTCGGTGCTTTATGAAGAAAGTATTGTGCTTCCAACACGACATATGAGTTGTTAGTTGTCTTTAATGGCATCATTCTTGCTTAGGATTAGGGCTTTAAGAATGAGATTATTAAATTTGATTCCAACATTTCTCGGAGCTTATTTCTACTTACCACACACGTTATTCTAGCAACACTCTTTTTTTAACATCCTTTTTAATATTCACTCTCTTATTGGTTTAAATAATTGTGGATCTATGTTTTGAAAATTGAACTCACACAAAGTGGTAGGACATATATTGATTTCATCCAATAATAGAGTGAATATTAGAGAGTGTTGAAAAGTGAATGTTGTTAGCATTTCTTCTCGAGATAATGATCAATTTATTTTTGTCACACGCTAGATGAATGAAGTTAAGAAGTGGATTGACTTGTTAAGAATGAAGCTTGGTCAACTTCGAACTTGCAAATTTGTTCTATTGGTTTATCATCTATTGTCATGGACGATGATGCTTCTAACATCATCATTTGTCAATTTGTCAAATAAAATATCATCACCACCACACGTACCTTTGAAAGCGTCTAGTAACACATACATTAAAAAGATTTTCAACGTTCAACATTTTTTAAGTCTTCTTTATAGCCCCCATTAAACTTGTCATTGACCATTTCATATAAATTGATTTCATGTCAAACACGGATGCAAACAAAGCACAAAAATACAATGCTACTTTATTATATACACACACTTTATTATATATAGTATTTTTTTAAGTGCCATTATATATATATATATATATATATGAACCATAGAAGAATACATACATAAGCATAACACCATCTTCAAACAAAGAATCATGAAGAGAGTACAATCTTCTGCAGCAAATTATGAGAGTGGTATCATTGGTCCTCAATATCGTGTTCCTCATTTAGTTGACCTATCAATTGTGAGAAATGTCACAACATTAACTGATAATTTCACAGTCAAAGATTTTAATGGCAAAATCTTTTTCAACCTCAAATCCCTTTATGATCAAAGTCTCTTACTTGATGCAGCTGGAAAATCTGTTGTCATGACGCTGCGACGAAAGGTAATTTGACACTAATTTCTTCAATTCCCCACATATTTTGATCATTTTTTATGACAGTGTCAATTTTTTTTAATATCAATGTTAGTAATTAGTTGTTAGATTAATATTTTTTGTAAATTTTTATACAGGCGATGACGGGGCATGATAGATGGCAAGCTTTTCGAGGTGAAAGTACAGAGGTGAAAGATTTGATATTTAGCGTAAAGCGATCAACCATGTTTCAAACAAAGATCAAATTAGATGTGTTCCTAGCTAGTAATGCTAAAGAAGATATTAGTGATTTTAAGGTCAAAGGAAGTTGGTTAGAGCGATCTTGTGTTGTTTATGCGGGTGAATCTCATCACATTGTTGCCCAGGTAATGATCCTTTCTATTTACTATTTCATAGCATAGCATTGTTCAAGGAATTAATTCATATAAACCGTCGGTGTGAAAAAGTTTTATACCATCAATGACTCAAAAACGTATCATTAGATACATTTGATTTTTATCACTCTCATTTTTAAAGTTACACTCGTAGTTGATTGTGATACATTGACAATGTAAAATTTACGTGAAAATTTAACCCCGTAAAAATGTAAGATATTTTTTTTTTATAGAAGCAAGTTTTTATTTAAAATTTTAATCTTGCAAATGCAATTTTATTTGATTGTAGATGCATAAGAAGGAGACTGTTCAAAGTGCTGCGTTTGGCAAAGATAATCTCACGGTTAGGGTGCATCCCAATGTTGACTATGCATTCATCGTAGCAGTGATGTTGATTCTTGACGAAATTAACCAAGACAAAACATGACAACAACAGTAGCAATTGTCCGCAAAGTATAGCTTAACGAATAATATCAAAATTGTTAAGTTGGATATATTTTGTGATTACTTGGATTCGAACCCAAAATTGATATTTTGAGTTTTTAGGTGTGCAAGCTTGAATGACACACCTCTCTGCATATAAGCATTTACTTGGAGAGCTATTAGTTAGGATTTTTTTTTGTTTCAATCAATAAGAGAAGAGAGTTAGTTGAATTTAATTAAGTTGGTTATTTGCCAACTATCTCTAACTTTCAGTGTATATATATACTTATGTATATTCACTCAATTAATAAAATCGTGATTCATTTCTCCAAAATCATTCTATGTATTTTTTTTCCCCCTCTAAATTCTATGTATATATACTTATGTATGTCAATGTTGTTTCAACGAGAAATTAAACTTAGTGCTCCCAAAAACTGATTCGACCTTGATTAAATCTCATTAACCACTTGCAACATGCATGACTCACCCTTAATTCATCATCGACATATTACATATTATTGATATAAATTGTTCAATTAGTGTTATTGATCCCTTCATTTATTTGGAGAGCTAACAAAAATTGATGAATTATATTTATATTTGATATTATCACATAATACTTCAACTTGTGTTAGAAAAATGGGATGGAATGTAAGGAGTATCTTGGTTCTTTTGAGTATCATATAAGTGATTATGTATAAAGTCATTGTTTTCATATAAGCTTTAAAATGTTTTCATAAGTTATCCAAAAGAGCTTATGAGAATAAGCCATAAACAACCTATGAACATGTCACAAGCTGTTTCCATAAGCTATATCAAACAGTTTCACAAGTGCTTATGCATATAGATAAGCTCAAATAAATCAATCCAAACATGCAAATATCCTTACATCTATTGAATAAGATTTGCTATATATACATAACTAAGATAAATTTGTAGACTGAGAATGAAATTGTGCTGACCAACAAAATGTAGGTATGCATGCAAGTAAACGAGGAACCTTTGATGAATATAATGCACAATCCCTAACATAAAAGACCATCATCTCAATATTCTTGGTTCATTTGAAACTTGTCTTGAAACACCATGCCGTCTTCTACCGTTTGATGAAGGATCTAACAGACTAATCTGTACGTTTCTATCCGTTGTCTGAATTTCTGAGCCTATAACAGCAACATTATCAACATTCCTATTTAACAGAGACACAGAAGCTGCTGCAGCTGTAGAAACGGTCACAGCAACAACATCTTGAGCAAGATTCCCTATTACAAGCAACAACAGGATATCTGGATAAGCCATAAGTTTCCATGCTGTTTCGCCAAAAAGATCACTAAAAACAGAAGTGGGTATCAATAAATTCTAAAAATCAGTAAAGCACCTTCACTTTAAATTAATTTTCTCTCTACTTAGTTAGATTTACTATGAGTTATTTTTCTATCGTCATACGAGTTGCTGTCGGCCTTGTGCCGATACAGAAGGAGTGGAAATAAGAAAGAAAATACAGAATGAAAGAAAAGTCTATAACTCTAATGTTAAGCTAATTAGGTGTGATTGTGTTTCGACAGAGCAATGTGTCTTTATTTCGCATAGATGCATGCTTCATTATGTACTACACATGCTTCTAGTTTGTTGCAGATATTGTATGGCTTGAAACTTTGCTTTTATATCAATTTGAAATCCGTTAACCAAAAGAGAGATTGAGACATCCACAGTAGATAGAATGTAAGTGGTAATTTTAGATTCAACAAAACTATTTTATAAGAAGCAATCATGATAAACTGCATGCCGATAATACAACAACTGCCCGCAATGCACATAATCTTATGTGCATAAGCTATAGAATATTAAAGGCTCTTATCCACAGCTTGTATTCAAGTAATCAAGCCATGACCCCAACTGGAGTAAATGAGGCAGGAAAACCCAATCTGAATACTGACCAAAAGATTCAGAACTAGATATTCAAAAGACCAAGATAAATCTAATAAGAACATGTAAAGGGATGGTATGATGACCGATAACCTGAACTTACTCAAGTGAGACACCATACTGTTACAAACATAAGAGGATATTGACAATTAGCAGGCCCTATTTGGATAAACAGTTTAACTTATCATATAAGTGCTTATGTATGAACTATTTATAGAATAAAAGTAAAAGTATAGTCAAACTATTTTCATATAAGCTATATGCTTTTTAATAAGCTGTCCTAAAGAGCTTATAGAAATAAACTAAAACAGCTTACGAACATGTCATGAGTTGTTTTCACAAGCAATATCAAACAGTCTCACAAGTTCTTGTACCAGTAGATAGTAGATAATCCCAAATAAGTCAATCCAAACAGGCAAATATCCTTACATCGATTGAATAAAACTTGATATATTTATGTCAATAACTAAGATGTTATTTGATATTTGTCTTAGACAGCGAATAAAAATTGTGTATGACAAACAAATTGTACTATGCATGCATGTAAACGAGGAACATGTGATGAATATAATGCATGTCCACTTACATAAAAGACCATCATCGCAGTCTTCTTCTTCTTCTTGGTTCATTTGAAACTTGTCTTGAAGCGCGATTTCCTCTTCTACTTCTAGATGAAGAAGGGTCTAGCGAACTAACCTGTACATTTCTATCAGTTGTATGAATTTGTGAGCCTGTAACAGCAACATTATCAACATTATCAACATTCCTACTTAAAGGAGAAACAGAAGCTGCGGCAGCTACAGAATTGGTCAGATCAACATCTCGAGCACGACTCTCTGACTGGTTTGTAGCAGCAACACCTAAAGTTGAATTTCTAGTAACAGCAGGAGGATTTTGCTCTCTGCTTCCTCCTGTATTGTGACCATTGATATATGACTCAAGGTCCTGGACTAATCTTTCAGCAGAATCCATGGCAGAATTTAATGCTGATGAAAGTGACGAAAACGAAGAAGCTCCTTGCTCTAGCAACCTTGAAACCTGTTGAGAACCACCATGTTCATTATTGTCGGTCTGCGTGCGAGACTGAACAGGCAAACCATTGTTTCTATCAGGTGTGGTACTAGTAGGGCTTTCTAACTGAACTTGCTCTCCAAATCCACCAATTCGGTTCTGAAACCGCCGAATACTTTGGACAATAGAAGAAGAAGATGCTCCTTGGGTTAGCAACTTCTGTCTAATACTCTCAACTCTAGGTGCCTTAGGTCGAGGAGGAACTCTTAAACCGGCTTCTTTCATTTCCATCTGACAATCACCGCCGCCATTTCCATGCCCATATATTGGAATAATACCCGATTCAGTAACCTCTCCTTTACAAACAGGACATTCCTTCGCTTTTGAATAGGCATACGATAACTGATAGAAACACGGCCAACAAAACAAATGACCACAACATGTCAAAACAGGATCTCTTGCAATATCCAAACAAATATTACAATCAAAGAAATTCCCACTACTCTCCTCCACTTTACCATTATCAATCTCTTCCATCCCTAGAGCTTTTGCTATCAAATGCGAACTTTTCCTTTTCCCCCCTTTCACACTTTCAACTATCCCTTCCTCCTGACCAGCATCATTCCGCTCCTCCCTCCGTTCTTCGCCTTGAACATCACCTGCTGTTGCAGTTTCTCCTATAACATTGGTTACCTGAATCCGAGAGGAACTCGGCGGCAACCCCCGACGCTGCCTCGCTCTCGAAGTAATTGCTTCAAGGTGTATGATTCGGTTTCGTATATTTTCTTCGGCTGATTCAAGTTCTTCCAACATAGAATCAAATGAACCCGCTGACGTACTAGTTTGATGATCCAAAGGCTCCTGATTCAAATCAAGCTCCATATTATACACAACCTTGACCCCTTTTTTTTCAAGTCTATCCCATTAACATATTTTTATATGTTTCAAAATCCTAATACAAATTAAAAAACAACAACAAAGTCAAAAAAGCTCATCATGTTTAAATAAGCGAATACTAATTTCCTATGAAGCACAGACACACGGCACAGACACCAGACATAACACCGACACATCAACACTAGTTTTATACTCGACCTTAACCCCTTTTTTTCAAGTTTATCCCATTAACAACATATTTTTATATGTTTCAAAATCCTAAAACAAATTAAAAAACAACCACAAAGTCAAAAAAGCTCATCATATTTCAATAAATAAAAAAACACAATACTGACACGTCAATACCACTAGTAATCTGAGCTAATGACATAATTGAATGTAATTACATGTGTAGTGTTGGACACCGGACACGTCTTCAATAAGATCAGAAGTGTCGATGCTACAAAGCTAATTACTAATAAATATCAAAAAATAAAATTAAATGATTGATAAAACATTGATAATGGAACTGAGAATGAATAATTCGGATCTACTAACTTTAAAGTGGGAAAGTCACGATGACTTTGCGTCTATCCGTCACCTATATATGACTCACTTTCTCTCAAATTCACTAAAGTCACATTGACTTTCCCGCCACCAAAGTCACTGATCCCCTTTGTAGTACCTACACTTCTGATAAAAGGCTTGTCCTGGTGTCCGACATGTGTCAGTGTTTGTGGATCCGTGCCGGTGATTCATATTTTCAAACTAATTAAATATATTATTGTTATTGTTATACCTATAATTCATATTGCATGCACTGATTATTCAACAAATAATTCACCAGCAAAAAAAAAAAAAAGCTAAAAATTGGATCGGAAAAAAAAGCTAAAAACGAAATGGAAAGGAAAAAGGAGTGAAGAAATTACCATGGAAATGGATGATGAGGAAGAAACGGGTTGTTGTTTGTTGAAGCGGCGGTGATGATGAGATTTACCGATTTGTTTGTTGTTTTGTTTGATTATGAAGAGGCATTGACAAACACAGACTTATAATCTTTTTTTATATTTTGCTAGGGTATTTTTATTTTCTAATTAAATTATTATTATTTTCTTTTTGATAAATTATTTATCTTAAAAACATTAAAAGATAAGTCAAAAAAATACTTTAGATTTTATATAGATTTTTTTGGTGGAATGGATTTTAGATAGATTTTGAAAGTGGTGATTGCTTTATTTAATTAGGTTTAAATGTAGTTTACTCTCTTTATTTTGATTAATTTTGGATTTAATTCCCTATTTTAAAATTCTGAATTTTAGCACCTCTATTTTGTATGCTTCAAGATTTACATCCAACCACATTTAAACTCATTTTTGTCGATGCAGCAATACTTATTTGGATCCTATAATAGAGTATTTTAGTTGGATCCTACACTGCTTTCTTCTTCTGCAATGGTTGTTACTCCAAAACCGTCCTTTGCACAAGTTGTTAGAGGACCTCAAGTACAATTCTCATATCTGTTTTCAATACCGTCAATTCGTGGAGACACACTTTCGATTAAGATTATCCATGAGGCTTATGCTCGAGGATTAGAAGCGTGTATGGTTAACCTTTGGGGCAGACTAGTATTGACAAGGGGGATAACCCATATTCTTCCAAAGATATCGTTGCAAAGCTGCAAAAATTGTGGAAGACTAATGGACAATGGTGTATGCTATCCCTGGGCGGGGGGTATTATGAGTTCTCTTTTGCTTTTTACGAGGACTTGCAAACAATATGGGCATCATGCATGGTTAGTTTGAAACCTAGGATGTTGCGTTGATTTGAATGGATGAAGGACTTTAACGCTAACACATAACGGCAGCCACATACTCAAGTTTGGATACAATTGTGGGAATTGCCGCATGAGATAGCAGTGGCTATCAAGACATCGTTGTTAAATAATAATGTTACTAAGAACACACTATTTGGACACTATGCCAGGTTGTTGGTGGATTTAGACCTTTTCAGAGTTTTTTTTTATGAAGTTATGGTGGAATAGAAAGGTTTTGCATTCCCCGTTGAGATTGAATATGAGGGCTGCTGGAATTTTGCACTCATTGTAAAAGCATTGACCATAATTTAACATCTTGCCTATGGTTACATCTGAAAAAAGCAGACAAACAAGAGAAACCCATTCCAATTGAGAAAGGGAAGAAACCGATAAATTCGCAGAAACAGTACACGCAAGGGTGGAAGTCACGGGATAATCCAGAAGGCATTTGATCCTCTAACACTTTTAAGGTTGTGGCTCCCCAACAGCAGTAGGAGGCACACGCAGATAAGGTCCTTCAGATTGTAGACATACAAAAAGAGAGTGTGGAGGTACATGGTACACAGCATGAGCAGCCAGCAGAGAATGCGCAGGTCGTGAGTTCTTCCCTTCATCCTGCAAATAATTTAGATGCGCAGATAGCAAGTTATCTTGTTAAGACAACATCACAACATATGGAAAAGTCTAAGACTTCCTTTCATATGTCGTTGCATAATGTTGTCGATGAAATAGTGACGCAACATTAATCACGATTACATGATGTTCAACCGATCCTCACGTTGGCTTCTGACTTTATGCCAGGATATTCAAAAGATTATGGCTGGTCTTGACGACCCGATGGATCCAATATTACAGAGGGAAATGAATTTGGTGAAAGATTTATTAGCTAACAGTGCCTCAGTAGATGTTCCACTCACTCCCTATTTGACGAAGGCACAAAAGAAAAAAGTTGTGAAGGCGGCATATCATGAATCTCGTGTTGCTCTTATTGAATTGTGTCGTGTACATGGTCCTTCTTTGGTTTTCTTGGTCGAACCAATGGTTACTTTTAGCTCTATCCCGAGTTGGTTTTGGAATAATATTTGGGTCTTTAAATGTTGTACCAATAATATAGGCTCTCTGCTTCCGAATCTTTGGACATTGTGGGGGGCGGATGTTGATTTTGTGGTTTGTTTTTCCTCGTCATAGTGTATGGTATTGGAATATATTTGTAATAATCACAAAGTTTATATAGCGGGTATTTATTGTACCACAATTATTTACAGAGTCATGGACTTTGGTCTGATTTGACAGCATTACAAAATTTCTGTTAAAGCAAAAATCTTTTTGATGAATAATTTAATGATAACAAGCCTCGTAGAATAAATGATAAGTTTTATGAATGGTGATATATTGATGTTTTGAATTGAGTTTTTGTTAAAAGAACAGGAATCACATAAGTGGATAAGCTAGAAGCCACTCACATCAATAAGTGCACTGTATCTACTCAACAACGAAAGAATGAGTATATCATCAGTTGAAACAACAATATCAAATATCCATGAAGATTCACAGCTCAAGAATCATGATGGAAGAACTTGAATCATGATGGAAGAACTTACTTCACAAGCTACATAAGAAAGTGCTTGAAGTTATGTGACAAAATTCACATTGAGTTTTGTGTTATATGATTTGAAAATCTCGCATGGAAAAACAAGATAAAAGAAAATATGTATACAAGTCATGAAGATTCTCAGAACCTCCTCAAACTATCATACTTCCAAAGCTTACAAAGATAAGAAATTTAGAGTTCAAAATGTTCATATGAACAAAGTTCGGAATGTTCATGTTTGGAGGTGTGATAACATGCAAAATTGTTGGTTATCCTGCTGCACTTATCCCCCAAAATGAACGATAAATTGAGTGAATGCGTGACCTAAATCATTTAATCAGTGTCCATTTAGGATTTTATAGTTTTAATTAATTTTTAGTGTTATTTAATCATTTTGAACTAGTAATACTTGTTTTGGATGTTTGATGGAACATGGTGATGAATTGCACTGGAGATCTGGGAAACTGCAACATGGATTACTATGCTTCGCTGAAGATATAGAAAGACGTAGTGCACTTAATTACCAATGATTGGTAGTACGAGAAATAAAAGGAATATGTATAGAGTAGGTACGATAAGATAAGGACAACTCATATGGGAAATGACTAAAAGGTACAACTTGTAGTGGTTGACCTTAGCTTGTATTATAAAAGGGCAACCACGTGTTAGTGCCAAGGGTTCAAAATTTACATAGTGAATTGAGAGGTAGGTTTCTGCGAAGGTTAGGAGCACTAGAGTTCTCACTCCATCTCATCTTCTCCATAGATGAGCATGAGTGCTAGTTCTTAGTGAATTAGAGTTAGGATTACTTGATGATGCTTCTAGCTCACCTATTTCCTTCAAGGATTGTAATCTTGAACTAGCTTTATTTTATCTATCTATTTAGCTTTTTATGTTTTTATTTATGTTTCATTTCATCTCCATCTCTAAGGTTAAGCTCATTATGAGCTAAACCTCTCTTTATGATTTAGACATGATGAGGTTATGATAATCTTTGCTTAAGATTTATAAAGTTATAACTTCACGACTTCTTTCAAACAAATTATTTTAACTCAAAATCTTTAAAAGGGTAAATTGATCTCTTTTACTTTTGATGTTATAGATCCCTGATACCGATCGGGCAAGGGAATGGAAAATGTTTGTTTGATATGAGTTAGTCTCTATGCACCGAAAGGCGAAGGGAGCAAGAGAGACTAATTTACATGAGTACTAGATCTTAGAGAAGCCTCTTAAGTGGTCAGATCTAACTAGAACTCTTGTCAAAGCTTAACTAACACTTCAGTGGAAAATGTTGATGACCTAACTTAGCAATGTAATATTTTAAGATTATGAGACTGTACTTCGACTGAACGTCTTCACGTGCTTAT
The DNA here is from genome assembly GCF_003473485.1 of Medicago truncatula. Taxonomy (NCBI): domain Eukaryota; kingdom Viridiplantae; phylum Streptophyta; class Magnoliopsida; order Fabales; family Fabaceae; genus Medicago; species Medicago truncatula. Next base: position 10,750,483 of record NC_053045.1, read on the forward strand.
CATGAAGACTGAGTTGCAATATACTCCAGTGGCTACTAGATTGTCAATAAGTCATAGAAAGATATAACTATGTAGATCATAGTTAAGCTCTATCATAACTGAATCTTTGTTTAATCCACACTTTTAACTTTGAGAACTTATAAATATTTTTAACTATTTTTCCAAACCATCAACTTTATTTTAATATTGTGACAAATGATTTATTTTATTTTCTTAGATATCTTTTTATACTATAATTTGGATAGTGTATACTTGAACTTAGTCTTTCCACTTTAAAATACTCGTAGTGTTTTGGGAGACACCAACATCCATATCGAAATGGTTGACAGATTGTTGTTCTATCGAAGTGCACGTGATTTGGTGAAGTGAAAAATGTTCTGCAATAAGACGTTATAACATGGTTCAAGGGTTTAAGGCCATGCTATGTTGATTAATGGACTGGGCTCTATACGTGTTTCACGACCCACTTTATTGCTTTACGGGAACAACCAAAGTGTGTGGACAGTCTCAGAGCCATTTTTCAGAATAAGAACGAACCTTTAACAACTTACATTGAGTGATTCAATGAATAGGTCGTAAAAGTCAGAGGTCGATGATAAGATGAAGATTTTTTTAGAGCATTCACAATGGAGACTCCCATTTTTAAGTACTTAAATGGATCTCACGTGTACATATCACTCATTTATAATTTTTTAATAGTAGTACCTAATAAGAACTCAATGCCTCCAACCTAGCATCTTACACAAATTTCTTAAATGAGATCCACAATCAACTATCAATAACTTTATATCATTACATATCAATTTTTTAATATTAAAAAGGTATGGGTCCCACTTAAGATTGGGCGTCTTAAGTGAGACCATGGGTCTTGTAAGACCCCCCAAAAAATTCTCCTCAAAAGAGTACATATTATGTACCGAATCTTAAATGGTGAAAACGTCACCATTTGTGATAGTCTTAACTAGGCAAGAACTCATGAATGGAATGAAGTTGGCTGAAAGTATCAGCCTTAAGGGACCTCGAGAATTCAACCACCTATTGTAAATGGCTATGAAGTACATCCAGTAATTCTTCCGTCCCATATTAATTGATACAGTTGACTCTGTCACACATACCAATACATATGTTTTATCTTTAATATTTTCAATTATCTATTAGAAAAAATTATGAAAATTTAATATTTTAAAAATATTTATCAAGACAAATCCAACAACATCTTATACGATATATTTATCTTTGTATATTAGTAGAAAAATGTGGTCAAAATATGTTAAGTCAATAGTGCACATTGTCAAATAGATCATTTATTGTGGGACGGAGAGTATGAGAAAATACTAGAAGCTGAAGCAGCCAAACTCATATGTAGGAACCAAACTAACGAGTAGTTAAAGATGTGATATCTTTGTACCAAAAAAATAAAATAAAATGTGATATCTGAAAATTTACCACATATATCCAAAATTGTATCTCATGGGTTCAAGACACATAGCGTTTTGATCCTCATTTCATTAACTCACTAAGTTAGACAATCAATATAATGTGGCTAATGCATAGACAAAAAATGATTAAATATGTATTCCTACTAGAGTAAAGTATTCCTGCTAGAGTAAATGATTATCTTTTTAATGTGGTTATTTGAAGTTAAAGCTCAGCAATTTTATGTCTAAATATTTTGGATGGTTATGTTGTAGTATACAGTGGTCAAGTGTCGAACACAAATTCCCACTTATTCACCTATTTTTTAAGGATCCACTTATTCACCTTAAGAGGTGAATTTTAGTCACTAAATCTTCCTGACAAAAAAATAAAAATTCCGAGTACATTTGCTAAGTTATTGCAAGATTGCGTCGTACCGGTACAACTGCCGCCAATTCCATCACAACATTTGCAAACAAATCCAAGTTTTGCAAAAATCTTTGAGTTCCCTGCAATTACATAACAAAAAGAGGAAAATAAGAACACAATAATGTCATGATGTTTTAGACATGACAATGTCTCAATTGCTTTTGAACAACCGGCATCTAATTCTACAGCACCGGTAACGGAAATTACGGTGCCAATTGCGGTGACGGAGCAGCCTACTGAGCAGCACATGCCCACGGTTAGTGATCTGACTGTTGCTAAGACTATTGATCATCCTGAAACTTCTGCAGCCCTAGACGCAAGTGCGAATGCCTTAGGTGCTAAGTTTGCATTCTCTTATCGCTTGGCGCTTGACAAAGTTACGGACGAGATTGTCAGTAATACTGATATTCCCACATTGGCTGAACCGGTGCTGAATTTATCACATGAGATTACCCCACATTCAATTGCAATTCATACCGACTTTTGACAAAAATACTGATGGGTTTGTCAGTAATAACGACACTCCCAAAGAGGATGCACCGGAGCTGCAGTTACAACATGAAATTGTTCCCCTCTCAGTCGCACTTCAGCTCAATGAGGAGGAGGGTTCTGACGGTGAAAGTGATGGCGTTGAAATACATGCAGATTCTCCTGTGTCAAAGTCGCATCCCTTTGCTACTGTTATTCCGCATCGCTGCCCTATTATTACTAAAGACTTGGAAACAATTCAAAAGGCCCTGGTTGGTTCGAATGTGGCAGATGAGGATGGGTTTACCGCGGTTGTCTCCAAAAGCAGTCGGAAGAAGAAGAAAGGATATCAAACCCGCTCCCAGGGTCCGTTACCAATGCCTTCTCAATGAAAATTCTTTATTGGAACGTAAGAGGTTTTGGCAGTTACATACACATGGAAAAGGTTGAGATTGTTCTTAAGTTGGAGTTTATATATGATGCTGCAACCAGGTTCTGTTTTGGTGTTGCTACTGATCAACATGGCTGCTATTTGCTTCAACGCTGCATTGAATTCTCCAACGGAAACAGTCAACAAAAGCTTGATAATCACCTAGCTCAACATAAATGTAGAAATCATATTGTTCAGTACATTATACAGATGCAGAATCAAGTGCCATAGCAGAACTAACTGCTCAGTTCAAAGGGAACTATGTACTACTCTCCGTGCAAAAATTTAGTATCCATGTGGTTGAAAAGTGCCTCGAACATATTGTACTCGTAAGAGCGGATAAGCTAGCTAGTCACGGTTACATGGCTACAGACACGATTTGGTGGGACATTATGCCCGAGTTTGTTCGGGGGGATTTCTTTAGGGACCGTATAGGGTTACCTAATTTGCGTTTTCCGTAATTTTCGTTTTCTTTTGAGGGTTTGGTTTGGCCCCCCTCTTGTACATATTTTTCCTTTTATTTTTATTTTTATATATCATAAAAACAAATCGAATCAAAGTACCTTTATATGGCGAAATTTCAAATTAAGTTATTTGTGATTGTGCAATTTATTAGTCAATATAATCCATGTAGTCCTTGAATCTGAAAACTATTTTTAATTAATTCTAGTCAATTTCATATGTCTTTCAATAACAAATTGCAACTCTTAAACTATTTTAATTTTTTTTTCTTGACTACTCAACACATTCAAAGACGAAATTGATTATTTGAAAAATAAAAAACAAAATAAAAAAGAATAACACATACCTCACCGTTAGGGATGAGAATAGATTAGGCCGAGTTAGGCTTTGCAAGGCCTGAGCCTGACCTGTTAAATTTTTTGAAGGCCTAAGCCTGGCCTGCGACCTTTCATAGGCTTACTTTTTCGGCCTAAGTTTGGCCTTGTGAAAACCTGATACGGCCTGCTAGCCTGTTTAAAAATCTATTTCATATAAACATTTTTAAATAAGTAATTGAGTTAAATTTAAATAGATTAGCGAACTAACATATCAATTAGAGTAAACTCTCTTTTGATAATCAAGATGAGTTTTTTTAGGGAATTTTACTATATATATTGTATCATATTTCAATTCTAGTTTATAACATTACATTTAAATATAGAAAAAAAAAATTTAATGTATACTAATAATCTTAAATTACGTTAACAAATTTTTATTTTAATTTAAAGTACAAAATATAATATAATAATAAATAATATTATTTATATTTACTTAAATAGGTCGGCCCAATAGGCCTAAGAGACTTTTTAAATGGTCTATGACCTGACCTTTTAAGATAAATAAGTTTTTAAAAAAGTTTAGGCCTTCTCTATTTAAGAAAAAAGTCTGGCCTCACCTGACTTATCGTAAGCTACGCCATAGACCGCCGTAGGTCGGCCTGACCTATTTCCATCCGTACTGCCCGTGTGGATCTCGCTCGCATAATATTGCAACAAAAGCTGCACCCAATGTCAAAACTATCTTATGTTTCTTCTTCCTCAAGAACAAACCCCACAGTCCAAAAAATATATATACACTACTCATGTATACGTATAGAGAGAGAAAGAAATTGTTATTTGAACGAAGAATATTTAACAATGACTACGAGAAAGCTTATTCGTGATTTCTTACTTTCACATCATCATTCTCTTATTCTTCCTCAACAAGTTCGTTCATATTCTTCTTCCCTTTCATCATTATCTTTTTCTTAATTCTTAATTTTAATTGTGTTTTTAACGTTGTAGGGTGTGAAAACAAGGTTGTTTGTGAATTCAGTTGATAGACGAGGATACAGTGTGTTCAATGAATTCTCTAAGAAGGTTAAAGATGAAACTGTTAAGTACGATTTCATTCACTCTTTTATCTCTTTTTAGTTTGTTTTCATTGAATTTTTGAAGTTCTAATCAAATTACACTTAGGTTCTTAAAGCTAGGTTAAGGGGTTGTACGTGTTTTTTAGCGGATCAAACGCACTCCTATTTTTCATGCGTTTGATCCATGCAACTTTAAAAAACTTTAATTATAGCATCATGTTTTTTTTCTTTTCAAAGGCAAATGTTAGTATCTTAATTGTTATGTTAGTTTCTGTTAAGAGTTGAACACTGGACTTTTAACTCTAAACTCGCTTAGCACCAACCGGTTGAGCTACCCAACCCCACTGTCTACAAAATATCATATAAGACAAAAAATTGTTCAATACCATAAAAGTTTGTCATGTGCTGTTCCACCTTGTATTGTGTTGTTTTGTGCAGTACTTACCTACTAGTAGATTAATCACACCCTTAGTAACTGTTTGGTTTCGTGGCGGGAAACCAATTAGTCGTTATTTTTTAAGAGTTGGGAATTGTAGCTTCGGTCTAATGTGCGGCATCACCGCGAAAACAAACATAAGCTTAGTGTATGCTTTCTTTCACTTTGGAGAGTTAAAATTAATTTTAGAGGTATATAATTGATTTTTACTTGTTTGGTTACTTTCTTGATTAGAACTGTTGATTCTAACTTGAAGGTAGAAATTGAAGCTTTTGATTCTAAAATTGATCTTTACACTCAAATTTATTGTTTAACTCACTTTTACATTAATGTATCCAAAACATAAATCATTATCTCACCGCAGAATCAAATACACACTTAGGTTCTTATAGCTGGGTTAGTAAATTGTATGATTTTGGTTTAGAAATCAAATTAACGTATTATTAACCCATGTAACTTTGAAGACAACATTTTAATTTGTTTAAGTTTCTACACTTCATTTTTAAGTTGTGAAATTGCACTCTGGTTCTTATAGCAAGGTTAGCACATTGTATAATCTTGGTTTAAAAATCAAATGAACATATTAACCAATGTAACTTTGAAAAGAGTATTTTAATTTATGAATGTAAAATTCTATGAAGCACATACACTCTTGGGTTTAGTTGTATCGAGGGACAATGTTGTCAATTACAGATAGTAGAAAATATTAAGGATCGTAAAATAGCGGTTTGTTCAAATTGTGCTACACTAGAGCGCCATAGTGTTAGAATAACCACTATTTGTCAATTCTTTGTACGAAATAGCATATCACGAAACATCACCTTGTTCAAATTCAAAAACACGATAATGATATAGCCGCTATTTGGCAACACTAATGGATACACTTTTTTCGTTGCTTTGTCATATCTCCAACACCCATTGGACCCGACTGCCATGAGAACGGACACATTTATTTTTTTATTGCAAAAGTCAGAAACTAATATCCTTTTAAAAGTAATAAAATCATATTTTAATTAGGCATTTGAAAACTTTGAGCATATGCGCATTTTCCTTACATACACACATCTTCATCTTTTTGCAGTTTTTGATTTCCCTATTTCGTTCTCCGATATTTATGACATTAGTGGTGTAGTGTCTTGGTGTCCGTGTCGTATTTGTACTTTATTTTTCATAGGTAAAATTTCACGAATTAAATAAGTCTATTAATATATTTAGCTTAGAAATTTTGTTAGGTTTAGTGTAACCTGCCCACATATATGATGACACATAAGGTATATAGTGGTATAGTGCTGCCATAGCTGCTATTTGAACTACTTTACTAAATAGCATATTGCGGAACAATAGTGATTTCTTCAAATTCCGCTATCCTATAGTGCTGTTATAGCTGTTATTTGACAACAAATGAACGAATAGATCTAAAATTTCATGCTTGGACATAAAAAAGCCTGCCCTGTTGATTATTTCCTAGCTTTTCGTTCCTCCCACTTATATATTTTATCATCTGCTCTGTCTGATTCATGTCGTTGGTGGTTGTAGAAACCCGGAATTCCAGAAGTCTGTGAAGGAGCTGAAGGAAAAAGCAGAAGAACTGAAAGGGATAAAAGAAGGTCTGAAAGAAAAGTAAGTCTTGTTTTATGTCACATTAAGCTTTTGAAGTTATCCATTAATAGGCTGAGACATACCACTGTATGTCAAGGCTAGCTCGACACTTAAAAGGAGCGACTGAGATGGTTGATTGGCGATTGCAGAACAAAGCAGACAACTGAGCAGCTGTACAGACAATTTGACAGTGTGTGGAAAGAAGCTGAAGCTGCTGCAAAGAAGGTATAAAGCTTTGGTTTGTTTGTGTGGCCAAAGCTTTTGATTCTTCTATATTGCCTTGTTATTGAATTTTTGGTTAGGAACTCGATATCCTTTAATCTATTGTGAATAACATGTCACGTTTCTTGGAATTTGATCAGTAATTATACCTTTTGCAGGTTTCTCACAATGTTAAAGAGAAAATTTCAGCTGCAACTGATTTTTCAACAAAACAGAATGCTGATGCAAAGCAAGGAAGTCAGAAATCACCTGAGGAAGAGAAAAACGAGGAATCTCCGTCTGGCAATGCTTCAGAATCATTGTTTGGCAAATTTAAGTCAACCTTTTCGTCACCAATGGTTTCTACTTCCTTCCAAAAATTAAAGGATGCAAAATTGTGGACATGACCAAGAAAGGTTATGACATACTAAAGGAGGAGCTAAGTAGTAACTCACCTAAGAGACAGCGTATTCGTTTCACCGGCGAAATAAGTACAAAAACTGATCTTGTTGTTATGCCCTCTAACCAATCTTGGTGGAGTAAGAAGGTTGATGAGTTCAGGGATAAGGTAACTATGTTACAACTTTCAAGTCTTTCGTAATTGAGTTGCCTACAATGTCTCTCCATTAAGATATCTTCTCTACCTTTTCATTTAGGTTAGACGCCATCCTGTATCCAAGAATTTCGTTAAATATATTGATCCAGTGAAGACAACGAGCCGAGATGTACGTTCTACTCCTGTGGTTTTTATTCTACTTTTTTCTGCCTGCATTTTGTTCTTTATTAAGCATTCTGCATGTTGCCTCGGGGCCCTTAAAAAATGTTGGTGTTCTGTGCGCTAATCCATGGTCGTGGTTAGAGAAAGTTAATTTTTCGTCTATCTTCTGAATCACCTTTTATTGGCTTGGTATTTTACATGTTTAATGAAACTGGCAGATAGTAGATGACGTGCGGGATATAATTGACAGAATTGACAACCCCATTATTGATAAAATACAAAGGTATGTTTCTCAGTTTCTCTTGTTCTTAGAATTACCAAGTCACTGATTATTGTAAGAGATGTAAATATGTTTGGTGCAATATTTGTCTGGTTATCGTCTAAATATCTGTAACATATGATAAAGATTACTATGTTAGTCTATTAAGTCCGGATACTCCAAAATTGAAGTGTTGGTTTCATATTCGTTTGTTGAAAGAAAGTATGGACTAAAGATACGATTGAGATATGTCTTCGGTACTTTGAGATATAACTTCTAAAACACGGCTTCATGTTTTTTGTACAGCCTTATTTTCATTATGTTGTGTGTAGGTGTACCTACTCTTTGTACATTAGGGAAGATGAAGATGTACACGGTCCACTTGATGGTCCAATTGATATTTATATATAAAATAGCAATGTTTTTTTCACAAATATATACATTTATGCAAAATATGTATTTTTATTTTTTTTGATAAAATTGTTCCAACATGTCTAGGACGTTTCAAGAGACAGATGCTGCACTTACATATAGGGAAATACGTAAACGGGATCCGTAGGTTCTAACTCCTTTTGTTTTTATATTAGTCTTAACATTTTATTATTATTATTATTCTACTTGCTAACATCATTTTCTTATAATTTGATCACATGAGCCAGTAAATTTTCTTTACCAGACTTTGTGGGAGAAGTGCAGGAGGCAATAAAACCGGTGCTTAATGCTTACATCAAGGTTAGTGATATAGGATCCATAAAAGGAATAGAAAAACTGAATTGTATTGATAAATAAATTAACTCAACCAGAAAAATAATCAGTGTTACAGAGTAGTTTTAAGGAAACTTGAATGAAAAATATAGCATCTATACGTTACCTTATTTTCAAGATAAGGTATCTGCACCTTTATTTTTCAAATCAGGTTTATAAACGATGTCAAACGTGTATCCAAAAAGCTTAGCTCGGCGCAGTTATATTCATCCGTGGTAGTCACACTAACTGATTGTTTTAAGCTCTTCCAATTCGTGCAAACTGATTTTCATACAAGCACATTTAGTTATATTTCTCCAGTTATGCGACCTCTTGTGTGAATCGCCAATGCCACAACCATAAATTCTTTCATACAAGCACATTTAGTTATATTTCTCCAAGTCTAATAGGCTACAGGTCTGCCATTTTGTGTCAAAATGGTAGCAAACCCTTGCCCCGACTTTCAATGATGAACTCCTAAATGAAGTCTGGAAAAGCTAGGACAGGAGCAATAGTAATCATCGCTTTTGAGTAATTCAAATGCCTCTTGTGTACTTTGAGACTCCATTTGAACCCCTCCCCTGTGAGCTCGATTAATGGCTTAGCTATCTTACCTATGTCACTTGTTAAATGCAAAACCTGATATCAAGGAATAAAACACTAAGAATAATTTTTGCATTAAATTTATTTGTTTATGAATTGGCTTTTACTTGTAAACATACAGGGAGATTTTGAAACATTGAAGAAGTACTGTGCCCCTCAGCTGATTGAACGCTGTAAAGCCGAGCATGGTGCTTATAAAGATCGTGGTATCTTCTATGATAACAAGGTGAGATTATTACATTTTTTTTGTCAATCTTTCTTATTGCTGTGTTCAATTATATTTTGCTTTTTAAGTTTTAATAGGTTAGTACTTGATAGTACCATATAACATATTGAACACATAAAACTGTTTTCCAGAACTAAAATTTGGTAGTTCTATTTTTAACAATGAATTTTCCATATACAGATCCTGCATATATCCGACGCGGATGTAAGAGAGGTCAAGATATTGGAATCATCTCCATTCATTATTGTAGTGGTATTATAAATTATTACTTCCAAAAGTTCATTGTTAGCTTGCGAGATTTATTCGTATGCGCGGTAGAAATAAAACTTACCTGATGGTTTTGTTAAATGAATTTTCAGTTTCAAACACAGCAAATCCATTGTGTACGTGATAGGAATGGGGAAATTACAGAAGGAGGCAAGGTAAATGCTGTATTTTTTACTGCTCATAGATAAATTTTACAGTAAGAAAATGTTGTTACGTGTTTGCTTACATAAGAAAAATCAGAATCTGTAAACTTAAGATATAATTTTTGACATCCTTACTCGTTCAAATATTTTAGATGTCACGTTACTTTGCGATTTTTTGTCATTTTTTCCGTTATTCTTGATATAATTTGGGTCCATTCAGTTATATATGTCGGGGTGGTGACTTTCGTTGTTTGCTCATGTCTCTTCTACAATAGAATCCATGCATCATCAAGTACACTGAACTATTTCGCCCTCATCACAACCCACTGCTGTCTGCTCTCGTTTTTATGGCTTTAGCTTCGATTTTTGTTCATGGTTTTCCTTGATCATGCCGTCTGTGTCAGTCGGTTTTTCATGAGGGAGAGCCTTGGCGCAACCGTAACGTTGTTGCCTTGTGACCTACCTGTAGGTCACAGGTCCAAATCTTAGGAAAAAGTCTATCCGCTTGTGGAGGTAGGAATGTGTATATCTGCCCTCCTCAGACCCCGCTCATTGAGAGCCTCGGTGCAACATAATTTAGTGTTTATGTTATATTAGTTTCATGAAGTGATTAGAACCTTGCATTTCTTATTTTACATGTTATATTTTTTTTACTAGGATACAATTCACTCTGTATACTATCTATGGGCTTTGCAAATGGATTCAGAAGATCATGCAGAGGATGGTATTTATCTAAATTGGAGACTGAGAGAGATGCAGCAGCAAGGCATACAAGCTCTGATCTAGTTTTTAACTTTCTTCCCTTTTTTTAGGGTTTTGATATCCATGTTATACATCCTTTTTTAAATTATTATCATTGTATTTTTTACTGGTGATGTTAACAAAATGACATGCCGGTATGTATTTGTTTATATATAAGAAATGAGATAGCTTGCATGGTAAATCATGTTCTAGATTTGTGCCAGTCTCTCAGAGCACTAGACCATGCTTTACAATATTCAATTATCTTAGATTATATATATGAAATTCTAGCGCACTTGTTTTAATATGTTCTGTATGATGTTTCAGCATTTGCAATGTTAAGATTAATGTTTCAACATCAAGCGATAAACAAAAATAAAAACAAGAAAATAAATGACAGGAAAGTAAAGAAAACAATGAGTTTGTTGACCCAGTTCGGTGACAAACACACCTACTCTGGGGGCTACCAAGCCAGGAAGGAAATCCACCAGTGTAGTCCTTATTCAATAGCTCTAAGCAAACTCCTCGTTTACACTATATGACATAGGACTTACTCGTATAGACTTCAACCTAGAAACTCCTAGATCTGAGATTCCATCTCACTATCCTAATGGTCAGCCACAGCCCCTGTTACCTATCAGACCTAAACCAAAACAAAGATAGAAGTTACCTTCCAACACAAACAACTAGCACCTAGTTTCTCAACTTCGGTGTAGTACAAAGAGTAATCAATACTCACACACAGTCCTAACAAGTATCACAGACGATACAAGAAAGAACACACAATAGATTCTAAACTTGCATCACAAACGATACAAGAGCAGAATACATGAAGACTCAAACCCTAAAAATCTAAACTTTTAGAATGACGGCTTGAATGAATAATTAGGTCTTGAAGTCTTCCTTATATAGTGAAGCAGCTTGGATCACATAACATAAATTTCAAAACATAAATTTCAAAACAAACTTTTGAAAGGCTCAACTTCTTTCTAGTTTTAATAAGCTTCCTCCACTGTAGGTAATCCATTTTAGGGCATGTCAGACACTAAATATGAGTATTTTTTCCAACCGATATTTGAACCTTGGCTTATGCTAGAGCTACACCCAACCCATGTTAGCTAGGCTAAACTTCCTTTTAGTCCTCCAAATACTTATCGTAATTGTTTGGTATCACATTTCTTAAGTGATTTTGGTTCCATAACATTCCCCCCAATTATTGAATATACAACAATGATAACAGAAACATAGTCATTTAAGAAGTAAACTATTGTTGAACAAAATAGTCCTTTTATTAATAAAAAAGATGAAACAGTTTCTTTCGATAGGTATCCAACAAGGACTTAATGTCTAACACAACATACAATTGATAACCTTATGGTATCAACACAACAGATCCAGAGGTCTTCCTATTTTCCAAGTCTTCATGTGCTTTAACTGCCTCAGACAATGGATAAGTATGATTAACTCTCACTTTCAAGACACCAGAAGCAACATTAGCAAACACCTCACCAGCAGCCCTCAAGAGCTCGTCGCGAGTGACAACATATTGAAATAGGGTAGGCCTTGTCAAGAACAGAGATTTTGTAGCCAAGGAAGACAATGGAACTGGATCAGGCGAGCCGGATGACTGTCCGAAACTGACCATGTGGCCTCTAAGCTTCAAGCATGCCAAAGATCCCTGTACATATCATAGAATATCATCAATGGCTTGGTTTACATAAACGGAGTAATTGAGAGCTTATAGGATAAGTGTTTACTATATAAGCCCTTGAGCATAAACTATTTTTATAACAAAAGATAGAATAAAGTCAAATTGTTTTCATATAAGTTATAAGTTGTTTTCAAAAGCTATCCTGGAGAGCTATGAAAATAAGTTGAAAACAACTTACGAACATGCATGTTATAAGTTATTTTTATAAGTTCTCTCAAACAGTTCACAAATGTTTATGCCAGTACATAAGCTCAAATAAGCAAATCCAACCAGACTCTAAGTCTATCTATCGTGAGAAAAGTCTTTTCCTAATGACACTTAAGAATAGTCTTTCTGTAATGACATGCAACAGAACTTAAGATCTCTAATTCCCACATTTTTCTTTCTCAATTTCGTGAAAAAGCACAAAATCTTTACCAGTAAGCTGCCAAATTTCTAATACATTATTAATCTGACAACAATCCTTAAACTTCTGGGCCCCAATCTAGGCCCGTTCATGGTTCTCAAATAGATATCATATCATATCAGAAGGAGCACATAAAGAACCAGAAAAGAAGCAACTTTCAATGATGCTTCCATGCAAGAGTATAAATTTATTAATTTTAACTTTTCCATTCAAGTAACCAACCATTTGAATTGGAAATTTTATTAAGGTGTAGTATAGAATAGAATAGGTACACTACCTCAAAGGTATCCTTTCCGACGGAATCGTAGACAACTTCAACTCCACCGCCTGACGTAATCTCATTGACGCGGGCGACAAAATCCTCTTCTTTATATATTATAACATGATGGCAGCCATCCTCCTTGGCTTGAGCTGCTTTCTCTTTATTGGACACAGTTCCTATAACAGTTGCACCAAGAGCATTAGCCCATTGGCACAATAAGGATCCAACTCCACCAGCTGCAGCATGGACAAGAACTGTGTGACTGGGTTCAACCTGCAAACCGAAAAACAAAAATACTAATAACAATCTAGATTAGCATGCTAACGAAAATTCTTAGAATTTAAGTTTGGTATAACTCAACCTACGAAATCGGCTTGTAAGGTGTGGCATGCCTCTCACTTGTAAACTCATTTTTAGGCCATATCAAATCAAATGTGAGACTCCCCCTACGCACATTTAGAATGCAACCTGATAGCGCATGGCCCAACAAATTTTAGATAGGCTCTGATACATCTTAAAATTTGAGTTGAGCCAAATGCATCCTTACAAAACCGGTTTGTAAGGTGAGAGATGTCTTCTATTTATACACTCATTTCTAAATCACATTTTATCTAATGTGAGACTATAACAAAGTTCAAAGCAAAAAGGCTTCGTTCAAATATGATAATAAAGTTAATTTATAGTAGTAACCAACCTTGAAGCAACTTCGGAGCAAAAATTGCGCTGTCATGCCCTTCAGCAAGATGGATGCTGCAACAGCTGGGTCAATGGAAGAAGGGATAGGAACTACTTTGTTTGCAGGAAGAATCTGCTCTTCAGCATATGAGCCCATTGGTTGACCAGCGTAACCTACAAGATCTCCAACCTGTATACCAGTGGGTCCAGAACCCACTGCGGTCACAATGCCAACAGCTTCCATACCTGCCACATCAAATGAGGAAAAGAACTCGCTCAATACATGATACCTTGGCATGAGATACATTGCAATGAAATGTTAAGAAATTCATCAGCAGTGCCCGTGTTCAATAGCATATAAAGAGCCGTTATTGATAAACTTGTTAACAAGCACTCATGAAAAAATAAATAAATTTTACAAGAATGTTACAATGAGTAATAAAGTGATCATTTTATCAAATTACATGAGTTATATCAATATAGACAGGGACTTTAGTTAAGAACAAAGTTGACTTTAGGAGTTGCCACTGAAAATTTATGAGTGACATTGAAGGAATGTCCACCAAAGATCATCTTATAAGTACGTATGTGTACTCAAAGATGAAATTAAGATCAAAGTCTGAGTCTTCTTCAAAAAGACTAAAGTCTGAGTGAATCACAATTTTGGTTCTCAGATTAGACTATTCGGTCTCTCAAAATTGGCAAACCAGTTTTTAAAATTGAAGCTCGTCAATCAATTAAAATATGCTCGAACTCAACATTTCTGAAGCTGTTAGAAGACAGGTGATTGAATTGATTGCAACTTTCAAATTCGACAACTAATTTGCTATTTCACAAATTCGGGACCAATTTTCCGTGTCTCTAATGATGACTAACTCATTAAAGTTTCTATATTAGCATTTACTTTTCATAATCTATCTCAGATAGTTTATTGAAATAACCTAAAAAAAAACCTTACATATTTTTTTTTGGAACTCAGTATATGGCCAAAAAAACCGACAAATCCACGGAACCAATCCCACCATTCACTAGCGGGGGGCCCCAACTGAAGCCAGAGCAAAACGACTAGCCCAACACAGTACAAACACACTCAAACAAGTGCTTATACTTTAAGATAAAGGGTATCTTTGCATTGACTTATTTGAGCTTATAAACATAAACACTTTGTACAACTTTTTGGGAGAACTTATGTTCATAAGATGCAAAACAGCTTATTTTCATAAGCTCTCCAAGATAACTTATGAAATAGCTTACATATAAGTGCTTATCACGATAAATGCAGCACTTATGCTATAAGCTACAAATCCAAACAGGGCCTAACTAAAATAATCAATAAACAGATCATTCAAAACACAAACAAATAACATACAATTTTCCTTAATTCAACAAAACAAATAACACAATTCACTAGAGAATGATTATTAAACCTGGAGTAAAAGGTGAAGAAGGAGCATTATAAACCCCTTTACGAAAATAAACATCAATAAAATTAACACCAATAGCTTTATTCTTCACACGAACTTCTCCTTCTTTAGGTTCACCAATTTCAACATCTTCCCATTTCATAACCTATGTCACGTGATCATGTCAATACAAGTCACGTGAGAAAACAAAAAACATAAGACAAATAGAAAAAACAAAACATCATAGTTTTTTTACCTGTGGCCCACCAAGTTCATGAACTCGAATAGCTTTCACCATTTCTGAGGATGTTGAAAATGATTTTGTTATGTGTGATGATGATTTTGAAGTGATGATTTTGGTCAAAGGGGTTGTTGGTTTTTGTAGTAGAGAGTGATGAAGAAGAAGGTTGTGGTGTTTGAACAACAATGATGACAAACGCAATGACATTTGTTTTGTCCTATGGTTTTGGTTTTATGTTACAAATGCGATGTGAATGAATGTGGACGGTCTAGATAGGAACAAAGTCCGGCTTTGCTATTTTTTTCTCTATACTTCATTTATACAAGAGTGATGAACATAGGGTCGTCACGTGCACTTGTTAAGGATTAAAAAGAATGAAAACAATGCATAATTTTTATACAAAAAAAAATATTTTTTGATGTTTTAATGTGTTGAACACACGAATTCTAAGATAAAGTTTTCATTTTAAACTTCTTATCGAATGCTCTTAAGGCATCATACTTATACTTATATCTAATCCTAATTAACATTGCAATGACCACTCTAAACCCTAAACCTAATTATTTAGGTGCCAAAGAATCCAGGATGTTGGATCGCTGTCACTAGGCGCGGTTAACATATCATCCCTTGATCAAATCTGACTAATGGCTTGCACGCATTACAACAGTGGATTCAAATTCTGAATTTCCCCATGCCTTATGAAACTAAATGCCATTTGTGACGGCTTTCCACCTTTCCGGATTACATTAAATGGTGTTATACTTTCTCATGCATTTGTTCCCCCCAATGTAAAGTGATTAATTGACATATGGTATCTGATTCACTTTATATATACTTGATTCACTTTATTCATATCGTATCTTTTCAAATCCCATCGTCTGCACAAAAACATGGCCAACAACGACATACAATGAACGCATTACAACAGTGAATTCAAATTCTGAATTCCCCCATGCCCTATGAAACTAAATGCCATTTGTGACGGCTTTGCACCTTTCTAGATTACATTAAATGGTGTTATACTTTCTCATCCATTTCTTCCCCCCCAATGTAAAGTGATTAATTGACATATGGTATATGATTCACTTTATATATACTTGATTCACTTTATTCATATCGCATCTTTTCAAATCCCATCGTCTGCACAAAAACATGGCCAACAACGACATACAAGCTTTGCTTTCGTACCATGCTTTGACGGGTATGAGATGAGAGACCCCTTTATTTTGCTATACTTACTGTATTGTATACTACATCTTCCTAATACTGATTATTTCTTTATGTTTTGTTACCAGCATCTTTGAACCCAAATCCAACGTACGAATTGGAAAAGATCGTCAACGATCTTCGTATCAAGTACATAACCTATGTCGTTGAGTTTGATGTTGAACACGTGAGTCATGCTTTCTTCATGTATTTGTTGTTGCCATCGTTGCGAAATTCATTTATTAACATTTTGTTTCTTCTTTTATTGACTATTAGGGCATGGTTGTTTCGCTAAGAATCTTTGGTCATGACTTTGGGGGCCAAATTGGACGCTACGCAAGGTTGGTGGATTCTAACTATAATGAGTTCGAGGTTTTGGTCGAGAGGAACAATGACCACATTTACTTGACAACGGGTTGGCATGCCCTCAAGGACTTTTACAATGTTTCTCTCGGATCTTGGGTGACTATGGTTTTTGTCGATATGGGCAAGTTTGGTATCCACATGAAGGATAGGTTTGGGAGGAAGATATCTACTCCTAAGTTTACCCCTCGCTCCCATGAAGTTTAAGCTTGGGAAGAAAGTCCTTCCTTTCCATAAATTTGATGTCTTGTCGTCCCCTTTTGTGCATGATGACTTTAATTTTGAATTTTCTTATGAGAAGATATTGACCTTTGATGAATATGATGTTGGCTGTGTGGTGAGTATTAATTTTCTTTACTATTGGTATTCGAATTTCATCATATATCAGCTATCAAGTTACGCGTGTGGGAATGCACTTTGATGTATAGGACTACTTCATATGCTCATTTCAAAATTGGAGGTGGATAGAAAAGAACAATTCTTGCTCGCAGATTTCGTCAAGGTTCCCGCATAATGCCTGGTGCATCGTGTAGCAATCCGTTTTTAGCTAGAATTATTTTATTTATTATGTGTGTTTATGTGTATTTAATTGTTTTTGTGCGTATTTGATTTGGTTATAGTGGATTTTTGGCCTAGAAGGGTATTTTAGTCATTTTTAGTGAGAATAGTTATTTTTACTATTTCTTAGGTGATATTTGAAATTTTATACATTTAGATTTGGCAAAATAAATTTTCTATTTGATATACTATAAATATTTTATTTTCTTTATATATATTTTCTCAAAAAATAAAAGGTTTGTCATGATTTACAAGTGATTCTGTTGGATATTTGTGTATTGACTTCTCATTATTGCTAAAACAAATATTCATTTATGATGTTGGATATGATGTTCCAACATCTTGGCACGGTTCAGTGTGCCATGTTTATTTGCCTAGCTATACGCACACTTTATCTTATTAAGGCATCCACGCCTTAATTCTTGTTAACCAAGTAACGCGTTTTTGTCCAGAATCAGCTGAGTGATTTGTTCCTAAAATATAGACAATATTTTAGGAATCTTTGGTGGTGTTTTGGTAGTTCCTAAAGATGTTCCTACTTTTTAGAGTTGCTATATTTGTTACTGATTTGTTACGTGGATCAACTTTTGGATCTACATTGTTCTGAAGCCCAACAAGACTATTTAGCCCGTATTGCTTCAGTATATATTGCGGAGTGCAAAACTTAATTTATTCATTCAAGTCGTCATATCAAGAATAGAGTTTTTAGGGTTTTGAGTCTTTGTTATTTGTGAGCCTTTTCTTGTATCACTTTGATACATGATAAGGACTGAGTTTTTGTTTTTGTTAATTGTGAGCCTTTCTTGTATTATCTTGATGCAAGCATAGGACTGTTTTATTGAGTTGTAAGCTGTTGCTACTCCTAAGCTTTGAATCACGAAGGTAGTTTGTCTTTGAAGATAACTTCACAATATTGAGCTGTAGTCTGATAATCACAGGGGATGTGATTGATTGACGGAAGTGAGATGAGATCTCAGATCTAGGAGTTCCTAGGTTGAAGTCAAGACGGGTAGGTCCTAGGTCTAGAGTTGTAAACTTGGAGTTTGCTGAGAACTTAGAATAAGGACTACACTGGTGGATTTCCTTCCTGGCTTGGTAGCCCTAGAGTAGGTGTGTTTGTCACCGAACTAGGTTAACAATCCTCCTGTGCACTTTACTTTCTTGTCTTTTACGTTTGTATTGTTTTATTTATTTCTGTTAGCACGATGTTCCTAAACATTACATTCATCATTCGTATTTTCTGTCTGGTGTTGGAACATCACATAGAACATGTGAAAGCTACCAGATTCGATAACCCTCCAAATCTCATATGTGCATATGTACAAGTTATTAAACTAGTTATGCATTTGTATCCAAATCTCATATTTGACAAATCTTTTCATTGCCAAATTTAGAGGTACTAAATGTTTTAGCTATGCGGAAGGGTTGAAATTTACAAAAACATGTTTTTTTTTTAATCTTATAACAGAATCAGATGCTTTTAATGTGCCCCTGACTTTAAACGCTCATCAACAATCTCCCACCTATGTAAAATCTATTAATGGGGAGTGTACTAATTTTCATGTCTGTTTTTATGGTTTTTTTTTCTTTTCTGAGACCAATAAAATTGCCCATTATTTAGCTTAATAATCCAAATTGTATGAAGAGACTTCGACTTATATTTATGTAATATTGATATTTGATTTATGGTCATCCTTTAGTTAATTGAATTATCTTTAACATAAAAAAAAAAAAAAAAAGATCAAGCTCAAATTACAAATGTTTCATTTTATTTTGGTGTGCGTATAGGTTGCAATCTATTTTATTTTGGGTGTAAATCGGATACGTGCATAACTGCGGAGACTATTCCTTCGAGTATTATGGAACTTAAATGGGCGGCAAGCTCTCCTTAAGTTTTAACGCTGCCACATGCTCAAGTTGGATTCGAACACAAGACCTTGGTTAAGTTATAAGAGACCCGTTCCATCTCATCTAAGCACTCTTGGATAGGTTGCAATCTATTTGTTTCGATGCATCTACTTCTATTAAAATTAAGTAATTAACTAATATAATAATTAGCAGTAAGCCTTGGCTAAAGTAAAGGAGGAAAGAGCATAAAGGACAAATGTTTTGTTATTACTATTCTTCCACCAATATTTTAGGATCAGAAACATGAACCTGAAGACCCTCGTATGCAAAATTATTTTTGTTAGATCTTAGAATTTCATATCATTAATCACCTCTCTAACATATTGATTTCTGACAAACACAAAACAAAAGTACAATGTCGTCAATGGATGACGCTCAAGACATGTTTTGTAACGATGATCTTGTTAACCCTCTAAGTTCTATGGGTATGCAAGTGTCATGCATTCTTGTTGTGTCACACTTCTTCAACGTTGTTCTTAGGACTATGGGCCAACCTGGACCCATTGCACAAATTCTGGTAATCATAAAACCACTTCTTTTTTTTTATATATTTTTTGCTTCATTCGTTATATTCTAAATTATTTAAAATTTAATTGTTACGCACTTACAAATGATATAGATATAGTTTTAAATTGCGGTATGCAACGAAAATTTTGAATGCATCAACTATATTTTCTTGCATTTTACTGCAATATTAAAAGGGGTTCGCAACATAATTGCAACTGCAACCACAATTTAAAATCGTGACCGCTAACCTGATGTCATGAAACCCTAATTGTGTTCGATTGTTAATGTTACTATAAATATTGATTTGAAAGTTTCATTATAATTAATTAACTAATTATTGGTTTATATTGCATTGTTGAAACAGGCTGGGTTGATATTAGGTCCAATGTCTCATATTCCATATATAAAAGAGACATTCTTTCCAGCCAGTTCCATAAATTACTATCAAGTAGTGAGCTTCTTTTGTCGCATAAATTTCATGTTTTTATTTGGCT
Source organism: Medicago truncatula (assembly GCF_003473485.1). NCBI lineage: Eukaryota > Viridiplantae > Streptophyta > Magnoliopsida > Fabales > Fabaceae > Medicago > Medicago truncatula. Next base: position 10,770,749 of record NC_053045.1, read on the forward strand.
TGGAAATGAATATTCACTACACATTGCGCCATTGGAAAATGGTAACCTTAGTAGCATGTGGAGGTGCCCTAATGGGTGGTATAATTGGTCTATCTGTCTCATTTTATTTGCATCAAGAGTTAACTGATGATACTAATCCCAACTATTACTTTTATATGACCATTATGCTAATGGTATCATACACAAGCTCCCCCATGGTGATTCGTTTGACGGCGGAGTTACGATTTGCTGCATCCGATATCGGGCGAATCGCGGTGTCTTCAGCGTTGATTACAGAAATGGCTTGCTTATTGTTCTTCAATGTGATAGTTAGTTGGGAAAAAGAATACCACATTTTGTATGGTTTTTATTGTGCTATCACTATAATAATAGTGGTTCTAATTAACAAGTACTTAGCCGTTTGGTTAAACTCAAGAAATAGAAACCAAAAATACCTAAAAGCTACTGAACTATTACTAATACTTTTTTTGCTTCTAACTAGCTCAATAGTTATAGAAATTTTTGGCTACAATAGTATTATTAGTTGTTTCATTATTGGATTATTGTTTCCTAAGGAAGGTAAAACAGCTAGAACATTGCTACAAAAACTTGGTTATTCAATTTATAACTTTGTCCTTCCAGTATACTTTGGATATTTGGGATTACAATGTGACCTCATAAATGTGTTTACAAGACTGAATCGAACAGCCAATGTAGCCATATTGATCTTGTTGAGCATTGGTAGCAAACTCGGCGGAACTCTTATAGTTTGTCGTTACCTTCATATTCCTACAAATGAAGGGATTTTTCTTGGCTTCATGTTGAACACTAGAGGATATGCTGATTTGTTATTCATTGGTGCAGCAGCAAAGCAAATCACTGTGAGTACATTTCTCGCCTTGATTTATGATAGAATGTTATAGCGTAATTTGATCCAGATAGCCAACCCGACTTGATGGGTTGAGACTATGTTGTTAATATCAACTATTTTGAATTAGAATGATCTAATATGTATGTAATGTGTACTAATTCATGTTTCTTCTTTTGTTGATTTACATTTACAGAGTTTTGATGCCGAATCTTACAATGTGTTGCTAGTATCGATAGTATTAAACACAATAATATCAGGAATAATTGTGTCGTTTATAGCAAAGGGGGAAGAGAAAATGTTTTCAAACAACCATACAACAATTGAACCACAAGAAATGGAAGATGAACTTAAAATTTTGGCTTGTGTGTATGATCCTCGACAAGTATCTGCGATACTAGCCACAATACTAGCAATACATGGCTCTAAAACATCACCTTCCACCACTTATTTAATGCACTTAATAGAGCTTGTGAAGAAAATCAAGTCAAACTTGTTATACCATGAAAAAGAAAATGGCGATATCAGCGATGATGACGAAGCCTTTGGTGGAAATGATGTGGTGGACATTAATAATGCCCTAGATACCTTCACTGAAGACACAAAGATTTTGGTCCAACAAAAAAGGACAGTTTCTTCTTTTCTAAGTCTGTATGAAGAAGTGTGCAGCGAAGCAGAAAATCTTCAAGTATCGATTATTCTTCTTCCCTTTCACAAGCATCAACGAATCGATGGAAAACTTGAAAGCGGAAAAGAAGGTATAAGGATTACTAATCAGAAGGTTCTTAGGCATGCACCTTGTTCTGTCGGTGTAATTATAGAAAGAGGACTTACTACATCATTTGGTTTCTCGGAACTAATAGAATCTGAAACCATTCAAAATGTTGCAACACTTTTTTTTGGAGGGCCGGATGACCGCGAGGCTGTTGCTTGGAGCCTACGCATTTCAAAATGCCCTCGAATTAACTTGACAATCATTAGATTTTTGTTGTCGTCTAAATTAGAAAATGAACAAATTGATAAAAGTGGAGTACAATCTAAGGAAAAAGAGATTTTAATGTCGTTGTCCGGGGAAGAGACTGCGAATGATGAGATTGACAATAACTTCATGGTTGATTTTTATAACAGGCATGTCGCTTCGGGAAAAATTGGATATGTAGAAAATTTTGTGAAGAATGGAAGACAAACAGTTGAATGTTTGAAAGAGATTGGTGACATATACTCTTTGTTTATAGTTGGAAAGGGTGGTAGAGGAAATAGTTCACTAACAATAGATATGAGTGATTGGGAGGAATGTCCAGAACTTGGATCAGTTGGTGATATTTTAGCTTCTTCAGATTTTGATATTCATGGTTCTGTGTTGGTCATTCAACAACATAGAGATGTCAAGAAAGGTCTAATACATGATTAACATTTAAATACAATAGAGTTAGACTTCTTCATGTACTTAGCTTTATGAACATAAGGTGTATAGATGAAACTTTTTTTTTTCCCTTAACATTGTGTTAAACAAAAAATTAACAAGCACAACATTTCATCTAGTCCAAAAAAAAGCATACAATTTAATCGTAATTTTTTATTCACATTTAGTCTAAATTACAAACCATATTGTTTATCTTTTGGGAATGAGAACCAAAATTCAGGTTTAATTAATGATTTGATCCTTTAAATTATTTGCTGGTTACATTTTGGTCCCATAAATTATTAACGTTACAATTTGATGCCTTAAGTTATTTACAATTTGGATGGGTTTATCAAGATTGATCCAATAATCATGAATTATTCAATCAAGTTTTTCTCATTGAGGGTATTGTCACTAAGGCGAGTACTTTTTGAATAGACAAGTGGTTTCTTGAATTGTTTCCGAAATTCCCTTTTCTTGAGAGTTTTATTTTAAATTCTTGTGACATGCCTGAAAAGATTGATATTTCAAGAGGTTGGAGTTTTGGCGTTGCGATAACTTAAAGGAGGTTAATATTGATTCTTCAACCTCTTAAGTCGAACACTTGAAATAGCAAATAAGAAGACCTTAAGTCAACTGAAAAATTCTACAATATCTTTTACAATGTTTTGTACAGTCAAATGTCACGAGGGTTTAAATAGTAAATAATCTCTAAATTACAATGTTGAAATCCAATTTTTTTTAGAGGGTGTAAACCGGAAGTCGCTCAAATGAAAAGGGGTAAAAGTGCATTTATCTCCAAAATGTTTATAATTAATGTTTTCTGTGGCTTGTGAGTTCTAACTCTATTTTGTTTATCATCTAAAACTACAGTTTTTTTATGAGACGCTAATGGGAAAAAAAGAGAACGATTGCTTTTGCATTTCTACTGAAACTAAGTGTTGGTGGCATGGCTTGAAGGATGTGAAAGTCATAAGCTCTAAGAAGATTGATGAGAATGTTTGTTTTAACACAATTTTAGATTCGTCGCCAGCTTATGCACCAGCTTATCCAGATCAAACAAATATTACCTTCAAGCTAGAATTTTAATTTTGTTTAGAAGTTTAATATTACCTCTTGAAAAGAGGTACATTATTTTTTGTTGAAAAATGTTGAAAAGAGGTACTATTAACTTATAACGTACAGGGCTTTAATGTGTTTCGTCCCTATAATTAAGGGTCATTTAAAAATTAGTCACTGTAATCGTTAATTCTGACAAATTATCCTTATAAAATTTAATCATTTAAAATTTACCCACTTAATGACTGCCACGTCATCAAATTATAAAATACAGGAATGTGCCTTCTTTTTTTCATCGTAGATGAATATGATTTCTAAGAATTTGTTTACTTGCTCTCTAATGAGTATGTGGTTAAAAAAATGTGATGAAGTGATAAGTGCTCTCTAGTGAGTATGTGATTGTTATACTTGTATTTAGATTTGTTGATCTATGGCATATGCAGTTTGCTGATATAGGTAGTGCTATTAGGTGAAGAGTGTTTTTCTTTCAATTGTTTGGGATGTGTGTGATGAAGCTATCTGTTCATGCTAAGTTGAATGGTTTTTTATTAATAAAGTGATTATCTATTTATTAAATAGAGAATCAAAATCGTTCATGAACTTTTGGATCCTATAGTAATACTTCATTGAATTAATTGTATCATAAGCACTTGGCTTAGAATCCAAGTATTGATATTACAAACCAAGGTTCAAGATTTCTACAACTGATTGATAATTCAGGCTAAATTGAAAGATCATCAAGTTCTTCACACTCTTGTACAAATGGATGATACAGGTACATACTTCATTTATTTTGAGAGCCATGTCATTAATGTCCACGAAAGGGTCAATGGAAGTCCAATGGGTATACTAGAAAAAATGAATCACTAGAGCCAACACGTTAAGAGAACCCATCTTTGAAATTATTCTTAGCTTTAATTAATAATAAAATTTTAAGGATACAAGCACCTTAAGATGTACGATTTCTGCTCTCCTCCTGCACTTTTCGCTCACAACCAGCTGAAAATACTATAATGCCCTTGTGCTAGTTAGTGGCTACTTTTATTTAATTTATTTACTAATATTCAAATTATTTTATTTACTTTATTCTAAATGATTTTGTTTACTTTACTCTAAATTATTTGTTCACTTTATTCTAAATTATTTATTTTCTAAATTATTTGTTCGCTTTATTCTAAATTTTATTTGCTATATTCTAATTTATTTATGAACTTAAAATAAATTCAAAATTAGAAAATAAGTTCTAATTTATTTATGCACTTAAAATAAATTTAAAATTAGAAAATAAATTCAAATTTATTTATACAATATTTATTTATTCAATACATAATAAATTCATCATGGTAAGCTTAGCTCAGTTGGTATGGACAATGCATAATATATGTAAGGTTAAAAAATTTAGCCCAAAATCCCTATATACATTATAGATAATACTATTTGTATTGTAGTGGGATAATCATTTTTAATGTGATTTAATTTTTTTAATTAACATTCAAATAATACATAAAATATAAAAAAAACTAACCTTTTAAACATTTTTGGTTGGACTTTTCTTTCTTTGTGTCTCTAAATTTTGATCGGTTGTGTTCTTTGCACTCCTTGTGCATGGAGCTTCACTGTTGTTAATATATATATATATATATATATATATATATATATATATACCATTTTGATTTGTGCTAAAAAAATCTACAAAAGATGCGGTGCAAACATTGAACGGTGTTTTGCATATAAAATAAAAAGTTATTCAATAGAAACACTATATTAATGTTTATATTTTGACAATATATATTAACAAGTTTCCGCAATTTTATTATATCAGTTTTCTCATATATTTACATAAAATTTGTTTATACATATAAAACACATAAAATTTTCAACGGATGCCGATGCAAACATTAAACATGCGAATGAAGAATCTTTGTTTATAAGAAAGAAAAAAAAAAAAGTGAGTTAAAAGACAAAAGAAGTGCCGTTATAATTTTGTTGTTACTTGATTCGATCTAACGACTTTGTCAGAGCAGTCCTATTCTTAATCCATATCTCTCTAAACTCTTCTTCTCTTCTGTCGCACTCTTTCTCTTTCTCTCTCTAACTCTACTTTCCACTCAATCGAACAAGGTACAATTTTTTTATCGGATTCTCTCTAATTTTTTTCATTCATTCATTTGTTATAGTTTAGTTAACAATTGTTGTTCATATTTTCTGTATTTCAATTTAATTTTATGGTCAAGGTTGACTATTTTTTTGTTGAAATTAAAAAATAAATTATTAATTTTATGATTGATGATTTTGTTGAAATTCATATTGATAATTGATAACTAATTTTATTTTATTTTGATTTATTTAGAGATTATGGCATGTTTAGATTGACTTATTTGAGCTTATAAGACTGTTTGATAGAGCTTATATGACATGTTCATAAACTGTTTTCAGCTTATTTTTGTTAATTCTCCAGGATAGCTTACGGCTTATTGCGTAGATGAAAATTGTTTGAGTTTTTGTTATAGAAGTAGCTTATACATCATAAACACACTTGTCATGATAAGTGCTTAAGCTGTAAGCTGCAAATTAAGTTGTTTATCCAGACATGGTCATTGTTTGATTGAATTATGTGAGCTTATCTATAGGCATAAATACTTTTGAGAGTGTTTGAGAGAGCTTATGGAAACTGCTTTTATGAGCAGTTTTCAACTTATCTTCATAAGCTCTTCATGATAGCTTATGAAGACAAATTATAACTTATATGTAAACAATTTTACAATATTTTAGTTTTTGTTATAGAAATAGCTTAATCAAAAGCACTTAAATGGAAGTGTGTGCTTACGCTGTAAGTGCTTAATTAAATAGTTTATTTGAACAGGATCTTAATGGCCAATATAATGTCCGTGTAAACCAGTTTTCCACGGACATCTTATAAGAGACCACCGTTTTTTCATATCCTACCATAAATTTCAAAATACCCTTACAAAAGTTGGGTGATGTCACTGGTTTATATTGAAAGTGCATATTCTTTAAATCCTTTTATTTTATGAATTTTATAAACAGAAGTTTGTTTAAGTGAATTCATGATGATGACTATAGTTTTTTGAATCACTCTTCTCAACTAACTTGTCTTTAATGGCGCTTTATTTCTATACAGAATCGAGTTTCAATTCAACTGATTCCGTTATCGAGTTGTTTTTGTAACTAGCTTCTGATTCAATGCCTTCTGTAATCTCACCTCAGTGGCAAGATAAGGCGAGTGGTTTCTTTTCTTCCTCAGGTACCTTTCACTAAATCTGTGCACATTTTTGCTTTTCTTTTTCTTGTTTACTGTATGATAGTTGTTTGTGTCTATGTTTGTTCAAATATAAATTCAATGTAGGGGTCAAGCTTAAAGAAGCTAAGGAATCAGCGGGAACATTTGTTGGCGAGGTCACGAAGGATACAAAGAGTAATGTAGCTGAAGTGGCGGGAAAAGTTGGGACAATAGTCAAAAGTCGGTGGGCACGTCTTCAGGAGCCGTCTACAAGACATGCTGTGCAAGACCGAATGATATCTGCTGCTGCTACAACTGGTGCATTCCTAAGGAGAGGCTTGTCAGGAACAAAAGAAAAGGTGGTTGTGGGGAAATCCAAGGTTGAAGAGGTAATGTGGTCGTGTAAATGATTTTTGGCGAATTGTGACATTTATTTACTAGTCTTACACCAAGTTAGCACTAATTATATTTTTGTTGTTCCAATTTGATGCTCAGATTCTTTATTTTTTCTTTCTTTTATTTGGCCTCGTTATCATTTGTTTCAGGTGGCAAAAATAACGGCACAAAAAAGTAAGACTATCTTGACAGACATTGAAAGATGGCAAAAGGTATATGACAATTGGAAAATTGTGTGACATTTATTTACCAGTATAGATCATTCTAAAAAATTCTTACTATTTCCTTTTTTTCTGTAGGGAGTTGCTAAAACTGACGGTAAGTTTCTCAAACCACATAATTGAACAAGTGAGTATTTATTTGACGGAAATGGGACTGAATATGTAGAACTATCCAGTGTTTTTTGTTATCTATGTAGAAGTAGTTCCGTTGATCTAACAAGGGATCTTACGATGAATTCCATTTTGACACACTGTTATGCATAGCATACTTTTCTTCGATGTAGATTTTTACTTTAATTAAAAATTGGTGTCTTCCTGCATTCTAGTAGTTAACCGTTCATCATCTTGACCTCAGTATTTGGAGTTCCGATTGAGATTACTGTACAGAGGCAAGATTGCAGCAAGCCTATTCCTCAGATACTAGTCAATTGTGCAGATTACCTTATAGTTTCAGGTAGCTTTTTTTAGAGTAAGGTTCTATATCCATGTATCAGTCTATGTTTCTTTCTTTTTCTGATTGTTTAATTCAAATCCTGTAGTAATTCCACGGTTGTAATCATATGTAGGATTGAATCTGCCATATCTTTTTAAATCTGAAGGGGACAAAAAGGTTATTCAGCAGTTGGTTGCCCTATACAACCAAGGTATATCGATCATTCTTTCAGTAATTGATAGATTATATCATTAAAGTTAGACAGTGCTATATTTGGTTATAAAGTTGTATGTTGCAGATTCAACTGCTGCGGTGCCAGAAGGCTCAAATCCAGTTGATGTAGCAGCTCTTGTAAAATACTATCTTGCTAGCCTTCCTGAGCCACTGACCACATTGGAGCTTTATAATGAGATCAAAGGTGCTCGAACCAACATATATTCCATGAGAAACATACTTAAGAGGCTTTCCAGTGTGAACTATATGACTCTGGAGTTTATAACCGCACTTTTGCTCCGTGCTAGTCAGAAGTCACTTCTCAATAAGGTAAGCGACTTCTGTAAGTGAGTGTGAATAATTGCTTCGTGGAAGTGGGATTGGGTTTCGTATATGGATGAGCGCTATTTTTACTATTTAATAAATATGTATGGTGGATTCTTTTGGCCCAAATCTCGTCATTCTTGGATACACATTTCCTTTCCTAAAACCTAATTAAGTAATTAACTTTTTTTTGCTTGGTATTTAGCTTTTAACCCATGTCAAAAGTAAATTGAATCTATGCATTTCTTTTGTTGTTTGGAAATCTGTATTGTCATTTGAATTGTTCATTTCTTTTAAGACATTTGATTTGTTTTCATATGTTAGGTCATGTATTTAACAAAATTGGTTTTGACGGTTATGATTTCTGAACCGTTTTGTACACTTAATTTTCTCACTTGTAGTCTGACACTTGTGTGAGTCATGTTGTTTTCTCAAGTTGTGTTTAGCCATCTGCTTACCTTTATATTTTTCACAACATTCTTTAATCTTCTTGTGTTTCACCTTATTATTTTGTTGTTTGATCAAAGACTATTGACGGTAAATGTAGCATACTATTGTCCACTTGTAAAACATTTGAAAAATGTCGTATACTATTTGAAATGTAGGGTAACTTTGACTAGTCATAACTATTTATAAAGTCATACATATGATTGGATGTGTGGTAAGACTAGATGGGATAGAATTAGAAATGACAACATTAGAGAGTTGGGGTAGAACCTATAGTAGAAAAGATGGCAGAAACTAAACTTAGTTGGTTTGGGCATGTAGCGAGAAGACCTGTGAATTTTTTAGTAAGGAGAGTAGATCAGATGGAGGAGAGTCATATGACTAGTGGTAGGGGGGGAGACCTAGAAAAACTATAAGAGAAACTATTAAGAAGGATCTAGAGATTAATGAGTTGGAGAAAGACATGGTTTTTGATAGAACACTGGCGTCGTTTGATTCAAGTAGCCGACCCCACTTAGTGGGATAAGGCGTGGTTGTTGCTGTTGTATATTCTATGGGATAGGATTTGTTCCTAGTTTAATTTAGACTTTCTTCTAATGGTCTTATTGTAGGTTTTCATTGTTTGATTTGGGTAGTTCTATGTCACTGACTAGTATATGCACCTTAATACGTTACAATTTTGTTTTAACTTGAAGTATTTTCCGTGTTCAGTAACTTTCTTTTCCTTCTATTCTAATCTTTCTCTCTCTCCTCATTTTAGCACTGTTTCCCAAGTTGTATAACTTGCTTTGTCAGAATTAGCGACCTTCTTCACCCCCTGAATATGATCATCATGGTGCTTTACTGTTTTTATTTTCCCATCATTGGCTGACCTTAAGAACAATCAAACTTTTGTTACTTGTTAGATTCTACATGCAAATTGGTTTTGATCAGTGTGCAAAACATTGTTGACCTTGTTCAGATGGACTCTCGGAGCCTTGCAATGGAAATGGCACCTGTTATCATGTGGCAAAAGGGATGTAGACCTGAAACTTATCGTCAATACTGGAGTCAAATGTCAGAAAGTCCTTCCAAACAGAGCTTGAATCCAGAACCTGGTTCAACTACTTGGGACATGCTTGCTGGTATGAAAAATGATGCCTAAACATGTGATTATTTACATACAATTCATTATGTAGGCTGTGATGAAAAGTCAACTATCTTCTTCTAAGTCATAATTTATGAGGTAGAGGTTGTATTGTGCGTTGAAAACATAATGATATTCAATAATCTTCAATGAACACTATACCTGTATTTCCATATTGGCAATTTGAAAAGAAGGCCAATATAGGATCTGATCATATGGAGGATAACTTTGGGTGTAGAAAGAACTAAGAATACCCAAGAGAAAACATTTAAAAGAGATTGATCTTAATTGCCCTTCCGAAAATTGGTTTTTTTTTCTCCTAATGATAGCTTCAATTGATCTCTGTACTCAACTCCAAGTAATGAAAAAAGACTTTTGTTGTTTAGTGCTGGGAATTCAATGTAGAATAAAAAGATTGAAGTTCTTTAGTGTTTTTCAATTATAAAAAGTCAAAAGTGGGATATTAGTGAAGCGCCAAAGTTGTCTAAAAGGATTTGAAAAAACCTTACACCTACTGACGTTGAACTGTTGAATGTTTTCATGAAAGAATATTTTGGCTACAAATCACTTCTATGATTAACTGATGTTAGCCTCTTGGGATCTTCTTTCCAAGGGGTGTGGCTAAACATTTTAAAATTTGCATGAAGCTGTAATTCTAACTCATGATCAGCATTTGCACTCTAATCACAAAATATTCTGGAAGACTAAAAAAAGTTAGTTTAACAGCTGGTTGTTTTACTTCTATTGAACTAAAACTTGGTCTGCAATGAAATAGTGCGGATTGGAGATTACCATATATCTTATTTTCTTGTTTCTCTGTTGCAGACGAGAGTGAAGCAATGGATGCATCTTCTCTTATTCCTTTGGACGAAGGCATGCCAGTTGACTTTGGTGCAATCGAGGTTGTTCAGTTGCTCATAGAACATCATAATGCAGTCTTCACCGACGCCAATGAGACAGTTTGGAAATGAATGATCATACTACTTTCCTTTGATTCTTCGACTTGGATGTATTGGATTTGGAATAATGTTTTCCAATTTGGATATATTGGATTTGGAATAATGTTTTCCAATCTGGATGTGACGATCATTATATAGCAGCTATGTTTATGCTGGGAAAACATGTTGGGTACTGGTCCAGTTTAGTGAAAGGTATATCTGATTTTTTTAGGTCTTCTTAAGATTTTATTTTTTTGGGGTGAAGGGGTGATTGCAAAAAGTATTGTACAGCTACTATTTGCTCCTTGCAGAAACTCTCATCACTAATGTACTTTTATTGTGGTGTGATATTATATTTTTTTGGTGGAAAAATAATGACATGTGATCTGTTTATTGTTTATGTAGTCATGATTGCACATATTTGAAGGTCAATTTGGTGCACCTAAGAACAATATGTATCAATACTTAATACATGTGTGATTGCAAGGGTGTTGCTAAAGGGGGTGTAGAAAAGTAAGTTTGATTTGAAGAATATGCAAGTAGATTCCATAAATTTCTCCCCTCATTGTGCAGCTACTAGTTTTCATTTTTCAGTAATTATTGAGGGGCTCAAGTTATGCATATGTAATTAAGAAGAAAAAAAAGAAAGAATGAATAAGACTTACATGTTCATTGATAGTTAAAAATGGAAATATTTCGAATATGAAGGTATTAAATAAGACCTTCAACTAGTCACACATTGTGCATTATCAGGTTTTTCTTTAGTAAATTCAAGAAACCTGAAACAAGTTCATGCATTAGCATACTTGGAAAAGATGGTAAATGTAAAATAAGAGTTAAATGATTACTGAGAAAAGTATTCAAAAATCTCAGTTGGAATGTCCTGAAAGAAGCAGTTTGAACTTGTACTCTGAGAATTTCCTTCAAGTCCAAGACTTGGCAACTTAGTTCCAATCTTCTTGCTCCACACACTTTCTGAACATTTTTTCTGCTCAAACATGTCCATAAAATTAGGGTCAAAGGGATCTTGAACAAGGTCTTGGCACTCTGGGAATAGTGGAAAGTCCATCTGTGATTCAGGGAGTAATGGAAAATTGTATGCTGATGAAGACTCAAATGATGGTACTGTGTGAAGTGGAGTGGCCTCAAACTCAATAATTCCATTAAGTTCACTTTCCAAATTTTGGTAGTTTGGCTTTGTCAAATCTGGAAGGTTGATCATCTTGAACTCTTCTTTGTTTGCCATATAAGAAGTTGGGTAAGTAAGATTTTCCTCCAGCTGATTGGAACCACATTCAGGAACCTGAAATAGACAATTTCATCATTAAGTTCATACTTTCTAATCTTTCATGTAATAGATCAAGTGTATTTTGAAAATCCCTCACTAAAATTATCGTTTATCGAGATAACCTTGCATTCACGTTTGTTTGTCACACGATTCTAGTCTCCAATATTAATCAGATGATTCATATTACAAATTTGCAAAATAGGTTCAATACGCTAAGTCAAAATGTGGACACTATCAGAATAAAATCGGACAATTCAGAATGATTTCGTGATTGCGGACAATAACATGACTCACTTATTTAAAGAAACTTCATTTATTTATAAGTTTGAAGAGAAAATCATGTTCACTTAACCTTTTCAACTTTTACTTGATTAGAAACAGCTTTTCCTTTGTTTTTCTGTTGCTTTGATGGTGGTGATGGTGTCCTTGGATAATTCCTCTCCATCCTTTTTCTCCTGCTACTCCAAAAGTTCTTCACATCATTGTCTGTTCTCCCTTCCAAATATGTAGCAATTTTGGCCCATTTGTTCCCAAATTGCCCCTGTAATTCTATCACCACCCTTTCTTCCTCTGATGAAAACTTGCATCCTCTACAATTGAAATCACACATTTCAAACTTTCATCACAAAACAAAACACAACAATTTCCTTACACCAACACAAACACTATTAAATTAAACGACATTGTTATTTTACAAATTGACACAAACACCAACACCAACACTTGACAATAATATCATTACTTCCTTAAAAAGAATAACTCTTATTACGTTTATTGCAAGGTAAAATATTCTTGTATTGTATCTAACTATTTTTGGCAAAGACATTTTTCAAATCAAACAGATGCATAGAAACAAATGCACAATGTACCGTCAAAAACAGTTAATTTTTTGTATAAAACTTAGTCACAATACTATATCCAATGTTTCAACCTTTGAAGTATCGAATCAAACACAATCACTACACACTACACTGACACATTAACATCGGTAATAATTAAAAAACCATATCAATTGAATGTAATCACATGTGTTGTTGGCAAATATCAATCACACTTTCGATCAGAAATGTCAGTGTTACAGAGGATTCTATAATTCGTTACTAGTATAAATTACCACCAAAAATTTGTAAGGTGTGAAAAACTACCAATTGAACATAAAGAACAATAAACACCGTACCAAAGTTTGATGCACAAGCAACATTTGTCTAATTCAAGTACCATAAAAAAACACAAAATACAAACAAACACAAACGCAAACACATCACATTAAAAACAAAAAGTTGCAACACAACATGAAATCAATGTCAATGTTCAAATTAAGTATAACAATAATTAAAATTAGGGTTAAGAAAATTGTTACTACGTTTTCAAGTTGGGTCTAAGCTTATTAACCCATCTTAACCGACAAGATTTTCCAGTTCTTGGCAAAAGACCTTTGGATCGAATGGAGCTCCAATCTCTAGGACCATATTTGTTAACATGTTTCAACAACACTTCATCTTCTTCACTACTCCATGGTCCTTTTTTTATGTAACCTCTTTCATATTCTCTTTCCATTTTTTTCAATGCATAATTTGTTTCTTTTTCGTTTCATTTATTTATGGTGTGACAAATTAAATTTGAAATGTATTTGACGGTTGTGTTATTATGTGGTTGGGTGCATGAATAATGCATGCACTTGTCCACGTGGAGGGTGTGTAATGATTTTGTTTTGTTGTTTTGTGACGTGGCAGTATGTTATTGGTTTAATGTTTAGGTTTTATGTGGATTGGATTCATGGGATTTTTGTTTCCACTAAGCATTATGAACGGTTTTGACGGTTAGTGGGAACATCCATAACCCCGCCATTTCTTCACTTTTTTGAAATTAAAATTTTGCTTCATTATAATTATGCATATTTCCGATAATTATGCATATTGTGTAATTTTTTTGGTACAAATACATTGTGCAGAAAGCAATCTATCTATCTTTTGAAAAAGAAAAAAGATTATCTTATACTAGCGTTTATACAGGCATTCCGTGTCCGTTTATTCGGTTTTCATAATTACGAACAATAGATTTATACAATTTTGACTAAAGTTGATTTGATTTTGATTAAAATTATAGGCATAGATAAATTATATTTTGCACTTTCATATTATAACAAACTATACTTCAAAGATACCAAACAATATAACAAATATAACATCTTTAAAAAAAAAACAAATATAATACAAATTCTTATATATTTGAATGACACCAACAAAATAACATTCTTATAGTCAAATTTATTTAAGGGTATAATTGGAAGGAGAAAAATTCAGCCCAAAAGAGCCTATTTTCTTTATATATAGTATGTAATATGTTTGATCTAAATACGGCTCAAATGATCTTAAATACGCCGTTGCATCCGTTGGTTGATTAAGATAAATTGATTTGGAAAGTTGAAAAGAATGGAATGTATTCGGTGCGAAGTGCATATAAACTTTGTGTTAGTGAGATAGCAGATAATAAAGTCCCCCACAAGATAAAGAATCTAGTATGGCTTGTTTGTAGAGGATATTTTCCCATAAGAGCTTGACTAAGTAGTAGAGGCATGCATTGTCCCGTTGATTGTGTGTTGTGTAGAAGTAATTTTGAAGATAATATTCATATTCTTTTAGAGTGTCATGGTGCTATGCATATTTGGAGAGAGGTTAATTTATGGGATAAGATTGACAAGGCATTAAGGCTAAACTATAACATGGATGCTGTGATTTTTAGTCTCTTGTCTCAACCTAATCCGTCTCAAAGTTCTCTCTTTGCCACAATCTTGTGGAGCATTTGAAAACGTAAGAACCTTATTATGGCAACAGAAGGTGGAGACCAATGATCAGGTTTTAGCTCGAGCATCGACCCTCCTTGAGGAGTGAATGGCTGCGCAATGTATCCGAAGAGAAGGTGGCACGCCTATAGATGTGAATCAGCCGGAGACAATATGACAAGAGGTTGTTCGATGGGAAAAGCTAGCAAAAGGCCGATACAAATGTAATATAGATGATTCCTTAATTATAGTTTTACACAGTTATTAAAAAAATGATTAATATTTTTAATTTTAATGGTAAAATATGTTTCATTAATTAAAATACTCTTATTAATTATAGTTAATAGAGTAGTTTGATGATTGAAATATAATAATAAATAAGAGTAAGCGTGTTACTCTTGTTTTCTTTTGGTAAGGTGTGGGAGCACTCTTGAGGATCCGTTGAGTTTTTTTATTTTTTAATATTTTTTGAAAGTTGTAGTGGTGCAATTGGGTGGTTAGTTGGAGTAGTTTTCGTTTTGGTTCTTGTTTGCTTATGCAATTATTTTCTAAAATTGGAATTTTATTTTTTATTTATTTCTACAAAAGTGGTGCACTTATCTTGAATATGCTTTTGGTGCAACTCCTTACCAATTTAGTCCACAATTTGTTAAAATTCATTGTCCTTAATTAGTCATTGATCTTTAGTTGAAACAATGTAATCACCAAGACAAAGGAGTGGGTGGAAGGACAAAGGGTACATGCAAGATTAAGAAAAAGTTAGGATAAATTAAAATACAATAATTTATGGGTTATGTTAATCAGCACTCCGGATATTAGTTAAGAAATTAAAAATGAAAAAAATATGTCAAAGTTAACATTAAAAGCAATATTTTTTTTAAATTTCAAAAAATAAAATACACAATTTCCAAAAATTATATTTCTTTTATAATTTCTTAACCAATGCCCAAAACACTAGTTAACATTTCCCATAATTTATATATATCCAAAATTGAGACGTAGTTTGGTTTCCCTCTTAGTGCAGTATAGTTCGGTTTTTTCATTTTGTTATTGGTACTTATTTATATGAAATTGATGAATTAGCTTTGTCTTATAATTGATTTAACTAATGCCGACTTCATTATTAACATTATATATTTAAATATATTAGTATTTCGATCACTTTAACTTTGTCAATTTTTTAGATATTATGTCGTACTCTTGAATTGAATGTTGTAAGTTTGTTTACAAATTCAATCTTTCTGTTTTAGACACAAAATTTGTGTTGTTTTCGATAATATATATATATATATGGATTTGCTAGAACACATCAACTAGTTTTTATGTGGGAGTGTTTTAGCAAGATATAACTAAAAAGTTAATAAATACACCTTAAGGTGTATGTTGCTATAACACACCTTCTAAAAAAACAAGTGGGTGTGTTCTAGCAAATCCTATAGGCATTTGCTAGAATACACCCACTTATTTTTTAGAAGGAGTATTTTAGCAAGTGAATAACTAAAAAGTGGTTAAATACACCTTAAGGTGTCACATAAAAACTAGTGGGTGTGTTCTAGCAAATCATATATATATATATATATATATATATATATATATATATATATATATATATATATATGTGTGTGTGTGTTTTTCTTTATAAATGGCAACTATACCCTATCAATCATCATCATAAAAATAATTTTTATAACCAAGTTTCACGTCTCTATTATTTTTCATCATTTTTTAGAATTGTACGATCTTGTACCAGATCTTCGTTTAGTTATGATGATAGCAACTACTCTCACTGAAACATTATATAATAACATTTTTTTGGCATATTTAATTACTGATCCTGTCGGTGTATTGTAAAATTATGCAATTTGTCCTTCAAATTCACACATAATTTTAGACCCGGCAACCATATGAAAACAAAATCGTAGGTAAATAATGTAGAAAATCAGCAACAACCATTGACTTTTGTTATAAGAGAGTGCCAAGTCATTACCTTATCAAGATTGAGTCAGGCAG
The DNA here is from genome assembly GCF_003473485.1 of Medicago truncatula. Lineage (NCBI taxonomy): Eukaryota > Viridiplantae > Streptophyta > Magnoliopsida > Fabales > Fabaceae > Medicago > Medicago truncatula. The sequence goes on from NC_053045.1 coordinate 10,787,476, forward strand.
CTGTGACTGAGTGGTTTCACTAAGATCACGACTAGTATAAAAGCAGCAAGTCACTCTTGTGTTTTATGCACCAAACTCATAAGTCACTAACATGGCTTCCTCAAACTTTTTAGTGCTGCTTCTTTTTGCTCTCTTTGCTATCCCTCGGGGTCTTGCCAATTATGACAAGCCTCCGGTTTACCAACCACCGGTCTACAAGCCCCCTGTTGAGAAGCCACCTGTGTATAAGCCACCGGTAGAAAAACCTCCAGTTTACAAACCACCGGTAGAGAAACCACCAGTGTACAAGCCACCAGTTGAGAAGCCCCCCGTCTACAAACCTCCTGTAGAGAAGCCTCCTGTTTACAAGCCACCAGTAGAGAAACCACCAGTGTACAAGCCACCAGTTGAAAAGCCTCCGGTCTACAAACCACCTGTAGAGAAGCCACCTGTTTACAAGCCACCTGTAGAGAAACCACCAGTGTACAAGCCACCAGTTGAGAAGCCTCCGGTCTACAAACCACCTGTAGAGAAGCCACCTGTTTATAAGCCACCTGTAGAGAAACCACCAGTGTACAAGCCACCAGTTGAGAAGCCCCCGGTCTACAAACCCCCTGTAGAGAAGCCACCTGTTTACAAGCCACCAGTAGAGAAACCACCAGTGTACAAGCCACCAGTTGAGAAGCCCCCGGTCTACAAACCCCCTGTAGAGAAGCCTCCTGTCTACAAGCCACCAGTAGAGAAACCGCCAGTGTACAAGCCACCAGTTGAGAAACCCCCGGTCTACAAACCCCCTGTTGAGAAGCCTCCTATCTACAAGCCACCAGTAGAGAAACCACCAGTGTACAAGCCACCTGTTGAGAAGCCTCCAGTTTATAAGCCACCAGTTGAGAAGCCACCTGTGTACAAGCCCCCAGTCGAGAAACCCCCGGTCTACAAACCTCCTGTAGAGAAGCCTCCAGTTTACAAGCCACCGGTGTACAAACCTCCAGTTTACAAGCCACCAGTAGAGAAGCCACCTGTGTACAAGCCTCCGGTCTACAAACCCCCAGTTGAGAAACCTCCAGTTTACAAGCCACCGGTTTACAAGCCTCCAGTCGAGAAGCCACCAGTTTACGGACCACCTCACCACCCATAGTACCCTCCCGTAGTTGGCACTACTCGTTTTTAAAGCATGCTTTTAAGTAAATAAGAGATATATAAACTTTCCAAAGCAAGGATCATATATTCTTGGAAATCTTCAATTCAATCTTATGTTTACAAATGCTATTGCCAAGACAAGAGTGTGAAAGAAAATGGTGCCATTTGTACTTCAAATTATGAATAAGAACGTTATGATTTAGTACTTCTTATTTTGTGTTTGTTGACTAAATTTGACAGAGTATACTTTACTTGTTCCCTATCATACCAGTAAGGTGCATGAAAGTTCAGTCTTGAACGGTGGAAATAAATAATAATTAATTAATGTTTGAATCTCGAATTTACTAAATTAACGAACTTGTAATTTCATTGGAATATACTTGACTCAGTGGTAGCTTTAGTTTCAACTTGGAAAATGTCCGTGATATGACAATTTTTCCAAAACAAGTTTAGGTTAAGATTTTTATTTTTTATTTTTGACATAATATACGTTAAGATTCTTGTGTACTAATAGAAACTGAAAAATCATTTTGGTGCTTAAAGTTTAATGAGTTGGACAAATTATTCACTCAAATATGGAAATGATAATGTAGTCTCTTCAATTATAGAATGCCATTTAATTTAGTTACCTTTTCAAAATTAGCATCACAATTCGCAAGGTTTTATATTTGTGTTGATGCATCAGTTAAGATAAGGATCACGAAAATTAGGTTTTTGACTTGGTTTTGATTAGGGGTGTTTGCGGTGCGTTTTGGTTCGGTTTTGAGCATAAAAGTCATCTAAACCTCAAGATAAAAAAGCATGCGGTTTGGTTTGATTCAGTTGATTTTTATATAGTCATCCAAACAAAACCAAACCAAACCAATGCGGTTTGGATTGGTTCGGTTTGTACGGTTTATCGCGAGATGAAAAAATATTACATTAACTCTAATATTGCCAACTTGTTACAAAATAAACATAGGACATTTTATTTTGTTGTTTATATGATAAAATATTAGGTAAAACTTATATCAAAATAGGTAAAATTAAGAAGAAACATAAGCATGAAACAAATTATTGAGAAGTAAAAGAAACAAATTCATCACTGAAAATGAATTGAAAGAGATGGAAAGGAATTAGAATCGAACCAGATGGTGCAACAATGGAAAAATCTAATCAAATGAGATTATTCTTGAGCTATGTAATTGGGCTAGTACATGTTTAAGTAATATTCATTATTCTTGCGGTTTGGTTTGGTACTTGAGATGCAAACCGCAAACCAAACCGAACCGCGCGGTTCAGTGTAAAAGTCATCCGAGTTCATTCGAACCAAGTGCAGTTTTTTGCGGTTTCGGTTTGGATTGGTTTGGTTTGCGGTTTTTCTATTGGGTTCGTTCGGTTTTGAACACCCCTAGTTTTGATCGATGTTTCCTGAAGATATGTTTTGGTAATTGAACTAAATAAACTGTCTTACATTCTTCAATTAATGAGATTAAATTTCCTTTTTACAAATATCAATGATTAATGTCAAGGACTAAAATGATGATTAGTGTCGCGCCATTTTTCGGAGGTCAAGGCCATTTGATTAGCTTTTGACTCACTTTTTATCTCACGACTGAACAAAAAATTTTTTAAAGGGGAAAAAGTTTCAAACCACCCATTTTGAAAAGATTTAGGGTTCATGGGTTGGTTATATTTAGGGAAGGTATTAGCACCCTAAATATTCGTAGTACTCTATGAGAACCTCTTGATTTTATTTAACTTTTTGTGCTTAAACTTGCTTGCTTTTGAAGAGATGAAAATAGAATTGAAAGATGAGTTGAAACGAAAAAGAAAATTGATTTTAATTGAAAAGAAAAAAGAAAATTGTTTTTTAGTTGATTTGGAAGGACAAGGTCCTCTGCCTACGTACCCGTGAGGGATCAAAACCTCGTAGTTCGGGGTAGAAATTGACGTTTGATTGGTTTTATATTTTTTATTAGTTTTTGAAAAAAGGTTTGAAATAAAAAGCCAAGTGGCAAATGAGAATTGATTTGTGTTTTTTGGATTGAAGGAAATAGACTTGAAGTAGAATTAAAATTGATTTGAGATTTGATTAAGAAAGAAAATAGAAATAGCGATCACTTCATTGAAAGTCAAGGTTTGTTATAAAAATATTTTTTTGTGATTTTTTGATATTTGGATGTTTTTGCCGTTTTTGAATAATGAATGAAAATTAAACTAACAGAGCAATGAAAATAAAAGTGCGTGGGCGTGAAGAAAAGATTTTGGTTTATGTTAGTTCGACAATATAAATAGTATTTAATATATGTTGTGTTCACTTTGGATATTATCGGACAAAATTTTGACAATAATAAAAATAATAATAGTAAAATAGAATAAAAAATAGAAAGACTAAAGTGAATCAAAATGAGATAAAAAGATAAATATTTAAAACGGATTTAAAGTTAATAAAAGATGGAAACTAAAATTAAATGAAATTTGAAAATTGAGAGAAGAGGGTCCGACTTGGAACCAAATATGAGGTATTTTAAAATACCTTCCTATCGAAATTTTGTTCGAAAGGCTGAGACCGGTCGGAGTTAAATGACACGTGTCAGTGCTGCCTTAGGTCAAAAATTGGGGTATGACAATTAGCTCAATAATTAATTATTGTGATTTCTTCATTTTATATTTATATTTAAGAATAAAAAAAAAAAAATGACGATATCAACTTTGACACATTACATATTCAATCAATGTTGACTTGACCATCAATGCTACATATCCGGATGTAAGAGTAGTTCGACGAGTTTATTTTTGTCACTTTTGTTGATATTTTGTTGGTTTATGCTATTAACTTGCATCTAGTAAACTTGTTCATAGCTTCATCATTTTCAGTTTTAGTGACATGATATTTGTGTTGTATTCAATGTGATTTACCGCGCGATATGAATAATATATATTTTTAGTCAAAATTAATCATGTCGGACCTGAGATCTTTGGTTTGATGGCGTTGAACGACCTTTGAGTAAGACAATGTTAAACCAAAATGAGTTTTATACAATGCCTCTGAAGTTTTGATAATAACAAAGTATAAAAAGAACAATTGAATATGCCAATGTTGTTCAAGTATGCTCGACCATATATTAAAATTCAAAGTATTAAATCAAGTTTTGATTCTGAAAGAACAAGATTATGAACATATACAAGAGCATCTGCAACTTATGAGAAGCTGGAAATTTGGATCAGACTCTGAATAAGTAAGACTGTGAAAGTCGGGAGTGTAACACCCTGAACCCCACATACTATTTTTAAAAGTAATAATTCAACATTTAAATAAACATATCAAGATGTTACTCTTCATTTTCAACACATAACAAGTCTCCATCTTAAAATATCAACTCACAGCGGAAATAAGTCTCAACAACACAAATGTCATACATCATATCTCAGAATAAGTACATCATCAAAATAAACTCAAGGTTCCTCAAACATAATATGATAACATAAATAAAATCCCAACATCCTAATCAGAGAACCACTAGACAAGACTCCAAAATCAAAGCGGTAAAAGATGAGTAGGCTGCAAGCCGTCCTCGGAAACTCATGGTAACTTTGCGTCCTCAACCTGCAAGTCTCCACCACAAGGGCGTAGGCGACCATTTGCCAAACGTAGGGTAAGATATAAATTTAACATAGAGGAAATATGAACACATATATAGTATTAGGATCGCAACATCATATACAAGTATTCATCTTAAGCAATACCATATTAACATGCATTCTCATTGATTGGTAAAATATACACAACAAATCTCAAATCATCATCACAAGAATATAAAAAAGTAAACACATCATTGATTAATCATCCAATGGAATACATAGGATTCACACATTATCACTTTCATTAAATCACACATTTTCCATAAAATACACATAGTCATGTATGCATCTTTCACATAGATTCACATAGTCAAGTACTCATCTTCTACATAGACTCTCATGTACGAAATGTTCCTACTCGACTTTATATGCATGTGGTACTGTTTTCGATATCAGAGGTATTTTCTGAGTGATTTCACCGTCACTTGGACTGACCATGAATGCATGAACATCTCATCATGACTCGACAATGCATAATTCATATAACTCGACAATTTACATCAACAACATCATCACATCGTATATTAATTCATCGTCGCTATATCATCATCATCATCATCATCATCATCATCATCATTTTCAATGTCATTATATCATCATCATCATCATCATATCAACATCTATATATAGTTCAAATCATCATGTCAAACCATATCAATATGTATCCACCTCGTCTCGCAATCACATTCACAGTCATCATCATTATATATTCATAAGACATTATTCTACATCATCAAGTATACTTCGTTAATCATCTAACAAGTTCACAGTCATTTCATGATTCAATTATAATTAAATCACAAGTTTATTTCTAACCATTTCAATTGCTAAGTTTACTTCCATCATAAGCTAGGTTAATTACTCTTACACATCAAAATTATACTTCTATTAATCAAGTTTAGAGGTTTGTGACATATTCACATGCATTGGATACCTTAAAATACCAAAAATATGAGTTTCCCACTATAGGGAGGGTTGCACGGTAGTGCCATCCAGGTGCACAGTCGTGCTCATCATGCAGGTAGGGAAAAGCTATAATTTTTGCGTTTTGCTCAGGAAGAACCCCTTTCAACACCATTTTTCGATCCAATTCACACCAAACTAGACCCAAATCATAAAACTAATGTTGTCTAATCAATTACACATTAATTTTACCTTAACTAACTTTATTATACTCATTATTATCGTCAATTAACATGAACTTCAATTGTTTTAAACTTATCACTTCAAACCCATTTTTAACATGGTAATTCAAACCCCAAACATAGTAACAACCAAATCAACATCCCTTATTCAAAATGAACACAAAAAAATTCATCAATTCACATTATAAACATCAACTCAACAATTATCAACAATTATCATGAATTTCACCAATTTCACATAAAACTCAAAAACCCTAATTCACCATAATCAAACATTGATTTTAACACAACTGTTAGGTTTGTAGTCTTGACATGTTGGTGCGACATCATAGCGTGCCTTGTTCCGATTTCTTGGAGATTGTATTTAAATGTGAAATCGCAGAAGAAAACTAAACGCATCACAACTAAGAAAAGGTAGAATAAAACCTTTCTACAAACAAAGCGCACATCACTTGAAAGCAAAATAAATACGCAACTAAATTTCAAAAAAGATATGCATAAATTATCATAGAATAAGGCACCAAGTAACACGTTCTTACGTCTCAGATTACCAAATGGCTCTCCGAAAAATAACCAGAGTATGATAAAATTACAGATTTCCCAAAACAAAAGGAACATAAACTAAAATACAAAGCACGAAAACAAAGAAGACACAACAACATAACTCTTCATCCACTAACTTTCCATCAACCAAAATCTTGGAGGGGTCCAGCTCGCTCACATTATCATCAGGGTTAAAATGCAGAACTTGCGCCCTAGTATGCTCAAAGCCATTGTCAAAATATAAGGCAAGATCCCCCTTGCCATCCTCAACGACGAATTGAGCTTTGGCGAGATCCCCTTACAACTAGACGACCTTCTTCTTCCATGAATCTCTCTCCAGCTCAACAACTTCTTTTTCATCCTTCATATCTTTGGTCGTCTTCTCTGCAGTCTTCTTATCCTCCAAGGCTTCCTTCAACCTACTTTCAAGACCCGTTGCTTTATGCTTCCACTTCTCCACATCTTCATGAGCGTCTTTATACTTTGCCTCTAAAGCACCATGTTTCTTCTCCATCACTTTTCCTAATAAAAGGACCCGGAGCACTAATATTCTTGTATCCATTACTAGCTCGCCAAATTTGCTTTTAACGCCAGCATCAACGTCAACCTTAGACAGTGGCACTTTATCCTCCATGTAGCTACGATAAACGCATGACTTAAAAGTTGAAAACCCACTAACATTACTAGAATTTAAGTAAAATCTCATCATCAAATTAAACTCTCATACCTACGAAAGTCGAAATCTTTATGCCAAAAAGAGTCAGCCACCTGAACATTCAGAGAAATGGTTCCCGCCACCCCGCTAGCATAATCATCATCCTTCCGACTGGCAACAAATGTCCGCTTCGAGTCGCCCTTCCCAGTCCTCATCTTCTTGCGTCTGGGCGAGTCAGTTTGCTCAGCCAGTACCCCATTGCCTGCCGTCTCCATGTTATCAATGTCCATATCCGAATGTAACATCCTAAAATTTTAAGTCTATATTCAAATGTAGTTAAAAATATAAAACATAATAGTGTAATTATTTTAAAATACGCGAAGATAAAAATAAAGACAAATAAATATGATATAATTTCTTATTAATAATTAAATTTTATTGGATAAAAAGAAAAGGAGAAAGAAAGAAAAACAAAAATAAAGGGAGTGCAAATAACAATTATTTTTAGAAAAGAAAAAAAAAGTTATATACTTTCTCGAATTTTTTTTCTGCCCTTGTTTATGCAAAAAAATACAAAAATGCCCCACTTTTTCGAAAAATTGCGTAAATGCCCTACTTTTTCAGAAGCCCCTGGTACTACTCCACTTGGAGTTGCGGGGTACCCTAAAAAGTCACAATTTTTTTGTCCTTATTGTACGCCGCTACTTGGACTTGCGGGGTACTTTCCTACTTTTTTTTTTCCACTTTTTTTACTACCCCGCGAGTCTTAGCTTTTGCTTTTTTTTTTAAAATTTTTTTTTTTTAAATACCCCTCTACTTGGAGTAGAGTGGTATAATGAAGACAAAAAAAATTCAACGTGTAATAATTACTCTCAAATAATAAAAAACTAATTAAAATTATATAACCAATAAAATACCATCTACAATGATTATAAATGCCCGGCTGTCCCACACCCTCGTCTTCGACGATCTCTTCCGCGATTTACTTGAGGGTTATGTTGGTCTTCGTCATTGTTATTTGTAGTTGATTGTATCTGACTACCATAACCCAGTGACAACGACACATCGTGTTCTCTTGTTGGCCATCCCATATCCAGAAATTGTTCATTGGAGTTCAACGAAGTCGGAGAGAAGTGAGATAATAGGTTTGTTGGTGTTGGTGGGTGGTTGTAGTTTTGGTTGGTGTACATTGGGTATTGTGGGTTGTTGTAGGGGGGTAATTGGTGTTGGACGGTCCAGCTTGGTTTGGGTCATTATAGGAGAAGTAGTTGTTGTTGGATGCGCTAGCTTGGTTTGGGTCATTGTAACCATAATTTGACATTGAATTTTGTTGGTAAGTTGACTGATAATGGGGCTCATATGCATTTCTCGGGGAGGTATATGGTGGTGGTTGGATGATATTTTGTTGGGGGGTGTCGAGAAATTCATACATTACAGAACCATGAATGTTTTGTGTTGTATGTGGTTGGGATTGATGATCTTGTAGTTGAGAAAAAATGTCTTGATCCCAAAAATCATCATGAATTGGTGTTTGGTTGTTGTGAATTTCAGGTTCATGTTCCGGCTCTTCTTCTTCGTTTGGATCTGAATCGGATGGTTTTGTGTCAATTGAAATCCTTAGACGTGGGTTGCATGTGGTTGTCAACCACTCAATATACGCATGAGTTGGGGTGAGTGATCTTGGCCGCATGTGAGGTAAAATATAACTCCGTCGGTTGTCCCAATGTAAGCTCTCTTGTGGAAAGTGAAAACCATTTGATTGGTACCACATCTTGAACCGTTTGTCCACTATATGGAATTGTCGCATGTCTCGTGGGGCCCCTGGTATTTCCTGTGGCAAACCAAATTCTAGCTTGACCCTATCAGTTGGATGCCATTCAACTCTGTCAAAACATATAAGGTGAGTTGTTGCAGTCCACTCCCAATAGTCTTCAGGAAAATTGTGTGGAACATTCTTGTATGGTCTCCATTTAAACTGGCAGAAGAGAGAAGTTGTAGTGTAAGGTTAACAATTTTGATATATATATATATATATATATATATATATATATATAGTTCGATAGGTGAAATATATATTCATTATTAATTAAATAACTCCTAATTAAATACTTGTAAAAAAACTCATGATTAAATAAATAATTAATTTATAATCGCGACATTTTTTTAGTCCTATATTAATTGCATGTCCTACTTTTTTTTTTCTTACAAAAGAAAGTTAACATATAGCTTTTTATTTCTTTACGACCATGAAAGTGTTAATATGTAGCTTAAATAACAAAATATCTTAATTATATTTAATTAGACCATGAAAGTTAGTTTACCCTTGAAATTACATAAAAAAAAAATTACCGTTCAATATATATATATATATATATATATATATATATATATATATATATATAAACTCATACATTCAAAAATCAATTATAATATTACTTGATGTTCCAGTATGTCATCAAACTTTTTTCTGTAAGATATAGTGTCATGGCTTGGATTCTCGTAGTATCTTGAACCTGCACCTGTCCATCTAACAAATGATATAAACAAATTAGTAGCTAATTTATCAAATAATAATATTAATAAGAAGCGAGAATATGCGAGGAAATTAACAAAAAAAATAAATAAATTAATTGACCACGATTACTTTAATCCTAGCGGCTACTGGAGTGGGTTATCATTTCTCGGAGCGATATAACTCAACCGACAATATCCCCAAACTTGTAACAGAAAATGACATCCAGATAGTGCTTTTATATTTGGGTGTGATGCCTCACACAAGCCACGATAAAGGTAAGCCAAAACTGCCGATCCCCAACTATAATTTCTTGTTTCATTAAAATCCATTAACAAATACAACCAAGAGTTGTGCACAAATAATCCAGTTGTATTAGGAAACAAGAACCCTCCAAAGAGGTATAGTAGGTACCTCCTGTGTGTTGTATTTTTACCTCCGGAGGAGATTGTTCACTGAAGTTATTATCGACCAGATTATCCTTTAATCACGACAACGAGAGAGTAAAACCATCAGTTTTGTGTGCTGGAGGAGTTATTCCCAACAATTGAGCACAATTATTCCACAGAAGATTTGGAGGAGCCGTAACAATTGGTCCTCCAAAAGGTAAGCCGAGTAAAATATATACGTCTTCAAACGTGATTGTACATTCACCCGTTCGAAAATGAAAAGTATGTGTTTCGGACCGCTATCTTTCTACAAGAGTGGTTACGATGTGCCTATCAATTTTGTAACGCCCTATTTGAGAAACCTCAAAAAATCCAGCTTGACGTAGATAATCTTCAATATAAGGACTTGGTATGATGTCTTGCCGTGTACGAGTGGTTAGAGGTGCACCCTCTGCATCCTAACAAAAAATAATAAAGGAATAAAATTAAAACATAATCAAAATATAAATTTAAAAAAACGTGAACATATTTAAATTAATATTAAAAAATAAAAATGACATTAACAAATTAATATCTATATATACCCATCTTCTTATATGTTCTTCCATGGATCTATGATCATTTTCCAACCACAAGTATGCCATTGCTTTATAGAATTTGATTGAAATAATCTCTTATGTGAGTGAGTAAGGAAAGGATTGAGATAAGTAGAATATGTGTAAAGAGTAAAAATATAGTTGTGGTATTTATAATGTAAAACTATGTGTAAATGGTAGAAGTAGTAGTGTGGTATTTTAATCAATGAAGTGAAGAGTTCCTGTGTTACTACTGCAACGCATGCAAGCCAACAGTGTTCAAATAAACATAGAAATGACAATTGCATCAATAGCAGAAGCATGGTGTTCAACAATATTGAATTAATTCGTAAACTTTGCCTCATGAGATGACCATTGCATGTAAAAAATACATTAATTTCTTGCAAGAAATTTTTGACTGAAATGACCAATGCATGTTTTGATCACGTGAAGCATGCTAGCAAACAAATGGCCGACAAGCTGCCTCTGAATAACCAATAGGAACGGCGCGTGCAAATACTACCCCGCCACTCTGGGTTGCGTGGTACCCCCAGCTGGCGCATGCTTTACATACCCCGCCACTCCAGCTTGCGTGGTACCCCCCAGCTGGCGCGTGCTTTACCTACCCCGCTACTCTAGCTTGCGTGGTACCCTCTAGCCCGCTAGTCCAAACTGCGTTGTACCTTTTTTAATTTTCCCGCTCGAAGGGCAGATTAAATTACATGTTAGTATAAATAAAAGTGGTCTGCATGATATCATTGTATCAAACCATTCTACTTCATACTCTTACTCATTTCTTAAGATCAAACCAATTCAATGGCACCAAATATAAACGTTTTTGTGTACTATAATGGAGAAGTTAAACAAAATGAATCCGGTATTTTTTTTCAAAGTCAGTATACCAAAGGTTTTAAAGTCAGCATGGCTAGTACTTACTTGCATCTCAAAAGAAGAATTGCGGAAAAAGTATGTCTCGAAGATAATATGGTTGTGTCTGAAATTATGTGTCGGAATCCTATGTTTGTTGGAACTACCACAATTCATTACCAGGCGTTAAGAATAACCGATAACGGCGATGTTGAGTTTATGTTTAACGTACATAAAAGTCACAGTTCTTTGTCCTATATAGAGCTTTATGTTACGTTTGAGATGAAGAATCCAACATCTAATTTTGAGTTAAATTACCCATCGAGTTCTAGTCAACACCAAAGTCTACCACAACACTACAATCCGTCATCGTCGCAAGAACACTACAACCCATCATCGTCCCAACCGCACTATAACCCGTCTCCCATTTATGATGCATCCTTATCGCAACCTTTTCAGTCAAAGTGGTCACAAAATGTGTACGAACCATCACAAATAATAACTCAACCTCATCCCTCTCAAACACCATCTCGTTCAACACAACCCAAAACCTTAAACGATGAAATCAATATATTCACCTCCCAATTTCAAGACCAACCAAATGATGAAGTTCAAGATGATGAAGACGATGATGATGAAGAACTCCTTGCCGCACAAAACGGTGACGAGAACGAAGAAGACGAAGACGACGATCTGCCACTACTACCAATTTTACCAATCAGAGCTTCTTACAACCCACCAAGGTCCATGCGCAACGTCAATGATGACCACTCAACTGAACTTTATCATTCAATGGCTCTTCCGGTCGATCAAGGTATTGCCCTAGGGATGCAATTTCATAACAAGAATGATTGCATTCTCGCAATTAAATTTTATCACATGAAAAAATCAACGGATTATATTGTGAAAAAATCAGATCCTGAAAGGTATGTCATCAAATGTAAAGATACAAAATGTGGTTTCAAATTGCGGGCCTCGTGGAGGAAAAAAACTGATAAATGGGAGATTGGGAAAATGAATGATCATACATGTGTCTCAACAGAAATGACGCAAGATCATCATAAACTTAGTTACAATGTGATATGTGAAAGTGTTAAATCACTACTACATATGGATACTTCAATTACAGTGAAGGTTATAATTGCACACATCCGAGAGAAGTTTAATTACACAGTTTCATACAGAAAGGCATGGAGAGCACGGAATAAGGCGATTAAATCAATTTATAGTAATTGGGAGGAGTCTTATGAAGAACTACCACAATGGTTGATGGTCATGGAAAAAGATTTGCCAGGAACAATAATTGATTTTCAAACGGACCCATCAACAGAAGTGGCAAATGAGACCGTCTTCAAGCGTCTTTTTTGGGCCTTTCGTCCGTGCATCTCAGGTTTCGAATTCTGCAAACCAATTGTTCAAATTGACGCAACTTGGTTGTATGGTAAATACAAAGGAACATTGTTGTTAGCTGTTGCGCAAGATGGGAACAACAAGATATTTCCCATTGCTTTTGCAATCGTGGAAGGCGAGACCAAGGAGGCATGGAGTTTCTTTTTGAAAAATCTAAGGCAGCATGTCACCCCACAGAAGAACATATGCCTCATTTCTGATAGACATGTGTCGATAAAGAGCGCGTATGATGATCCACATAATGGATGGCACGATGCTCCGACAAGCCATGTGTATTGTGTCCGACACATTGCACAAAACTTTATGAGATCATTCAAGGATGGAGAACTTAAGAAGAAAGTTGAAGGCATGGGTAAAAATCATATCTCTTTCCACGTAAATTCGACATATTTGTTTAAAACGACACATCTAACTTTTTTCAAAACAATGCAGGTTACACCATGAACATCCCTACATTCGAATACTACCGTTCTGAAATTGCTGTTGCAGACTGAAAGGCTTTAGCATGGGTCGACAATATTCCCAAACAAAAGTGGACTCAATCACATGATGATGGTCGACGATGGGGTCATATGACAAGTAACTTGGTAGAGTCACAAAACAACGTGTATAAGGGTATTCGGGGACTCCCGATCACAGCTATCGTGAAAGCATCATATTACAGGTTGGCGGCCTTGTTTGCTAAAAGAGGACATGAGGCAGCGGCAAGGGTAAATTCTGGTGAGCCATTCTCAGAAAACAGCATGAAATATCTCAGGAATGAGGTGATTAAATCCAACAGTCATCATGTCACACAGTTTGACCGGGATCGGTATACCTTTTCCGTCCGTGAAACCATCGACCATAAAGAAGGATTGCCAAAGGGAGAATACAAGGTGGACCTGCAAAATAAATGGTGTGACTGTGGACGATTCAGAGCGTTACACCTACCATGCTCACATGTCATTGCCGCATGTTCTAGCTTTTCTCACGACTACAAGACTTTTGTCGATAACAAATTCACGAATGAGTGTGTATACGCCGTATACAACATCCACTTCGACGTGGTTCACCACCAGACATATTGGCCTAATTATGAAGGACTGAAGGTGGTTCCCAACAAGTCCATGTGTAGGGTAAAGAAAGGTCGTCCACCAATTACTCGCATTAGGACCGAGATGGACGATGTGGAAACTGAGAGAAGATGCGGCGTTTGTAGGATGCCTGGTCATTCCCGCAAAGATTGCATTAATATTAGACACCAGTAAAAATCTAGTCTTTATTTCGTTTGTAGGATGTATGGTCATTTCCACAAATAATTGTAGATTTTATGGTATTTTATTGGTTATATAATTTTAATTAGTTTTTTATTATTTGAGAGTAATTATTACACGTTGAATTTTTATTTTTTTTTGTCTTCATTATACCACTATACTCCAAGTATTTAAATTTTTTTTTAAAAAAAGCAAAAGCTAAAACGCAAGTCCAACTTGCGGGGTAGTAAAAAAAGTGGAAAAAAAAAAGGAAAGTACCCCGCAAGTCCAAGTAACGGGGTACAATAAGGACAAAAAATTTGTGACTTTTTAGGGTACCCCACAACTCCAAGTGGAGTGGTACCAGGGGCTTATGAAAAAGTAGGGCATTTGCGCAATTTTTCGAAAAAGTGGGGCATTTTTTTATTATCTTTGCATAAACAAAGGCAGAAAAAAAAAATTCTACTTTCTCCCCACGTTTTCTCAAAATTTGTTTCTAAAATAATAATAAAAAAAGAAATAGTTATTTCAGAAAGAGAAACCGTGTGATATTTTTTAATTAGTGTACACCTACACTTCTCATGTGCCTATAAATAAGATGCTTAGTTGAACATAAACTCACACTACAAAACTCTCCTCTCTCTAAAAAATCAGGTTAGTTCTCTCTCTCTCTCTCTCTCTCTCTCCTTTTCTGAACTTTCTCTATTCAATCTATAGTCATTCTTTATTCTTTTGAAAGAGACAAGATTTACTACTAAAATAACCTCAGATTTGGTCCCCACAACCCTTCTTTTGGGAAGAACAACAACATAGTATACCCTTCTTTTGGGAAGAACAACAACATAGTATTAGAATGTTCTTTTATCAGATGAGAAAGTGACAGTAGTTTAGTTCTTTTCAACCTAATCAAACCATGAAAATAGTTTAGCTCTTTTCAACCATTCTTTTTCAACAGAAACATCATTCAATAAAATAAAATAAAGAGATCTCAGATCTGTTTTAGACTTTTAGTAGAAAAAATTACACGATTTAATTATTGTATTTTTTATACTGATACAAACTATGAAGATTGAAACAAAGTTCATAAGAAAGTTGAGATCTTGTTTAATTCATATTTTTAGTTTAAAGAAAAATAAAGAAATGAACATTGTTTTAAGAATGACGTAATGACTATTAAATGGCTTTTAAACATTCTGACTATATAAAAAGGTAGTAACATAAGTTTCATTTGAAATAAAATAAAATCAAGCTATTATTAAAATATATCTAATATAATCTGAAGAAAAAAAAAGGACGTGATACAGAGAAACAAAGGAATTAGAAAACTTTAACTCGTTATCTCTATTATTATGACCTTGATAATGACTATAGTCTAATAGATAGTTTATTTTGGGTGAGTATTCTAGGTGATATTGGAGCTGCTTTCGACGGAAACAATATTGCAACCACTTGCGAAGAATCCGAAGGTAAGGGGAATTACTACTAATAAATTTTAAAGATTTTGCATAAGTTATGTGCTTAAGTGATTATATGTGAGTAAATAACTCTACTTGTGAGAGTTAATTTCTCGATGATGTGGTAATTTCTAGCGATCAAGTACATGTCAAAGGACATCGACTTATATGTGTTTTAGTTAATATAATTAGGAGTTTTTGAAAATATAATACATAAGTAGAAGAAAAAGTTTTGTAAATGATGAATTGATTAGATAGTTATATTATGTTTATTTGGTATTACTCTTGTGTAAGTGAATGAGCATATGAATTTCAATAAGTGTTAACTGATTTCGATGAGTGAAATTAGTTGGAAATATATGATTTAAAGTGTCAATTATGATTCGACGCGATAATTTATAATGTTAATCATGATTAAAAACTTCTCTATAAAAAGAAATGATCTAAGAGAGATAGTTGTATCCCACCTCATTAATTTTATGGTATCAACTCATAGGTATGTTGTAAAGGAAAGAAACTTAAGAATGCCAAACTATGATCACTAACTTAGTACGTAGACATAGTATATATAGTTATATTGTACGTGTAGGAAATTCTTTAAAACAAATGTATATGTGCTTTTTAACTAGGCAACATGAATTATTCTTTGTTAAAATCTCATGAATAAAAAGAACATGTACTAGTTTAATTGAATTACCTAAGTTCTTACTTACTGCTGAAATTTCTATGCTTATAAATAAATGAAAAAGAACATATGCTGGTCATTAATTGTTCAGTTATTATGTACTGGCTTGATTTACTTGCTGGAATTTCTATGCTTATACATAAATGAAGAGGGACATATGCTGGTTATTATTTGTTGAGTTATTATATACTGGTTTGATTTACATCACTGTACTAATTGAATAAAATTCTGATGTGGCTAATCAATTTTATAAACATAAATGGTTAATTGTTTGACATTGTTGAGTTGAATATGAGTGTTTTGTCTTGTCTAGAAAGTAGGGACAATTAAGGAGCTATAACAGGTCCCTATACACTCAGGTGTAGATGAGAATGAGGATAGTTATGGTTTGGTTACTTTGAGGATCTATCGAGGGCACTTGTGTTTCGAACGCCTATCAATAGTTGGGGATTGCTTCCCGGCTGAAAGTACTCGTACTACCAGACACGGTGAGCCTGAAAAAACTAGACTATCTATGATAAGGTAGTGCGATCGGACTAGAATGATTAGAGTTTAAGCATATCTTGCTCAAAATACTAATAATCATGATATAGTTGCCGAAACGGCCTTATGCTCATTAGAGTGGAACCTCCATGGAGTAGTGAATTATGAGAAGAAAATAAACTAGAGTCAAGAAAAAAAAAGTCAAAAGAGTTCATGCATGTGTCATGTTGAATGTCAAACTATTAATTCAAATTGGACCTCTTAAAAGATAGTTTTTTTTTTTTTTTTTTATAATATGCTTTGTGATTGTTGTTGGACAGTGAATGAAAAGAAAATATTATATCTATGTAAATATCATTTTACCTTGCTGTATATATATTATTTTCTTTTTCCTTATGTAATAAATCACGTGGAAAACTTGTGTACGAGTAATTCACCCTTCTTTGTTTGTTTTTGTATCTTGTTGTTTTTTTTGGGTATGTTCGGACGTTTTTATAGATGATGCCAGAAAGACATTTAGCTCACTCGGGAACCCGCATGATCGAGTTCCTTGAGGTATTTTCTTTTGCAACACTTATTAAAGAAGAAAGTAATAATAAATCAAAACACTCACACAAAGACGCCTCAAGACTATTGGAATCACCCTATCGTATCAAAAGCTCATGAATATCCATAAGTAAAAACTTCTCCAAAAAGAACACCATACCCTACTCATAGGGTGCCATCTTATTAAAATCATACCCCATCACTGCAATCGGAGCAATGATCCAACATAAAGGAAACTTTGGTTTTCCTTCCACCATCACCAACGAAGTTGAGCCCTCAGGCTCTCCTTGCACCCTAACAAACGAATCACACCAATCCTTCTTAAAGTTAGAAGCATAAGGAGGGAAAAGTTTTTTACTAGGATAGGCACTAATTGAAACCCACATTCCCTTGTTTACATCTTTCGTCCTATAAAAATGGAAGAAGACGCCAACAGAAGGCTCCAAACTCATCCTTACAAAGTAGTTTGAATCCACGAATAAACGCCTAGCTATTAGGACGTATTTGCGAAGGCGCCACATTCAGAAACTTTAGCACATCCATCTCAAAATCCGTAAAGGGTCGTCACCCCAAACTCTTCCAACACCGTCATATACATAAGAAAGGAATCATCCCTGACACCCTCCAAACGCTGATCGCACACTCTCTCGCCTACATCACAGGGCGACACTGTCACATCTTTCTCGTTCTCAGTAGCAGAAGTATCCATCTTGTTTCAGAATAAATTGATATCCGAAGGCGACATATATGAAAACACCGCTCGAAGAACTTCTTCAGCTAAATGATTCATCTCCAACTCATAAGAATACGTCAAACACATAATCTCTTTTTGAGTAGACGGAAGAGGCATATAATGACAAATCTCTTGACAAGTTTTCCCCCTACGACAAATCACTATCACTACCATTAGAGCTATCGCTACTAGTGTTGCTATCATTGGACAATTCCCCTAAAACCCTACGATAAAAAAGCCCTAATTCGTAAGCTTCCCAATCAATCAAGTCATTAGGATGTGTTGCATGTCTTAAAGAATCTCTCCTCAGTTGGTCTCTCTCATCAAAATTCGTAGGAGAGAAGGCGAAAAATGAGAGAAGGAAAATGGAAGAGTACTTGAGAAGATTGAAAACGTGAGCTTAGAAATCCAGACAATCAGCTGGCAAGTGCGCGAATACGGAGAACTAAAAGGCGAAAAATGCGGAAGTGAAATGAGGAAAGGAAGGAAATGAAGGGTCAAAGAGTTTTAGAGGACAACAACAATTAAAACCCCCTCAAAAAACACGCTCATCCTTGGCACGATTGGAGACACGTGTCAAGATACACCCAGATTCGAACACGTCACTATCATCGAAAGGTCACACATTTTGGACCATACAATCATGTTAAAAATGAAAGATCTCGTCGATATAGAATTTCAAAAAACTCGTTGCCAACTCCTCAAACAGGAAACTTACTCGCCGTGCTGTTACAAATCACTTCGCCTTGTCCCAAGACTCGTGGTTGGGGGCTGTGAACAAACATCAGGCATAAAACGCATGACTCGACTAGCACACACCCTAGGGGGCTCTAGGATAAAGCATAATCACCCAAGGGGGACTCTGTAAGCTCCAACAACAACATCCAAAGACATACACAAAAAATACTGATAAACGTAAAATAAATTCCAAATGCTAATTAATCATTTCGCCTTGTCCCAAGACTCGTGCTTAGGAGGCTTTGGACCGTCAATATCTTCTTAAGGACCTAGAAGTCCTCCCAAAGGGCATTTAGACCCTCCTAGATGCCTAACACCCTTCAAAAGGGCTCTAAGGCCCAACACGCGCCCTTCCTAGGGAGCCGCCTCTACCAGCTTCTAAAACCTCCAAAGCTCGGCCTAAATACCTAATACGATTACAAACCCTAATACCTCATTACGTATAGCTTAAGAACCATAAATCAGGCCAATAGAGGGCTATAAATACAACCTTTGAGAGCCTTCTGAAGGCATGACCAATACATTACAAACCCTAATACGATTATTGTACTTTTGCAAGTACAATGAGGAAGGCGATATTGACAGGGAAAGTTTCCACCTAATTTGGGCTAAAAACATGGACTTTTGGGGGTAAAAAAGTCACAAAAAGTGACTTTTTTCGCAAGGAGCAGGGCGCCTAGCGCATAATGGCATGCACCTAGCTCATGTTCCTGCTAGGCTGAGGCGCCTAGTGCCCCTTTCATGCGCCAGACGCTTCAGTTGTTTAGCTTAGGGGCACCTATTGTGCACCTGGGTGCATAAGTGCCTTTTCAGTGCCTTTTCAGTGCTGTTTTTCTTGTTTTCTTTGCCTTTTGAGGTGTTTTCTTCAATGTAAGATGTCTTGGAACTTGAGAACAAAATTCCTTCCTTTGTAAAGACTTCTGAGGCATCTTGAATCTTCATTA
This sequence comes from Medicago truncatula, assembly GCF_003473485.1. Taxonomy (NCBI): domain Eukaryota; kingdom Viridiplantae; phylum Streptophyta; class Magnoliopsida; order Fabales; family Fabaceae; genus Medicago; species Medicago truncatula. Next base: position 10,807,130 of record NC_053045.1, read on the forward strand.
TTCATCTTCCCAAGGTCCACATAAATCTTCAAATGTCTTGCATTGTCTGATTTGCTTGATTTCTTCGTGAATTACTTCAACAACACCCTAAAATTGCTATTTTTCAGGAAGAATAGAATTACAAACTCAATATAAAATACATTACAAATGTACCGAAATCATAGGCAATTGATCAAATACTCTTCTTCTTTGCTGGTAAAACCTACTGAAATTGACTGAAAAATGTAACAGCCCTATTTTCGTTAGATTTATTTTAATTGTTTTAATATGTGTTTATTTATGCTTATGTGTGATTATTATCATTGGGTGCATTTTTATGGGTTTTCGTGTTGGAAGGATAATTTAGTAATTTCATGTAAGGATTATTTTTAGTGTTTCAAGTGAGAACCATTATTTACTAAGTTACTAGTGTGGTAATTAGTTGTGAGCCGGTAAGTGATCGTTGTTATTATTTTACCGTTAAGGGAGTAGAAACATTTTAGAATTAGTGAATTAGTGGGTTAAGCCCACTAAGGCATTAGGGTTAAACCCAATTGAGAAGAGCCTATATAAGTTCTAGATTTTAGAGAAAAATAGGTTTCCACTTCATTTCATAAGAATTTTGAGAGAGGTAGAGATAGAAAGTTCAAGAGAAGAGGAAAATGGTTAGAAGGGAGAAAAGCTTGAAGACTCAAGAGGTGATAGAGATTCTAGGACCTAAATTGAAGCTTTTGCTAGGATTTTTGCTAATTGAGGTAAGGGGGTTAGATTTCAATCATAATAACTTAGTTGTAGCTTTTACCCTAATTTCATGTATAAATGCTTATTTGTATAAAGTGATTATTATGAAATTAATTGATGAAATTCGTGGTTATGCTTTGATGTGATGTTTGGGTATGTGAAATTGATGTTAATTAAGTTGTTGATGAAGAATTTACATGCTCAAGTTATGTATATATGTATACTTGTGTTTTTGCTCAAAATTGATGAAGTATAATGTTATTGTTGGTGAATTGTTGATGAATTCACTTCTGATTGTTGTTGTTGTGATTGTGAGTAGTTGTTGTTGATGATTGAAACCTTGGGTAATCTTAACCATAGAGCTTGAAGTGAGTTTCTATTGTTCTTGAAGTTTTCATGAAAAATAGGTCAAATGGTAATTTTGTTGAAATTATGTTGGATTCAAGTTTTTATATGGATTTGAGTGTCTTTTCATGTTTAGACAAACTTTGGGATCAAATTTGGGTATTGGGTCAAAATTGGGATTTTGGGGTGAAAAATGAGTTTTTTTTTGTAGTAGAACTCCAGAAGCCTGTCACAACTCGCCATGGCGAGCGGGAGGCGAGCAGGAGGTGCTTCCTGTGTGTTAACTCCCCATGGCGAGTGATTCACTCACAGGGCGAGCTGCACAGTGACATCATTCCCTGTTTCGCAATCTTGCGTCTTTTTCACATATTTTTGTTTTGAATTGGTCTTTGGTATAAATATGAAAGTTTTAGATAATTGTGTTAGCTTTCCAGTGGCGTTGGTTTGACTTGAAAATGATTTTTGGTTTTTGAGTTATGATGAAAATACTCCAAGGAGGTCTTAGTGAAATTTTATGAAAATTCCGCATAACTATTTCTAAGTCAACCCAAAACTTATGGATTGTTTCCAAACTTCAAAACTTGTGTACTATGAGTTAAATTAATGTGTTTAAGAGTATTTAAGCTACGTTGTGGTGAATTTAACTTGGTTTTGTTTTGAAAGTGAATTGGTTTTACATTATGAGTAAAGCGATACGAACTTTGCAAAACTTTGAATTTAAGTGAGTTGGCCTATGGGACCTTGATGTATACACTATTGCACTCATATGTGATTGGTGTATATACTTAGTTGAGGTTTCCAAATGTGTTTACCTTGTTTTGTCGGATAACTTGAAAATTGGTAAAATGATACGAACTTGTCGTAACCTGTGATTTTGATGATTTTGTCGTAGTAGGCCGGTGAAACGCACATGTATATTCAACTACACTCATATGTGATCTAAGTGTATACATAGTCGAGGCCCTAGAGTTTATTTACTTGGTGTTAGTTCATTTGTCTCAATTATTTTAAAGTTGTAAAATGAGAGTTGAACTTTGTCAAAAATGGTTCTTTAAAGCCAATTACCTTATAAATCTTTTGTAGATAACTTTATATGACTAAATGAAGATATGTGAATGAATTTTTAATTGTTGAATATGATATTATCATAAGGTGTTGCATTTTCTCTTTACTTGGAATATGATAAGTATTTGGAATGGTGGAACTATACTATATGGTTGATGTTGATTAATATTTATATATCAATTGATGTTGATGATTACTGATAATTATGATGAAAATGTGATGATGACTCTTAATTGGATTATGACTTTATTGTTGTGTGGACGTAAATATTTGATAATGCAATTGTTGTTGATGTTATCCTTTATATTGTTGTTGAATATTTATGAGGTGATTTTGCATTGTCAAGTCTTTCCTTGTATGTCCATGCATCATAGTCATGTTGAGTCTTGATGTTGTAAAGGAGGGTTACTCTTTTACTTTGGTGATAATGTAAGACGGGTGTGAAATTTTACATATGATGTTTTTGTTGCATCATGTGTGACGACCTTGAGGTGATTTGGTACCACATGCATATATGTGTCGGGATTAGGCACATATCATATTGGCGTGAGTCTTAATTGATGTATTTGAATGATGATTGATGATGATAAGTGTGTTTGATGAATACATACTTGTGATATTTAGAATTGTTGCATGAATGTGTATATGGAAGTTAATTGCTCATGATTAATTAATTGATACTTGATTTGATTCATTTATGTCTAACTATTTATGTGGATTATGATTGTTGTAAAGCTTACCCCTAGTGGTTTTGACCACCTACCTGTCTATATGGATGGGTAGACGAAGTGCAAGATTAGTCGCTTTGGTGAGTTGCTTGGTGATTGCTTAGATAGAGGGAGTTATCTCCGTTATCGTTTCCTTAGAGTCTTAGGATAGGCTCTGATCTAGGATGTATGTCTTATGATTATTCTAGATTGTTTATTTTGGATTTATTTGTGTTGTGGAGATTTACCCAATTGTCGGAATTTGAAGAATTTTTATGTTGATGTATTTTGACCTCATGGCATGTATACTTTTGAAGTGTATGGTTTATATCCGCTGCAACGGTATAGAATTTTTATATATGCTTGTTATTTGAACATTGTTGATGATGTGGCGTCTATTTCTTGGATATTTATATTATTCGCGTGTTTTATTGCTTTAATAGAAATAGGGCGCTACAAAAAACATGCTAAAAATAACGTAAGATGTCCTGTCATCATACAACGATTGAGAAAAAGATAAAGATTGTCTAATACCCAAGACTTCTTACATAACTATTTCATCAAAGCAGAATAGTTCAAAAACTGGAAGGTGTGGGTTTTCATGACCTAGGAATACAGGTAGCTCAAGTGATGACAACATAATTTATGGGAAATATGAGAATCATCAAGTCTGTGGTAATGTCAAATGGATTCTCAATCAGAAAAGAATGCAGAACCTTTATCCCAGACTTTCCCTCGATCATCCAAGAACCAAATACCAAAGATCTAGCAGACCTAGTGTCACAAGCTTCTGAAGATCTAATCTGACATGGACCATGCTCCTAGGGCATGGACCATGCACCTAGGGTAGGGTGCGTTTCACAGTCACATGCGCCTAGGGCATGGAGTGTGCTCCCTGAGAACTAAAAAAGTGTGGGGCAAAATTGATTTTTTTTCGACTTTTGTGTTGTTATTTTATGTTGTGATTTTCTCAGATTGGAGTGGAGGTAGGATGTGAGAGTTCAACAGATCACCATTTGTATGACTGAACAGACTATTCAGAAAATCTGAATCAGTGTTTTGATAAATGGTTTAGCTAGAGGGTAATGATATAGGTGGCGAAGGAATAATGATGGATGGTACTGAAGAAATGTTAACATATTATGTAAGCTCAAGATCAATACCTTTTGTATTATGAGATTCTTCTGCTTTGCCTGGTGAGGTTGGCTCAACGGTAGCTGTTGTGAGGTTGGCTCAACGGTAGCTGCTTCTGTGACTAGCATGCTGACTTCTTCTGCTTGCTTCTGTTGCTTCTCTTGGTTCTCACACTCATCTACATCGATGAATATTAGATGACACAAATCTTCCTTAGCATGTACATTCTTCTTCCTTTCTGGTGAGGGAATGAGTGAGTGAATAGTACCAGAGTTCCTTGTGAGCTTGGAAAAATCCGTTTTGTAGACAGATCACAAAGTCACATACTCTTAATTTGTCTCTGAGTCGGTTTTGGATTGCCTCGTCTTTTTGGGTGCTTGAGAAACTTTCTCATCACCTTTCCTCTTAACCTCGACTTTCTTTAACTTCTTTGTTGGAGGAGATGTTGTGACTTTGGATGATTTCCTCTTATTCTTCTTGTTGTCTGCAGTTTCTGAGTCACCAGGAGTTTAATCCGGAAAGAACTAATCCGCAACTAATTACTAATATTTTTCATTGAAAAAAAATAATTTTAAATAAGACTGGTACCTTGGTCTGTTGTAAATTTGTAAGAACTAATTTGACAGACAATGATATAACTCAAAGACTAATTTATTTGTAAGTGCAATAATTTTGTTACTAATTTTTGACCGTAAATAACACACAAGTTAGCAGAAGGACCAAGTTGTTCAATATAATTCAAAATGTGATTGTTTTTGCCATGGCATCCCCCAGTTTTTCTATAATTACACAAGATTCCCTTTGTCTCGATGGTTAGGAAGTACAATTTTCTTTTGGATGTCTCGTGTCTGAGTCCTAATTCCCCTCATTTTTATATTTCTATTATATTATATTTTAAATTTTATTAAAAAAATGTTCTTGAGGGGGAATCGAACACGCACCACTACACTGAATTCTAGCAAAAAACTGACCCCTAGACCGGTTACTGATCTGAAGAATATTATGAAACAACTAAACATATATTCCATAAATTTTGGCACCCCCAAGATAAAAACTCAAGATCCGCCATTGCCTAACTCAAGGTCCTAAATACGCCACTACCATTAACTATAATTAATAAGAGTGTTTTAGAAAATGAAACATATTTTGAACATATTTCTTATCATTTCTTTAACAATTATGTAAAACTCAAAAGGAACCCTTAATTTGAGACAGAGGATATATAATAATCGATGAAGTTTAATATCTGCAAAAAAGTGTTATTAAGTGAAGTAAACTTAACAAGGGTGACACTTGTTTTCTTTTGGTAAGGTGTGGGAGCACTCTTGACTGAGTTTCTATTTTTTTTTTTTATATTCTTTTGAAAGTTGTAGTGGTGTAATTGGGTGGTTAGTTGAAGTAATTTTCGTTTTGGTTCTTGCTTGATCTATTTTGCATTGTGAAATTTCAATTCTTAGTTTGCTTTCTACATTGACGGAGTTGCTAAGTTGCAATCAAACTTTTGAGTGTGTATTAATTATAACAGTAAGAGTGTTGCTAGCACTACTCTTATATAAAATCAGATGTATTTTTAAATTTATTTATTTATTTTTTTTTTTTTAATTTCTACGAAAGTGGTGCACTTTTCCATGAATATGCTTTTAGTGCAACTCCTTACCAATGTAGTCAAACAATTTCTTAAAACTCATTGTTATTAGTCATTTCGAAACAATGTATTCACCAAGACAAAGGAGTGGGTGGAAGGATAATGGGTGCATGCACAATCAAGAAAAAGTTAGGTGAACATTACAATCAAAATATATAGCATAGAGCATCAAAATTTATCGTATGAAACAATGTTTTTCTAAAATATGAATGTGAACAAATAACCCTTCAACTCATAAGATGATCTTTAATATATAGAATTAGAAAGTTAGAGTATCAGTACACCGAAATTTATATATTCAAAAGTGAGGCGTAGTTGGTTTTCCTCTTTATGTAGTATAGTTCGGTTTTTCCATTTTATTATGGTACTTATTCCTATCAAATTGATAAATCAGCTTTATCTTATAATTGATTTAACTAATGATGACTTGAACATCAATATTATATATTCGGATATACGAGTACTTCATCGTGCTCTTAATTTAGAGATGTTTTGAGTTTGTTTACAAATTGAATCTTTGAATTTTAGACATAGAACTTGTACTCTTTTAGATATAATATACCGATTTGAATGGATAAATACCGTAATTCCAAACATATATTTTTTTTTCACACACATACCTCATCCATTACGAAACGCAGGAACTAAAGCTATATAATATAGTGAAGCTAATTTAATAAAAAATATATATATTTGGTGATGCTAAACTCAGTCTAACTTAATGCCAGTTCAAAAGGAACACTGTGGTATGGAGGAATTCTTTGTTTTGCATTTATAAATGGCAACTATACCCTATTAATCATCATCATAAAAATAATTTTTATAATGTATGAGACCAAGTTTCACGTCTCTATTATTTTTCATCATTTTTTAGAATTGTACGATCTTGTACCAGATCTTCGTTTAGTTATGATGATAGCAACCACTCTCACTGAAAAATTATATAATAACATTTTTTTGGCATATTTAATTACTGATCCTGTCGGTGTATTATTGTAAAATTAGGCAATTTGTCCAATCAATTCACACATAATTTCAAACCTGGCAACTATATAAAAACAAAATCATAGGTAAATAATGTAGAAAATCACCAACAACCCTTGAATTTTGTTACAAGAAAGGGCCAAGTCATCACCTTATCAAGATTGTGAGTGGATTCACAAAGATCACGACTAGTATAAAAGGAGGAAGTCACTCTTGTGTTTTCTGCACCAAACTCATAAGTCACTAACATGGCTTCCTCAAACTTCCTAGTGCTGCTTCTTTTTGCTCTATTTGCCATTCCTCAGGGTCTTGCCAATTATGAGAAGCCTCCGGTTTACCAACCACCGGTGTATAAGCCACCAGTTGAGAAACCCCCGGTCTACAAACCCCCTGTAGAAAAGCCACCAGTATATAAGCCACCAGTAGAGAAGCCTCCAGTTTACAAACCACCGGTGTACAAGCCACCTGTGTACAAACCCCCAGTAGTGAAACCCCCAGTCTACAAACCTCCTGTTTACAAGCCACCGGTGTACAAGCCACCAGTTTACAAACCACCAGTAGAGAAGCCCCCAGTTTACAAGCCACCTGTATACAAACCCCCAGTAGTGAAACCCCCAGTCTACAAACCTCCTGTTTACAAGCCACCAGTTGAGAAGCCTCCAGTTTACAAGCCACCAGTAGTGAAGCCACCTGTTTACAAGCCCCCAGTCTACAAGCCACCAGTAGTGAAGCCACCTGTATACAAGCCTCCAGTCTACAAGCCACCCGTTTACAAGCCTCCAGTTGAGAAGCCTCCGGTCTACAAGCCACCTGTTTACAAGCCCCCAGTTGAGAAACCTCCAGTCTACAAGCCACCGGTTTACAAGCCTCCAGTCGAGAAGCCACCAGTTTACGGACCTCCTCACCACCCATAGGACTCTCGGATGCTTTTAAGTAAATAAGTTAAATAAGAGATATATAATGTTTCCAAAGCAAGGATTATATATTCTTGGAATCTTCATTTTAGTCTTTTGTTTACAAATCCTATTACCAAGATAAGAATGTGAAAGAAAATGGTGCATTTGTACTCCAAGTTATGAATAAGAACGTTGTGATTTAGCACTTTTTAATTTGTGTTGGTTGACTAAATTGGACATAGTATATATATACTCTACTTAATACTCTGTCATATCAGTAAGGTGCATGAAAGTTCAATTTTCTGTAGTAGACATAACGAATAATTAATTTATGTTTGAATCTAGAATTTACTAAACTTCACGTACTTGGAATTTCATTGCATTATAGCTTGACTCAGTAGTAGCTTTAGTGAAAAATGATTTTGGTGCTTAAAATTTTAAGAGTTGGAGTTTGGACAAATTATACACTCATATAATTTAGTTATCTTTTCAAATTTACAATTACAATTTTCAAGGTTCTATATTTGTGTTGATGCACCAATTAAGAGAATGATCAAGAAAATTAGGTTTTTAATTGGTTTTTATCGATGATTTCTGAAGATATATTTCGGCAGATGAACTAATCCTTCAATTTAAGAGATTAAATTGCCATTTTACAAATTTCAATGATTATATTATTACCTAATCTTAAATATAATTTTTAGGGCTAAAACGATGATTCACTCAATATATATTGTGATTTCTTATTTTTTTTATGATATAAAGATAGCTGAAGTTGTGTGATATACAAAGTTATATTTCCTTTGGAAGATAAGAGTCCCCCACCATATTGACATGAAAGTGAACGTGGGAAAATATGTGCAATTAAGGTTCCAAATATTAAACAATAGCCACAATAATTGTCTATAACTCATAACAAATATAAGAACTTGATAAGAAAAATAATAAATATAAGAACATGAGCAGGCCATAGTTTTTTAGCCCGAGAAGCTTCATCTTCTTTTTAAGTCTAACATTTTTTAATCTTCATTCAAAGAAGATTGGTGATTTTGGGATATTTTTATAAGATAGGTAAATAATGAAATTTGTGTTGTACTCGAAGAAATCTACCACACGATTTGAATGAATATATTACTTTTAGTCAAAATAAATTAAAATAAAGAATGTAACATTTCAAACTCACTCACATATAAAGAATGAATTTACAATCTTTAAAACACAAATATTTAATCCTTAAATCTAACACCTCTCTTAGTTTTAGCGAAATGAACTTTGTGTTGTACTCGAAGAAATCTACCACACAATTTGAATGAATATATTACTTTTAGTCAAAATAAATTAAAATAAAGAATGTAAAATTTCAAACTCACATAAAAAGAATGAATTTACAATCTTTAAAACACAAATATTTAATCCTTAAAACTAACACCTCTCTTACATTTATTTTGTTTACGTACCTTTATTTTGTTTTCAAATACTTATATTTAGTTGAATTCCTTCATTATACTCTTTTTAATGAATTTTCTGAACAAAATAAAATTGTGTTACTCAGTCACTCAAATTAGAGTGGATAGAGCAATGAAAATATTTATTACTATGTAGTTTATAGTTGGAGTGATCGGATAGTCTAGTGGGATCTTAGCCACTCTCGTTTGACTCACTTGGAGCATGTCAAAAATATTTTTTTGAAAATGAACGATGGAGATTTACTTTGCACTAGGTCCAGTGAAAAAGATATGGGAGATAATCCCAATCTTAGCTTATTGGGTAGGCCAGTGTTGAGAATGGATTCTCTCAAATGTAATTATCTCACTAGTCTAATTACCAACACAATCAAAGAGAAAAAATAGTGGGATGTAAGTAAAAAATCCATATTCTACTTACTCAATCATCTATACAAGCTACTTTAATTATCTAGTCGAACGTTACGAGCGTTACAAGAGAAATCAGAATATCGATGATCAAAATCCTTCAAAGCAAAAGATGTTGTTGTGTGCAAGTGTGAGTTATATGCCCCACATCGGATAAAAGAGTAAAGGTTGAACACCTTATAAGTAAGAGGACCATAAACCCAAAGCCTTAAGGTTTTGGGTAAGAGTGTGGTGTCTCCCTTGCTTGTCTGGTTGTTCTAGCCTCGATGTGGACGCTCCCCCAAGCTCCCCTCGCTGACCCAACAGTGGTATCAGAACCCCGGTTCGATGAAGGGTACGACTGAGGCCGCCTGTCAGTTGTGCAGAAAGCAGCAACGACGGTACAAGCAACAAGTGGCTTCTTGTGCAGCAACGGCTATACATGCAAAGTAAAAAGCTTCCACGCGGTACAAGCAACAAGTGGCTTCTTGTGCAGCAATGGCTATACATGCAAAGTAAAAAGCTTCCACTCTAGGGGAGCGACTCACGCTTGAGGGGGAGTGCTGTTGTGTGCAAGTGTCTGTTATATGTCTCAAATCGGATAAAAGAGTAAAGGTTGAACATCTTATAAGTTAGAGGACCCATAAACCCATAGCCTTAATACTGTCCTTTTTGCATATTTAGCCCCCCCGAAACCAATTTTAACCAATTCAACGATGACGTGGATGTCACGTGTGTAATGCTTTAATTATTTTAGTTTTAGATAGATACAGAGAGAGAGGTGTCATATGTCAAAAAAAAAAAAAGATAGAAAAGATTTCCTTCCTTGAATCGTTGAGGTAACTACAAACTAAGACAATGATGTTATTGGTTACTTGTTTCTAATACCTTTGAAAAAGATAGTTAGACCAATGTATTGGTCATTAACTCTTTTCAATGGTTACTACCCTAGTGTCTAAGGTGAGTCATAACAACGTCAAAGTAAGTACAATTATTATTAATTTATGTCTACACCTAATCAATAATTGAAGGTTAAGATAGGTCAAGCCAACAAAGTTAAGGTTAAGATAATCATTTTCACCTAAATTGATTTATGAACATATGTTAATGATGACAGTCCGTCATATCACATTTTTAGAGTCTTTTCAATTAAGTTTTTATTCTAATTTTATTAATTTAGTACTTAATTTAGAGTCATTTTAAATAAATTGTCATTTTCTTATTATTGAGTCAACTAGTGTATTATTACTATTATTATTGGTCAATTAGTGGCTAGTAAAGAGAATGAAACAAAAACATGGTTTTGTGATGGATGTGATTGGCCAAGAAAAATGATAACAAGTTGAACGAAAGAAAAGAAGACCACACAATGTTGCATTAGGGTGCAGGAATCAAAACCAATATAATTGGGCTTTCTTTCATGGACGTTGAACCAAGAAAAAGAAAAGAAAAGATAACTTGCTGCATAATGTTAATTTGGAAAGAAAAATAGGTTTGACAAGCTATAAAAGGAGACCACGCACAGGAACAAAGCAGACGATTGGGAAAGAAAGAGCAGCACGCGGTACGAGACAAAAGGAGGAGGAGAAAAGCTCATGGAATTTGGAATATGCAACAGTACTGATTAAATAGAACAAAGCCGGTAGACCATAATTCGATCGGTTTATTTCTTTTAGTATGTTGTTTATTCCTTTAATATGTCTAGTTAATTCCATTTGATTGAGTCACGATGAACCTATTGTAATATATGAATCAGTAGTTAAAACTCTTTTTATTATCAATATTATTCAGTCTTTATTCAGAATTATCTGTGTTCATTGCCTTTCATATGATTGTTTGCATTGTTTGCATTGTTTGCATGACTATTAACCCTAACTTCTTACAATCACATAAATTGATCTTAGGAATTGAATGACTACTAACCCTAACTTTTAATCCTGAAATAATAATTCTGTTTAATTCAACATAGGAACCTAGAGATAGGAAATTGAGGATTATGACATATAACGTTCTAACATCGCTTCCGCGGTTATTCAACCAGTTTAAAAGATTAAAAGGTTATAACTTAGGAAATGGTTTTGAGTCAAGAGATTGATCAAAACTAATTAGTTAATTTGTCGTAAAGATTGAATAAGTGTTGAGAGCAAAGAGAGATAAACTATTTCACATAAAACAATAGAGGATTTACCGGCTGATCATCTGTTTTAATCCAATTATCAAACCATTTTATTTTATGTTATTTACTTTTTATTGCACACAAACGTACTGCCTCATACACTTATAAAATTTACACATCCTAGATATTAACTTTATTGCTAGTTTGAGATTAACACAGTCCTCGTGGATACGAACTTATTTTATTACTTCGATAGTTTTAGTACACTTGCTAAAATATTTATGAGTTAACCAATAAAGAGTATCAAGAACAACTTTAACCGAATAAAATAGAAAAGTAATTAAATGAAATTTATAGAATTATTCAAAGTTACATAATCAAACAATTACGAGGAAGTTCTTATTTCATGACCTAACATATATAGTATTAGCTACTCATAGATTTTCTAAACATATATAAATAGATATGAAGAAGAAAGCATGAGAAAAGGATCAGCAAGTGAGGATTAATTGGCTCCCTAATGGCCGTGGTCACTCCAATCCTTCCAAAATTGTGTTTCTGCCTTCGTCTTCTCGCTAAAAAGTATTTTCCACTAACTTAGGTTTCAATATTTATAGGTGTGCATTTCCTTAAGTTTTTGGGAAATTGGCACACGATGCGATCCTATTCCTCATGATGCGAGGATAACATAACTAATCTTGTTGGCCTCACGTTTATTGTCCCGATGCAAAGCTCATGAAGATTGATACGATTCAAGGAAATGTGATTTGATTTAACCAAGCAAAAACCAAGATCATAGGATAACAATGATACGATTCAAAGAAGTGTTAACTTGATTCACAGTAATACAATTCAAAGAATCATGAATCGTTTAAAAATTTATGGAAAATTAGCAGAAACTTTTCATGATAAGATTCAAAAAAGTTTGAATTGAATCAATTGGTTAGAAAAACATTTTGACCAAGAAAAATGAAGTTTTCTTTATACAAACAAAACACAAGACAACAAGGGATCATATGATTTATGAGGCAAGATTTCTAGGTATGCTTTAACATGATATTAGTCAATAACAACTAATATCTAAACATCATCAAATAAAAACTACCTAATGAACATCATAAAAACACAAACCTATAACTACACAACTTCATCCAACTTATTGGGTGTACCGCATTAACTAGATAATGGTCATATCTATACTATATATAAAGAAAATAACATGTTTTTCAAGGTGAGAAAAACACGAGAGGGGGGGGGGGGGGGGGGGGGGGGTTGAATTGTGGTTTCTTTCTCTTCTCCTAAAACCGAATTCACTATTCAGAACTTGATAGAGTTCAGCTTCTGAAGTAGTGTTCAGAGTCTAGTTGCAGCGGATAAGAAAAGAGAGAGAGAGAGAGAGGCAAGACACAAAGCAACTATACAGATTCCTTCCACAAACCGGAACTAGTCATGTCCCCCTTGCACCTCCAAGAAGAGTTCACTAAAATCAATATTCGATTACAATTGCTCAGGGCTCAAAATAGCAAGAGACTTCAAACTACTCAAGAACAACTACAAGAGATTTCCTATGCTCAAGAACAAAATCAAGAGACTTCCTATGCTCAAGCACAACTGCAAGAGACTTCATACAAATCAGATAAGACTCTTAAGATTCTAGAATTTCTAAAATATGAAAGTTGATAAGAAATTCTAAGTGAACTTTGATGTGAAACATTTTTAGCAGAGTTTTGGCACTTGTAAAATTGTTGTAAGTCTCTTAGAAATCTTCAAGTCTTCACTCCTTTATATAGAGGTGTGAAAGAGACGTTGTTGATTTCCAACACATTAAAAGAGTCGTTATTGAAGCTTGATCAAATTTCAATTCCATTCCAAGTATAGAGGAATACCAGCGTAGTCACAATTGTTGTTCTTGTACTATTGCAGACAGAAAACAGAGTAGTGGAGAAGGTGGTTGTACAATTGTACTATTGTCCTTTTCCAATGTTCTTCAAGGGATAAGCATCCAATGACTTCAAATTCCTCTTAATTAGTTGTTGCTCTAGACTTCTATTCCTTCTGCAATGATAGGCATGATAATAACAACTCTTGACAAATATTGAAGCTTCCAGTCTTTCAGCTTATGATCTTAAACTTCTAACGACGTCAGCTTCTGGTAGTCTCCAGCTTATGATAAAAGTGCTTCTGATGATGTCATCTTCAGAACCTCTTTGTCTTCAAAACCTCTTTTCCTTCAGATGGTTCCTTGCAACTCAAGCTTCCTTTTTTTAAATTCCATTGCTCTCATTTGTTCTTCTAGAACCCATGCTTCATTTAAAGACACTCAAATTTTTGTATATGGTCCTGCACACTTGAACAAATATTATCATATCCAATTGAATTTTTTTAATACCTTGTTATCATCAAAACTTAAAGGGTAATGTTAAACACATTTTGTTCCAACATTTTTGACTCTTTTAGAATGACTTTTTCTCTTTCCAAAATTACCATCAACTTTCAATACAAATAACACATACAACAAGAATTGTGTTATTTGAACATCCATATATGCGACAACTTTTGTGACAACCAAAATTTTACAAAGAAAATGAAGTAGTGGCACAAAAACCAAAGCAATAGAGAGAGAAAGTAAAAAGATAATGTGAGTATGAGAGAGAAAGTTGTCACAAAAGTTGTAAAAAATAGTTGTTCAAATATCATTTCTCCATACAACAAATAGATGAGAGTAAATTCAAACATTAAAATAAAATTGTAATACACACGATATGAGTATATATGTCCAGTTTTTTCCTTTATCATTTAAAAAATGTAACAAACAAGATGAGAATATCAGAGAGATGAGAGATAGTGACGTGAGACAAGAAAGACCTCTCCGTGGCCCGCCTTTGCTTGAACGGTGGTAACCGCACCAGAATTTATCTCCATTTGAGAGATACACTAGGGGGTAGGTATGCAGCCTGGGTGGTAGAAAATGGGGGGGGGGGGGGGGGGGTATGGGTGATTGGTCTGTAGTTAGGTCACGAAAGAGGAAAGCGACGCAATCGGAAGATCGAGGAAGGGACAAGTCAAGGGTTTCAGAGCGACGCGGAGGCACGGTAAGGGTTAGAGGGATCGCACATAATGATTACGGGTTTGATGGCAGAGAGGCGCGACAATCAGCAAGGGCTCTTCATGATCAGCAAGGTTTGGGTCGTTATCAGTTTGGAAACAACGATTTGGCTTTCGACAGATGCGGGTCTGATGCTATCATGGGAAAAGGCTTCTTCGACGACAAACATAACAATGGTAGTAAAATTACTTTCTATTTTGCAAACATTCCTGATTATATGCCGTTGTTTCGTCTCCGTCAATACTTTGAAGTGTGTGGTATTTTGTCTGATATCTATATAGCTAGACAATTCAATTCCCGTGGTCAATTTTATGGCTTCGTTAGATTTTTGAATGTGAGGAACAAGGACAAATTAGCACAAGATTTGAATAATGTATGGATTGGTGACTTTAAGGTCTGGGCGCGTGAAGCAAAATTTGATAGGTTTGCACAATATGATGATGATCATAGGGTGTCTATGCATGGTGATAGAAGGGATGAGAATGGAGGGGAGAGGAGGCCGGTGGTGAGAACTAATGGTGATGGAGTAAAAAATATGAGGATGTGTAATTTTAAAAAAATAGGAGGGATAATAAAAATAGTTGTTGGTCTCATTTTAAAAAAAAATAAAAAAATTGTTTATATATTTTTGTTATATTATCGGTGTCAATGAAATGGATAATCATGGTTAATTTGATTTGTTATAATTTGAAAGCAACACA
This sequence comes from Medicago truncatula, assembly GCF_003473485.1. Lineage (NCBI taxonomy): Eukaryota > Viridiplantae > Streptophyta > Magnoliopsida > Fabales > Fabaceae > Medicago > Medicago truncatula. Next base: position 10,822,399 of record NC_053045.1, read on the forward strand.
CATTTATATCTTTAATTTTAATCAAAATCAAAATGTTATAAAAAATACTATTGCTAATTTTCAAATGTTAACACAATAAAAAGAGCAGAAAGACGGAGTGCCCGTCTTTTCACTAGTTATAATAAAAGAAATTTTATTTGATGTATTGATAATGATACTGAAACTTTTTACACATACATCCAAACATTATTCATGACATCACTTTTATACAAGTTCTAAAATATCGCTGTAACAAAAAGGTTAAAAAACAACTCATGAAATATGTACATGATTTAATTGAATATATGTGTAAAAGAAATTATATATCAACATCTATAAATTAAATTTATTATTGAAATGAAATACTAGTAAAAATGATGGCCAGCATTTATGAAAATAAAGGTCTAACTGATCATGGGCCAATTTAAATCAAAAGTAGATTTGTGCCCTCTAAAGGGTACTAGAATATAAAAGATGGACGGCAAACAAGGGACACAAAGAATAGAGATGCTCAATTTAAAACACAACTTCGATTTTTTTTTTATTTACTAAAAAATAACTTAGATTGTTTAGAGAAGATAGGAATTCAATTAGTCTGACAACATATTTTGGAAGTACAATTAGTTTCACAATTAACTATTTTGATAATCCTCCTTATTAAAAAAAAATTAATATTCCATTTCGTCAAATAAAACAAAAAGTTAGGGAGTGATGAGAGATCTTAGTCAATATTGTTTTGCACCATAATATTTTTGAGAGATTGATTTGGCATTTACATGCTTCCAACAAATACAATGTAACAAGTGCTTATAATTATATGATATCGTCTCTTAATATTGTGACAGCTGATCACTTAAACACAATTTGGAACAACGAGGTCCCTCTGAAAGTTAGTCATTTTACATGGAGTTTGCTCTGTAGCCGATTACCAACAACAAATAATTTTATCAGAAGGCACATTCTTAATCATAATGTTCAACTTTGTGTAGGCTTTTGTGGTATAATGTAAGATATAGACGATCTATTTCTCTCTTGTGATTTTTTTGAAATTTTTTAGATTGGTATCTATAATTGGCTCGGCTTTACTATGGTACATCCAGAACATCCGAATAACTTTTCAACTCATATGGTTAACTTGTGTTTGGGTGATTTGATGGGAAAGAAATGCTTGAAGTTTTCGCAATCAAGAAGAATCGTTACAACATCTTCTTGACAAAATTAAGCTTCAATCCTATTAGTGGTTGAAAGCGAATAGAATTTTCGCTCAATTTTAATAAAGTGGATACTATATGAGATTTTCGCTCAATTTTTTATGAGTATGGACTGCACTTGGCGTTAGTCATTGAACTCATTTTACGAGACTCAAGTTCCAACTTAAGCCAAAAACTGAAACCAAACAAATGAAGTAAAAAACTCAAGTTCCAAACTAATGCGTGATTTTAGTCAAAACAATGTTTATTTTTTGACAGTAGTTAGTTTTGGATTACAGCTATATCCCTACACCCCACAAACTATACCCCTCTCACCAATAGACAAAACAAAAGAGTAGGTGGAAGGGTACATAATTAAGAAAAAGTTATGTGAAAAACAATATTTTCTATAGCCAAAACCAAAAGATATATATTGCATTATTGCATATATACCAATAAAAGAAGTACTGTGAAATACAAGATAATGGCATTAGATTAGAAATGGCCAATTTGATCTGTCTATTTTTAATCATATTATTTAGATTTGTTCAATCTTTTACCAAATCTTATTTAGTTATGCAAAAAGCAACACCTCTCGTTGAAAGATAATAATAACGATTTTTGGCATATGTTACTAATATTGATTGAAAAATGTTACCAAATGATGCAACTTCCCAACTCCAATCCACTCATAATTTCAAACTTCGCTACCATATGAAAACAAAATCACAGGTAGAAATGTGTTGGAAATCCTCAACAACTATTGACTTTTGGTACAAAAGAGTGCCAAGTCATTACTAATTCAAGATTGAGACATGCAGCTGTGAGTGGATTCACTAAGATCACGACTAGTATAAAAGGAGCTGGTCACACTTGTATTTTATGCACCAAATTATAAGTCACTAACATGGCTTCCTCAAACTTTCTAATGATGCTCCTCTTTGCTCTCTTTGTCATCCCTAAGGGGTTTGCCAACTACGAGAAACCTCCAGAGTATCATCCACCAGTTGAAAATCCCCCATTTTATAAACCACCGGTAGAGAAACCACCTGTGTATAAACCACCAATAGAGCAACCTCCAATTTATAAGCCACCTGTAGAAAATCCTCCAATTTATAAACCACCAGTAGAGAAACCACCCGTGTATAAACCACCGTTTGAGAAACCTCCAATCTACCATCCACCAGTAGAGATACCACCAGTGTACAACCCACCAGTTGAACATCCTCCAATTTACAAGCCTCCTGTATACAAACCACCAGTAGAGCAACCTCCCGTCTATAAGCCACCAGTAGAGAAGCCTCCAATTTACAAGCCACCAGTAGAGAAACCTCCTGTTTACCAACCTCCTGTTTACAAGCCCCCAGTTGAGAAACCTCCAGTGTACAAGCCACCTGTAGAAAAGCCACCAGTGTACAAGCCACCTGTAGAAAAGCCTCCTATATACAAACCACCAGTAGAGAAACCACCAGTGTACAAACCACCCGTTGAGAAACCCCCGGTTTATAAGCCACCAGTAGAGAAACCACCTGTGTACAAGCCACCAGTTGAGAAGCCCCCAATTTACAAGCCACCAGTAGAGAAACCACCTGTATACAAGCCACCAGTTGAGAAGCCTCCAGCTTACAAGCCACCAGTTGAGAAGCCACCTGTAGAGAAACCACCAGTGTACAAGCCACCAGTTGAGAAGCCACCTGTTTACAAGCCACCTGTAGAGAAACCACCGGTGTACAAGCCACCAGTTGAGAAGCCACCTGTTTACAAGCCACCTGTAGAGAAACCACCGGTGTACAAGCCACCGGTGTACAAGCCACCAGTTGAGAAGCCACCTGTTTACAAGCCACCTGTAGAGAAACCACCAGTGTACAAGCCACCGGTTGAGAAGCCCCCAATTTACAAACCACCAGTTGAGAAGCCTCCAGTGTACAAGCCACCGGTTGAGAAACCACCTGTCTACAAGCCACCTGTAGAAAATCCACCTGTTTACAAGCCACCATTTGAGAAACCTCCAATTTATAAACCGCCAATAGAGTATCCACCCGTGTACAAGCCCCCTTTTGAGAAACCCCCCATCTACAAGCCACCTGTAGAGAAACCTCCTTTTTACAAGCCTCCGTTTGAGAATCCACCATTTTATATACCTCCAGTTGAGGAGCCTCCTGTTTACAAGCCTCCATTCGAGAAGCCACCAATTTACACTCCTCCATTCTAGAGCCCACCTTACCACCCAAAGTTCCCTCGGGCAGGCGATGGTACTCGTTAATAGAACATGCTATGAAGAAAATATGTTAAATAAGAGATATATAGAGTTTTTTATTTAATCAAGGAATATATATATTCATGTAATCTTCATTTCAATACTTTGTTTACAATACTCTTGCTATGATAAGAATATGAGTGAAAAACAGAGAAAGAAAATAGTGTGCTTTTCTATTCGAAATTATGAATAAGATTTCTATGATTTAGATGTTGTGTTGGTTGACTAAATCGTGATACATCGACAGAGGCAGAGCCCCTCATGCGCCAAGGTGGGTCATGGCCCACCCCCAAATTTTGTTTCTTATTATATATATATTATGTTTTGTAAATTTTTGATGTTTTTGTAGCATGTTGTAGTGGTTAAGAGCCTTTTTGCCAAGTCGTATGTGCTAGGTTCAACTCTTGCCAAAACCATTTTTATTTATTCTTTTATTTTCTTTTGTATAAAAAAAAAACATAATTCATAATTGTTAAAATAATCCTTTTTTTTGTTACTTAATCCTTTCTTTCTTTAATAAAACATAACTCCTTTATTCGATTTAAAATAATCTTTCCTTTCCTTACTCTTATTTTTGGATACAATTGTCTCTTTACTCTTTTATTTTAATTTTTTTTTTATACAAAGGGGACTTCAACTCTTTTTTGTCAAAAAACATTCTCTTTTAAAACATATAACATATTTTTTATACTTAGTCGTTTGATTCAATTCGATTTTATACCTATACATCTGTTTATTGAAGTCGAGTCATTTAATTCAGTCGTTAGGTTCAATGGCCTAGTTGTTCGATCAATTATCTTGAACTTTATCAAGGTTGATAAACAGTTCATATTTTAAAATACCGGTTTAAATTATATTCAACAAATAACAAATTTATAGTCATTGGAACCAACCAATAATAAAATGTACTTGTAAGAAAATAAAGCCTCATCACTATTTATGGCCCACCCTATACTTTTTTCCTAGCTCCGCCACTTTACATCTTCGTATTCTTTAGGAAGTTTCAACCTTGTTGACTATGACAACAGTGACGACTATAACGAGACTCGCTATTGACTATGACAACAGTGACGACTATAACGAGACTCCCTACTTTTTGGTTTGCTTCAACAGGTTCTCAACATAAATAACTAACCAAGTTAATTTGCCTGTGAAATGTGATATTAGTAAGGTGCATGAAGGTTAAGTTCTTTAGCAAAGCTTAGTATCTTGAATTAAAGAATATCGTTAATTAAACTAAATATTCATATTAGGTATCACAATTTTCAAGACTTTATATGTACGTGTTGATCCATTAATTAAGAGAAATTAGACTTTAGACCCGTGCGTCGCACGGGTCATTTCGACTAATATATAAAAATAAGTAATGGTAAAAAAAATTCTAAAATAAATAAAAGATGAAGAGTATTATACATTTTACTTACTCAAGTTCAAAAAATAAAGTAGGAGATGACATGAAATCGTTTAGTTGAAACAAACGAATATTAAAAAATAAAAATTAGACAACGACAGGGATCTAAAATTCTATTTCCAATCCTTCACATATCAAAATTACAATTGGTTCTCTTCATTGTAATCATCTAAACTTAATTAAAAAATTTACAAGTGCAAATAGAATCGACATTATACAAGTCACTACTTGATTCCAAAAACCTATGTTTCATGAAAACCACTCATACCTAAATAACAATAATAAACCTTCAAAACAAAAATCAACTATTCTCAAAGGACCCAAAAGAAAGATTTTTAGCCTTCTAAATCACAATTTCTCTTGTTGTATTGTTTTTGTGTCAAAAGCACCATAAGTTGAATAGTAGGCTCAGACACATGACTTTCCTCATAAGACAAAATCACCAGTTTTTTATAGGTTGAAAAAATAAATCAAATATCCTTAACTTTCAATAACGCTGAGAAACAACTGAAACTTTTGCATTATCTCAATCCACAAACAAAATAGAAGACCTTTATATTTGCTTTAGGCACCTTAAGGAATTCTATGTAAATTGTTTTCCTGCAATGAAATGCTAAACACAATGAGCAAAGAAGAAGAATTAACAACAATATTTGGATTGTTTTATTTAGCTTACAATTCTTTAAACTAATCAACAAAAAATTAAATTTGCATTATATCCTCCACAATATCAAGAATTTTTCAAAGGGATCATTCTATTTGTATGGCTATGATGAGAACTCATGTGTGTCCATGAAGACCAGCTCTACGGATAACCATGTTCATATTAACTATTTTAGGAGTGAAAATAGGATTGGATTGGATTTAGTAGTGAGCTGTTGTTTTTGATTTCAGAAGCATTTGAAAATAACATTTTGATTAAATGGAAATAATAGGAAGAATTTGTTAATAAAAGTGATTTTTTTTTTTTTTTTTATGTTGATCTTTTTATTGTTGTGTTAGAAACAAAATAGGACGAAATTGTATTTTTTTTTTTATGTTTATCTTTTTATTGTTGTGTTGGAAACAAAATAGGAGGAAATTGTTATAGGAATAGGAGGAACGATTTTTAAAGTTTATCTCTTAATTAAACAGGTTTAATTGAACACGGGGGTAATAACGTAAAAGTCATCATAAAATCTAGGTTAAAATTAGGTTAAAAATTGGCTTACGGGTTAACTTTTATATATAAAGAAGTCAAGAGAATCTAGATCTGTGAAGCCCCGATACTTCAAAATGGATGATGTATCGTATCCGCTGCGTATTCTGTATCGATACCTGCCCGATACTTCTCAAATTTATGAGTTTTATTTGATTCTTCGAATTCGAATTTTGAGAATTTTAGGGTTTGAAGGTTGGTGATGGAGGTGAATCTGAGTTTATATTAAGAATTGATGAAGAATTTAAGGAGAGTGCAGTGATGGATAGGTAACTGAGTATGAATTGGTATGCAGTTTGGAAAAACAAAACAAGAGGCAGTAGCAGCACCCCCACCCTTCCTCTACTTCTTCGACAATATGAGTGTTAGATTCATTTTCCTAGGTGTGATTTTGAGGCAGATGAATATGTGTGAGAGATTGTAGAGGAAGATCTCAGATATAGCTTTTAGGGATGAACATGAATGAATGAATTTGTAGATGAAGATGAATGTTGTTTGAACATTTAATTAAGAAATTTTTAATTGTTTTTTGTTTTAATATTTGAAATTATTAAATTGTATTTTGAAATTCAAAAAACCTGTTTTAATGACATGTAAATGACATTTTCCAAATTGGCAATGCCACATAGGCAAAATTTTACCACCTGTGCATTTTTGGATGTGAAAATAGGGGGTAAGACTAAAACTGCAACAAAAATGATAATTGAAAAACAATTTTAATCTGTTTTAAAAGGGCAGGACCAATTTCCTGAGTAGGCCACAACACGAGGACCAAAAGTGTAATTAAGCCTTATATTTATGTTGATGTGCTACAAGCTTATGACTGGTTTCTTTTGTTTGATAATATATTTGCATATTAAATAAAATGGTTATAATTATATTCTACATTTAATTATATAATTTTTTTATTGACGTATCCCAACCATATCGTATCTTGATTTTTGAAATTTTTTCGTATTGACGTATCGGTGCAGTATCGTATCTCGTATTCGGGCTTCATAGATCTAGACTATTAATTTTTTTGATAAACAAGATTATTATTATTTTTTGACAAAAACAAAGTGAGATTCATTCATTCAAATTGATAGAGTACATCAGATACAAACATTGCTAAAAACGTAAAGGATAAATCTATGAACAAACTCACAACACTAAAGTTCATACAACAGCAAAATGTCTACAAATAATATGATAAAATCTAAGTCACCAAAATATTCATGCTTCCGGGTATGCAACGTTGGCGCCCAAATCATTGATTGAATTTGTAATTGACTAATGTCGATCTTTCAACATGAACTAAACGAACACCGCGTCAAGACGCGAAATCAAACATCACATAAGACCACTAACAACACAATGCCACAATTAGATGACGAAATCACAAAAACTCAAAAGGGAAAACTTGATATATGTGAAAACCATTTGTTTAGATCGAAAGAAAAGAGAAAAAACGATGTAGAGGGGTGATTTTAGGTCAAAAATGACCTAAAACCAGTTCTTTTTAATAAACGAAGGAGAAAGAATGTTTAGAGAGAAGTTGGAGTTTTTTTTTACTTAAAAAATTAGGATAAGCAAAATTATTATAGAGGGATAAAGGGCTCCCCAACCCATATACAAAATGATGGTTGCAATGCCATGTAGAAAATAAAAAGATAACATTGCCTTTCTTTTTACAATTAAACTAGTTACAAACCCGTGCGTTGCACGGGTTTAATAACGTATTTTATAAAAAAAAAATCTTTTAAAAGAAAAATGAGCAAATTAATGAATATTGCACAAACATTATAAATCTTTATCAAAATATTTATGAAAGCTTTATCAAGTCTTTAATACACATTAATATTTGTGATGATTGATAAAAGAATTAAAAAGAGTAAAGGGTATAGAAATAAATTTATTAAAGAATTAACAATTTGTTTAAACTTATTTTTGTTACAATTTAGACCAAAAAAAATATTGGACTTCATTGAGTTTCTCTATTATTTTTTTATCAGGCTTGAAGTTATGACTCTGAGTTTGAAAACCGCAAAATTCACAAAAATTATTGAAGAAACACTATAAACAAATAAACGGCATCGTCAAAAATGAAATCATATTTGGCTATAGTGATCAAGCAAACAAAAAAAAAGAAGCATATTAAATACCTATAATCAATGGATTCTAATTGCATAGAGGCGACACTTATACTTTCTCTATGTTTGTTCATCAATGAGAGTGATTATTTTGCGCTTTCCTTTCAGAATTGTTCTTGACACCTAGTTTGGGAAATGCTAAACAGGGAAATAACTGTAATATTAATCTAATGCATATTAACATGGATAAGATGTATGCGAATATAGTTATATATAACTTATGAAATGAAGGTAACATAACTGATTTTAAGCTAAAGAAAATGTACCATGACTTCTAATTTATCTTTCTATTATCTTCCTATAAAGTCTAGAGAAATGCATGCATGTGCATTATATGTACCCCGTTGACCAATTAACATTTTTGAAACAAATGAAAATTAAGCATCACTCCCGCATGTGCATCTATAGCTAACACCATTTGACATTGATGTCTTCGAACATTTGGTGCAACTCTCATAATACCATCCAAACTGGTTAGGATTGAATTTAGTTGTTTTTCCAAATAGTGATGGAGTATGTATCCTAACACAAATTATGCACGTGAAATAAAGAATAGTACAATATGCATTTTTAATTTGTGCGTAAAAAAACTCAAAGCATGTTTGTGCATAAAAAAAAAAAAAGCAGACCTTGACTAAGTTTATAGATTCATCAATTGGCCTAACTTGAGACAGATTGGAAAAATCGTTCTACGAAGTACTTTTTAAACTTTACTTTTTAATCTATCTGAGCTTGAGAAGTGTTAAGTTCACGACAACAATTCAAGAAACATGGTCAATAAACAATCAAATCAGATTGTGAAATAATAAGTTACTCTAACACTGTATTGTGAAATCATAATGCAAACTTACTAAGTCTTAAACTTTTCAACAACCGGATGATGTAGGTTGATGAGCAGCCTCGAACCTGACCAATTGTTACATCTATTTGCGTTGTCATTGACTACAAAATAGAAGCAAAGAATTCAAGGTAAATAAATGGTAAATGATAAAGCTACAAAGTATTTTACCCATAATGTTACATCAACTATATTCCCAATGCTCTAAATCTCTATATCGAGTTATTACATGAACTCGATCACCCTAAATCCGAGAAAGAAACCAAAAAATATAAATAAATCAAAATGTATACTAATAAGTAACATTGATAAATCATAAAAGAAATTACTACAAATCTTAACTAACTTATCTAACCTTTGCATCACAAATAATGAGCTTCATATGTTGATTCTCATTACTACCAGTCACAATTCAAGAATTCAGTACTCCAAATCCTATTTTCCAAACGTCTAAATCATTTTTGAGATACTTAATGTAGTCATAATCCCTTGACATTGAAATTCATATATAGAAATACAATAATACATCATTTAATTTTATTCCCTTTGTTCATTCTGATATCGAAAGAAGCTAACATATTTCTATGTGATCAATTTTTGTATCATCAAATTAACCTGATCTTAAATGTACAAATTTCTATCATCAACTTTCTGGACCCCAATGATATGATCAAAACAAATTTACACCAATCAACTTTTTGCACGGCTCAATGATATACGAAAGAATAAATAAAATATGAAAACTGTTACAGCTTTAGGATTACTCACAAAAACTAAAATAATTGAAATGCATCAATTATTTTCAACTTCTGTACCAGAAGCTAAAATAACAATTGTGTCAAAACCTTACCATCAGTTAAAATTCAGTCATCATGACCTCTATTATACTCCACATAACAAAAGACGATTTTTCTACAGCCATGCAACATAACAAATTTTGGTACATAATCCAATAACAATTGGAAAAAAAAAAAAAAAACCCCTTAAAATGCATAATCATGAAAAAAGGAAGAAAACCATCTATGATGAAGCAAAAACTAAAACGGTGTCGAAAAATGAAGCCCTTAAGCCATAAAAATCAGTCAACTCAAGTCATGCATGGTCTCAGAACCATGAAAAAAGATAGAAAATGACCTTTTTTTTTTGTGGTGGTCGGGGTTTGAACTCCGGACCTTGCATATTTTATGCATTGTCCTACCAACTAAGCTAAGCTCACGAGGACGAAGAAAATGACCTCTTATGAAGAAGAAAGTGAAACAGTGTTCCCGACTGAACTTAGATACCGTTTGGTCAAGGTTTTTTACAGTCTAAAAGTTACTTCAAAACAAAGTAAAAATAAAGGCCTTTAAGAAAGAAACTAAAGTTATTTGGTTTTTTTGTTTTGTTAGTTTTAAAGCTATTTAAGTTTAATGTTGTTTGGCAAAATATTGTACAAACTTTGAATTTATTATTTTTTATATGGTGTCTGGGGTTCGAACTCCGGACTTGGCATGTATTTATGCATTGTTCCTATCAACTGAGCTAAACTCATGAGGACAAAACTTTGAATTTATTATTAATTAACATAATAAATAAATAAAATGTTTAGAATAATTTATGAAGGCTAAAAATGTTAAAAAAATAAAAGATATTTTTTTTACAAATACGATATTTACTCAATAACGTTTATTTTGTGTAACATGAATACAAATTAATATCATCATATAAATAACTTGTTAAATATTTGAATAGGAGAAACAATTTAAGGAGTTTGGAATAATAATATAAATAATATCAAAATATTTGATTTTTTCTATTTCAATTATACTCTATAACAAATTTCGTTATAAGAATACCATATTTTTTGTGTCTTTCAAAAAGATAAGAATTTATATTATATGATATTATATTTGTTACATTGTTGGTGTCATGGAAACAGATATGTTTAATTTTTTTGAACATGAAAATGATATGCATAGTTTGTTACGATATAAAGGTGCAATATATATATATATATATATATATATATATATATATACCTTTTTAGGCATCTATACCTTTTTTTGAAGAAAAGACATCTACAATTTTACTTTTAATTAAAATTTAAATTTTATAAAAATAATCATACGCATTATGCAACGCTAAAAAAAATTATACACATTAGCGTAACAAAAAAACAGACACACATAAAGAATTACTCTAAACGTTAATGTGTATGTGCGTATATATTTGCGAGGTTGAAGAAAGAAAATACAAATATTTGATATCATTAAATGACAGCGTGAATAAAAATATTTGTGAAGTTGTGATGATTAAACGATATTGAAATTATAAGTGATAAAAAGATAATAAAATTCCTTTGAAAAAAAGGTAATAAAATTAAATGGAACCTCCTTAAAAAAAATTAAATTGAACGCTTCAAATTAAATGGAAGAAAAAAATATATTGAAGTATAATATTAAAAAATAAAAAAAAAGGTTCCCAACGTGAATTGAAGAGAGATGCTTGTGAAATAAATTGTCGAGAAGTAGTTTTTTGAAGAAGCATTCAACAACTTTTGGTCAAAGTTCATTGCATTCAATTTTATGCATTAAAAAAGGTACATTTTTTAGAAAGTACTTAATTGATATTGTATTTGACCTAACTTCTCCTTAAAAATATAGGGAAGTTGAAAAAAAAAACCGGGTCAAACGGTATCTTAATTTCCCACAACGGCAGTGTAGAAACAACTGAATTTGGGAGAAAAAAATTGGAAAATAGTTAAAAATTAAAAAAATTGAAAAATAGTTAAAAAAAATCGGTGAGGTAGCACCTAACCAAACAACACTAAAAAAAAGGTAGCACCTAACCAAACAACACTAAAAAAAATTATATGCATCAGCGTAACAAAAAAACAGACAGACGGACATAAAATATTACTCTAAACTTTAATGTGTGTGTATATATTCGCGAGGTTGAAGAAAGGAAATAAAAATATTTGGTATCATTAAATGACAGCGTGAATAAAAATATTTGTGAGGTTGTGATGATTAAACAATATTGAAATTAAAATAATTAATATTGTGTTTGACCCAACTTCTCCTTAAAAATTTAGAGAAGTTGGAAAAAAGTCGGGTCAAGCGATACCTTAATCTCCCACAACGGTAATGTAGAAGCCACTAAATTTGGGAGAAAAAATTGGAAAATAGTTAAAACTAAAAAATAAAAAAATCGGTGAGGTAGCACCCAACCAAGCAACACCAAAAAAAAATTATATGCATTATCGTAACAAAAAAATAGACAAACAGACATATAATATTACTCGAAACATTAATGTGTGTGTATATTCGCGAGGTTGAAGAAAGGAAATAAAAATATTTGATATCATTAAATGACAACGTGAATAAATATATCTGTGAGGTTGTGATGATTAAACAATATTGAAATTAAAATAATTGATATTGTGTTTGACCTAACTTCTCCTTAAAAATGTAGAGAATTTGGAAAAAAGCCGGGTCAAACGATACCTTAGTCTCCCACAACGGCAATGTAGAAGCAACTGAATTTGGGAGAAAAAATTGAAAAATAGTTAAAAACATAAAAATTGGAAAATAGTTAAAAGTTATTAAAAATTAGAAAATAATTTAAAAAATTGGTGAGGGGCAAAATGGGAAATTTGGCATAAAAAAGATGAGGTGGCACCAAACCAAACCCACCAATTAGAAAATTACTTAAATGCCCATTCCAGGGACAAAATGGGAATTTCATATGGCATCAATTTTAATAGAGTATATAGACCACTCACATTACACAAATGTTGAAATATATGATGCATATTACTTTTTAAATTTTTGGTTTATAGTTGCATTTTTTTTAGGGTTAATAGTGTTTTTCACCCTTGTAATATATGTCATTTTCGGTTTTCGACCCTATAAAATTTTTAGTTTTATTTTAACCCTCGTAAAATTTTTATTTTCCGGAAAAGACCCTTAATAGGCCATTCAAAAACCAAAATTTCTTGAAAAAAATTCTGAAAATGGCCTATTAGGGGTCTTTTCCGGAAAATAAAAATTATACGAGGGACCACCTGTTGAGAAACCACCTGTACACAAGCCACCAGTTGAGAAGCTACCTGTTTACAAGCCACCTGTAGAGAAACCTCCGGTGTACAAGCCACCTGTTGAGAAGCCCCCAGTTTACAAACCTCCAGTAGAGAAGCCTCTAGTGCACAAGCCACCAGTTGATAAACCACCTGTACACAAGCCACCAGTTGAGAAGCTACCTGTTTACAAGCCACCTGTAGAGAAACCTCCGGTGTACAAGCCACCAGTTGAGAAGCCCCCAGTTCACAAACCTCCAGTAGAGAAGCCTCCAGTTCACAAACCTCAAGTGGAGAAGCCACCTGTATACAAGCCACCAGTTGAGAAGTTTCCAATTTACAAACCTCTAGTAGAGAAGCCTCCAGTGCACAAGCCACGAGTTGAGAAACCACCTGTACACAAGCCACCAGTTGAGAAGCTACCTTTTTACAAGCCACCTGCAAAGAAACCTCCGGTGTACAAGCCACCAGTTGAGAAGTCCCCAGTTTACAAACCTCCGTTAGAGAAGCCTCCAGTGCACAAGCCACCGGTTGAGAAACCACCTGTATACAAGCCACCAATTGAGAAGCCCCCAGTTCACAAGCCTCCATTCGAGAAGCCACCGATTTACACACCTCCATTCTAGATGCCACCTTAGCTCCCAAAGTCCTCTCGGGCAGACGATGGTACTCTTTTCTATAACATGGTATGAAGAAAATATGTTGAATAAGAGATATTTAGTTTTCTAATTAATCAAGGGATATATATTCTTGTAATTTTCATTTCAATAAGTTGTTTACAATGCTCTTGGTATGATAAGAATGTGAGTGAAAAACGGAGAATGAAATAGTGTTTGTTCTCCAAATTATGAATAAAAATTCTATGATCTTGATGTTGTGTTGGTTGAATAAATCGTGATGCATCATATTTAATTTTCGATTTGCTTCAACAAGTTCTCAACATAAATAATCAAGTTAATTTCTTGTGAGACTAGTAAAGCGCATCAAAATTAAGTTCTTGAGTTATATAGCTTAGTTTCAACTAGTAAAATATTCACGACAAGACAATTTTTGTAATGGTAAGATTATGCGAAATGAGAATTTAGTGACTTGAATTAAAGAATGTATCGTTAGTTAAATTAAATTTTCAAATTCGGCATCATAATTTTCAAGACACTTTATTTGTACAAAGGGTTCCCCTTAGTTGAAGGATCTTTCTTGCTTTAGATGCAAAGGGTTATAATGCCAAATAGAAAATAAAAAGTTATTATTCCTTTCTTTTTACAACTAAACCACCCCCCATGAACAAAATTTTATTCTCTCCATCATACTACCCAAGTCTGGGATTTGGATCCTCTTGTCATTTCTCTCATGTTATTCGTGCTGCACTAAGTCATGATTATTCCTCTCTGACGCAACGCCACTTTAGTTGGTATTTTCTTGTAAAAGTTTCCAACCAAACAGACCAATTTTCGAGAAAACATATGAACGCCATATCAGATGAATCGTCTGCATGCAATAAACGAGGCTCCTTTAGGACTCCTGCACGAGCTGACACCATGTTTTTCTAAGAGGACAGAACTGAAAAACCCTTCACTTTCTTAGCCGATTATCCCAGGAAGAGAATAATTTACTCATTAACATAACAAAGAATGTGATTAATCAGAGAAATATATCGATGACATTTAAGGATCATAATGTATATAGTCTAACTACCATCAAGTATATTTATAATTCATATCAAGCATATATGTTCATCTATTAGGCGAAATATAATCAAAATGCGACAGATTATTTTATCAGTTGAGGAGTAGTCATGAACGGATTCAGAAATTTCAATAAGTGGGATCAAGATCGTTTATCATAAATATTTATAAAAATATTTAAATTCATAACCAATAAAAATATGACATCATTTTATTAATGCAAAATTTGGTAAAAAAAAATTATATTGTTGTATATTCAAAATTTGAAGATACCTTAATATCGAAGAATTTTATATGACAAAAATGCTTCCACTTTCAAGAGTTCTTCAAAGTTGATTTGTTCGCAATGAGGATAAAAAATAAGCCAAACATGAAGAGTGAAAACAGAAACAAAAAATTGCGGAACTAGAAAAGATATTTTTTTTTCCTGGCCGATACAATGTGTATGCATGGATGTGGGTTTTTTGGATGTGAAAAGTTGAAATAATTTAATTCATCGTAAACCTAATAATCTTTTCCACCCACACACTTCGTTTTCCCCTTTTTCTTGGCTAAAAAAAATAAGGGTTTTGCTAACAAGTGCCCTTAGTGATTTAAAAGTTACATTTTAGTGGTTTAATGTATTAAATAAACAACTTCTATTTTAAACTTTTTATCAAATGTCTTTAAAAAAAGTTTTATTTTATCGGTGTGTTAGCCAATATTTTTAAAAGCTCTCATTAAGTACAGTCAAAATAAATTGACTTTGTAATCGAAAGAATTGTCCTTTTATTCTTATCGAAGTTGGGCTTGTTGGAGATACTTGAAGGTGTGTGTCTCAGTTCGACAGACGGAAAAATCTCGAAGGGCGGTTTTCTTTTTGATAAGGTCAAAACAACTGTTATTTTCAAGACACATTCAGAATTCAAATCGAATGGATAAGTTTTGTTAGTTACTGCAGTTATAGTTTTAAATTCGAATCTAGGCAGTTGTTTTTATTTGTATAAATAGTAGTTTTCCCTAAGGAAAAGTGGTCAAAATTAAATCAATGCACTTTAAGTTCATTTTCTTAAATGTCTTTGCAATTTACAATTTACTTGTTTCTTTTTAGCAATTCATTTACAGTTATTTACATCGATTTCGATTGGGTTGAATTCGATTGTTCTTTCAGTCCGTCTACTTGCGAGTTTCGAAAGAATGTCTGCTCGGGTATTTGGTTCGCGGGGAACGTGAGTTACCTCGACAGTTTCGAATTCTTTCATCTTCTCTAGTACTAGCTGGACGTACTGTAGAAGGTGTTCTTCTTTGACCTGAAAATCTCCCATGTACTAGTTTCGAATTCTTTCATCTTCTCTCTTTGACTTGAGAAGCCACGAGTTGTGAGTCGGTAAAGATTTTTACCTTCTTGGCTCCCATGTCTTGGGCGGTCCGTAAGCCAGCCAAGAAGGCTTCGTATTCTGCATTATTATTGGTTACAGGAAAAGATAAAGCAAGAGAAATCTCAACAATGATACCTTTGTTGTCTTCTACAATTATTCCAGCTCTACTTCCTTTGGAGTTGGAGGATCCGTCGACGAAGACGGTCCATTCTTCTATGTTGTCTTCCGTCGGGAAGGTCATTTCAGCAAGAAAATCTGCGAATACCTGCGCCTTCAGTGCTTTTCTGGATTCGTAATGGATGTCGAACTCCGATAACTCGAGTGACCCAAGATTTGTCTAATGGGTTGGTCTGTTCTGACTATTACCGTATGAGCCAAGAAGTACTGCCTCAATCTTCGTGCTGCTCTGAGGGATGGCAAAATTTGAGGCTCCACCGGGCAGTTCGTAGTCGTAGAACGCCAAAAGTGGTCTTCCTCTATGGTTGGAGGGGACCAGCAAGTTGACGCTCATGAGCTCTTCGAATTTCCTCTTCATGCTTCCCATGGAAATGTCCAACGTTCTTCTTGTGATGACGTTGGTGGAGAGGAATGTGCATGAATAGGAAGTGATTTCTATGTTGTCGGGGAAATCACCCAGATGTTCCACGGACATGAGAACTGTTTTTCCAGGCTCAGAACCGTCTCCGACGAGCTCGACGATTTTTCTTTCCGCCTCCGGGTTCTGGATGAACTGTTTGAGGCATCCTCTTTGGATGAGGAGCTCAATAGCATCCTTTGTTGTCTTCTACAATTATTCCAGCTCTACTTCCTTTGCAGTTGGAGGATCCGTCGACGAAGACGGTCCATTCTTCTGTGTTGTCTTCCGTCGGGAAGGTCATTTCAGCAAGAAAATCTGCGAATACCTGCGCCTTCAGTGCTTTTCTGGATTCGTAATGGATGTCGAACTCCGATAACTCGAGTGACCCAAGATTTGTCTAATGGGTTGGTCTGTTCTGACTATTACCGTATGAGCCAAGAAGTACTGCCTCAATCTTCGTGCTGCTCTGAGGAGTGCGAGAGCGACCTTCTGAATTTTCTGGTATCTCGTGTCTGGCCCCAATAACGTTTTGCTGGTGAAGTAGACTGGTTTTGGTCCCTCCGTTGTCTCTCTGATGAGAACGGCGCTTAGTGCGTCAGATGAAACAAAGAGATACAAGTTTTGTACTTCACCTTTTTCTGGTTGTGAGTGGACCGGGGGCGTTGAGAGGATCTCTTTGAGATGTTTCAAAGCGTTCTCGCAGTCGTCTGTCCAATCAAATTTTGTTTCCTTTCGCTAAAGTTTGAAGAAAGGAAGAGCATGTTGAGCGGACTTGGCGACGAATCTTGAGAGGGCAGTTAACATACCGTTGAGTGTTTGGATGCACTTCTTGGGATGGGGCGGGGGAAACTTAGAAATCGCTTGGCATTTGTCTGGGTTCGCTTCGATTCCTCTTTCGGTTAAGTAGAAACCGAGGAATTTTCCCGCTTGGACTCCGAAAGTGCATTTTTCTGGATTAAGTCGCAAGTTGTACTTCCGCGTTTGTTCGAACACCCTCTTCAGATGGGCGGCATGATCAACCTCTTGTTGGGATTTTACAATCATGTCGTCCATGTATACTTCAAGGATGTTGCCCAGAAGTGTCTTGTCATAAACCTTGTTCATCATTCGTTGATAAGTAGTCCCCGCGTTTCGTATATCGAAGGGCATTACGTTGTAGTAATAGTTCCCTGATTCGGTCATGAAGGCTGTTTTCTTTTTGTCTCCTTCAGCCATGGGTATCTGGTTGTACCCAAAATAGGTTGTCTCCTTCTTTTTATCGATGTTAGGAACAGGATATGCGTCTTTAGGGCAGACCCTATTAAGATCGATATAGTCAACACACATACGCCATTTTCCATTAGATTTCTTGACAAGTACAACATTGGAGAGCCAAGTAGTATACTTGGCCTCAAAAATGAAATTTGCCTCTAGGAGGTCTTTTACAATTTTTTCTACAGCCTCTGATTTTTCAGGAGACTGCTTCCTACGTCGCTGAGCTACAACGCTTACACCTGGGTCTACTATCAGCTGGTGAGAAGCATTGCTAGGGTCGACTCTTGGCATAT
Source organism: Medicago truncatula (assembly GCF_003473485.1). Taxonomy (NCBI): domain Eukaryota; kingdom Viridiplantae; phylum Streptophyta; class Magnoliopsida; order Fabales; family Fabaceae; genus Medicago; species Medicago truncatula. The sequence continues at coordinate 10,840,628 of NC_053045.1, forward strand.
CGGCCGCACTCCATGCGAATAGGTCAGCATTTTCTCTGCGGCAGGCTACTAGTTGTGCTTTGAGAAGTTCAGGAAGATCCTTGTCGATCTTAAAGTTTTTCGATGGGTAGTCGCCAAATGTGACCAGCTCGAATTCACCATCAGGAATAGGTCTAAGAAGTTTCGCGTTGAGCGGACCCTTCTTTTCCCTGTTCTGTTCCTTCAGGTCTTCCTTTGTGAAACTGGGGTCAAGTTTGACCAAGTTGGCGTCAAAATCTACATCGCATACGAAGAGGAGCTGTATGTGGACAACCTCAACAAATCCAGGAAGGAGGAGCCTGCTGCTGAATCCTCCAAAAAGCCCTTCCATGAGAAAAAGAGGGAAGGCAAACGACCTAACGGTCACTTCACCGAGTACACGCCCCTGGCCATGTCCAAGGAAAAGATCCTCGCTGAGATCGCGGTAGCCGATCTGAAAGAAGCTGACGTCAAGCCACCCAAAGCTCCGTCTCGAGAGAGGAAGGGAGTCGACAAAACAAAATATTGTCGATTCCAAAAGTGCCACGGGCACGTCACCGACGACTGCATCCACCTAAAGGATGCTATTGAGCTCCTCATCCAAAGAGGACGCCTCAAACAGTTCATCCAGAACCCGGAGGCGGAAAGAAAAATCATCGAGTGCTCGTCGAAGAGGCACCTCTTACCTGAACAGCTTCTTTGTTGAACCTCTCGATGTAGTCTCGGAGAGGTTCGCTCTTTGCTTGAACAATGGCTTCAAGGGATGCTATCGTTTTTTGTTACGTCCTTGAAGCGGTGAACTGGGTTGTGAACTCGTAATAGAGGTCGCTCCATGAACCAATGAAGTTTCTCCTTAAGTTCTTAAACCAGGTGACGACTCCTCGTCTCAGTGTAGTGACAAAGAGCTTGCACTTTACAGCGCCATGCACTGATCTGTATGTGAGAACCGCCTCGATGTTCTCAATGTGCTCACCTGGGTCAATTGTCCCGTCGTATGAGTCCATCTAGGGAGGCTTTTCCAGCCCACGAGGAATAGGATCTTCCCGGATGTGCCGTGTGAACGGACCGTAAGCATTACGATCGTTCCGGACATCGCAGGAATCTTCGGAGCAGGAAGAGGACCAAGAACGTCTGTTGCGTCTTGGTGGGGAACGCTTTGGGGGAGATCTCCTTGGAGGGGACCGCATAGGTGGAGTCCTCTTGGAAGATCTCCTTCTAATCGACCTCCTGGTGTAACTTAGAGATCTGAGACTTACTGAATGTCGGGGGGATCTGGTACGTGATTGGCGAGGGCTCCTTCCTCTTCTGCTATGTATGGGGGAAGGAGTCCGCTTGGCTCGGACTAGAGGGCACGATTTCTCCAGATCCATCAAGCGTCGGTTTTGTTCCTAGATTAACGACGTTTGTCGCTGAACCGTGCAGATCAGGTTACCGACGAGGGTACCAGTTGGTGTGGCACCTTCAGGTGTCTCTGTAGGTCATAGGGGACCCTGCAGAGGCCTTTCTTGGAGAGGAATTATTTGTGCTGGTTCCTCTCTGGGTGTGTCTCCAGGTGAAGGTGAAGATGTCATGTCATCCCTTTGAGGAATGCGAATATCACTTCGTAACTGGGAGTGGCCACCGTTGGCAGCCATGGTAATTTTTTGGAAAGATTTGGTTTTTAGGAGTATAAAAACGAGGAGAGCTTGTATTTCCGATAGACGGCGCCACTGATCGTACCTGATCAGAAGGTGACTGCCGGTGCTTTGAATGCGGTGGTTTTAGTGGTGGTGAAATGCACCAAAATGCTTCTTGGAGCGGATGGGGGGTGTGTAACTGCAGACACTCTGTAACACCCCGTTTTCCCAACATATAAATAATACAAAATTAATCAGAGTTCATTGGAAATAGGATGTCACATTTCGTTCTTCAAAATAATATTTAACACAAATAGAGTTAAATTCACTATTTTTTTAAACAACTGCTTTCAATAATTCAAAATAATGTCGCAGCGGAAATATTTAATCTTTAAGCATTACTTGGCACTAAGGCCTCAACGTCATCAACATAATTAATTCCATCTAAAAATGGTTCAACAATAAGTTCATAAAAATAATATGTAACAATGGAAAATAAAATACAATTAATCCCCATCCCGTTACGTATCAGAGCGACTCCTAAGACAACACGAGGAATCAACTCACATCAGCAGTTACTCTTGGTTATCTGCACGTTACCCACGTAGAGGAAACATTCAAACAGAAGGGGTAAGATTTCACATTCAATAATAATAGGCATATAATTCTATAAAAGAATTTAACAACACGAAACAACAAAAATTTATCATCAACAATACTAATAAATAATGAGTAAAGTAAGAGAATTTAACAACACAAAACAACAGTAATTCATCATGAGCAATACTTCACATAATTCAAACTACAAATCATCAATTGATTTTGCTCAACAATGTAACAACAACGACCCAACAATGCACAACGGAAAACTCAACGATGCAACAACAACGACAACTCAACAATGCAAAAACAACGACAAATCAACAAATACAATATGCATGTGATACCATCAGAGCATCAAGGTCTCTTCGCTAATGTCGTAATTCGACTTGACAGGCTACAGCCCCCTTCGCTTAAAATTAACAGAGTATCAAGCCCTCTTCACTTAGAATTAACAGGGCATCAAACCCTCTTCACTTAGAATTAACAGAACATCAAGCCCTCTTCGTTTAAAATTAACAGAGCATCAGGCCCCCTTCGTTTAAAATGATTATGCATTGACACTACCAATGCAACAACTACAACAACAACGATTTCGAATTATGACTTCATAATTCATCAATGATGAACAACATCATATAACATCATAATCATCAACATATACATTCATATAATAATTCATCAATCATGAACAACATCATATAACATCATATTCATCAACATATACATATAATAATTCATCAATCAGGAACAACATCATATAACATATATTCATCAACATATACATATAATAGATATTAAATCATCCAACAAAGATATTCACATCAAACCAAGACAATTGGAAAGATAACACAATTATCAACAACTTTCATGTTTACACTGAAGACCAACTCAAAACAGAAACGTGTGAAACAGACGCAAGAATGCGAAACAGGGCAGTCTGCCACTGAACATTTCGCCAGGCGAAAAGATCATCCGCCATGGCGAGCTCAATCAGATGGCTCTCGGGAACTTGACATTTTTCACCCAAAAATCCCATTTTTAGCTTCCTTATGCCCAAATTTGATCCCAAAACTTTTCTAAACATTTCTAAACATGAAAAGGCACTCAAAACCATATAAAACTTGGACCAAAACATTAATTTGTACACTAATTCATTGAATTATGTACTTTTTTAACAATCATTCCAAATCAAAACCTAATTTCTCAACAATCAAAATTAACAAAACAACATGTTATACCCCTTTTTAGAATCATACAACCCATTATTAGAGAAAGCTAGTCCCACCCTTACCTTAGATTAGACGATTTCAGACTCTACAAGCTTGCTCCTCTTCTCTTTCTCTGACTTCTCACTTTCTCCATTTTTCTCCCAAAAGCAGTTTCTAATTTGTTGTAACCCTAATTCTTTAATGGTCTCATCTATTTATAATCACTAACTGAGTTTGTTTCTCACTTAAGCTCTCGTATTCCAATTCTGCCTTTATGCCTCATTAATCTATTTTAATTATAATCTGTTATACCCTGATTTTGGACCTAAAAATACTCGTTCAAATTTCTTTTCTAACACTGATATTTGTCAATTCGCTGTTGTTTTACTCTGAACCTTTACTCTCTTTTCATCTGCATATTTTACTGTCTCTGTCTCAAAGTACGTTCAAGCATGATTTTCTTGCATAAAACCATCCAAAGTGTCTTTCCTTGTATCACAAGTCATTTGAAAACTCTCTGAATCATTGCATTACTTTTCTTGCATTTTATTTCAAAAAATCATACAAAAAGGGTATTTTGGTCATTTCCTGCAGTGGAACCCATTTTAGTCCCTGTGTTTGCCTCTGAGTCTTTTCAACTTGTCTGTACAAATCATTGTTGAATCTCTGTTTAAAATCATTTCAAAAATTGCATCTGAGTCAGTTTGAGTCAGTTTAGTCCCTAGGGGCCTTTTGGTCTTTTCCTGTCAAAATTTCGGCAGAGAGGTATTTTAAAATACCTCATTTTTGTAATTGGTTCATTTTAGTCCTTTTGTTGATTTTATTTTCGGTTTCACTTTACGTTTTTTTTTCCAAATTACCAATTTTAGTCCAATTTTATTTTAATTACATTTTAGTCCCTCAAACAATTTCCAGAATTGCACTTTAGTCCAAAACTTTTTAAAATTGCATTTTTAGTCCATTTTTCTTATTTACAGTCCAGTCCTCATTTTTTTACATTTTGCAGAAAGGCCCCTAAGTCCAAAACAGGTGTCATCATCTCATTAATCCAGAATCACACATGGCAGCCTATAAAAGGTGCACAGTGCCACACAGACCCATTCAATCAGTGCCACATCACAAACAGATTCAGATTTTTCTCTCTCTTTTCTGTTAGATCAAAACAGAAAATCACCAAGAACAAATCAAAAACCCTAAAATTTTCCAGAACTCAAATTCATCACAAATTCATCAAATTCATCAGTTTCTTTTCGATCCTCAGAGATTCATCAAAGCATCTTCATCATTGAATCGTGTTGCTCTGCAATTCAAGTGCGAATCCACCACTGAAAGCGGCAAACTCAAGCACGATCGCAGAGACTTTTTTGAGGAAGAAGAAGAGGGAAAGAAAAGTCGAACCGGTGAAGAAGAAGAACACCGATTTATTTTCGGTTTCAAGTCAGAAAATCAACAAACAGAATCAAATCGAAGTTTTCCGAAGAATTTATTCGAAATCTCCAACCGAAAATCACAGGTAAAACTCAAACTTCATCTTTCTTTCTCAAGAACATCAACAAAGACGAATCAAGTGTAGATCTATGGAGTTTTAAAAGATTCCATTCGAAAAAACAAAAAAACGTGAAACAGTTTCTCTCAAAACCGCGAAAAAGAATCTCAGATCTACGTTGATTCGAGCTTTGCACGCAAAATCCAGTGCCATATTCATGTTCAGAACAAAAAAGGATATCTAAAAATGTAAAAAATTTTGAAATCGGAGAAGTTTGTTCAACTCCGGCGGCGGCGCCGCCGCCCTTGGGCGGCCGGCCCCCACGCCGGAGGAACAAACTTCACCGGAGAAGATGAAGATCATCTTATATTTCCGGTTTCCGGCGAGAGAGAGGGAGGAGAGAAGTGAGAGCTTCTCTCACTAGAATGAGAGAAGAGAGAGAAAGGAGAGGAAGAAATGGAAAAAAAACCGGTCCATAAGCCTTTTTATAAACAACTGAACCGGTCCGGTTTATTTCTGGTTCTTTCCCTTCATTCTGAGCCTTTAGATCTAGGGTTTGGCTTCCTGGATCAATCCAACGCTCCCTGTGCATCCAGATCCATGGGTTTTGGGCTTGGTTTTTCGGTTTGTTTGTTTCTATATTTTTTTTTCTTATTTCCTGCTATTTGCACCCTGTTTCTTGCTATCTGAACCCCCTGCTTGTCCAATTTTCTTGCAAAAAATTCCTAAAAATTCCTATATGTTTCTTGATGTATTTTTGATACTTTTGTGATGTTTTTACATGTTAAAAAATGATAAAAATATATGTGATATTTTCTTGATTAATTTGTTCTTTTTGGTCTAATTTTGTGAATTTCTTGCCATATTTTCTTCATAAAATTTTGGCATGTGACGTGAATGATTGATGTGCAATTTCATGATGAATATATCCCTGATTATATGTGTGTTTTACTGTTGGTGTGATGTGTGTTTTCATTCCTTTATTTTTGCCAATAATATGTGTTTTTTTTACAAAAGAAGAAGTGTAAAATATTCCTATGAATGTGTTATAATGCTTGGCTTGTATGTGTCCTTGTTATCCTCACATTATAGCCTAAAATCAAACCTCTTTAAAATTGCTATGATGAGAGAATTATAGGTCATGTGCATGTCTAAGTGTTATACCAAATTCTAGGTATATTTTGCCATTTTATTTCACTTCATTGCTCTTTTCTTTTTTGCTATCCTATTCAATTTTGTTTACCTTTTTTACCATTTTTATGCCTTATATCACTAACCATTTCATTTCATGTTTCATCCATCTCATGAGCATCTTGCCTCTTTCATCTCAATTTCTCATAGTTTAGGCATTATTTTTCTTTTAATTTCTATGTTAAAATGTCATGTAATATTTTAGGTAGTTTAAATTTCCTTTTAATTTCTTGCAAGACCATAGAATGTAAACTAGGACCAATGTAACGGACAATGGACTCTCTAATGATGTACACCGACACAAGCACCGACACGCACACACGTTGTATGTTTACCGCTTTAGATGTATGCTTAGGAAACGCGATACTTAGAAAAATGTCAATTTTCCAAAATAAGCAAATTCCATCACTTGAAAATTTTTCCAAATAAAAATTGGAGTCAAAACTCCATTGCATTTTCTCTTATTTTCTTAATCAAACCTCAATGAACTCTAATTCCAACTTAGACATTTTCTTTTTAATAATTGAACCAACTCTTCACTACTTTTTCTCATGCCTTTACGACTTCTTTCTCTTCTTCAAAACCATTTTCCAAAAAACTAAAATCAATCAAACACCCAAAAACATTTTTTTGAAAGAGCCGGGTGCCTAACACCTTCCCGTAACAAAAATGACCCCCGAACTTAGAATTTCTAAGGGTTTTCTCAATTTTGCCCTTCCCAAGAAAAAATAGAGAATATCAAAGATTGAAAGGTTCAAGCCTAATTAATGACTTGATACCCCAAAATCGTGATAACAGAAATGGCGACTTCACCGGGGATATTTTTAAGCGGGTCACGCCTAGTTTTCCGTAGTTTATGTTTACGCTTTGTTTTATTTCTTACATATGTGAATACTTGTTTATTTTCATTTGACGTGTGGGGTGAGAATATCAAAGTCCTATACCCGGGCTGAGTGAACTTATGAATAGGTAGAGATATAATCGACAATTCGATCCGAGGGTTGCCTCGTGTATTGGGTTATGCGATCAATCTCACATAGCTGAGGCATTTTGGAGGCGATGTTGTCGGCGTGTGTTGTCATGCTTAGGCACTTTGCTTTCAATTGTTCGACGATGCTATGGACCGTAGTTACCAAACCCATCCCTGGCCTTTTTTTAGGACGTAGTGCGGTGGCTAAATTGAGTGTTGTCTCAAGTTTTAGTCGTCACGCGATACTACACTCAAACTAGACCTTCTTGGGAATAAACATGGAACGGACGTTGTCCCGTGCTACCATGATATACGTAGGAGAGGTTGCAGTTTGGGAACTTCATTAGAACCTTGGTTACTACTATCCTAAGCCTTAGTTTTACCGGACACCGTGTCCACCCGTGGCCCCATGATTTTGAGTCTCAACCCACATGTTTTCTCTGTAACTGAAAAAACAATCATGCATACATGCATTCATGCATCAAACTTTTCCATGCATTCGTCGAAGGGTTTAAACAAATTAAAATTTTGTAAATTTTACAAAGTTTCTAATTTGTCTAAAACCCTCCGATGACAAAAAGAGTCATTTTTTGCATCTGCATTTGTACATATCATGCATCATTCATCGGTCACAAAAGGCTTCCAAGCGCTCATCACCTCCTGGTTCTTCTGCCACAGTTTGAAAGGTGGCTCGTGCTCGGAAAGTCTACGAACCTGACAGAATCCATCGGACTAGATTATACAGAAAGAAGAATTTGGTAGCTATGGAAGAGGAAAATGCTCAGCTCCGTACCGAGTTAGCTTCTCTGAGGGAAGAATTGGCTAAAGCCAATGATACCATGACTGCTCTGCTAGCCGCCCAGGAACAATCAGCCACAGCTATCCCTATAGCTACAAGTGTGATCCCAACTACATCTACTGATACTCGCTTCGTTATGCCAACTGGGTTTCCTTATGGACTTCCACCGTTTTTCACTCCTAGTACTGCAGCAGGCACTTCTGGTACTGCTAACAATGACCCGATTCCTGGGACGAACACTGTCTCCATCAATACTACCATGCCTCAGACAACGGCAACTGTCACTGAGCCTCTTGTGCATGCCATATCTCAAGGTGTTAACATCAACGCGCATCACGGAAGCATCCCCGTGATTAAAACCATGGAAGAAAGGATGGAGGAACTTGCTAAAGAACTCCGTCATGAAATCAAAGCTAACCGAGGGAACGGGGACTCTGTTAAGACTCATGATCTCTGCTTGGTACCAAAGGTGGACGTCCCCAAGAAGTTCAAGGTCCCAGAGTTCGACCGATACAATGGGCTGACTTGTCCCTAGAACCACATTATCAAGTATGTCCGAAAGATGGGTAACTACAAAGACAATGATTCGCTCATGATTCACTGCTTCCAAGAGAGCTTAATGGAAGACGCTGCAGAATGGTATACTAGCTTGAGCAAAGATGACGTTCATACCTTTGATGAATTAGCCGTTGCTTTCAAAAGCCACTATGGGTTTAATACCAGGTTGAAACCAAACAGGGAATTTCTCAGATCCCTCTCCCAAAAGAAAGATGAAAGCTTCGCGAGTATGCACAGAGATGGAGGGGGGCAGCTGCCCGCATCACTCCCGCTCTTGACGAAGAAGAGATGACTCAGACATTCCTGAAGACTCTGAAAAAGGATTATGTCGAAAGAATGATCATTGCTGCTCCAAATAACTTCTCTGAGATGGTCACCATGGGGACTCGCCTAGAAGAAGCTGTCAGAGAAGGCATTATTGTATTCGAGAAAGTTGAATCCTCCGCAAATGCGTCAAAGAGGTACGGTAATGGTCACCATAAGAAAAAGGAAACAGAAGTAGGGATGGTATGCTGCCCAGTTACCTCCGCCATATCCGTACATGCAATACTCTCAGCATCCCTTCTTTCCACCATTCTATCATCAGTATCCTTTGCCATCGGGTCAACCTCAGGTACCCGTTAATGCCGTCATTCAGCAAATGCAACAACAGCCACTAGCTCAACAACAACAACAGCAACAAGCTAGACCTACCTTCCCTCCGATACCAATGTTGTATGCCGAGTTACTCCCGACTCTACTTCTCAGAGGGCACTGTACAACCAGACAGGGCAAGCCTCCACCTGATCCGTTGCCTCCCAGGTTCCGTTCTGACCTCAAGTGTGATTTCCATCAAGGTGCTTTGGGTCATGATGTCGAAGGATGCTACGCTTTGAAGTACATTGTGAAGAAGCTCATTGATCAAGGAAAGTTAACTTTTGAGAACAATGTCCCTCATGTCCTCGACAATCCTCTTCCGAATCACGCCGCTGTAAACTTGATTGAGGTATATGAGGAAGCTCCCAGACTTGATGTTCGTAATGTTGCAACTCCTCTAGTGCCTCTACACATCAAGCTATGTCAAGCCTCTTTGTTTGACCATGATCATGCCAGTTGTCCAGAATGCTTCCGTAATCCTTTGGGTTGCTACGTTGTTCAAAATGACATCCAGAGCTTGATGAACGACAATTATTTGACTGTCAGCGATGTCTGTGTGATTGTGCCGGTCTTTCATGATCCGCCCGTTAAGAGCATGCCTTCGAAAGAGAATGTTGTGCCTCTATTGATAAGGCTGCCCGGACCAGTACCTTATACTTCAGAAAAGGTTATCCCCTACAAGTACAATGCTACCATAATTGAGAACGGAGTAGAAGTGCCTCTGGCATCCTTAGCCATGGTGAGCAACATCGCCGAAGGAACTACAGCAGCGCTGAGAAGCGGAAGGGTCCGTCCACCATTGTTCCAAAAGAAAGCAGCTACATCTACCACCCTACCCATTGACAAAGCAACTCTGACCGATGTTTCTCCTGTTACTAAGGATGTGAGCCGACCAAGCCAGTCTATAGAGGATTCCAATCTGGACGAGGTCTTGAGGTTCATCAAGAGAAGTGACTACAAGATTGTAGATCAGCTGTTACAAACTCCGTCAAAGATATCCATCTTGTCTCTACTCCTGAGTTCCGAAGCCCACAGGAATACTCTGTTAAAAGTGTTGGAACAAGCCTATGTGGATCACGAGGTCACTGTGGATCACTTCGGCAGCATAGTGGGAAATATTACTGCTTGCAGCAACCTGTGGTTCAGTGAGGAAGAGCTTCCTGAAGCAGGAAAATATCACAATCTGGCTTTACATATCTCTGTGAATTGCAAGTCTGACATGCTATCAAACATGCTGGTGGACACTGGCTCGTCCCTGAATGTGATGCCTAAATCGACTCTGGATCAGTTGAGCTATCGAGAGACTCCTTTGAGAATAAGTACCTTTCTGATAAAAGCCTTTGACGGATCCCGTAAGAATGTTCTTGGGGAGATAGATCTGCCAATGACTATCGGTCCTGAAACCTTTCTGATCACATTCCAAGTCATGGACATCAATGCTTCTTATAGCTGTCTCCTAGGAAGACCATGGATACACGATGCTGGCGCAGTAACCTCTACCCTACATCAGAAATTGAAGTTTGTGAAGAATGGAAAGCTTGTTACAGTCCATGGAGAAGAGACATATTTGGTTAGCCAGCTGTCATCTTTCTCTTGCATTGAAGCTGGATCTGCTGAAGGAACTGCCTTTCAAGGTTTGACTATTGAAGGTACGGAGCCTAAGAAGGCTGGGGCTGCTATGGCTTCTTTAAAAGACGCTCAGAAGGCTGTTCAAGAAGGACAGGCTGTCGGCTGGGGCAGGTTAATACAACTCCGCGAGAATAAGCACAAAGAAGGTCTCGGGTTTTCCTCAACATCAGGTGTCTCCACAGGAACTTTCCATAGTGCTGGGTTTGTCAATGCAATTACTGAAGAGGCGACTGGATTTGGCCCTAGGCCTGTGTTTGTGATACCAGGAGGCATTGCGAGAGATTGGGATGCCATCGACATTCCTTCAATCATGCATGTTTCCGAGTAATGTGTCTTGTTGCTTAAGTGTTTTGTTTTTCAAAATAACAATCCTCTCGCTCTGCCCGAAGCGAAAGTGACATTTTCTGTAAGGGCATGTTTGTTTCAGCATCGCCGTTATTAATAAAAATCGTCGTTTCTTTCACGACTTTTATTTTTAGTGTTTTTTTTTTCCTTGGAAATAATGGTAATGCCAGAAAAAACCAAAACATCTGTATTTTCTTATTAATTTCAAAAATCTGCATAAAAACCTCTTTCTAAAATCATCCAACCATTTTACGCAGATTGAGCCATAATAAACCCGTTGGGCACAGTAACCCTACGTTTCCTCCAAATTTTGAATTCCCGGTGTATGAAGCCGAAGATGAGGAAGGTGATGACATACCGTATGAGATCACTCGACCGCTCGAGCAAGAAAAGAAAGCCATTCAGCCTCACCAGGAAGAGATTGAGCTTATCAACATAGGTACCGAGGAGAACAAGCGAGAAATCAAGGTCGGTGCTGCTCTAGAGGAAGGGGTTAAAAGGAAGATCATCCAGATCCTCCGAGAATACCCAGATATTTTTGCATGGTCGTATGAAGATATGCCAGGTCTAGATCCTAAGATTGTGGAACATCGGATCCCAACAAAGCCTGAATGTCCTCCCGTCAGGCAGAAATTGAGAAGGACTCATCCAGATATGTCTCTCAAGATTAAGAGTGAGGTCCAAAAGCAGATTGATGCGGGTTTTCTCATAACAGTCGAGTATCCTGAATGGGTTGCCAATATTGTACCTGTGCCAAAGAAGGATGGAAAAGTCCGGATGTGTGTTGACTTCAGAGACCTGAACAAAGCCAGTCCAAAAGACAACTTCCCATTACCTCATATTGATGTGCTTGTTGACAATACTGCTCAGTCCAAGGTGTTCTCCTTCATGGATGGTTTCTCCGGCTACAACCAGATCAAAATGTCCCCTGAGGATAGAGAAAAGACATCTTTTATCACCCCATGGGGTACTTTCTGCTACAAAGTGATGTCGTTCGGTCTAATAAATGCTGGTGCTACCTACCAAAGAGGAATGACTACTCTGTTTCATGACATGATTCACAAAGAAGTTGAGGTGTATGTGGACGATATGATTGTAAAGTCAACAGATGAGGAGCAACATGTTGAGTACTTGACAAAAATGTTCGAAAGGTTGAGAAAGTACAAGCTTCGATTGAACCCTAACAAATGTACGTTCGGCGTCAGATCTGGAAAGTTACTAGGCTTCATTGTCAGTCAAAAGGGCATTGAAGTTGACCCTGATAAAGTCCGGGCCATCCGAGAAATGCCAGCCCCGCAGACCGAGAAACTTGTCAGAGGGTTCCTCGGGCGATTGAATTACATCTCCCGATTCATATCTCATATGACCGCAACCTGCGGGCCGATCTTCAAGTTACTCAGGAAGAATCAGCCTATTGTATGGAACGACGAATGCCAAGGAGCTTTTGATAGCATCAAGAATTACCTGCTGGAACCACCTATCCTTGTCCCACCTGTGGAAGGAAGGCCTTTGATTATGTATCTATCAGTGTTTGATGAATCCATGGGATGCGTACTTGGTCAACAAGACGAGACTGGAAAGAAAGAACATGCTATCTACTACCTAAGCAAGAAGTTCACCGACTGTGAAACTCGGTATACGATGCTTGAAAAGACTTGTTGTGCTCTGGCCTGGGCCGCCAAACGCTTGCGTCATTATTTGGTGAATCATACAACTTGGCTGATATCCAGAATGGATCCGATAAAGTATATCTTTGAGAAAGCTGCTGTTACTGGGAAGATTGCACGCTGGTAGATGCTCTTGTCTGAATATGATATTGTGTTCAAAACTCAAAAGGCAATCAAAGGTAGCATTCTTGCCGATCATCTTGCCTACCAACCTCTTGATGATTACCAACCAATTGAGTTCGATTTCCCCGATGAAGAGATCATGTATTTGAAATCAAAAGAATGCGAAGAACCGTTGATTGGTGAAGGTCCAGATCCCAATAGCAAGTGGGGGTTAGTCTTTGATGGTGCTGTCAATGCTTATGGCAAAGGAATTGGAGCAGTCATTGTATCCCCGCAGGGGCATCACATTCCTTTTACCGCCCGGATCCTGTTCGAATGTACAAACAATATGGCTGAGTATGAAGCATGTATCTTTGGGATCGAGGAAGCAATTGATATGAGAATTAAACACCTCGACGTCTATGGAGATTCTGCACTCGTCATCAACAAGATAAAGGGTGAATGGGAGACCCACCATGCCAAGTTGATTCCTTATCGCGATTACGCGAGACGTTTGCTGACATATTTTACAAAGGTTGAGTTGCACCATATCCCTCGTGATGAGAACCAAATGGCTGATGCTCTTGCTACTTTATCCTCCATGTTTCGAGTAAACCATTGGAATGATGGGCCAATAATCAAAGTGCAACGCCTTGAGAGACCTTCGCATGTGTTCGCTATTGGGGATGTGATCGATCAGACTGGTGAAAATGTGGTTGACAATAAACCCTGGTATTACGACATCAAGCAGTTCTTGCTAAGCCGTGAGTATCCACCGGGTGCTTCCAATAAAGACAAGAAGACCCTAAGAAGATTGGCCAGTAGATTCCTGTTAGATGGAGATATTCTGTACAAAAGAAACTACGACATGGTATTGTTAAGATATGTTGATGAATATGAAGCGGAGCATTTAATGCATGATGTACATGACGGTACCTTCAGGACCCACGCTACAGGGCACACTATGTCAAGAAAGTTGTTACGAGCAGGGTACTACTGGGTGACCATGGAGCATGATTGCTACCAACACGCCAGAAAGTGCCATAAATGTCAAATCTATGCTGATAAGATTCATGTGCCTCCGCATCCCCTCAATGTTATCTCTTCCCCATGGCCGTTCTCCATGTGGGGCATCGACATGATTGGAAGAATTGAACCGCAAGCATCAAATGGTCATCGTTTCATTTTAGTGGCAATTGACTACTTCACCAAATGGGTTGAAGCGGCATCTTATACCAATGTAACCAAGCAAGTGGTAGCCAAGTTCATCAGGAACAACATCATCTGTCGATATGGTGTTCCCAGCAAGATCATTACCGACAATGGTACCAACCTGAACAACAATGTGGTGCAATCTCTTTGTGAAGAATTCAAAATTGAGCATCATAACTCTTCTCCCTATAGACCTCAGATGAATGGTGCAGTTGAGGCCGCCAACAAGAATATCAAGAGGATTGTCCAGAAAATGGTAACCACTTACAAGGACTGGCATGAGATGTTACCCTATGCTCTGCATGGCTACTGTACTACAGTGCGCAGTTCAACCGGGGCAACCCCTTTCTCTCTTGTGTATGGTATGGAAGCAGTTCTTCCTTTGGAAGTGGAGATCCCATCCCTCCGTGTGATCATGGAAGCAAAGTTATCCGAGGCTGAATGGTGCCAAAGCCGGTATGATCAGTTGAATTTGGTTGAGGAAAAACATATGGATGCCATGGCTCGTGGACAGTCATATCAAGCAAGAATGAAGACTGCCTTTGACAAGAAAGTCCATCCTCGAGAATTCAAGGAAGGTGAACTTGTATTGAAAAGGAGGATAAGCCAGCAACCCGACCCAAGGGGCAAGTGGACGCCTAACTATGAAGGTCCTTATGTTGTCAAGAAGGCCTTCTCCGGTGGTGCTTTAATTCTTACACACATGGATGGTGTAGAACTTCCAAATCCTGTGAATGCTGATATAGTCAAGAAATACTTTGCCTAGATACATGAAAAGAACAGCGTGGTAGGTCGAAAACCCGAAAGGGCGGCCTAGGCAAAAATGCGCTTCCCGGTGGATCGAAAACCCGAAAGGGCGGTCCAGGCAAAAAAAAAAAAAAAAAAACACAAATATGAAAAGCTCCCTGAGATTGTACGCAACTCAGGCAAGAATGAGCGTCTCGATGGGCCGGAAACCCGAAAGGGCGGTTCATGCAAAAATGAGATTGAAACAAAAGGCAAGTAACTATATCAGGCAAACCACCATCCCTTTGGGGCATCTGCAGCTGTTAATGACCACCTTCATCTAAAGCTTCTGTGCTTGCGAATTCAAAGTTTCCAGGAAATGTAGTGATTACTGTGTTCAATGTACCACCAACCAATAAAATTACCATTTTTCAAGCTTTGTAAATCCGTGGAGTCGCGCCTTCGGCTGACCACCACTCTTATACATCGATTTGAGCCTGTGCTTTTGTTTGAAACTCTACTATCTTTCTACTTTCAAAGCTATGCAAAAAAACATTTTCTTTCTATTTTGATAATGACAAATGCTTGAAACAAACATCTTGAAAATTGAAAAGTTTTTGTCTATTTTGAAAGCAAACCTGAGCAACAGGGTACATTCAAACGAAACATGCATGAGCGAGTGTATGTTGATGTCTATTTCAATATGTGTTACAAGCAGATTCTTCCCCAGGATAGTCTGTGGTCAATGGCAAGAATGAAAAGACAGAATGAAAATGCATGAAAATGAATAGGCTCGCTAAGTTGAAAACCCGAAAGGGCGACTTAGGCAAAAATGAGCACCCCGCTGGATTGACAACCCGAAAGGGCAGTTAAGGCAAAAATGGGGCAATGAAAAGAATTTATTTCCCCGGTGGATCGAAAACCCGAAAGGGCGATCCAGGCAAAAATGGGATGCAAAAAAAAATGAATGAAAAAATTGAGAAAATGACATGCAAAAAGCATTGACCACAGATGCGACATCCACAGTACACCCAGCACTGAAATGCCCAGCAATGACGACGTTATCCCTAGTAGAGCCTTCCGAGATTCTATCCCCAGCAAGTTGCATAGCTACCTGCCCTCAGTCATGGTTCCGATACGTCTCCCAACGAAGTTATCCCCAAAGAGGATTTCCAGGAATGTGTAATATAGCACGAACCACTACGTGCCCAATACTCCAATGTCTTGTCTGTCTCTGCGAAACTGTGTTTACAAACTGCCAACAGTCATGCATTACAAGCATTCATACATGCATAATCATGCATACTACGTGCCCATACATTTGATAAAACTGTTATATCATCCATGCATATTGCATTTCCAATGTCAACATCAGTCTCAATTCAATACTCATGTCAGGTTCTCTATCAAAATCTTGTGAGCCAATAATATTGGTCAATTTCTACCTTTCAAATCAAATCGACGTCAAGTCAATTTCAATCTGTATTTTGTCAAAAAACTAATCCCTAGTGAATTTGTTTCTGTTCGGTCAAGTGGCTAGTTCAAGTCCAAGAACAGCTTGTACCTGTCTATTTGTTTCTGTCCGGTCAAGTGGCTAGTTCAAATCCAAGAGTAGCTTGCACCTGTCTGTTTGTTTATGTCTCCGGTGGAGTAACCAGTTCGCATCCAAGAACAAGCTCGCACCTGTCTATTTGCTTTTGCTTTCGGTCGAGTGACTAGTTCGAATCCAAGAACAACTCGTACCTATCTACTTTTCCATATCCCCGGTGGAGTAACCAGTTCGAATCCAAGAACAACTCGTACCTATCTACTTTTCCATGACCCCAGTCGAGTAACCAGTTCAAATCCAAGAACGGCTCGTACCTGTCTATGTGTCTATGATTTTAGTCGAGTGACCAGTTCGAATCCAAGAACAACTCGCACCTGTCTGTCTGCCTTTATTCCCGGTCAAGTGCCCAGCTCAATCCAAGAGCAGCTTGTACCCGTCAATTTGTTTCTAGTTCCCTACCTACCCTGTTATCTGTTATCTGTTATCTTGCCAATGTCTACCAATCCCGCAGTGGATACAACATCTTTTGTTAGTTCCGACTCTCGTTTGTCTCGCATTCATAATCCAAATGTTGCATGGCATTCATGATATTTGAAAATGCGCAAGCGTATTTTTACGTCCAAACACAGTGCAAATGTTAATATTTAAGTATCTTCGTCCCGTCAAGCCAAAGACTCCGTCTCTTGACCCTCCGGACAAAGAAACTTAAATAGGGGCAGCTGTTATACCCTGATTTTGGACCTAAAAATATTTGTTCAAATTTCTTTTCTAACACTGATATTTGTCAATTCGCTGTTGTTTTACTCTGAACCTTTACTCTCTTTTCATCTGCATATTTTACTGTCTCTGTCTCAAAGTACGTTCAAGCATGATTTTCTTGCATAAAACCATCCAAAGTGTCTTTCCTTGCATCACAAGTCATTTGAAAACTCTCTGAATCATTGCATTACTTTTCTTGCATTTTATTTCAAAAAATCATACAAAAAGGGTATTTTGGTCATTTCCTGCAGTGGAACCCATTTTAGTCCCTGTGTTTGCCTCTGAGTCTTTTCAACTTGTTTGTACAAATCATTGTTGAATCTCTGTTTAAAATCATTTCAAAAATTGCATCTGAGTCAGTTTGAGTCAGTTTAGTCCCTAGGGGCATTTTGGTTTTTCCTGTCAAAATTTCGGCAGAGAGGTATTTTAAAATACCTCATTTTTGTAATTGGTTCATTTTAGTCCTTTTGTTGATTTTATTTTCGGTTTCACTTTACGTTTTTTTTCCAAATTACAAATTTTAGTCCAATTTTATTTTAATTACATTTTAGTCCCTCAAACAATTTCCAGAATTGCACTTTAGTCCAAAACTTTTTAAAATTGCATTTTTAGTCCATTTTTCTTATTTACAGTCCAGTCCTCATTTTTTTTACATTTTGCACAAAGGCCCCTAAGTCCAAAACAGGTGTCATCATCTCATTAATCCAGAATCACACATGGCAGCCTATAAAAGGTGCACAGTGCCACACAGACCCATTCAATCAGTGCCACATCACAAACAGATTCAGATTTTTCTCTCTCTTTTCTGTTAGATCAAAACAGAAAATCACCAAGAACAAATCAAAAACCCTAAAATTTTCCAAAACTCAAATTCATCACAAATTCATCAAATTCATCAGTTTCTTTTCGATTCTCAGAGATTCATCAAAGACTCTTCATCATTGAATCGTGTTGCTCTGCAATTCAAGTGCGAATCCACCACTGAAAGCGGCAAACTCAAGCACGATCGCAGAGACTTTTTTGAGGAAGAAGAAGAGGGAAAGAAAAGTCGAACCGGTGAAGAAGAAGAACAACGATTTATTTTCGGTTTCAAGTCAGAAAATCAACAAACAGAATCAAATCGAAGTTTTCCGAAGAACTTCTTCGAAATCTCCAACCGAAAATCACAGGTAAAACTCAAACTTCATCTTTCTTTCTCAAGAACATCAACAAAGACGAATCAAGTGTAGATCTATGGAGTTTTAAAAGATTCCATTCGAAAAAACAAAAAAACGTGAAAAAGTTTCTTTCAAAACCGCGAAAAAGAATCTCAGATCTACGTTGATTCGAGCTTTGCACGCAAAATCCAGTGCCATATTCGTGTTCAGAACAAAAAAGGATATCTAAAAATGTAAAAAATTTCGAAATCGGAGAAGTTTGTTCAACTCCGGCGGCGGCGCCGCCACCCTTGGGCGGCCGGCCACCACGCCGGAGGAACAAACTTCACCGGAGAAGATGAAGATCATCTTCTATTTCCGGTTTCCGGCGAGAGAGAGGGAGGAGAGAAGTGAGAGCTTCTCTCACTAGAATGAGAGAAGAGAGAGAAAGGAGAGGAAGAAATGGAAAAAAACCGGTCCATAAGCCTTTTTATAAACAACTGAACCGGTCCGGTTTATTTCTGGTTCTTTCCCGTCATTCTGAGCCTTTAGATCTAGGGTTTGGCTTCCTGGATCAATCCAACGCTCCCTGTGCATCCAGATCCATGGGTTTTGGGCTTGGTTTTTCGGTTTGTTTGTTTCTATATTTTTTTTCTTATTTCCTGCTATTTGCACCCTGTTTCTTGCTATATGAACCCCCTGCTTGTCCAATTTTCTTGCAAAAAATTCCTAAAAATTCCTATATGTTTCTTGATGTATTTTTGATACTTTTGTGATGTTTTTACATGTTAAAAAATGATAAAAATATATGTGATATTTTCTTGATTAATTTGTTCTTTTTGGTCTAATTTTGTGAATTTCTTGCCATATTTTCTTCATAAAATTTTGGCATGTGACGTGAATGATTGATGTGCAATTTAATGATGAATATATCCCTGATTATATGTGTGTTTTACTGTTGGTGTGATGTGTGTTTTCATTCCTTTATATTTGCCAATAATATGTGTTTTTTTTTACAAAAGAAGAAGTGTAAAATATTCCTATGAATATGTTACAATGCTTGGCTTGTATGTGTCCTTGTTATCCTCACATTATAGCCTAAAATCAAACCTCTTTAAAATTGCTATGATGAGAGAATTATAGGTCATGTGCATGTCTAAGTGTTATACCAAATTCTAGGTATATTTTGCCATTTTATTTCACTTCATTGCTCTTTTCTTTTTTGCTATCCTATTCAATTTTGTTTACCTTTTTTACCATTTTTATGCCTTCTATCACTAACCATTTCATTTCATGTTTCATCCATCTCATGAGCATCTTGCCTCTTTCATCTCAATTTCTCATAGTTTAGGCATTATTTTTCTTTTAATTTCTATGTTAAAATGTCATGTAATATTTTAGGTAGTTTAAATTTCCTTTTAATTTCTTGCAAGACCATAGAATGTAAACTAGGACCAATGTAACGGACAATGGACTCTCTAATGATGTACACCGACACAAGCACCGACACGCACACACGTTGTATGTTTACCGCTTTAGATGTATGCTTAGGAAACGCGATACTTGGAGTCAAAACTCCATTGCATTTTCTCTTATTTTCTTAATCAAACCTCAATGAACTCTAATTCCAACTTAGACATTTTCTTTTTAATAATTGAACCAACTCTTCACTACTTTTTCTCATGCCTTTACGGCTTCTTTCTCTTCTTCAAAACCATTTTCCAAAAAACTAAAATCAATCAAACACGCAAAAACATTTTTTTGAAAGAGAACTACATGGATTTTTGATCCTTTAAAAGGGTATGTAGGCAAGAGGTCAAAACCTCTCCAAGTCCAATAAAATAAAAACTCAAACATTTTTCTCCCCCCATTCTTAACATAAACAACTTCTTTTTGATAAATAGCGTTAAAAATAAAGCGTAGACATAAAGCTAGGAAAATGGTTCCTATAGAGTACTATAGTCGTTGCGGGTGCCTAACACCTTCCCGTAACGAAAATGACCCCCGAACTTAGAATTTCTAAGGGTTTTCTCAATTTTGCCCTTCCCAAGAAAAAATAGAGAATATCAAAGATTGAAAGGTTCAAGCCTAATTAATGACTTGATACCCCAAAATCGTGATAACATAATCTATCCCTAATAATGCTCATAATAAATACTAATAATCACCAACATATAACACATCACAATTATTCAAATAAAGTATACAAAAACACGCTAAACTCGATAAAATAAATAAATTAATAAAATAGGGCGTTACACACTCTGACGCTCAAGTAAGTAGAGATCAGAGAGAGAGAGAGGGTTTTGAGGAAGAGATAGATTCTACCTTGGACTGCTGTAAGTCCCCTATTTATAGAGGTGGAGGGCTACAGAGCCGTTTTAATGGCACACCTGGCTCTGGCGGTTACGAAATCGTGGGAAGTGTAACCGCCAGAGAATTTATTGCGGGAACGTGCAGAGAGACGTTGTTGTTCGTTTGAACCAGTCTCTTTCGCTCCGTGCATCCCGCTTGCGTGGAAGGGGTGTGTCGCAAGTAACTTTGCCAAACGTGGTGTTTGGGCTTTGAATTGTATTGGGCCTAAGTAAATGGGCCAAAGGTCCATTCGGCCGGTCCAGAACACTAATATAGCATATAACGACAAAATACTTACAAATAACATGATAAAATGAAAGTGATCGGAATACTCATGTCTCCAGAACATCAATGCGTACTTCCAAATCAATGATTGAATCTATACTTGATTGAAGTCAATCTTTCAATATGAAATAAATGATTACCACAACAAGTCGTAAAATCAAACAATGTTGCCTAGAACGATGAACAACACAACATCCCACTAGGAAGACGAAATCACAAAAAAAAACTAGATCCATCCAAAAATCATTTATTTAAATTAAAACAAGGAGAAAAAGATGAAGAACGAGTCAAAAATTAACCCAAAACCACAACCTCAAGGAAGAAAATGAAACAGAGAATCTAGAGTGAGGAACTAGAATCAACTTGTTTGAGAGACATTAAAACCATATACAAATAAAATCACATGTGTCAATATAAAACAAAAACTCTCAATAACTAATAACTTTTGGTACATGAGAGTGAACTTCAAAAAGACCAAGACTAGTGAAGGCAACTACTCACCTCTAGTGTTTTACTATATACTCTCTTTGTCCCAGAATAACAAACATTTTTTTTTTATTACAAAGAGAGCGGAAGCCCAAAATAACAAACATATTTGAAAAGAAAATTTGTCATTAGTTTCAATACAATATTAATTTTTTTTTCTTCAATTGTACCTTCTAATTAATACATTATCCTTTTCATCACTTCAATTCAACAGTTTACTTTGCATTTATGATAATAATAAATATATCCATACTTAATAAGGGTTAGGGTATTGTAGTAAAAATATGAGTATTTGTCTTTCATTTATAGAATTTTATTAATACATGTGAAATGACTAAGTAAGATAATTAATTTGAGATGAAAGGAGTACCAAACTCAAAAATCATACTTAGATGGCTTTCTTTAGCTTCCTAGTGTTGCCCCTTCTTGTTCTGTTTGTTATCCCTAAGGGGCTAGCAGACCAAAGACCAACCTTTAACATCCCGATATTTTACATACCTTATATGTGCACTTTAGTAATTTTCTTGATTTATTATCTATTATTTTATGTGTACATAATTTCAGAAAATTATGGCAACTCTTTAATTAAATCGTTTTTCCCTTTATAAGCGGTTATTGTTTTATTAGATATTAATTAATAGTGTTGGTAACTATTGAGAGATAAGTAGCCAGATATAGAAAATTGTCTTAGAAAGTTGTCTCTAGTGACCATGACCAAGGAAGGTACTAGTTATAAGAAAGAATACATTATTTTATTTTATTTCTTGATTTATTTAAGAATTATAGAAACTATTATTTATTTAGCAATGGAGTATGGAATGATCTTGTCTTAATTTTCCTCAATTTCTATGATTACTTTCTTTGTTCCTTTGACCATGATTTCATTTACCATTATTGTCATAAATTCTCATAGTAATTTTAATCATTGGTTTTAGACTTATGCTACACGGAATCTCTCCTCTCTATCAACCTTATTGTCGGTAACCCCTCCAGGTTCCATGTTCATGCGGTGCTCATTCAGGATATTAAGGTGCTTCTTTCTCAAGCCAATTTCAGAATTTTCCACACTCTCTGTGAAGGCAATCATTGCGCTGATTTTCTTGCGAAACAAGGTGCTATCTCAAATGTTGGATTAATTCTTCACCACTCCCCACCTGATGGACTTCTTCCTCTATTGAAGAATGATGCTTCAGGAACTTGGTTTATGAGACTTTAGTCTCTCGTTTCTTTTCCTTCCTTTTTTCTTTTTGTTTGTTTGTTTCTATCTCTTTGCTGTTGTAACCAAAAAAAAAAGACTTATGGTATTGACTCATTCTTGATACCTCAATAATACTCATAATGATATTTTAAATCCCTTTTATTTCCATTTGTTTCCTTTAAAACATGTCATGCGCTTTTCTACTTCTGTCTTACACCCTCTCATTTTATATACCCCTATTGTGTATACCAATGTATATCACACATAACAAGCATCGAGTCCTATAACCTTCATTATATTTAACACTCCCTCATCCTTTACCAAATCACATTCTAAAACTTTTAGTCCCTAACAAAGTTGTCTATGAATTTAGTGCTTACGGCGGAATGTCCATAATGAACCCCCGAGTTGTGACAAAGTCTTGCTAGGAAGAGAAATGCTTAAGGTAAGCGCTTTTTGATCATACGTTCTTACTAAGTGTTAGGACAGTGTTAAGAAATAATGGTAGAAATTTTTGTCGTTTGAAAGAAGATAAAAATAACGATAATAATTAAAATATAAATATAAGTTTTAAATTATTTATGAAATTTATATATGAGAATGTTGTATATTTTTATTATGTTTTATATGCTTTCTGGTGATTGAGAATAAAAAGTTGTAATTTGTTTAGAATTTAATTGTGTGGTAGCCTTAGTGGCTGGGTTATATTTTGCATTTGCCTGAGTGGCTAGAATATAATTTTGAAATAATTATCATTGCATATGCATAGCCTGTGTGGCTTGTTTCATTATCATGACATTTGCATAGCCTGTGTGGCTCGTTCTTAGCCTGTGTGGCTTGTTTATATCTGGATCATGTAGTGATTAAGAGCATGCATCTCATGCATAATTTCATTTTAGTTCTTTTAAAAGATTGGCTTGTATATTTTTATTTCTTTTTGATCGAGAAGATTTTATACTATCTATTTTAGAGCATTGTTTCTTGTGCTTTGAGTATGAACCAATTTGGATAAGGAAATTGACCCTTACATTAATATAATGTTGTAGGTACCAAAGATGAAATATGAAGTTTGATGTGTGATGAAACGCTTACGGGGGCAAATTGAGTTTTTCAATGAAAAAGAAGACTTGTTTTTCATTAATTTGTAATAGTAACTTTTAAAATAGTTTTGAACTCTATTATTTCTTCCGCTGGAAAATAGTTAATCTTAAAGAGAAATTTTCTACTCAAGTTATTGTAATAGTTTATCTTTTGAATTAGTTTTGTTCAAATTGTTTGGAAAAATAAAATATAGTCTCATATTTTCTAAAGAAAATGAATATTTTAAGTAATGTCTAGGATAAAAATTCGGGGCGTTACACAACCCATAATAAACTACCAACCACTAAGAAGCAGACTGGTTTCTAAGATTTATGTGACCTAAGATGCACCTACAATTTGAACCGTAATTATTATGTATATGAAAAAATTGAATACTCCAAATGTGATTTTTTTTTTTTTTTGCTTGAAGATGATACCTTTTATTAGGTTAAAAAATAATCTAATAAAAATATCAAACTTCATGAAAATATCATTAAATTTTTTATTTAATATCCAAATGCTCATATAAAAGTATTCCTATGTGCATTTGTAGATGCAAAGTCACAGATAATTGTTATTTACATCAACATGTTCTATCACACCTTCCAACTTTTTTTATGACATTAACGATCTCAAATAGTTTATCAATATGTTTAACTTCGAAAAACTATGGAATATATAGTCACCAAATTTGACAAGGACATTTTACATATTTGACAAAAGAGAACTCAATAATTTTAAATTTTTCAAAGAAATTAGAAAACGCAACAAATCCTTATTTTATTTTTTGGTCCAAATTAAAACTTGTCTTTTAGAGTTTAGGATGGTCGCCACGCTACATATACATTATTAAAAAGGGCAACCCGGTTCACTAGAACTCCCGCATATGCAGAGTCTGGGAAGGGGTTTCACCATTTGGTGTATTGTACGCAGCCTTATCCTATTTTATACAAGAGGTTGTTTCCAGGATTTAAACCCGTGATTTTATGAGAAAAATATGTCCATGATATATTGCATTTTGCATATGCCTTATCCTTTACGATTACTAAACTCATAATCTTAAGCTATATATTATGGTGAAGCTAAATTCAGTCTTACGTGATTCTAAATATAGGAGTTATTTGTGCAGAAAGCTAAATTATGCGGAAAAATGATAATGACGAATTTTGGCGTATGTTGTTGCTAGTATTGATTGAAAACCTCACCAAATGATGCAACTTCTCAACTATAATCCACACAATTTCAAACTTCGGTAACATACGAAAACAAAATCACATGACAACTATTGATTTATGGTACAAAAATAGTGCCAAGTCATTACCAATTCAAGACTGAGACATGCAGCTGATTGTGGATTCACTAAGATCACGACTAGTATAAAAGGAGCTAGTCACTCTTGTGTTTTATGCACCAAATCATAAGTCACTAACATGGCTTCCATAAGCTTCCTAGTGTTGCTCCTTTTTGCTCTCTATATCATCCCTCAAGGGCTTGCCAACTATGAGAAACCTCCCGAGTATAAACCACCAGTTGAGAATCCCCAATTTTATAAACCACACATAGAGAAACCACCCGTGCACAAACCACTGGTTGAGAAACCTCCAACCCACCATCCACCAATCGAAAAACCCCCCATTTACAAGCCTCCAGTAGAGAAACCACCTGCGTACAAACCTCCAGTAGAGCACCATCCCGTCTACAAGCCATCTGTAGAGAAGCCTCCAGTGCACAAGCCACCAGTTGAGAAACCACCTGTACACAAGCCACCAGTTGAGAAACCACCTGTACACAAGCCACCAGTTGAGAAACCACCTGTACACAAGCCACCAGTTGAGAAACCACCTGTACACAAACCACCAGTTGAGAAGCTGCCTGTTTACAAGCCATCCGTAGAGAAACCTCCGGTGTACAAGCCACCAGTTGAGAAGCCCCCACTTCACAAACCTCTAGTAGAGAAGCCTCCAGTGCACAAGCCACCAGTTGAGAAACCACCTGTACATAAGCCACCAGTTGAGAAGCTACCTGTTTACAAGCCACCTGTAGAGAAACCTCCGGTGTACAAGCCACATGTTGAGAAGCCCCCAGTAAACAAACCTCCAGTAGAGAAGCCTCCAGTGCACAAGCCACCAGTTGAGAAACCACCTGTACACAAGCCACCAGTTGAGAAGCTACCTGTTTACAAGCCACATGTAGAGAAACCTCCGGTGTACAAGCCACTAGTTGAGAAGCCCCCACTTCACAAACCTCCAGTAGAGAAGACTCCAATGCACAAGCCACCCGTTGAGAAACCACCTGTACATAAGCCACCAGTTGAGAAGCCACCAGTTGAGAAGCTACCTGTTTACAAGCCACCTGTAGAGAAACCTCCGGTGTACAAACCACATGTTGAGAAGCCCCCACTTCACAAACCTCCAGTAGAGAAGCCTCCAGTGCACAAGCCACCAGTTGAGAAACCACCTGTACACAAGCCACCAGTTGAGAAGCTACCTGTTTACAAGCCACCTGTAGAGAAACCTCCGGTGTACAAACCACATGTTGAGAAGCCCCCACTTCACAAACCTCCAGTAGAGAAGCCTCCAGTGCACAAGCCACCAGTTGAGAAACCACCTGTACACAAGCCACCGGTTGAGAAACCACCTGTACACAAGCCACCGGTTGAGAAGCTACCTGTTTACAAGCCACCTGTAGAGAAACCTCCGGTGTACAAGCCACCAGTTGAGAAGCCCCCAGTTCACAAACCTCCAGTTGAGAAGCCTCCACTTCACAAACCTCAAGTGGAGAAGCCAACTGAATACAAGCCACCAATTGAGAAGTTTCCAGTTTACAAACCTCCAGTAGAGAAGCCTCAAGTGCACAAGCCACCAGTTGAGAAACCACCTGTACACAAGTCACCAGTTAAGAAGCTACCTGTTTACAAGCCACCTGCAGAGAAACCTCCGGTGTACAAGCCACCAGTTGAGAACCCTCCAGTGCACAAGCCACTTGTTGAGAAACCACCTGTATACAAGCCACCAGTTGAAAAGCCACCAGTTCACAAGCCTCCATTCGAGAAGCCACCGATTTACACACCTCCATTGTAGATGCCACCTTAGCTCCCAAAGTCCTCTCGGGCAGAGGATGGTACTCTTTTCTAGAACATGCTATGAAGAAAATATGTTGAATAAGAGATATATAGTTTTCTAATTAATCAAGGGATATATATTCATTTCAATAAGTTGTTTACAATGCTCTTGGTATGATAAGAATGTGAGTGAAAAACGGAGAATGAAATAGTGTTTTTGTTCTCCAAATTATGAATAAAAATTCTATGATCTTGATGTTTTGTTGGTAGAATAAATCGTGATGCATCATATTTAAGTTTCGATTTGCTTCAATAAGTTCTCAACATAAATAATTAATCAAGTTAATTTCTTGTGATACTAGTAAAGCGCATCAAAATTCAGTTCTTGAGTTATATAGCTTAGTTTCAACTAGTAAAATTATTCAGGACAAGACAATTTTTGTAATGGTAAGATTCTTGATTACTTATTATGCGAAATGAGAATTTAGTGACTTGAATTAAAGAATATATCGTTAGTTAAATTAAATTTTCAAATTCGGCATCATAATTTTCATGACTCTTTATTTGTACAAAGGGTTCCCCTTAGATGAAGGATCTTCCTTTAGATGCACAGGGTTACAATGCCAAATAGAAAATAAAAAGTTATTATTCCTTTCTTTTTACAACTAAACCACCCCCATGAACAAAATTTTATTCTCTCCATCATACTACCCAAGTCTGGGATTTGGATCCTCTTATCATTTCTCTCATGTTATTCGTGCTGCATTAAGTCATGATTATTCCTCTCCGATGCAACGCCACTTTAGTTGGTATTTTCTTGTAAAAGTTTCCAACCAAACACACCGATTTTCGAGAAAACATATGAACGCCATATCAGATGAATCGTCTGCATGCAACGCTCCTTTAGAACTCCTGCACGAGCTGACACCATGTTTTTCTAAGAGGACAGAACTGAAAAACCCTTCACTTTCTTGGCCGATTATCCCAGGAAGAGAATAATTTACTCATTAACATAACAAAGAATGTGATTAATCAGAGAAATATATTGATGACATTTAAGGATCATAATGTATATAGTCTAACTACCATCAAGTATATTTATAATTTTTTTGGTTACCAAGTATATTTATAATTCATATCAAGCATATATGTTCATCTATTAGGCGAAATATAATCAAAATGCGACAGATTATTTTATGAGTTGAGGAGTAGTCATGAACTCATTCAGAAATTTCAATAAGTGGGATCAAGATCGTTTATCATAAATATTTATAAAAACATTTAAATTTATAACCAATAAAAATATGACATCATTTTATTAATGCAAAATTTGGTAATTTTTTTTTTTTATTCTATATTCAAAATTTGAAGATACCTTAATATCGAAGAATTTTATATGACAAAAATGCTTCCACTTTCAAGAGTTCTTCAAAGTTGATTTGTTCGCAATGAGGATAAAAAATAAGCCAAACATGAAGAGTGAAAACACAAACAAAAAATTGCGGAACTAGAAAAGATATTTTTTTTTCCTGGCCGATACAATGTGTATGCATGGATGTGGGTTTTTTGGATGTGAAAAGTTGAAAGAATTTAATTCATCGCAAACCTAATAATCTTTTCCACCCACACACTTCGTTTAAAAGTTACATTTTAGTGGTTTAATGTATTAAATACACAACTTCTATTTTAAACTTCTTATCAAATGTCTTTAAAAAAAGTTTTATTTTATCGGTGTGTTAGCCAATATTTTTAAAAGCTCTCATTAAGTACAGTCAAAATAAATTGACTTTGTAATCGAAAGAATTGTCCTTTTATTCTTATCGAAGTTGGGCTTGCTGGAGATACTTGAAGGTGTGTGTCTCAGTTCGACAGACGGAAAAATCTCGAAGGGCGGTATTCTTTTTGATAAGTTTAAAACAACGGTAATTTTCAAGACACATTCAAAATTCAAATCGAATGGATAAGTTTTGTTAGTTACTGCAGTTATAGTTTTAAATTCGAATCTAGGCAGTTGTTTTTATTTGTATAAATAGTAGTTTTCCCTAAGGAAAAGTGGTCAAAATTCAATCATACAAAAACTTACTCTCAAATTATCCGCATGGAAGAGAGAAACGAGTCACAAGTTGCAATGTATGAACATGTGTACCAATTTACATTCAATCAATGCACTTTAAGTTCATTTTCTTAAATGTCTTTGCAATTTACAATTTACTTTTTTCTTTTTAGCAATACATTTACAATTATTTACACCAATTTCGATTGGGTTCAATTGGGTTGAATTCGATTGCTCTTTCAGTCCGTCTACTTGCGAGTTTCGAAAGAATGTCTGCTCGGGTATTTTGTTCGCGGGGAACGTGAGTTACCTCGACAGTTTCGAATTCTTTCATCTTCTCTAGTACTAGTTGGACGTACTTTAGAAGGTGTTCTTCTTTGACCTGAAAATCTCCCGTGACTTGAGAAGCCACGAGTTGTGAGTCGGTAAAGATTTTTACCTTCTTGGCTCCCATGTCTTGGGCGGTCCGTAAGCCAGCCAAGAAGGCTTCGTATTCTGCATTATTATTGGTTACAGTAAAAGATAAAACAAGAGAAATCTCGACAATGATACCTTTGTTGTCTTCTACAATTATTCCAGCTCTACTTCCTTTGGAGTTGGAGGATCCGTCGACGAAGACGGTCCATTCTTCTATGTTGTCTTCCGTCGGGAAGGTCATTTCAGCAAGAAAATCTGCGAATACCTGCGCCTTCAGTGCTTTTCTGGATTCGTAATGGATGTCGAACTCCGATAACTCGAGTGACCCAAGATTTGTCTAATGGGTTGGTCTGTTCTGACTATTACCGTATGAGCCAAGAAGTACTGCCTCAATCTTCGTGCTGCTCTGAGGGATGGCAAAATTTGAGGCTCCACCGGGCAGTTCGTAGTCGTAGAACGCCAAAAGTGGTCTTCCTCTATGGTTGGAGGGGACCAGCAAGTTGACGCTCATGAGCTCTTCGAATTTCCTCTTCATGCTTCCCATGGAAATGTCCAACGTTCTTCTTGTGATGACGTTGGTGGAGAGGAATGTGCATGAATAGGAAGTGATTTCTATGTTGTCGGGGAAATCACCCAGATGTTCCACGGACATGAGAACTGTTTTTCCAGGCTCAGAACCATCTCCGACGAGCTCGACGATTTTTCTTTCCGCCTCCGGGTTCTGGATGAACTGTTTGAGGCATCCTCTTTGGATGAGGAGCTCAATAGCATCCTTTAGGTGGATGCAATCGTCGGTGACGTGCCCGTGGCACTTGTGGAATCGACAATATTTTGTTTTGTCGACTCCCTTCCTCTCTCGAGACGGAGCTTTGGGTGGCTTGACGTCAGCTTCTTTTAGATCGGCTACCGCGATCTCAGAGAGGATCTTTTCCTTGGACATGGCCAGGGGCGTGTACTCGGTGAAGTGACCGTTAGGTCGTTTGCCTTCCCTCTTTTTCTCATGGAAGGGCTTTTTGGAGGATTCAGCAGCAGGCTCCTCCTTCCTGTATTTGTTGAGGTTGTCCACATACAGCTCCTCTTCGTATGCGATGTAGATTTTGACGATCGCTAGGAACTCGTTGAGAGTCCTTGGGCGATCCAGGCGGACAGCTTTCTTTACGTATGTGCCTTCGCGCAGACCTTTGGCAATGAGATTCTGTTTCATTGTCTCATCGGCACATCTCACCTGAACAGCTTCTTTGCTAAACCTCTCGATCTAGTCTCGGAGAGGTTCGCTCTTTGCTTGAACATTGGCTTCAAGGGATGCTATCGTTTTTTGTTACATCCTTGAAGCGGTGAACTGGGTTGTGAACTCGTAACAGAGGTCGCTCCATGAACCAATGAAGTTTCTCCTTAAGTTCTTAAACCAGGTGACGGCTCCTCGTCTCAGTGTAGTGACAAAGAGCTTGCACTTTACAGCGCCATGCACTGATCTGTATGTGAGAACCGCCTCGATGTTCTCAATGTGCTCACCTGGGTCAGTCGTCCCGTCGTATGAGTCCATCTAGGGAGGCTTTTCCAGCCCGCGAGGAATAGGATCTTCCCGGATGTACTGTGTGAACGGACCGTAAGCATTACGATCATTCCGGACATCGCAGGAATCTTCGGAGCAGGAAGAGGACCAAGAACGTCTGTTGCGTCTTGGTGGGGAACACTTTGGGGGAGATCTCCTTGGAGGGGACAACATAGGTGGAGTCCTTTTGGAAGATCTCCTTCTAATCGACCTCCTGGTGTAACTTAGAGATCTGACACTTACTGAATGTCAGGGGGATCTGGAACGTGATTGGCGAGGGCTTCTTTCTCTTCTGCTACGTATGGGGGAAGGAGTCCGCTTGGATCGGACTAGAGGGCGCGATTGGTCCAGATGCATCAAGCGTCGATTTTGTTCCTAGATTAACGACGTTTGTCGCTGAACCGTGCAGATCAGGTTACCGTCGAGGGTACCAGTTGGTGTGGCATCTTCAGGTGTCTCTGTAGGTCGTAGGGGACCCTGCAGAGGCCTTTCTTGGAGAGGAATTATTTGTGATGGTTCCTCTGTGGGTGTGTCTCCAGGTGAAGGTGAAGATGTCATGTCATCCCTTTGAGGAATGGGAATCTCACTTCGTAACTGGGAGTGGGCACCGTTGGCAGCCATGGTAATTTTTTGGAAAGATTTGGTTTTTAGGAGTATAAAAACGGGGAGAGCTGGTATTTCCCATAGACGGTGTCACTGATCGTACCTGATCAGAAGGTGACTGCCGGTGCTTTGAATGCGGTGGTTTTAGTGATGATGAAATGCACCAAAATGCTTCTTGGAGCGGATGGGGGGTGTGTACTTGCAGGCACTCTGTAACACCCCGTTTTCCCAACATATAAATAATATAAAATTAATCAGAGTTCATTGGAAACAGGATGTCACATTTCGTTCTTCAAAATAATATTTAACACAAATAGAGTTAAATTCACTATTTTTTTAAACAACTGCTTTCAATAATTCAAAATAATGTCGCAGCGGAAATATTTAATCTTTAAGCATTACTTGGCACTAAGGCCTCAACGTCATCAACATAATTAATTTCATCTAAAAATGGTTCAACAATAAGTTCATAAAAATAATATGTAACAATGGAAAATAAAATACAATTAATCCTCATCCCGTTACGTATCAGAGCGACTCCTAAGACAATACGAGGAATCAACTCACATCAGCAGTTACTCTTGGTTATCTGCACGTTACCCACGTAGAGGCAACATTCAAACAGAAGGGGTAAGATTTCACATTCAATAATAATAGGCATATAATTCTATAAAAGAATTTAACAACATGAAACAACAAAAATTTATCATCAACAATACTAATAAATAATGAGTAAAGTAAGAGAATTTAACAACACAAAACAACAGTAATTCATCATCAGCAATACTTCACATAATTCAAACTACAAATCATCAATTAATTTTGCTCAACAATGTAACAACAACGAGCCAACAATGCACAACGGCAAACTCAACGATGCAGCAACAACGACAACTCAACGATGCAAAAACAACGACAAATCAACTACGCAAAAACAACGACAACTCAACAAATACAATATGCATGTGGTACCATCAGAGCATCAAGGTCTCTTCGCTAATGTCGTAATTCGAATTGACAGGCTACAACCCCCTTCGCTTAAAATTAACAGAGTATCAAGCCCTCTTCACTTAGAATTAACAGAACATCAAGCCCTCTTCGTTTAAAATTAACAGAGCATCAGGCCCCCTTCGTTTAAAATGATTATGCATTGACACTACCAATGCAACAACTACAACAACAACGATTTCGCATTATGACTTCATAATTCATCAATGATGAACAACATCATATAACATCATAATCATCAACATATACATTCATATAATAATTCATCAATCATGAACAACATCATATAACATCATATTCATCAACATATACATATAATAATTCATCAATCAGGAACAACATCATATAACATATATTCATCAACATATACATATAATAGATATTAAATCATCCAACAAAGATATTCACATCAAACCAAGACTACTGGAAAGATAACACAATTATCAACAACTTTCATGTTTACACTGAAGACCAACTCAAAACAGAAACGTGTCAAACAGACGCAAGAATGCGAAATAGGGCAGTCTGCCACTGAACATTTCGCCAGGCGAAAAGATCATCCGCCATGGCGAGCTCAATCAGATGGCTCTCGGGAACCTGACATTTTTCACCCGAAAATCCCATTTTTAGCTTCCCTATGCCCAAATTTGATCCCAAAACTTTTCTAAACATGAAAAGACACTCAAAACCATATTAAACTTGGACCAAAACATTAATTTGTACACTAATTCATTGAATTATCTACTTTTTTAACAATCATTCCAAATCAAAACATAATTTCTTAACAATCAAAATTAACAAAACAACAACATGTTAAACCCCTTTTTAGAATCATACAACCCATTATTAGAGAAAGCTAGTCCCACCCTTACCTTAGATTAGACGATTTCAGACTCTACAAGCTTGCTCCTCTTCTCTTTCTCTGACTTCTCACTTTCTCCATTTTTCTCCCAAAAGCAGTTTCTAATTTGTTGTAACCCTAATTCTCTAATGGTCTCATCTATTTATAATCACTAACTGAGTTTGTTTCTCACTTAAGCTCTCGTATTCCAATTCTGCCTTTATGTCTCATTAATCTATTTTAATTATAATCTATCCCTAATAATGCTCATAATAACTACTAATAATCACCAACATATAACACATCACAATTATTCAAATAAAGTATACAAAAACACGCTAAACTCGATAAAATAAATAAATTAATAAAATAGGGCGTTACACACTCTGACGCTCAAGTAAGTAGAGATCAGAGAGAGAGAGAGGGTTTTGAGGAAGAGATAGATTCTACCTTGGGGACTGCTGTAAGTCCCCTATTTATAGAGGTGGAGGGCTGCAGAGCCGTTGTAATGGCACACCAGGCTCTGGCGGTTACGAAATCGTGGGAAGTGTAACCGCCAGAGAATTTATTGCGGGAACGTGCAGAGAGACGTTGTTGTTCGTTTGAACCAGTCTCTTTCGCTCCGTGCACCCCGCTTGCGTGGAAGGGGTGTGTCGCAAGTAACTTTGCCAAACGTGGTGTTTGGGCTTTGAATTGTATTGGACCTAAGTAAATGGGCCAAAGGTCCTTTAGGCCGGTCCAGAACACTAATATAGCATATAACGACAAAATACTTACAAATAACATGATAAAATGAAAGTGATCAGAATACTCATGTCTCCAGAACATCAATGCGTACTTCCAAATCAATGATTGAATCTATACTTGATTGAAGTCAATCTTTCAATACGAAACAAATGATTACCACAACAAGTCATAAAATCAAACAATGTTGCCTAGAACGATGAACAACACAACATCCCACTAGGAAGACGAAATCACAAAAAAAACTAGATCCATCCAAAAATCATTTATTTAGATTAAAACAAGGAGAAAAAGATGAAGAACGAGTCAAAAATTAACCCAAAACCACAACCTCAAGGAAGAAAATGAAACAGAGAATCTAGAGTGAGGAACTAGAATCAACTTGTTTGAGAGACATTAAAACCATATACAAATAAAATCACATGTGTCAATATAAAACAAAAACTCTCAATAACTAATAACTTTTGGTACATGAGAGTGAACTTCAAAAAGACCAAGACTAGTGAAGGCAACTACTCACCTCTAGTGTTTTACTATATACTCTCTTTGTCCCAAAATAACAAACATTTTTTTTTATTACAAAGAGAGCCGAAGCCCGAAATAACAAACATATTTGAAAAGAAAATTTGTCATTAGTTTAAATTAAATATTATTTTTTTTTCTTCAATTGTACCTTCTAATTAATACATTATCCTTTTCATCACTTCAATTCAACAATTTACTTTGCATTTATGATAATAATAAATATATCCATACTTAATAAGGGTTAGGGTATTGTAGTAAAAATATGAGTATTTGTCTTTCATTTATAGAATTTTATTAATACATGTGAAATGACTAAGTAAGATAATTAATTTGAGATGAAAGGAGTGCCAAACTCAAAAATCATACTTAGATGGCTTTCTTTAGCTTCCTAGTGTTGCCCCTTCTTGTTCTGTTTGTTATCCCTAAGGGGCTAGCAGACCAAAGACCAACCTTTAACATCCCGATATTTTACATACCTTATATGTGCACTTTAGTAATTTTCTTGATTTATTATCTATTATTTTATGTGTACATAATTTCAGAAAATTATGGCAACTCTTTAATTAAATCGTTTTTCCCTTTATAAGCGGTTATTGTTTTATTAGATATTAATTAATAGTGTTGGTAACTATTGAGAGATAAGTAACCAGATATAGAAAATTGTCTTAGAAAGTTGTCTCTAGTGACCATGACCAAGGAAGGTACTAGTTATAAGAAAGAATACATTATTTTATTTTATTTCTTGATTTATTTAAGAATTATAGAAACTATTATTTATTTAGCAATGGAGTATGGAATGATCTTGTCTTAATTTTCCTCAATTTCTATGATTACTTTCTTTGTTCCTTTGACCATGATTTCATTTACCATTATTGTCATAAATTCTCATAGTAATTTTAATCATTGGTTTTAGACTTATGCTACACGGATTCTCTCCTCTCTATCAACCTTATTGTCGGTAACCCCTCCAGGTTCCATGTCCATGCGGTGCTCATTCAGGATATTAAGGTGCTTCTTTCTCAAGCCAATTTCAGAATTTTCCACACTCTCCGTGAAGGCAATCATTGCGCTGATTTTCTTGCGAAACAAGGTGCTATCTCAAATGTTGGATTAATTCTTCACCACTCCCCACCTGATGGACTTCTTCCTCTATTGAAGAATGATGCTTCAGGAACTTGGTTTATGAGACTTTAGTCTCTCGTTTCTTTTCCTTCCTTTTTTCTTTTTGTTTGTTTGTTTCTATATCTTTGCTGTTGTAACCAAAAAAAAAAGACTTATGGTATTGACTCATTCTTGATACCTCAATAATACACATAATGATATTTTAAATCCCTTTTATTTCCATTTGTTTCCTTTAAACATGTCATGCGCTTTTCTACTTCTGTCTTACACCCTCTCATTTTATATACCCCTATTGTGTATACCAATGTATATCACACATAACAAGCATCGAGTCCTATAACCTTCATAATATTTAACACTCCCTCATCCTTTACCAAATCACATTCTAAAACTTTTAGTCCCTAGCAAAGTTGTCTATGAATTTAGTGCTTACGGAATGTCCATAATGAACCCCTGAGTTGTGACAAAGTCTTGCTAGGAAGAAAAATGCCTAAGGTAAGGGCTTTTTGATCATACGTTCTTACTAAGTGTTAGGACAGTGTTAAGAAATAATGGTAGAAATTTTTGTCGTTTGAAAGAAGATAAAAATAACGATAATAATTAAAATATAAATATAAGTTTTAAATTATTTATGAAATTTATATATGAGAATGTGGTATATTTTTATTATGTTTTATATGCTTTCTGGTGATTGAGAATAAAAAGTTGTAATTTGTTTAGAATTTAATTGTGTGGTAGCCTTAGTGGCTGGGTTATATTTTGCATTTGCCTGAGTGGCTAGAATATAATTTTGAAATGATTATCATTGCATATGCATAGCCTGTGTGGCTTGTTTCATTATCATGACATTTGCATAGCCTGTGTGGCTCATTCTTAGCCTGTGTGGCTTGTTTATATCCGGATCATGTAGTGATTAAGAGCATGCATCTCATGCATAATTTCATTTTAGTTCTTTTAAAAGATTGGCTTGTATATTTTTATTTCTTTTTGATCGAGAAGATTTTATACTATCTATTTTAGAGCATTGTTTCTTGTGCTTTGAGTATGAACCAATTTGGATAAGGAAATTGACCCTTACATTAATATAATGTTGTAGGTACCAAAGATGAAATATGAAGTTTGATATGTGATGAAACGCTTACGGGGGCAAATTGAGTTTTTCAATGAAAAAGAAGACTTGTTTTTTATTAATTTGTAATAGTAACTTTTAAAATAATTTTGAACTCTATTATTTCTTCCGCTGGAAAATAGTTAATCTTAAAGAGAAATTTTCTACTCAAGTTATTGTAATAGTTTATCTTTTGAATTAGTTTTGTTCAAATTGTTTGGAAAAACAAAATATAGTCTCATATTTTCTAAAGAAAATGAATATTTTAAGTAATGTCTAGGATGAAAATCCGGGGCGTTACACAACCCATAATAAACTATCAACCACTAAGAAGCAGACCGGTTACTAAGATTTATGTGACCTAAGATGCACCTACAATTTGAACCGTAATTATTATGTATATGAAAAAATTGAATACTCCAAATGTGATTTTTTTTTTTTTGCTTGAAGATGATATCTTTTATTAGGTTAAAAAATAATCTAATAAAAATATCAGACTTCATGAAAATATCATTAAATTTTTTATTTAATATCCAAATGCTCATATAAAAGTATTCCTATGTGCATTTGTAGATGCAAAGTCAGAGATAATTGTTGTTTACATCAACATGTTCTATCACACCTTTCAACTTTTTTTGTGACATTAACGATCTCAAATAATTTATCAATATGTTTAACTTCGAAAAACTATGGAATATATAGTCACCAAATTTGACAAGGACATTTTACATATTTGACAAAAGAGAACTCAATAATTTTAAATTTTTCAAAGAAATTAGAAAACGCAACAAATCCTTATTTTATTTTTTGGTCCAAATTAAAACTTGTCTTTTAGAGTTTAGGATGGTCGCCAGGCTACATATACATTATTAAAAAGGGCAACCCGGTTCGCTAGAACTCCCGCATATGCAGGGTCTGGGAAGGGGTTTCACCATTTGGTGTATTGTACGCAGCCTTATCCTATTTTATACAAGAGGCTGTTTCCAGGATTTAAACCCGTGATTTTATGAGAAAAATATGTCCATGATATATTGCATTTTGCATATACCTTATCCTTTACGATTACTAAACTCATAATCTTAAGCTATATATTATGGTGAAGCTAAATTCAGTCTTACGTGATTCTAAATATAGGAGTTATTTGTGCAGAAAGCTAAATTATGCGGAAAAATGATAATGACGAATTTTGGCGTATGTTGTTGCTAGTATTGATTGAAAACCTCACCAAATGATGCAACTTCTCAACTATAATCCACACAATTTCAAACTTCGGTAACATACGAAAACAAAATCACATGACAACTATTGATTTATGGTACAAAAATAGTGCCAAGTCATTACCAATTCAAGACTGAGACATGCAGCTGATTGTGGATTCACTAAGATCACGACTAGTATAAAAGGAGCTAGTCACTCTTGTGTTTTATGCACCAAATCATAAGTCACTAACATGGCTTCCATAAGCTTCCTAGTGTTGCTCCTTTTTGCTTTCTATATCATCCCTCAAGGGCTTGCCAACTATGAGAAACCTCCCGAGTATAAACCACCAGTTGAGAATCCCCAATTTTATAAACCACACATAGAGAAACCACCCGTGCACAAACCACTGGTTGAGAAACCTCCAACCCACCATCCACAAATCGAAAAACCCCCCATTTACAAGCCTCCAGTAGAGAAACCACCTGCGTACAAACCTCCAGTAGAGCACCATCCCGTCTACAAGCCATCTGTAGAGAAGCCTCCAGTGCACAAGCCACCAGTTGATAAACCACCTGTACACAAGCCTCCAGTTGAGAAACCACCTGTACACAAGCCACCATTTGAGAAACCACCTGTACACAAACCACCAGTTGAGAAGCTGCCTGTTTACAAGCCATCCGTAGAGAAACCTCCGGTGTACAAGCCACCAGTTGAGAAGCCCCCACTTCACAAACCTCTAGTAGAGAAGCCTCCAGTGCACAAGCCACCAGTTGAGAAACCACCTGTACATAAGCCACCAGTTGAGAAGCTACCTGTTTACAAGCCACCTGTAGAGAAACCTCCGGTGTACAAGCCACCTGTTGAGAAGCCCCCAGTTTACAAACCTCCAGTAGAGAAGCCTCCATTGCACAAGCCATCAGTTGAGAAACCACCTGTACATAAGCCACCAGTTGAGAAGCTACCTGTTTACAAGCCACATGTAGAGAAACCTCCGGTGTACAAGCCACCAGTTGAGAAGCCCCCACTTCACAAACCTCCAGTAGAGAAGACTCCAATGCACAAGCCACTAGTTGAGAAACCACCTGTACATAAGCCACCAATTGAGAAGCCACCAGTTGAGAAGCTACCTGTTTACAAGCCACCTGTAGAGAAACCTCCGGTGTACAAACCACATGTTGAGAAGCCCCCACTTCACAAACCTCCAGTAGAGAAGCCTCCAGTGCACAAGCCACCAGTTGAGAAACCACCTGTACACAAGCCACCGGTTGAGAAGCTACCTGTTCACAAGCCACCTGTAGAGAAACCTCCGGTGTACAAGCCACCAGTTGAGAAGCCCCCAGTTCACAAACCTCCAGTTGAGAAGCCTCCAGTTCACAAACCTCAAGTGGAGAAGCCAACTGAATACAAGCCACCAATTGAGAAGTTTCCAGTTTACAAACCTCCAGTAGAGAAGCCTCAAGTGCACAAGCCACCAGTTGAGAAACCACCTGTACACAAGTCACCAGTTGAGAAGCTACCTGTTTACAAGCCACCTGCAGAGAAACCTCCGGTGTACAAGCCACCAGTTGAGAAGCCTCCAGTGCACAAGCCACCTGTTGAGAAACCACCTGTATACAAGCCACCAGTTGAGAAGCCCCCAGTTCACAAGCCTCCATTCGAGAAGCCACCGATTTACACACCTCCATTCTAGATGCCACCTTAGCTCCCAAAGTCCTCTCGGGCAGAGGATGGTTCTCTTTTCTAGAACATGCTATGAAGAAAATATGTTGAATAAGAGATATATAGTTTTCTAATTAATCAAGGGATATATATTCATTTCAATAAGTTGTTTACAATGCTCTTGGTATGATAAGAATGTGAGTGAAAAACGGAGAATGAAATAGTGTTTTTGTTCTCCAAATTATGAATAAAAATTCTATGATCTTGATGTTTTGTTGGTTGAATAAATCGTGATGCATCATATTTAAGTTTCGATTTGCTTCAATAAGTTCTCAACATAAATAATTAATCAAGTTAATTTCTTGTGATACTAGTAAAGCGCATCAAAATTCAGTTCTTGAGTTATATGGCTTAGTTTCAACTAGTAAAATTATTCACGACAAGACAATTTTTGTAATGGTAAGATTCTTGATTCCTTATTATGCGAAATGAGAATTTAGTGACTTGAATTAAAGAATATATCGTTAGTTAAATTAAATTTTCAAATTCCGCATCATAATTTTCATGACTCTTTATTTGTACAAAGGGTTCCCCTTAGATGAAGGATCTTCCTTTAGATGCACAGGGTTACAATGCCAAATAGAAAATAAAAAGTTATTATTCCTTTCTTTTTACAACTAAACCACCCCCCATGAACAAAATTTTATTCTCTCCATCATACTACCCAAGTCTGGGATTTGGATCCTCTTATCATTTCTCTCATGTTATTCGTGCTGCATTAAGTCATGATTATTCCTCTCCGATGCAACGCCACTTTAGTTGGTATTTTCTTGTAAAAGTTTCCAACCAAACACACCGATTTTCGAGAAAACATATGAACGCCATATCAGATGAATCGTCTGCATGCAACGCTCCTTTAGAACTCCTGCACGAGCTGACACCATGTTTTTCTAAGAGGACAGAACTGAAAAACCCTTCACTTTCTTGGCCGATTATCCCAAGAAGAGAATAATTTACTCATTAACATAACAAAGAATGTGATTAATCAGAGAAATATATTGATGACATTTAAGGATCATAATGTATATAGTCTAACTACCATCAAGTATATTTATAATTTTTTTGGTTACCAAGTATATTTATAATTCATATCAAGCATATATGTTCATCTATTAGGCGAAATATAATCAAAATGCGACAGATTATTTTATGAGTTGAGGAGTAGTCATGAACTCATTCAGAAATTTCAATAAGTGGGATCAAGATCGTTTATCATAAATATTTATAAAAACATTTAAATTTATAACCAATAAAAATATGACATCATTTTATTAATGCAAAATTTGGTAATTTTTTTTTTTTTATTCTATATTCAAAATTTGAAGATACCTTAATATCGAAGAATTTTATATGACAAAAATGCTTCCACTTTCAAGAGTTCTTCAAAGTTGATTTGTTCGCAATGAGGATAAAAAATAAGCCAAACATGAAGAGTGAAAACACAAACAAAAAATTGCGGAACTAGAAAAGATATTTTTTTTTCCTGGCCGATACAATGTGTATGCATGGATGTGGGTTTTTTGGATGTGAAAAGTTGAAAGAATTTAATTCATCGCAAACCTAATAATCTTTTCCACCCACACACTTCGTTTAAAAGTTACATTTTAGTGGTTTAATGTATTAAATACACAACTTCTTATCAAATGTCTTTAAAAATAGTTTTATTTTATCGGTGTGTTAGCCAATATTTTTAAAAGCTCTCATTAAGTACAGTCAAAATAAATTGACTTTGTAATCGAAAGAATTGTCCTTTTATTCTTATCGAAGTTGGGCTTGCTGGAGATACTTGAAGGTGTGTGTCTCAGTTCGACAGACGGAAAAATCTCGAAGGGCGGTTTTCTTTTTGATAAGGTCAAAACAACGGTAATTTTCAAGACACATTCAGAATTCAAATCGAATGGATAAGTTTTGTTAGTTACTGCAGTTATAGTTTTAAATTCGAATCTAGGCAGTTGTTTTTATTTGTATAAATAGTAGTTTTCCCTAAGGAAAAGTGGTCAAAATTCAATCATACAAAAACTTACACTCAAATTATCCGCATGGAAGAGAGAAACGAATCACAAGTTGCAATGTATGAACATGTGTACCAATTTACATTCAATCAATGCACTTTAAGTTCATTTTCTTAAATGTCTTTGCAATTTACAATTTACTTGTTTCTTTTTAGCAATACATTTGCAGTTATTTACACCGATTTCGATTGGGTTCAATTGGGTTGAATTCGATTGCTCTTTCAGTCCGTCTACTTGCGAGTTTCGAAAGAATGTCTGCTCGGGTATTTTGTTCGCGGGGAACGTGAGTTACCTCGACAGTTTCGAATTCTTTCATCTTCTCTAGTACTAGTTGGACGTACTGTAGAAGGTGTTCTTCTTTGACCTGAAAATCTCCCGTGACTTGAGAAGCCACGAGTTGTGAGTCGGTAAAGATTTTTACCTTCTTGGCTCCCATGTCTTGGGCGGTCCGTAAGCCAGCCAAGAAGGCTTCGTATTCTGCATTATTATTGGTTACAGGAAAAGATAAAGCAAGAGAAATCTCGACAATGATACCTTTGTTGTCTTCTACAATTATTCCAGCTCTACTTCCTTTGGAGTTGGAGGATCCGTCGACGAAGACGGTCCATTCTTCTATGTTGTCTTCCGTCGGGAAGGTCATTTCAGCAAGAAAATCTGCGAATACCTGCGCCTTCAGTGCTTTTCTGGATTCGTAATGGATGTCGAACTCCGATAACTCGAGTGACCCAAGATCTGTCTAATGGGTTGGTCTGTTCTGACTATTACCGTATGAGCCAAGAAGTACTGCCTCAATCTTCGTGCTGCTCTGAGGGATGGCAAAATTTGAGGCTCCACCGGGCAGTTCGTAGTCGTAGAACGCCAAAGGTGGTCTTCCTCTATGGTTGGAGGGGACCAGCAAGTTGACGCTCATGAGCTCTTCGAATTTCCTCTTCATGCTTCCCATGG
Source organism: Medicago truncatula (assembly GCF_003473485.1). NCBI lineage: Eukaryota > Viridiplantae > Streptophyta > Magnoliopsida > Fabales > Fabaceae > Medicago > Medicago truncatula. The sequence continues at coordinate 10,883,131 of NC_053045.1, forward strand.
AAATGTCCAACGTTCTTCTTGTGATGACGTTGGTGGAGGGGAATGTGCATGAATAGGGGGTGATTTCTATGTTGTCGGGGAAATCACCCAGATGTTCCACGGACATAAGAACTGTTTTTCCAGGCTCAGAACCATCTCCGACGAGCTCGACGATTTTTCTTTCCGCCTCCGGGTTCTGGATGAACTGTTTGAGGCATCCTCTTTGGATGAGGAGCTCAATAGCATCCTTTAGGTGGATGCAATCGTCGGTGACGTGCCCGTGGCACTTGTGGAATCGACAATATTTTGTTTTGTCGACTCCCTTCCTCTCTCGAGACGGAGCTTTGGGTGGCTTGACGTCAGCTTCTTTTAGATCGGCTACCGCGATCTCAGAGAGGATCTTTTCCTTGGACATGGCCAGGGGCGTGTACTCGATGAAGTGACCGTTAGGTCGTTTGCCTTCCCACTTTTTCTCATGGAAGGGCTTTTTGGAGGATTTAGCAGCAGGCTCCTCCTTCCTGGATTTGTTGAGGTTGTCCACATACAGCTCCTCTTCGTATGCGATGTAGATTTCGACGATCGGTAGGAACTCGTTGAGAGTCCTTGGGCGATCCAGGCGGACAACTTTCTTTACGTATGTGCCTTCGCGCAGACCTTTGGCAAATAGATATTGTTTCATTGTCTCATCGGCACATCTCACCTGAACAGCTTTTTTGCTGAACCTCTCGATGTAGTCTCGGAGAGGTTCGCTCTTTGCTTGAATAATGGCTTCAAGGGATGCTATCGTTTTTTGTTACGTCCTTGAAGCGGTGAACTGGGTTGTGAACTCGTAACAGAGGTCGCTCCATGAACCAATGAAGTTTCTCCTTAAGTTCTTAAACCAGGTGACGGCTCCTCGTCTCAGTGTAGTGACAAAGAGCTTGCACTTTACAGCGCCATGCACTGATCTGTATGTGAGAACCGCCTCGATGTTCTCAATGTGCTCACCTGGGTCAATCGTCCTGTTGTATGAGTCCATCTAGGGAGGCTTTTCCAGCCCGCGAGGAATAGGATCTTCCCGGATGTGCCGTGTGAACGGACCGTAAGCATTACGATCGTTCCAGACATCGCAGGAATCTTCGGAGCAGGAAGAGGATCAAGAACGTCTATTGTGTCTTGGTGGGGAACGCTTTGGGGGAGATCTCCTTAGAAGGGACAACATAGGTGGAGTCCTTTTGGAAGATCTCCTTCTAATAGACCTCCTGGTGTAACTTAGAGATCTGACACTTACTGAATGTCAGGGGGATCTGGAACGTGATTGGCGAGGGCTTCTTTCTCTTCTGCTACGTATGGGGGAAGGAGTCCGCTTGGCTCGGACTAGAGGGCGCGATTGCTCCAGATGCATCAAGCGTCGGTTTTGTTCCTAGATTAACGACGTTTGTCGCTGAACCGTGCAGATCAGGTTACCGACGAGGGTACTAGTTGGTGTGGCATCTTCAGGTGTCTCTGTAGGTCGTAGGGGACCCTGCAGAGGCCTTTCTTGGAGAGGAATTATTTGTGATGGTTTCTCTGTGGGTGTGTCTCCAGGTGAAGGTGAATATGTCATGTCATCCCTTTGAGGAATGGGAATCTCACTTCGTAACTGGGAGTGGGCACCGTTGGCAGCCATGGTAATTTTTTGGAAAGATTTGGTTTTTAGGAGTATAAAAACGGGGAGAGCTTGTATTTCCCATAGACGGCGCCACTGATCGTACCTGATCAGAAGGTGACTGCCAGTGCTTTGAATGCGGTGGTTTTAGGGATGATGAAATGCACCAAAATGCTTCTTGGACCGGATGGGGGGTGTGTACTTGCAGGCACTCTGTAACACCCCGTTTTCCCAACATATAAATAATATAAAATTAATCAGAGTTCATTGGAAACAGGATGTCACATTTCGTTCTTCAAAATAATATTTAACACAAATAGAGTTAAATTCACTATTTTTTTAAACAACTGCTTTCAATAATTCAAAATAATGTCGCAGCGGAAATATTTAATCTTTAAGCATTACTTGGCACTAAGGCCTCAACGTCATCAACATAATTAATTTCATCTAAAAATGGTTCAACAATAAGTTCATAAAAATAATATGTAACAATGGAAAATAAAATACAATTAATCCTCATCCCGTTACGTATCAGAGCGACTCCTAAGACAACACGAGGAATCAACTCACATCAGCAGTTACTCTTGGTTATCTGCACGTTACCCACGTAGAGGCAACATTCAAACAGAAGGGGTAAGATTTCACATTCAATAATAATAGGCATATAATTCTATAAAAGAATTTAACAACATGAAACAACAAAAATTTATCATCAACAATACTAATAAATAATGAGTAAAGTAAGAGAATTTAACAACACAAAACAACAGTAATTCATCATCAGCAATACTTCACATAATTCAAACTACAAATCATCAATTAATTTTGCTCAACAATGTAACAACAACGAGCCAACAATGCACAACGGCAAACTCAACGATGCAACAACAACGACAACTCAACAATGCAGCAACAACGACAACTCAACGATGCAAAAACAACGACAAATCAACTACGCAAAAACAACGACAACTCAACAAATACAATATGCATGTGGTACCATCAGAGCATCAAGGTCTCTTCGCTAATGTCGTAATTCGAATTGACAGGCTACAGCCCCCTTCGCTTAAAATTAACAGAGTATCAAGCCCTCTTCACTTAGAATTAACAGGGCATCAAACCCTCTTCACTTAGAATTAACAGAACATCAAGCCCTCTTCGTTTAAAATTAACAGAGCATCAGGCCCCCTTCGTTTAAAATGATTATCCATTGACACTACCAATGCAACAACTACAACAACAACGATTTCGCATTATGACTTCATAATTCATCAATGATGAACAACATCATATAACATCATAATCATCAACATATGCATTCATATAATAATTCATCAATCATGAACAACATCATATAACATCATATTCATCAACATATACATATAATAATTCATCAATCAGGAACAACATCATATAACATATATTCATCAACATATACATATAATAGATATTAAATCATCCAACAAAGATATTCACATCAAACCAAGACTACTGGAAAGATAACACAATTATCAACAACTTTCATGTTTACACTGAAGACCAACTCAAAACAGAAACGTGTCAAACAGACGCAAGAATGCGAAATAGGGCAGTCTGCCACTGAACATTTCGCCAGGCGAAAAGATCATCCGCCATGGCGAGCTCAATCAGATGGCTCTCGGGAACTTGACATTTTTCACCAAAAAATCCCATTTTTAGCTTCCCTATGCCCAAATTTGATCCCAAAACTTTTCTAAACATGAAAAGAGACTCAAAACCATATAAAACTTGGACCAAAACATTAATTTGTACACTAATTCATTGAATTATCTACTTTTTTAACAATCATTCCAAATCAAAACATAATTTCTTAACAATCAAAATTAACAATCATAATTTATTAGAGAAAGCTAGTCCCACCCTTACCTTAGATTAGACGATTTCAGACTCTACAAGCTTGCTCCTCTTCTCTTTCTCTGACTTCTCACTTTCTCTATTTTTCTTCCAAAAGCAGTTTCTAATTTGTTGTAACCCTAATTCTCTAATGGTCTCATCTATTTATAATCACTAACGGAGTTTGTTTCTCACTTAAGCTCTCGTATTCCAATTCTGCCTTTATGCCTCATTAATCTATTTTAATTATAATCTATCCCTAATAATGCTCATAATAACTACTAATAATCACCAACATATAACACATCACAATTATTCAAATAAAGTATACAAAAAGACACTAAACTCGATAAAATAAATAAATTAATAAAATAGGGCGTTACACGCTCCGACGCTCAAGTAAGTAGAGATCAGAGAGAGAGAGAGGGTTTTGAGGAAGAGATAGATTCTACCTTGGGGACTGCTGTAAGTCCCCTATTTATAAAGGTGGAGGGCTGCAGAGCCGTTGTAATGGCACACCTGGCTCTGGCGGTTACGAAATCGTGGGAAGTGTAACCGCCAGAGAATTTATTGCGGGAACGTGCAGAGAGACGTTGTTGTTCGTTTGAACCAGTCTCTTTCGCTCCGTGCACCCCGCTTGCGTGGAAGGGGTGGGTTGCAAGTAACTTTGCCAAACGTGGTGTTTGGGCTTTGAATTGTATTGGACCTAAGTAAATGGGCCAAAGGTCCTTTCGGCCGGTCCAAAACACTAATATAGCATATAACGACAAAATACTTACAAATAACATGATAAAATGAAAGTGATCAGAATACTCATGTCTCCAGAACATCAATGCGTACTTCCAAATCAATGATTGAATCTATACTTGATTGAAGTCAATCTTTCAATACGAAACAAATGATTACCACAACAAGTCATAAAATCAAACAATGTTGCCTAGAACGATGAACAACACAACATCCCACTAGGAAGACGAAATCACAAAAAAAAACTAGATCCATCCAAAAATCATTTATTTAGATTAAAACAAGGAGAAAAAGATGAAGAACGAGTCAAAAATTGACCGAAAACCACAACCTCAAGGAAGAAAATGAAACAGAGAATCTAGAGTGAGGAACTAGAATCAACTTGTTTGAGAGACATTAAAACCATATACAAATAAAATCACATGTGTCAATATAAAACAAAAACTCTCAATAACTAATAACTTTTGGTACATGAGAGTGAACTTCAAAAAGACCAAGACTAGTGAAGGCAACTACTCACCTCTAGTGTTTTACTATATACTCTCTTTGTCCCAAAATAACAAACATTTTTTTTTATTACAAAGAGAGCCGAAGCCCGAAATAACAAACATATTTGAAAAGAAAATTTGTCATTAGTTTAAATTAAATATTTTTTTTTTCTTCAATTGTACCTTCTAATTAATACATTATCCTTTTCATCACTTCAATTCAACAATTTACTTTGCATTTATGATAATAATAAATATATCCATACTTAATAAGGGTTAGGGTATTGTAGTAAAAATATGAGTATTTGTCTTTCATTTATAGAATTTTATTAATACATGTGAAATGACTAAGTAAGATAATTAATTTGAGATGAAAGGAGTGCCAAACTCAAAAATCATACTTAGATGGCTTTCTTTAGCTTCCTAGTGTTGCCCCTTCTTGTTCTGTTTGTTATCCCTAAGGGGCTAGCAGACCAAAGACCAACCTGTAACATCCCGATATTTTACATACCTTATATGTGCGCTTTAGTAATTTTCTTGATTTATTATCTATTATTTTATGTGTACATAATTTCAGAAAATTATGGCAACTCTTTAATTAAATCGTTTTTCCCTTTATAAGCGGTTATTGTTTTATTAGATATTAATTAATAGTGTTGGTAACTATTGAGAGATAAGTAACCAGATATAGAAAATTGTCTTAGAAAGTTGTCTCTAGTGACCATGACCAAGGAAGGTACTAGTTATAAGAAAGAATACATTATTTTATTTTATTTCTTGATTTATTTAAGAATTATAGAAACTATTATTTATTTAGCAATGGAGTTGGAATGATCTTGTCTTAATTTTCCTCAATTTCTATGATTACTCTCTTTGTTCCTTTGACCATGATTTCATTTACCATTATTGTCATAAATTCTCATAGTAATTTTAATCATTGGTTTTAGACTTATGCTACACGGATTCTCTCCTCTCTATCAACCTTATTGTCGGTAACCCCTCCAGGTTCCATGTCCATGCGGTGCTCATTCAGGATATTAAGGTGCTTCTTTCTCAAACCAATTTCAGGATTTTCCACATTCTCCGTGAAGACAATCATTGCGCTGATTTTCTTGCGAAACAAGGTGCTATCTCAGATGTTGGATTAATTCTTCACCACTCCCCACCTGATGGACTTCTTCCTCTGTTGAAGAATGATGCTTCAGGAACTTGGTTTATGAGACTTTAGTCTCTCGTTTCTTTTCCTTCCTTTTTTCTTTTTGTTTGTTTGTTTCTATCTCTTTGCTGTTGTAACCAAAAAAAAAAGACTTATGGTATTGACTCATTCTTGATACCTCAATAATACTCATAATGATATTTTAAATCCCTTTTATTTCCATTTGTTTCCTTTAAACATGTCATGCGCTTTTCTACTTCTGTCTTACACCCTCTCATTTTATATACCCCTATTGTGTATACCAATGTATATCACACATAACAAGCATCGAGTCCTATAACCTTCATTATATTTAACACTCCCTCATCCTTTACCAAATCACATTCTAAAACTTTTAGTCCCTAGCAAAGTTGTCTATGAATTTAGTGCTTACGGAATGTCCATAATGAACCCCCGAGTTGTGACAAAGTCTTGCTAGGAAGAAAAATGCCTAAGGTAAGGGCTTTTTGATCATACGTTCTTACTAAGTGTTAGGACAGTGTTAAGAAATAATGGTAAAAATTTTTGTCGTTTGAAAGAAGATAAAAATAACGATAATAATTAAAATATAAATATAAGTTTTAAATTATTTATGAAATTTATATATGAGAATGTGGTATATTTTTATTATGTTTTATATGCTTTCTGGTGATTGAGAATAAAAAGCTGTAATTTGTTTAGAATTTAATTGTGTGGTAGCCTTAGTGGCTGGGTTATATTTTGCATTTGCCTGAGTGGCTAGAATATAATTTTGAAATGATTATCATTGCATATGCATAGCCTCTGTGGCTTGTTTCATTATCATGACATTTGCATAGCCTGTGTGGCTCGTTCTTAGCCTGTGTGGCTTGTTTATATCCGGATCATGTAGTGATTAAGAGCATGTATCTCATGCATAATTTCATTTTAGTTCTTTTAAAAGATTGGCTTGTATATTTTTATTTCTTTTTGATCGAGAAGATTTTATACTATCTATTTTAGAGCATTGTTTCTTGTGCTTTGAGTATGAACCAATTTGAATAAGGAAATTGACCCTTACATTAATATAATGTTGTAGGTACCAAAGATGAAATATGAAGTTTGATGTGTGATGAAACGCTTACGGGGGCAAATTGAGTTTTTCAATGAAAAAGAAGACTTGTTTTTCATTAATTTGTAATAGTAACTTTTAAAATAGTTTTGAACTCTATTATTTCTTCCGCTGGAAAATAGTTAATCTTAAAGAGAAATTTTCTACTCAAGTTATTGTAATAGTTTATCTTTTGAATTAGTTTTGTTCAAATTGTTTGGAAAAACAAAATATAGTCCCATATTTTCTAAAGAAAATGAATATTTTAAGTAATGTCTAGGATGAAAATCCAGGGTGTTACACAACCCATAATAAACTACCAACCACTAAGAAGCAGATCGGTTTCTAAGATTTATGTGACCTAAGATGCACCTACAATTTGAACCGTAATTATTATGTATATGAAAAAATTGAATACTTCAAATGTGATTTTTTTTTTTTGCTTGAAGATGATACCTTTTATTAGGTTAAAAAATAATCTAATAAAAATATCAGACTTCATGAAAATATCATTAAATTTTTTATTTAATATCCAAAGGCTCATATAAAAGTATTTCTATGTGCATTTGTAGATGCAAAGTCACAGATAATTGTTGTTTACATCAACATGTTCTATCACACCTTCCAACTTTTTTTGTGACATTAACGATCTCAAATAGTTTATCAATATGTTTAACTTCGAAAAACTATGGAATATATAGTCACCAAATTTGACAAGGACATTTTACATATTTGACAAAAGAGAACTCAATAATTTTAAATTTTTCAAAGAAATTAGAAAACGCAACAAATCCTTATTTTATTTTTTGGTCCAAATTAAAACTTGTCTTTTAGAGTTTAGGATGGTCGCCAGGCTACATATACATTATTAAAAAGGGCAATCCGGTTCACTAGAACTCCCGCATATGCAGGGTCTGGGAAGGGGTTTCATCATTTGGTGTATTGTACGCAGCCTTATCCTATTTTATACAAGAGGCTGTTTCAAGGATTTGAACCCGTGACTTTATGAGAAAAATATGTCCATGATATATTGCATTTGCATATACCTTATCCTTTACGATTACTAAACTCATAATCTTAAGCTATATATTATGGTGAAGCTAAATTCAGTCTTACGTGATTCTAAATATAGGAGTTATTTGTGCAGAAAGCTAAATTATGCGGAAAAATGATAATGACGAATTTTGGCGTATGTTGTTGCTAGTATTGATTGAAAACCTCACCAAATGATGCAACTTCTCAACTATAATCCACACAATTTCAAACTTCGGTAACATACGAAAACAAAATCACATGACAACTATTGATTTATGGTACAAAAATAGGGCCAAGTCATTACCAATTCAAGACTGAGACATGCAGCTGATTGTGGATTCACTAAGATCACGACTAGTATAAAAGGAGCTAGTCACTCTTGTGTTTTATGCACCAAATCATAAGTCACTAACATGGCTTCCTTAAGCTTCCTAGTGTTGCTCCTTTTTGCTCTCTATATCATCCCTCAAGGGCTTGCCAACTATGAGAAACCTCCCGAGTATAAACCACCAGTTCAGAATCCCCAATTTTATAAACCACACATAGAGAAACCACCGGTGCACAAACCACTGGATGAGAAACCTCCAGTCCACCATCCACCAATCGAAAAACCCCCCATTTACAAGCCTCCAGTAGAGAAACCACCTGCGTACAAACCTCCAGTAGAGCACCATCCCGTCTACAGGCCACATGTAGAGAAACCTCCGGTAAACAAGCCACCAGTTGAGAAGCCTCCAGTGCACAAGCCACCAGTTGAGAAACCACCTGTACACAAGTCACCAGTTGAGAAACCACCTGTACACAAACCACTAGTTGAGAAGCTGCCTGTTTACAAGCCATCTGTAGAGAAACCTCCGGTGTACAAGCCACCAGTTGAGAAGCCCCCACTTCACAAACCTCCAGTAGAGAAGCCTCCAGTGCACAAGCCACCAGTTGAGAAACCACCTGTACATAAGCCACCAGTTGAGAAGCTGCCTGTTTACAAGCCATCTATAGAGAAACCTCCGGTGTACAAGCCACCAGTTGAGAAGCCCCCACTTCACAAACCTCCAGTAGAGAAGCCTCCAATGCACAAGCCACCAGTTGAGAAACCACCTGTACATAAGCCACCAGTTGAGAAGCTACCTGTTTACAAGCCACCTGTAGAGAAACCTCCGGTGTACAAGCCACATGTTGAGAAGCCCCCAGTAAACAAACCTCCAGTAGAGAAGCCTCCAGTGCACAAGCCACCAGTTGAGAAACCACCTGTACACAAGCCACCAGTTGAGAAGCTACCTGTTTACAAGCCACATGTAGAGAAACCTCCGGTGTACAAGCCACCAGTTGAGAAGCCCCCACTTCACAAACCTCCAGTAGAGAAGACTCCAATGCACAAGCCACCAGTTGAGAAACCACCTGTACATAAGCCACCAGTTGAGAAGCCACCAGTTGAGAAGCTACCTGTTTACAAGCCACCTGTAGAGAAACCTCCGGTGTACAAACCACATGTTGAGAAGCCCCCACTTCACAAACCTCCAGTAGAGAAGCCTCCAGTGCACAAGCCACCAGTTGAGAAACCACCTGTACACAAGCCACCGGTTGAGAAGCTACCTGTTCACAAGCCACCTGTAGAGAAACCTCCGGTGTACAAGCCACCAGTTGAGAAGCCCCCAGTTCACAAACCTCCAGTTGAGAAGCCTCCAGTTCACAAACCTCAAGTGGAGAAGCCAACTGAATACAAGCCACCAATTGAGAAGTTTCCAGTTTACAAACCTCCAGTAGAGAAGCCTCAAGTGCACAAGCCACCAGTTGAGAAACCACCTGTACACAAGTCACCAGTTGAGAAGCTACCTGTTTACAAGCCACCTGCAGAGAAACCTCCGGTGTACAAGCCACCAGTTGAGAAGCCTCCAGTGCACAAGCCACCTGTTGAGAAACCACCTGTATACAAACCACCAGTTGAGAAGCCCCCAGTTCACAAGCCTCCATTCGAGAAGCCACCGATTTACACACCTCCATTCTAGATGCCACCTTAGCTCCCAAAGTCCTCTCGGGCAGAGGATGGTACTCTTTTCTAGAACATGCTATGAAGAAAATATGTTGAATAAGAGATATATAGTTTTCTAATTAATCAAGGGATATATATTCATTTCAATAAGTTGTTTACAATGCTCTTGGTATGATAAGAATGTGAGTGAAAAACGGAGAATGAAATAGTGTTTTTGTTCTCCAAATTATGAATAAAAATTCTATGATCTTGATGTTTTGTTGGTTGAATAAATCGTGATGCATCATATTTAAGTTTCGATTTGCTTCAATAAGTTCTCAACATAAATAATTAATCAAGTTAATTTCTTGTGATACTAGTAAAGCGCATCAAAATTCAGTTCTTGAGTTATATAGCTTAGTTTCAACTAGTAAAATTATTCACGACAAGACAATTTTTGTAATGGTAAGATTCTTGATTACTTATTATGCGAAATGAGAATTTAGTGACTTGAATTAAAGAATATATCGTTAGTTAAATTAAATTTTCAAATTCGGCATCATAATTTTCATGACTCTTTATTTGTACAAAGGGTTCCCCTTAGATGAAGGATCTTCCTTTAGATGCACAGGGTTACAATGCCAAATAGAAAATAAAAAGTTATTATTCCTTTCTTTTTACAACTAAACCACCCCCATGAACAAAATTTTATTCTCTCCATCATACTACCCAAGTCTGGGATTTGGATCCTCTTATCATTTCTCTCATGTTATTCGTGCTGCATTAAGTCATGATTATTCCTCTCCGATGCAACGCCACTTTAGTTGGTATTTTCTTGTAAAAGTTTCCAACCAAACACACCGATTTTCGAGAAAACATATGAACGCCATATCAGATGAATCGTCTGCATGCAACGCTCCTTTAGAACTCCTGCACGAGCTGACACCATGTTTTTCTAAGAGGACAGAACTGAAAAACCCTTCACTTTCTTGGCCGATTATCCCAGGAAGAGAATAATTTACTCATTAACATAACAAAGAATGTGATTAATCAGAGAAATATATTGATGACATTTAAGGATCATAATGTATATAGTCTAACTACCATCAAGTATATTTATAATTTTTTTGGTTACCAAGTATATTTATAATTCATATCAAGCATATATGTTCATCTATTAGGCGAAATATAATCAAAATGCGACAGATTATTTTATGAGTTGAGGAGTAGTCATGAACTCATTCAGAAATTTCAATAAGTGGGATCAAGATCGTTTATCATAAATATTTATAAAAATATTTAAATTCATAACCAATAAAAATATGACATCATTTTATTAATGCAAAATTTGGTCAAAAAAATTATATTGTTCTATATTCAAAATTTGAAGATACCTTAATATCGAAGAATTTTATATGACAAAAATGCTTCCACTTTCAAGAGTTCTTCAAAGTTGATTTGTTCGCAATGAGGATAAAAAATAAGCCAAACATGTAAGTCAGTTGTCCCCAATTATAACAATGCAGATCCGTCCCTGACTATACACCAAGATTCCATCACGTGACATGATACGTATCCGTAAGTATTCAGTTCTATCGAGTAGTAAAAATTATCGATTCATAGAGAGTTTATGTGATTACCAATCTAATTTTTAGTTTTGATTAGCTGAAAAGGATTAAGTTTGTTAAGTTCAATGGTTGCTTGGTTTTAATTCAGATATTATAAAAAGGCCTTATGATTATGGTTCAGTCATAATGATATATACTAAACATTCCCAATCTATTTCTCTATTTTATGTTAATTTGTTTCTAAAGACAATATATTCTTTAGTATTTCATGTGTCCTTTCAAAAATCATGAGTGTATCTCAATAATAATCAAGCCTATTTTCATGGTTGATTATCATTACCTTTTAAGTGTAAATGTTATTGTCTCAAAATTCACAAAACTATTCTCATGTTTTGTTCATTTTGTCTAATATCAAACTTCAACTTTCGATCCTTTGTTTGATAATTGACATAAAACTTTAAAATAACGAGATTAGATTAGAAAATGAGTATTAATAAAATAGAGTCTAAATCTGGGTTGAATAGGATTAGATCATTAGATCATTCCAACAATCCCCAGACTAAACAAATCTATTCAGTCATGATCATTGTATACAAGAGATTGAAATTAAAAGACATAGAAATAAGGCTTAATTAATGATTTGGTCCCTTAAGTTATTTGTTGGTTACATTTTAGTCCCATTAGTTATTAACGTTACAATTTGATCCCTTTAAGTCATCTTCCTTCAACCAAATAATTTTCCACCGTCAAAACCGTTAAATCAATGTCTAAGGTGAATAAACATTGCAAGTTGTCACGTCACTGTTCACATCTGCCTATTTAGCGTTAAACCAATGTCTAAGGTGGATAACCATTAGTTCGGAATATTTCTTCTTAATCACTTGGTGCTTTTTATTTATGGGAAAACTCAAAGACATTTACTTTTTATTATCAGAGAAAGAAACTATTATCGCTTTCTCTTTATTGGACATACACTATATTGGACAGTGATCCTATTTATTATTTTTCTTGTGTTGTGATCCCTTTCTTTCTTTTACCTTTATTTTTGTTCACCACACTAATTTATACTATTTTTTTTTAATGAAACTTTAAAGTTATGTTTATAGGCATGGCAATGGGGCGGGGCGGGGTGGGGACGGGTTTTACCTCCCCCGTCCCCATACCCTATTCTAATATACTTACCCGTTACCCTATCCATACCCAACGGGGATGAGAAATATAATCTCATCCCCGTCCCCGACGGGTTCGGAGATCCCATCCCCATCCCCATACCCCGGAGTGAATCGTTTTTTAATAAAAAAAAAAAAAGTTTTTTTCTTCAAACCCCAATGACAATATTGTAAATCATTATGTTCCCTTTAACATTTCCTTAACATAATGATTTGATTGCTCCTTTAAAAATCAAAAGCAATTTTTATATCAGAAATTATTAAACCAAATAACATAACAAAAAAAACCCAAATAACATAACCAAAATATCAATGTTCAAAATTAACCTATATGATCCAAATTATTAAAATAACATAACCAAATCCAAACCACATAATTGTTCATCAAAAATTTAAAATTGCTAAAATAAATAGCCACATAAAAGTTGTCTTCTGTCTTTTTCCATATGCTACCTACATCTTCAGCTTCACTCTTCAAAATGGGAAGTAACACCACTGGCCAATATTTCACCTATATAATAAAAAATACAAGTTAAACTATAAACATTAAAGTTAGTAAATTGGAAGGTAGTATTAAATAAATGGAATAAAGATCTTACATTCATCATCAGGTTCTATTTCATTGAGTAAAGTTGCAAACTCATTACATAATTGAGAATTCACATCACCCGTAAATAATGCAAATGCAGTACAGATGGTGGTTATCTAAAAAATACAAAGGATTTGTCATTCCTTAAGATATGTAAATTGAAAGAATAGTTTAAAAACATACCATTGTTCTCCTTGCTCCATAGCCAACTTCTGGCACACATCAAAGCCTCCAAGGTTGTCCAATGAAGTCGACTACGATGCGGGCTTAAGATATTTCCACTTGTACTAAATGCTGATTCAGAAGCTACTGAAGTAATAGGAATTGCTAATACATCTTTTGCAATTTCTTGCAATGTTGGATATTTGATGCCATTCAACTTCCACCACATCAGAATATCAAAATTGGCACTTCGAGGTAAAACTTCTTCTCCCAGATAATGATCCAACTCCGTTTTATATAATGATGTTCTAGCTCTTTTTCTCCTCTTGACATATGCATCAATCTTCTAAACCATCATTAGCAACAGAATTAGCTTCCGATGTTTCACCAAGAGTGTCTTGATTGAACTTCAATTGATAATCAACAATCAAGTCATAGCACAATTGTTGAATCCTCTTAACTTGCTCAATAGAGTCATGTCCATACAATTTTTCAAAATAGTACTCAAGCAACTCCATTTTGTATCTTGGATCAAAAACAGTAGCAACTCCCATCATATCCTGGGTGACACTCCAATATTTATCAAATTTCTGCACCATCCTCTTAGCCATTTCTTTAATCAAATTATTAGAGGAGTTCATCCAATCAGATATTGCCAATTTGATCTTACAAATCTTGGGAAAAAACATATTGGCAGTTGGATACTTAGTGCCAGATATGAGTTCAGTGATACTATTAAACTTTTCTAATCTTTCACAAACATCCTTTGCAAACTTCCATTGTTGACTAGTTGGAGCACAAGTGTATTGAGGGTCTTTCAACTTCAATTTAGAAAATACATCCTCGTACAAAATAGCTATGTGGAGCATCTTATACGTGGAGTTCCATCTAGTTGGACAATCTGAACATAAATTTTTAGTGCAAGTAATTCGCACCTGTCTAGCTGTCTCCTCAAATCTTTCCTTCCTTTTAGGAGTTGCAATCCAATAAGCTACACTATCTCGAATCCTCTCAATCCCATCCTTCACTACTTCTAAACCATCCTTTACTATCAAATTTAATATATGTGCGCAGCAGCGCATATGAAGTAAAGATCCATCCCTCAACAAAGTACTTGACTCAAGCTTCTCCTTAATTTTGTCAATCATAGCATCATTTGTACTACAATTATCTAAGGTGATAGTTGACAGTTTTGTATCAATGTTCCATTCAAGTAAACATTTAAATATAGCAGCACAAAGTCTATCACTTGAATGAGGAGCAGGAACATAAATGAACCTAACAAGTAATAAGATTAATATTTAATTATTATATCATATAAACAATCTAGAATTATGATCAAAATATGTATATAAGTATAAGAATTTATTATTACCTCAAGATGCGACTCTGTAAATTCCAAGATCCATCAATATAATGTGCAGTAACAGCCATATACCCCTTTTTTTGATTACCTGAAGTCCACATGTCTGATGTAATGGCCACCCTTGATTGAAGACTATCAAACAACTTTGAAGTTTCTGACCTCTCAAACTCATACACTTTTAATATCTCCTTCTTGATGGTGTTTCTACAAGGAACTTGAAACAATGGTTGCAGAGAAGAGAGAAATCGCCTAAAATAAACATGATCAACAATCAAAAGTGGATATTCATGCATGATTATTGCAGAGGCAAGTTCTTTCCTTGAATTTTCAGCATTATAAGTTCCAATTCCTAAGTCTTTCTTTCCTTGGCCCTTTGGCATGAGAAATGTTTGCCCTTTATTTGTCTTGTTCTCGTGAAGCTTTTTGTGAATGCATGTATCCATATGATGAAGCAAGTGTTTTGTTCCATTAGTTCATTTTCCACCAAGAAATTTCTTGCAATAATGGCATTGAGCCTTATCCTCTCCATTAACTTTAAGCCTCGTAAAATGATCCCATACCTTACTCCGACGCCTGCTGTTACCTGTTTCTGCCATTGCCTCTATATTATCAGCTGTGAAATCAATAGGTGCTTCTATTGTTTCATTTGGTGGTGGTTGAGATGATGAGGGGGTGACACTAGTAGTAGTTTGGCCAGTAGTAGTTTGGTGTGCACTTTCTTGTGAAATGATGAGTGCCTGAGAATCACCAACATTATCCATGTCCATTTCCTGTTGATTTCAAAAAAAAATGAGAGCTTTTTATCACTGATTTATGCTTACAAAAAAAATTCAGGACATTTTGAATTGAATAAAAAAGTTGAGCAAAACAAATGCAGAAAAAGGCTCAATATACAGGAAAAAAATAATTTTATTCTCTAAAAGCATGTCCTCATACAAGATAAATTTGTGTCAATCAATACATCAAACGGAGTGACATGAAGGTGAGAAAAACACAAGAAGGGGGGGTTGAATTGTGTTTTCTTTTTCTCTAAAAATTCTTCTTCTAATAATACTTCAGAAGCAGGTTAGGAATGCTTCTGATGTGATGATCAGAATCAGATATGCAGCGGAATAAAACAGAGCAGAGAAAAGAAAAGCGAGACACAAGCAATTATCCTGGTTCCTTCCACAAATCGGAAGTAGTCCAGTCCCCCTTGCACTTCCAAGGAGATTTCACTAATAATCACAAAGATTACAAATGCTCAATACTCTCTAAGTATGAGACTTCTCAAAATGCTCAAGCACGCAGGCTAGAGTCTTCCAATGCTCAAGCACTAAAGCAAGAGTCTTCTAATGCTCAAGCACGCAGGCGAGAGGCTTCTATTCAAACAAAAATACAGAGAAAAATGTTTGACTTGAACACTTGATATACAATCAGTGGTGTTCACAATTCAATGCAATAAAGACTCTAGACTTGTGAATTTCTAAGATGTATCAAATCAGTGCAGAAATTCAAGGTGCTTTGTAGAATCAAATTCGGCAGAGTTTTGGCGCTTTTAACTTGTGTTGATGTCTCTCCCAATCTTCAAGTCTTCACTCCTTTATATAGAGGTGTGAAAGAGACGTTGAGATTTTTAGCACGTCTAAAGAGTCGTTGAGTTCCTTTGATCATCCACCAGTAATCTTTTGCCTGATTTGGGTGTAGTCCTTTGAAGAATCAACTTCAAATTCATTCCCATCTTGAAGGAACATTTCTGCAGGCAGAGCTGTTGTCTTGTCTTGTAGCGTAGATAAAAACAGAGTAGTGGAGGTAGTGGTTGTACACTTGTACTTTGTCAACTCTGATAACGAAGGACAAATACTCAGTGCTTTTCAAATGACCGTTGATACCTCCCTTTCAATTCTTCGTTCTTCTAGACGAGGTTGAAACGAAAAACAGCTCCTTTGAATCTTCAGTTTAAATTTACTGATCAATTGTAGCTTCTGGTGATGATATAGCTTCTGATGAAATTGTGCTTCTGATGGTCTTCTGCTTCTGATGAACTTCTGCTTCTGATGACGTCATTGCTTCAGAGGCACTTGTTACTTCAGAAGCACTTCTTAACTTCAGACGCAGTTTTCTTCAGATGCTTTGTATTCTTTTGCTCTCCATTGTTCTTCCAAGACCTATTGAAATTGAATGACTTTGCATATGGTCCTGTACACTTGAACAATCATTAGCGATAACCAATTAACAATTTTTAATACCTTGTTATCATCAAAACTTATTAAGGTTTATTGTGAAACACATTTTGTTTCAACAATCTCCCCCTTTTTGATGATGACAAACAATAGTATTTAAAATGTTCAATTGTTGTTGATCTAATTAACAAGTTGACTACTAGGTTTGAGGTTTGTAAGCTCCCCCTGAGTCTAATAGATCTTTAAGGTGAGGTTTGTAAGCTCCCCCTAAGTTCTATACTCGTTAATTAAATTTCAATATAATGTGCACAAGATAATGAAATTTCAGAAGTATTAAAAAATTACCAAGTTTAGAAAAATGGTTCAGAGCAAAAAGTTAACTTAATCAAGTTAATTTAATGGGGCTCAGAGTCTCAAAATACTATACAACTACTCCCCCTTTTGTCATCAACAAAAAGTAAACAAAACAAAAGAAAGAGTTTGTGCAATTAATGAGAGAAACTGTAATTAACATACGTATCAGAGCAAAATCTGAGCAAAAATTGTAATTAGCATAATCTAAACAAGCAAAAATTGTTTCAGAAACAATGAATGATACATGATGAGCAAGTTAAAATACACAATTAGAGCAAGTTAATACTAAAACAAAATCTAAACAAGCAAAAATTGGTGTGCTTCTAAGGTTTGGCTAGTTTAGAGACTTGTTCCATCAAGTACTTGATTTGCTCAGACTGATTCTTGAGTTCTTCTGCTTGCTTGTTCACCACTTCTTCCAAAGTATTCACAACTTCATTCTTAGCTCTAAGCCTCCTTTTCAGCCCTTGACGAATTCTGTCACCTCTTGAGATGTATTCACTTTCTGGAAAGAAATGAGCATTTGCTAACAGAAGTAGAGAGTCTTGCTCTTTCTCTTCCTCAGTTGAGTGAAGTTCTTCCAATATCTTCTTCAGCAATTCATTGTGAGTTGTTATGCATTTTTCACTGATTAGTTCCAGCAACTCATTAAAATCTCTCTTCAAACCAGCTTTCAGATTCATCCATTGGTCAATGTAGTGAATTGAAGGTGAAGGAACTTTTCTGAGGAGAATAAGTCCTTGAATTTCATCACTCATCCTTTGAAGCTCTTCATCAATGTATTCAGACTCAAGGATGGTATCTGGGATGACTATTGGTTCTGGAATGGGTGAAAGTTCTGGAATAGATGTTGTATGAGATGAAGAAGGTTGGTCAGGAGTGGTGTGTTGCTCAGGAATTGCTTGATTGTGAGTTGGTGATTGGTTAAAGTTATCTGTTTGTTGTTCAGGATCGGTTTGGGGTAGGTCAGAAACAACCTGTTCAAGAACAGTTTGTTCAGGAACATTTTGCTCTTGGACAGAAGCAACTTGTTCAGGAACAGCTTGTTCACGAACACTTTGCTCAGAGACGGTTGAGGTTTCTGGTTGGTTTTCTAAGACAGTCTTTTCATGGACTGTTTTAGAGGCCTTTGTGGGGGTTGGTTGCATTTCACCTCCTAGGTGTTTTTCTAGGTTGTGAAGGGTTGAGGTTTCATGTTGTTGGGGGTTTTCTGAAGTGGTTGCTTCTGAAGCAACTTCATAGGCTTTTTGTGGTGTTGGGGTAGTTTCTGGGTTGGTTTCTTGGTTGGTTTCTGGGTGTTGGACACTTAGGGGTTCGATAATGGGTGGTTGGAAGAAATGATCAGCAGGCAAATTCAAATTCTCACAGATTTTTATCCTCTGTTTAGAGAAATTGATTTGCATCTGTTCATAGTCTTCTTGGAAGGTTGAAGTTGAAGGTTTGTAGTTTGGTAAACATTGTTTGATGTGCTGACTCAGAGGAATGTCATCTGAGTCAGTGGCTGAAGATGATGAGGGTGAAGATGGAAGTGTAGAAGTCTGAATATTGACTGAAGCTTTAGGAACTGAAGGAATACCTGAAGGATGAGCTTTTGGTCTAGTAGCTTCTGATCTAGGAGCTTCTGATGTAGGTTCTGAAGGTGATGCTCCTGAAACATGCTTAGCTTTCAGAGCCTGTTTTAACAAAGCAGCTCCTTCCTTAATAGTTTGCTCTTCCAATTCAGCAGCTAAAGAAGCAATAACAGCAGCTTTCTCAGCATCCAACTCATACCCTGCTGCTTTGAGCTGTTCATCTCTATTCTTCTTGTAGATTTCAGCCATTTGCCTTCTTTTGGCTAACTCATTGGCAACAATTTCTCTGGTCCTTTGTTCTTGCTCAGGTGTGAGTCTGAAGCAAGGTGACTCCAAAGACACAGGCTTCTGAGCCTTCTTCAGACTGGGATCCGCTTCTTCCCTTCTTAGTTGTTCAGCAGCTTCCTTGATACGCTCCTGAACACTTCTCTCTCCCTTTGCTCTTTTGCTTCTGATAGCTTGAAGAGCAGCTTCCCTTCTGGTGGCATCTTCACGAAGAGCAGCTTCCTTAACAGCATCTTGAACATCTGGCTCTCTGTTTCTCTTCTTTTGAATAACTTCCTCAGAAGCAGAAACAGTAGAACTTTCAGTTTTCACAATTTTACCTCTCTTAGGTTTAGGTGCTGCAACTTCATCCTGATCAGCTTTCTTGGACCTCTTGGAAGGTTTTCTTGGAGCTTCTTCTACCAAGTACTCTTCCTTGGATAAGGCTTTGCTATTTGTCTTCCTGCTCTTGGCAACAGGAAGAGCTCCTCCATACATCTGATCAGGTACTTCCTTCAAGTTGATTTTGACCTGAGTTCTTTCAAAGTGCTCCCTGATGTAGTGCATCTGAACATCCAGGGGATCTTGTTTACAGATTGGAGGAAAGTCAGGGATCAAAGCTGATTTAACATCAGATTCTGTCATCTGTGCTTAGCTTCTTAAGATCATTTACATCAATCAAACGCATGGACCTCAAAGTTTCTTCATTGATGATTTTTCCTCTGACAGTTCCCAACTGTTCATCAGTGAAGAAATCCACTTCCTTCAGAAGATTGAGAATACCCCCTTGGTGAAAGATTTCAGAGAGAAGCCTCTCATAGGGCACCCAACACCTATTCTTCAGCTGGCTCTCTCTGAGCTGTTGAATCATGTGCCTGAAAATGTATCTAGGCACATTTGCCTTTACACCAGTTATGAAGAAATGAAGGAGGATCTTGTGCTCCAGTGAAGGCTGATCACTACCACCACCTTTTGGTAGCAGATTTTCGTTCTGAATCTTCAGCATCACTTTGGTTTGAGGTGACATATCAGAATATGTTCCCTTGGTTGCATTGTAGATAGTTTGATTTACAACTTCCTTCCAGGGACTATCTTTGACTTTCGAAATACCAGCTTTGTATTCTCCCGTAGTTGACCTTCTGAGAACAAAAGCTATGACATCTTCTAAAATACGAACTGGAATCCCCATGATGCTTGACCTAATTTCTGTCTGAGAGAACGGTTCCAATCCCATTTCTTTTCTCGATTTTCCTTCCAGTTCTGGATTGAGAAGAACTTTTTCATCTTCTTCAACCTTTGCAGCTTCTCTGTCATATATGTTGGCCCTGACCCAGAAATGTCGCACCAGCGTTTGATAGGTTGGACCATTTAAGAAATTGAAGTAGCTTCCCAGGCCTTGAGCGTCGTAGAATTTTCCAATGTCGCAGTTGTGAGCAGCCAAAGAGTTAAAATCCACCGGACATTCAGTCTGGATTTTCAAGTCCCATTCCTCCAAGGACATGGTTCTTCCTTTAATCTCATAGGCAGGAGTTTCTTGTTATTGCTTGTTAGATGATGATCCAGGAGCAGAACTAGATGAAGCCATTTGATTGATTGAAGGAAAAGGGTTTCTAGGGTTTTAGATGAAATGCGCTTACTTCGCAGAGAAGGTTGAAAAGCAAGAGTGTTGGTTGTGAAGTGAGTAGTGTGTATTTGTCTAAGTGTTTTTAGTAAAAACGATTGCAATTCAAAAGGGGACAAACAAACAAAGCATTAATGACAAATTGGGGGCGCGTGTTAGTACGTTTAAAAACATATAAATCATCATTGCCCTTTTTGTTATACTCCAATACAAATAGACCACGTCAGATACTTTTCAGACTAATAACCTTGGTTAATGGGACAGGTGTTACTAAAACGTAACTGCCAACGATCCCACTAACCTTGCTATTCAGAACTAAAGAATACAGCTTCTGAAGTTTTAGTGCTGACGTCATCTTCAGAAGCACATTTTCCTCAGAACCTCAATTAAGAGCTTCTGATAGACCAAAGCTTCTGAATAAACTTCAGAACCAAACTTCTTATTCAGAGGCAAGCAAATCTTAATCAGACACAGAGTGCATGTTCAATTTTTTCTTGATAAAATCAAATCTTTCAACAGTTAAAGGCTTTGTAAATATATCAGCCCATTGATGCTCAGTATCAATGAATTGTATATCTAAAATTCCTTTTTGAACATAGTCTCTAATAAAATGGTGTTTGATCTCAATATGCTTGGCTCTAGAATGTAGAATTGGATTCTTTGACAAACAAATAGCAGCAGTATTATCACAAAAAATGGGAATACTGTTAGCATTAATCTAATAATCTTCCAACTGATGTTTCATCCAAAGTAGTTGTGTACAACAACTTGCAGCTGAAATGTATTCTGCTTCTGCTGTAGACATAGCAATTGTTCTTGTCTTTTGCTTGCCCAGGATATTAGATTCTCTCCCAGGAATTGACAATTTCCACTGGTTGATTTTCTTTCAATTCTGTCACCAGCATAATCAGCATCACAGAATCCAACCAACTGATAATCTAGGGATTTCCTATACATGAGTTCAAGATTAGTTGTTCCCTTCAGATACCTGAAGATTCTCTTAACAGCAGTTAAATGAGATTCTCTAGGATCTGATTGAAATCTTGCACACAAGCATACACTGAATAAAATATCTGGTCTAGATGTAGTGAGGTATAACAGAGAACCAATCATACCTCTGTATAGCTTCTGGTCTACTTTAGTTCAAGTATCTTCTTTGCTCAAGGTGCAGGTTGGATGCATTGGAGTGTTCATCACTTTACAATCTTCTAGCTTGAACTTCTTCAGAAGCTCCTTTGTATATTTTGTTTGATGAACATATACTCCTTCTTTGCTTTGATTAATTTGAATTCCAAGAAAGAATTTTAATTCTCCCATCATGCTCATTTTAAATTCATCGTGCATTAACTTAGAAAATTCCTTGCAAAGAGATGCATTAGTAGAACCAAATATTATATCATCAACGTATATCTGCACAATCAGAATGTCTTTCTTAAGAGTCCTTCTGAAGAGTGTTGTGTCAACTTGACCTCTTTTAAAATCATTTTTAATTAAGAAATTACTTAGTATATCATACCAAGCTCTGGGAGCTTGTTTCAAGCCATATAGAGATTTCTTAAGTTTGTAAACATGGTCAGGATGCTTAAGATCCTCAAACCCAGGAGGTTGTTTGACATACACTTCTTCTTCAATGACACCATTAAGAAAAGCACTCTTGACATCCATTTGATATAATATTATGCCATGATTAACTGCATAGGATAGAAGTAACCTGATTGCTTCCAATCTTGCAACTGGAGCAAATGTTTCAGTGTAATCAATGTCTTCTTGTTGACTGTAACCTTGTGCAACAAGTCTAGCTTTGTTTCTGGTTACCTCTCCTTGTTCATTCTGCTTGTTTCTGAATACCCATTTTGTTCCAATAATGTTCTTCTGATTAGGTTTGGGTACCAGATCCCACACATCATTCCTTTGAAACTGATTTAGCTCTTCTTGCATAGCTACTATCCATCCATCATCTGAGAGAGCTTCTTCAACAGTTTTTGGCTCAATTATTAAAAGCAATCCTATCAAAGATTCTTCTTGTCTGAAATGAGATCTTGTTCTTCTAGGACTGTCTTTGCTTCCAATGATTAGCTCCTCAGGATGTGAAGATTTGTGCTTGAATTTCGATTGAACCACATACTGAGTGTTATCTTGAATATCCTCAGGAGCATTTTCATTCTGTGCTTCTGGGTTATATTCAGCTTCTGAACTTGACTCAGCTTCTGGATTAGGTTCAGCTTCTGGACTTGATTCAGCTTCTGAATTCTTTTCAGTATCAGAAGTTTTTTCAGATTCTGATGCATCTTCAGAATCATTTGTACCTGCATTACTTTCAACTTGCTCTGGAGTTTTACTTCCAGACTCTCTATCATCAAATTTAACATGCATAGATTCTTCAACACAATGTGTTTCTGAATTATACACTCTGTATGCCTTTGACCTTTCAGAGTAACCTAAAAAGATTCCTCTTTGAGCCTTGGCATCAAATTTCTTTAGATAGTTTTTAGTGTTTAGAATGTAACAAGTACATCCAAACTGATGAAAGTAAGAGATATTGGGTCTTCTTCCTTTGAAGAGTTCATATGCAGTTTTCTCCAACATAGGTCTGATATAGATTCTATTTTGAATATAACATGAAGTATTAACTGCTTCTGCCCAGAAATGTTTAGCTAAATTGTTTTCATGAATCATGGTTCTGGCCATTTCTTGTAAAGTTCTGTTCTTTCTCTCTACAACCCCATTTTGTTGTGGAGTTCTAGGAGAAGAGAATTCATGGAGAATCTCATGTTTTTCACAAAAAGATTCAAATAGCTCGTTTTCAAATTCTCCATGATCACTTCTGACTTTCAAAATTTTCAATTCCTTTTCAGATTGTATTTGAGTGCAGAAGCTGCTAAACACTTCACATGCATAATCTTAACTTTTAATGAATTTTACCCAAGTCCATCTACTGTAATCATCAACAATGACTAATCCATAATTACTTCCATATAAAGATGCAGTGTTAACTGGTCCAAACAGATCAATATGGAGTAATTCTAAGGGTCTGGAGGTTGATACAATGTCTTTGGATTTGAAAGAAGTTTTAACAATTTTTCCTTTGTGACATGCACCACATAGTGCATCTGAATGATAATCAATGTTAGGCAAACCTTTGACAAGTTGTAACTTGCTGATTTTAGAGATTAATCTCCAATTAGCATGTCCCAACCTTCTATGCCATACCCACTTTTTATCATTCATTAACAGAAGGCAAACTACCTTCTGATCAGCCAGATCAGAGAAATTAATCTTATAGACATTCTCAACTCTCTTTCCCTTAAAGGTAATGGATTTGTCATCCTTGTTGACTAGTGTGCAGTTGGTCTTACTGAACATAACATCATACCCATTGTCACAAAATTGACTGATGCTCAATAGGTTATGCTTCAGACCATCTACAAGCCAAACATTATTTATTGAAATGGAGGAATTACCAATAGTACCTGTACCAATGATTTTTCCAGTTTGGATTCCACCAAACTTCACTTCTCCTCCATCTTTCATGGTAAGGGTAAGGAACAAAGCTTTCTCTCCTGTCATATGCCTTGAACACCCGTTGTCTAGGTACAACGACCTTTGTTTCTCTCTTGCCCTTAGACATACCTGCATTTTTTATCAATTCAGATTTAGGTACCCATATCTTCATGGGTCCTTTTGGGTTAGTTCTGGAGCTTTTACTTTTCCTCCTTTGTATCTTGGAGTGAGTGATGAGTAGCTTCTGATCATTCAATACTTTAGGTTTAACACCTTTGGGTATTGTTTTCTCAGAAGCAGTAACTGTTTTGTTCTTCTGATCCTTTGACTTTAGGATTCTAGATTCTGGTTTAATCAGACTCTGAGGGACAGGTTCTGATCTTTTCAGAATTTTGATCTTTGCAGTCTTAGGATCAGATTTTGTCATTACCTTAGACTTGAGGTTTTCTGGCTTTGATGTAATCTTAGCCTTAGAACCAGAAGCTTCAGGTTCTGACTGAACAGCAGTTACAGCATCAGTACCCTCAGGTACAAAAGTGGATTTCAATCCATCCTTAATACAATCGCAATAGCTCTTGAGACTGTACTCTTTGGATTTCTCCTCAAAATATCCAATCCCTTTGCCATTGTTTTTGTATATGTTGTAGATCATAGAAGCTACTTTGCTTCTGTCTATGCCAGCCATTATAAAATCATCCAAGACAATTTCATGTTTATTGTCAGAACCTTTATCACATTTTTCTTGTAGCTTCTAACAAAGAATCTTGAGTCTGTCTTCATATGTGTTTGATATGAAGTTAAACCCTCTGAGTTCTTCTTCAGAAGCTTTTCAGTTCCAATATAGTTGTTTCTTGTTGTTTCATTAAATCAACATATTTTTCTTTTAAATCTGACAACTCATTGGTTCTGTGTTCAAATAGTGATAAGAGTTCTTTAAGAGAATCAATAAGTTCTTGTCTGAGAATTTTGGAATATACCTCATTTTCATCTTCTGAATCTGATTCAGCTTCTGATACTGCTTCTGATGATACTGTTGCCACTAACCCCATGGCTGCTTTTACATCATCATCTGCTTCTTCTTTATCAGAACCAGATTCACTATCCAGATCTTCCCAAGTCGCCATCAAACTCTTTTTGATTTGCTTTCTGAATTTGCTAGAGCTGAAACTTGGTTTCTTAGGTCTGCTCTTTGACTTCTCCTTCTGAAGATCAGGGCAATCAGCAATGAAATGTCCAGGCTTCTTACAGTTGAAGCATCCCTTTTGATCTTCTTTCTTGGAGTTCTTACAACCACCTCTCTTGCTCAAAAACTTCTTCTGCTTCCTTGCCAGATATTCAAGCTTGTTAGACAGCATAGCCATCTTCACAGATTGATCTTCATCAGAATCTTCATCTGGTGATTCTTCTTCAAATTCACTGGCCTTGTAAGCTTTGAAAGATTTGGAAGACTTTTATTTAGATGGTAGAGCAATAGATTTATTCTTCTTACAAGATAAATTTGTGTCAATCAATACATCAAACGGAGTGACATGAAGGTGAGAAAAACACAAGAAGGGGGGGTTGAATTGTGTTTTCTTTTTCTCTAAAAATTCTTCTTCTGATAATACTTCAGAAGCAGGTTAGGAATGCTTCTGATGTGATGATAATAATCAGATATGCAGCGGAATAAAACAGCGCAGAGAAAAGAAAAGCGAGACACAAGCAATTATCCTGGTTCCTTCCACAAATCGGAAGTAGTCCAGTCCCCCTTGCACTTCCAAGGAGATTTCACTAATAATCACAAAGATTACAAATGCTCAATACTCTCTAAGTATGAGACTTCTCAAAATGCTCAAGCACGCAGGCTAGAGTCTTCCAATGCTCAAGCACTAAAGCAAGAGTCTTCTAATGCTCAAGCACGCAGGCGAGAGGCTTCTATTCAAACAAAAATACAGAGAAAAATGTTTGACTTGAACACTTGATATACAATCAGTGGTGTTCAAAATTCAATGCAATAAAGACTCTAGACTTGTGAATTTCTAAGATGTATCAAATCAGTGCAGAAATTCAAGGTGCTTTGTAGAATCAAATTTGGCAGAGTTTTGGCGCTTTTAACTTGTGTTGATGTCTCTCCCAATCTTCAAGTCTTCACTCCTTTATATAGAGGTGTGAAAGAGACGTTGAGATTTTTAGCACGTCTAAAGAGTCGTTGAGTTCCTTTGATCATCCACCAGTAATCTTTTGCCTGATTTGGGTGTAGTCCTTTGAAGAATCAACTTCAAATTCATTCCCATCTTGAAGGAACATTTCTGCAGGCAGAGCTGTTGTCTTGTCTTGTAGCGTAGATAAAAACAGAGTAGTGGAGGTAGTGGTTGTACACTTGTACTTTGTCAACTCTGATAACGAAGGACAAATACTCAATGCTTTTCAAATGACCGTTGATACCTCCCTTTCAATTCTTTGTTCTTCTAGACGAGGTTGAAACGAAAAACAGCTCCTTTGAATCTTCAGTTTAAATTTACTGATCAATTGTAGCTTCTGGTGATGATATAGCTTCTGATGAAATCGTGCTTCTGATGGTCTTCTGCTTCTGATGAACTTCTGCTTCTGATGACGTCATTGCTTCAGAGGCACTTGTTACTTCATAAGCACTTCTTAACTTCAGACGCAGTTTTCTTCAGATGCTTTGTATTCTTTTGCTCTCCATTGTTCTTCCAAGACCTATTGAAATTGAATGACTTTGCATATGGTCCTGTACACTTGAACAATCATTAGCAATAACCAATTGACAATTTTTAATACCTTGTTATCATCAAAACTTATTAAGGTTTATTGTGAAACACATTTTGTTCCAACATGACAGAACCTAGCAACTTGCTTATCATATTCATTGGCATTGGAGTAGCTAGTAGGAATATGGTAGGCAAAGTGTAGTTCAAGAAACCGCTTCTACTAGGTGCTCAAAATATTCATCATCATATAATTAATGAATTTAAGAATTTATCATGACATGTGAAGTAATGACAATAAGAAATATCCAAATCTGCAATAAAAAAAATAAGAAAAATTCAAATATGCAATTCAGTTCTCTATGCCTAATCCAAACATGACCTTCAGTTCAACGAAGTGACAGAACCTAGCATTTCAAGTAATAACAATAAGAAAAATCCAAATATGCAATACAATTATGTGTATTGAAAGCAAATTCCAAAAATGTAATAAAATCAAAAGATAAAGTTTTAGTCCTGTATATAATTCTCAAATGTGTAGCGTATATCAGTTAGGTGCCTATAAATCAACACCGATTGCAATAATATTGAAGACAATTCCCAAATACGGATTAAAAAAATAAAACTGATGATATTTTATGAGAAAGGGAAACAAACCGATCCTGTGTTGGACGTGCTAGGTCTGATATAGCCCTTTTTGAATTACCTGAAAACAATTCTTATACAAAACAAAATTGATATTGATAAATTCAGATAATAAGGGAATGAATGAAATGAACCCAGAAATTCAATATTGAATTACCAGCTTTGTGAGCAGCGTTAACTGCTTGAGAGAGAATCCAGAAAAGTGCCGTCTGACAATGAACATCTCCCTTTTGGACCGGAGTGAAATGATCTAGGGTTGTGTTTCTATTTATATAAAAGGTGGTAAAAAAGTAATTTTTTACATTTGGGACGGATATGGGTATGGGTTCGGGGTGGGTACATATAACCCCGTTACCCGTCTCATACCCGTACTTTGAAATCGGGGAAAACCTAAACCCATACCCAAACCCAATCAAAACGGGGAAAACCCATCAAATCGGAGTGGGTATGGGCGGGTACCCACGGGAACGGGTATTGTTGCCATGCCTGTTTACATACCAAAGTTAGAATTGTTCCTTAAAATACCTATCCACACACTTACTTAAAGTCTACAACTTTAAAGTTTCATATGTCAACAATAAAAAATTTCAATTAGTATAAAAAAATTTACAATGTAAATCAATTATTTTGAAAGAATTTAACTGTAATTATAATAATTAAATTTTAAGTTAAATCTTTATTGTTTGTTAAAAATAATAATTATTTATTGTGATATTTTGATCCTTATACAGTGGAG
Organism: Medicago truncatula; assembly: GCF_003473485.1. NCBI lineage: Eukaryota > Viridiplantae > Streptophyta > Magnoliopsida > Fabales > Fabaceae > Medicago > Medicago truncatula. Next base: position 10,911,525 of record NC_053045.1, read on the forward strand.
TTTTAGAATTGTATGCCATTACATAATTCAAAGTCTCCTCATACTGTCTAGCAATTTTTTTTTTAGAAAAAGCTGTCAAGAGCAATTGAATACCAAAGTAATTGAAGGAGAATTTTTCTTTTCTTGAGAGAGGAGATATATTTTTATTTATTTATTTATTTAAGAAAGGAGATATAATTTTATTATGCACACTTGGGATCGGAAGTTGACTGCTAGGAAATATACCGTTTTTTCTAAACTTTTTTTGTCTAGCAGCCCTATTGACTAGAAAAGCAGCCCTATTATTTTTTCAAAATTCGATATCCGATGCAAGAATCAACGAGAAATATTGAGAATTTAGAGTTTAAATCCCAACTTTTATAAATAAAATATAATATTTTTATCAACTGAGCTAACCTTACATCAACACATTATTTGTAATTAATAGTAACCAATAATAATCAAAACGATTGTGATGTCACAATACGTAAAACTTCCTCCTTCAAGATAGTATATATAGAAGTGAATCCATACAAGAAGAGAAGTGAATCAAAAGACAAAAGAGATTCAAGAATGGAATTTCAATGGCTTTGGATGTATGCTGCCACGTTATTTGCATGCTACATTTTTGTTAACAAAGTTATGTGGAATTTGAATGAATGGTATTATGATCTTAAATTTAAAAACCAACAAAACCCACTGCCTCCTGGTGACATGGGATGGCCATTAGTTGGAAATCTTTGGCCCTTCTTCAAATATTTTTTATCTGGGCGTGCTGAAATGTTCATCGACAACATTGTTCTCAAGTATTTTTCATTTTTTCACTCATTTTGCTTATGCTTTTCTTTAATGCTTTGTTGGTTTAATTATACTTTTTTGACTCCCTTATTTTCTCAATTGTGATTTCATAGCCATCCTTCAAATTTTTGTTGAGTTAGTAATATTTACAGATGTGGCATCATTGTCTTGTCACTTACTCAAGGTGAAACTTAGTTAAATTTTTTTGGTAGTGGCCGAGGTTCGAACCCCGGATCTTGCATATTTTATGCATTGTCCTTACCAACTGAGCTAAGCTCACGAGGACAAACTTAGTTAAATTAAAATTAAAGAATGGAGACGCACCCTAAAAGAGCAAAAACAACAAAAGAAACATAAAAACAACACCAAAAACCGAGAACAAGAGGCAGCAGCACACCCAACAAACACCTGCAGGCAACAGAAAGACAAAGAGAACAGTCTGAAAGCCACACCGGAAAGGGAGGAGCGAGAAAAACCCCACCTAATCCCGCAATCTACCCCAAGAAAGTCAACCACCACAAAACCCTACCGACTCCAATACAAGACGGACTGTAGTTTACATGACTGTTTAATTTGCTTGGTTTTAGTTTATATTTTACGGTCATGCTAACTTGTGCTATTAGGGCACATGATAAGGTTTTCATACAAAGCAAGTATTTGTATTTATTAAGAAACATTAAATTTTAATTCCGTGATAAATAAACTGGCACAATTTCCAACACATAATTTATACTATTTTTGATACCTTAACATATGCCCTAAGGGCAGAAAATATTGAAGAATGAATTTAACTTGAAGATGCATTTCATAGACAGATCCTTAACGTGTTGGTGATGTTTCAGATTTGGAAGAACAGGTATTTACAAGACTCACTTGTATGGAAGTCCAAGCATCATTGTCATTGCACCTGATATATGCAAGAAAGTTCTGATTGATGATGTAAACTTTAAGCATGGTTATCCAAAAGCCACAACGATCCTAATAGAAAGTAGGATACTAAATAAATCACACGTACGTACCAAGCAATTAATCACAAGTCCTATCATTGGTAGGAATGTATTAGTAAAATACTTAGAACGTATTGAAGATATTGTGATCAACAAGTTAGAAGAATTATCCAGTATGAAACACCCTGTTGAGTTCCTCGTGGAGATGAGAAAAGCTTCTTTTAAATTCATCATTCACATTTTCTTGGGCTCTTGTGATCAAGGTACCGAAAAGAAAATTGGAGAATTATTTAATGTTATGAGTAATGCATTGTTCACTTTGATGCCCATAAATGCACCTGGCTTTGCTTTCAAGAGAGCATTAAAGGTTCGTTACTTCTATTTTCTATCCCATTTTCACTCAACCGTTAAATACTTCATCCTGCCATATTTATAAGCAAAAAATAACTTTTCATGTTCATTAAATAACCAATGAAGCCGGTCTATATATCGGTCATATACATTAGTTATTTAATGAATTTAAAAAATTGATTATGTGACCAGAGGAGTATTAAATACTCTCTCCTTCCCTTATTAGATGATTTAATTGACTTGACACATATATCAATCCATATTTTTTATCTTTAATTATCTATTTAAAAAAATTATGAAAATTTAATATTTTGAAAATATTCATCGAGAATAATCCAACATCTTATATTATATTATTTATCTTTTTTTTAGTGAAATTTATTTATCTTTATATATTAGTATAAAAATACAGTCAAAGTATATCATGTCAAAATTGTACATCGTCAAACAAGTCATCTAATAAGGGACCAAGGGAGTATGTTTCTTCTTTTTTTTTTTTTTTTTGACAAAGGAGGGAATATGTTTCTAATCACTCTAAATTTAGTATCAAATTTTATTGGGTCATGCTAACTTGTGCTCTTATGGCACATGTTAACCATTCCACTAATTGTAAGGATTTATTGAAAAAAAAATTAATATTCAACATTTTGAATAATAAATTAACACAATTTTCAATATTTAATTTCTATTATTGAAATTCTCAACATATATTTTAAGGAAACAAGTTAACATTTCCTAATTTTATGTTTAGGTCTTCTGAAAATTTGTTTCGAACTTGGTCGCTATAATTATTTTTTTTTGTTTTCAATTCTAGACCCTATTATTTCACAAAAGTTGATGCCGACGGTTTCAAGTGACTTTTTCTTATGACATGCCATTAATAAGATCTTAAAATATCATTAGTTTAACAAATCAACTATTTAAATTTTTAATCTTTATTAATTTATTTGTAACCAAAAACAAAACTTTATTAATTTATCTTTGACTTCAAATTGAAGATTAAATTGTTAAATTAAAATTAAATAGATAATTTTTCAAGGAGATCCCATAAAATGAAATCACTTGAAAGATGAAAAGTCAACTTTCGTATAACAGTAGAGTAAAATTGAAACGGAAATGCTTAATGGCACGACCGGATTTGTCGTAGGATCTACACGACTTTTGCATTCCATTTGATGCTATTTTATATATTTTTATTTATTTTTATTAAAATTTAATTTTAAAAAAAGAGAGCAAAGCCACGTAACGTGTCGTGTGATTCGTCGGTAGCTGGTTGTCGTGCACTTTTGCACTGCTCAAATTGTAAAAGGAAAATTTAAAGGAAACAAAATTAGAAATTTTGTAGAGGGTTTAAAAATAAAAGTTGGTGTATTTATAAGGACTAATAACATATTTAGCTATTCTTTCTATTATAATTATTGTTATGAATTTGTCTGGATTTTTTATTCTCACTTTTCATGGCTAATATAGGCGCGCAAGAAGTTTGAAAAAATAGTTCAATATATTATTCATGAAAGAAGAATGGCGACAAAAAATGGTGAAATTGGGGAAAATAATGATTTGTTAGACAATCTTTTGGAAATCAATGACGAAAGGGGTGAAAAATTTGAAGATAAGGATATTGTTGATTTACTCGTAGCGTTCCTATTTGGTGCTCATGATGCAATTGCAACTGCTGTTATGTGGTCAGTTATAAATCTTACACAAAATCCACTTTGTTTGAAGAAAGCCAAGGTAAATTCACTATAATTTGTTACTTTTAAATATTTTACATAGATTTCTTAAAAAAAAATTTTTTTGCAAATTTAAGTTACTTTTTTAATTCATTGAATAATTGATGTATTCGTCTATTTTTAAATTAAAAACATCAATTATTTAATCAATCTAAAAAGTCAATTTTTTAAAAAATAAGATCAGAGGGGGTATTTCATAACACCCTAATAGTACAAAAGAGATTACATCATCGCTGTCGTGGACGCTTATCATATTTTAAAAATAAGAAATGTAGTAAAATGTAATTAACCTTGATTGTCTCACAAGGATCTCCAATATGTCAATAATTAATTCAAAAACAAAAATTCAGAATTTAATTTATGGGGATTGGTTTGTAGAAAATAATATCTGATTGTGAAATCTATGCTATATATAAAAATAAAAATAGCCCTTTTAGAAGCAAGTTAGAGTGACATTTTTGTTATTTCAATTATACCTTTAAACAAATTTTTTGTTGGTGTTACTAAAAAAAAAAAGAATTTTTATAATATTTGTTATATTATTGTTGTCATGGAAAAAAATAAATATGGTTTGTTGATGTTACATTTGAAAGTTATAGATATCTATATTTATACTTATAATTTTAATATTTTTTTAAGGATTATAATTTAATACATATATATAAATTTATATAAAATTATGTTTGTATTTGACACGCAAATTTCTATAAAATATTATTTATAAGCTATACACGTTAGCACAATATGAAAGCGGAAAGACGGACACTTGAATGTTTATATTTTTGCTAGTTATCAATAAACTAAAAACAACAAATCCACTGGTTCAAAAGGTTATTTCGTTGAATCTATAACAAGTTCTAAAGGATTATTCATTTCAATATCTAGTCTTGATTTATTATCAAACAAATTTAACAAACGACAATTGATTTTATACAAATTCCACTGGATTAAGAATTACAACGTTCGATCAACCATGATAGTGAACAAGCGTCACAGTCACAAACACGATCAATGTCATGACTGAATTCAATCAGTCCTATAATTAAGAGTCATGGTTTCTATAAATTTATATCCGAACTAATTTAAACAAGTGATAAAATAATTCAAATAATGAATAATTCCACAAGTGCATAGTTTTATCGTAATAAAAATATCGATCTCGCAAGAACTTTTGAATCTCAAGGCTACTTTTTTTCTCCTAAGAACTTTTGAATAATTCCACAAATGCACAGTTTTATTGTAATAAAAAGTTTCATAATTTAGCGGCCCACCAAAACGTTTTTTTTTTTTACTCGGCCACTGCATTAGGGCCACCACTAAAAGAAAGAATGTATAAGTACCTGAAAACGCGAAAGGAGGTCACCACAGGTCTTAACCTTGAAACGGTTATTATAGAAATTCTTACGAACTTCTTCAACTTGAGCTCTCTCTTCTTCACTACCTGCTTCTGGATCCTATTCCCATGTTTGGCTCCCCACAGAATTGTTTGTGCTGAATAAGTATGGGTCATTCCCACCTTCTGCTATCTTCAGCTTCCACATCTTAATTAATTTCCTTTAAATTATTATTATTATTATATAGATAGATAGATATTTTTGGTAACAAGCTTAATTTGGTTCCTCAATCGATTGATACGAAGAAAATAATATTCCTATTGCCGCTACTCATAGCATTACTTTTTATTTTATTCTAAAAAAAATAAGGGATTGAGTACAACTTTGTCAAACTAATTTAATACTAAGTTGGTATGAATAATGCATAAAATATGTAAGTTCCGGAGTTTAAACCCTGACCACCACTAAAAAAGACTAATTTAAAACTATTCTTACATTTTGTAGTAAATGGACCATTTTATTTATTTATTTATAAGAGATTAATTTTTTTTTTACAGCAATTCATAAGAGAGTACACCCTTCGGTCACTGTTATAAGCAAAACTTTATATTTTAGATTCATTCAATTAAATTAATGATGTATATAGTCTTTATTATAGACCACATACATCATTTATTGAATGAATGAATCTAAGATGTTAACTTTTACTTATAATAGTGACCAGAGGGTATACGTATTTTCTTGTGTGAAGTTGTTCACGTAATTATGTTAAATTCGAGGCACAATTAAGAATAATGCTAAATGTCGCGAAACCCAGTGTTTTAAAACCTCAGTCGGTCCGACCGTGGCACCTCACTTAAGGGATATGGGTGCCACGTCAGTGAAGACTAATCAAAAGTGACATTGGGGGCCAAAACTGCCAAATATCCAATACATAGGGGGTTGTTTTGTATTTTAATTAGTTACGGGGCCAAAATCGCAACTTTTAGAAAGATAGGAGGCCAAAAATGCAATTAAGCTTATTAACTTTTATATTATGAAATTTATGTAATGACTTTTTTTATAAAGATTGGGTCAATAGTCATGCGGTCCGACCAGTGATCCATTGGTCTGACCACGACCCAGTGACCTAGTGCCTTGACCAGATCGACTACCGATCCGGGTTTTAAAACATTGGCGAAACCACATATCACGAGTACCTCACGAAATTACATTGCACCAGTTTGTATTCTTTGATTAATTTCATTTCTCTTTCTAAATGATGAGTTTTGTCTCTAATGCTATTTCACACCTTAATTCCATGAGACCACGACCACTTCAACTTAGTATATTCATGGCAGCCGGCATTGCATGCACTTCAAAACTCCATGACTTCATTGCAAGAAAGTCATATCAGATTCATGTGTATTAGTCAAATGAATTATGTATTAGTCATTGCTATTTTCATATCGGAGATATAGACAACTCTGACAACTCTGATCCAAAAATACGATAAGAGGTTAAATTAAATATTACTCACTCGATCCTATTATAAGTAAGTCTTTTGTTCATTTCACACATATAATAAGAAAAAGTGTATAAATTAAAGAAAGAGAAAAATAATTTTAAGTGTCTTCTTAAATATTGGTGTATTCTGCGGTATCATAAATGCAAAATAAAATATATTGAATTGAGATAAATGAAAGTAATATTAATTAAGATTATAATTGAAAAAACAATTAATATTATATTAAAAAATAAATTTGATCAATTTTTTTAGTCTATTTTATTATGTAAAAGATTCACTTATTATGGAACAGAGTGAGGGAGTATTCTATATCTAAACAAGGAAAGATCATTTCCAAAGCCGCCAGCTTTTATTAATTTTTTTGGATGTACTGCCATGATGAGCATAACTTATGTCAACTAATTAAAAACCATTTCTTACGTATAGTTAAAAGCGACGCATTTTATTTATTTATTTATTAATAATTATTTTTCTAGATAATGATTTTTTTTTTTGACAAAGATAATGATTTTTATTTTGTAAAAGAAAAGTTGTAAATGAGATTAATTATTGGTCACAACTGTTTTCTTGATGACTACGGGACAAATTATTCGCTTTAAATAGCACAACTGTTAAAAAAAAAGTACTAAACGAGACAACTCAACGACAGAGGAGGAAAACTTATTACACCTCACATATTCGATGAAAATTAGTTATTTTTTTAGGGTGATATTAATTATTGTTAAATGACAATGGAAACTTTGTATCCACCAAGTTATATGGTATCAAAAATTATAAGAAATCATTGACCTCAACTGTTTAGTCATAGTTGTCTCATTTAGGCTATGTTTGGTTTGCAAGATTGAGGAAGGAAAGATTGATTGTGGATGGAAAGTATGGAAACCAAAAATTGTTCCACAGTTTGGTTCAAGGGAACAACTGAAAAGGAAAGAAAGTAATGTGGAACCATGCCATGGAAACCTTTCTGCGCTACTGGGGAGGGAAAGCTTTGGAAACTACCATTTTTGTGTGAAAAGTCTAAAATGCCCCCAACTTATATTGTTTTTTTATTTACTTTTTACTATTCATTTTTTTTATAGGTTATAGCTATATTACTAGTTTGTTGTCTCCTCCTTATTTTTTCAACTCACTTTTTTATTTTTCTATGGCATACAATTAGACTACTCACACCTAGCCACAATATGTTTATGCTTTATATATATAATTGTCTTCAAGGGTATTTATGTCAATTAAAAAATATGGATCTTTCTTTCCTTCAACTTTCTATTCCACTTTCTTTTATACCAAACAACCAAAACAATCCCCTCACTTTCTATTTTTTTTCTTTCCTCATTTAATCTTTCCTTACACTTTCTTTCCTTTTACTTTCTTTGATCATCCAAACAAAGCCTTAGGGTATGTTTGGTTGTCAAAAGAAAGTGTAAAGAGAGAAGGAGGTGAGAAAGAGTTAGAAAAGAGAGAAGTTGATGAGAAATAGAGTAGATTTAAGATATTGTTTGGTATAAGAGAGAAAGAAGAGAAATAGAAGAGAAAGAAGTGTGTTCATTTTTGAAAAGACTAAAATATCCCTATACTAAAAAAGTTAATATATGATATTGTTATATTTGAATTTAATTTTATATAAACATTAATGTAGTTTTTTATATTAATTTAATTCAGAATTAATTAAATTGTGTACTTAATTATTTAAAATATTTGAATTTAATCCATTAAATTAATTATTCTTTACGTAGTCATGTAGATTAAATTAATTCATTAGTTAACTAATTTGTAAATTCTAATAGTTTAATTCTATTTTACAAGTGCTTAGTTTCCTTCTCAACCTGCTACAACGACAACAAAAACAACTAAACAAAATGATTTTTTAGTAAAGAAAACAAAATGATAAATAATACTAGTGGGCTACTGTACATATCATCAAAACCAGGGAGAAATGTGGAAAATAGGAAAAAGTTGGTGTCTCCACTCTATTTCTTCGCAATCATGGAGAGAAGTGAAATAGGTGTGGGTCCCGCCACATTTTGTCTCTCTGCTCACTCTCTCTTCTACACCAAAAACGAGAGATTCCCCATCTCTCTCCAACTTCTCTCTCCCCTCTTTCTCTCTTTCGTATCTCTCTTCTACCAAACACAGCATTAGTCGTCATCTTCTCATACTTGCTCCCACATCAACTATCTTCGCAATGCTAAACGTCTATTGTTCTTGACCTATATCTTTTATATTGAGTATATGATATAATTTACAGAAAATTGATGTTCTGACATACATAACTTCACAATAACACATGGAAATTACCTAAAAGTTCCCAGCGGTAGTTAACTACCATCGAGCAAGCCGACAACAGTTAACTGCCGCTGGTGACAGCGGTTATTAACTGCTGCTGCGTTCTGTTATATGTTCAGCCCAGAACCCAGCTTCCAGCCACTCTTTCATGTCTCTATCTCTCTAAAAATTTCAATTTTCACTCTCTCTCTAAAAAAAACTCTACCAAATCATCCAGAAAAATTCCACTAAATCACAAGTAAGTTATCACTTATGCTATTGTCTTAAATTTTAGTTAGTATATATGTTTATAATTTTAGTTGTAGTTTAATTTTTAAATTTTGATTTGTTTTTAATATAGTAATGTTGTAGATCTGAAATGCTATTAACAAATTTTATGAATACTTGTTATAATGAAGTTATATGGCTTAAATTTATATTTTTTTCGAGTGTTATAAAAATTTTAGGTTTTAATTTTTTTTTTAATATAGTTGTGTTGTAAATCTGAAATACTATTAACAAATATTATGAATACTTGTTATAATGGAGTTGTATTGCTTAAATTTATATTATTTTTTTAATTTTATACATTTTTTAGGGTTTATTTAGGATTTTTAAGGTTTATGTAAAATTTTCAGTGCAAGTGTTTGATGAAATGTTTGAATGAGTTATTCATTTATTATTTTTAATTTTTTATTGTGTACATTTGAAATAATGGTCGAGTGGATCGACGTGCATGCATAATTCAACGGCAGAGGTTGAAGGTTCGGTGCCTTGGTGTAACGTTAAGAGGTCTGAAGGATGAACTGAATGAATTCAACCAAGGAGTCAACCCCGGAGACACAAGGAGTGTGGAATATGTTCGGTATAAACATACAACACTCGACGATGGGAGAATATCATTTAGTTGGGTGGAATTAACGAACGACGAAAACGTGACGAGCATGTTTTGGGAGCACAACATGTTCCAGTGGATCGATATGCGGGTAACGTTGTTAAGATCAACTGAAGATATTATCAACAATCTAATTCCGCTGGAAGATCGTGATTAGGTAGGGAATTCACCTTCCAACTACAACAATTGTCTTACCCTAAAATGGAAATTCAAACTTGTTATACGCTAGTTCCCAAACATTCACCTGACAGTTCTATTGTTCCATTCAAAAGATTAAATTTATGTTAGGCTGGTTTAGATGAAGGTATTGAAGTGTCAAGGAATGCACCTCATTCTTTTGACACTTGAATACCATCATTTAAACCAAGCCTGTAACACCCCAACTTCCCAACAGTTATATTAATAAATAAAATCAGAGTTAAATCAACAACGGAGTGTTACACCGCTTTTCAAAATTTCTTAAATAGGATATAAAACTATTTAATAAAATATCCTTCATAAACAACAATAATTTGCAGCGGAAAATATCTTTCAACGTTAAACAACTTCCAATAAATCCTTGGCACATGGCCTCAACAAAAATATCTTTAAAGATTAAAATCAACATCAACAGGTTCATAATGATACATAAGAAATGAAAACATGACAACAATATCCCATCCCGTTACGTATCAGAGCCCTAAGACACTTGAGCCACCACTTCTAATATTCTTCAATACCTGCAAGTTACCCATACGAAGGGCAACAATTCCAAGCAGAAGGGGTGAGATTCACAAAACAATAATAATAGATATATATAAATCATCAACTAAATTAAATAACATAATTAACAACATATATCCAATAAAAATATTCATACTTCTTCAATTTTAACAACTCTTGCTAAATCAACCAACAATGACAACAACGACTCAATATATCCGTCAACAACAACGACCACAACATGGTCAACAACAACATCAACGACAACAACAACAACTACATCAACGACAACATCAACAACAACATCAACAACAACTACGACGTGGTACTATTTTCAACACATTGAATGACTAAGCATTCCGGGGCATAAGCCCCCAACAATTTGAATGACAAGCATCCCAGGGCATGAGCCCTCAACGGTTGAATGACAAGCATTCCAGAGCACAAGCCCTCAACAGTTTGAATGACAAAGCATTCCAGGGCATGAGCCCTCAACAGTTTCCTAATCATGAAAGGACTCAACTTGTGTATATCAGCATACAATTCAACTACGACAGCGACAACATAGGCAACAACAACGACCGTGTATAATAACTATGACTCACTCCTCAACTTGGTCAACATCAACAACCTATGACTTCGTTGCTTAGAACGACAACTCACCACTTACAATTAGAACCAACACATTGTACATTCTAATTGAATGCAGTTAAGTATAAACCAGCGATCATTAACAAACATAATCAATCAACAGCAACACAACAGTATACGACAGTATGATGTAACAATATCTTATACAATTCATCGATGTCTAGCATTTTCACATAATCCAAGTAATACTTATACAATTTTATCATATTAATAACCTCAATTTTCCATAACCAGCTTCACAGATCATCATTTATATCCTATACATCTTTCATTGCTATCCCAAAGTTCAACTCAAAACCACTCGTGCGACAAAGTCACATGAGATCCTAAACAAAGCAGTCTGCCAAGCACTAGCTCGCGAGGCGAGAGCCTCTACTCGCCACAGCGAGTTAGGGTAAAACACTCTAGAATCCATTCTGGCTCTATTCCGAGTTCAAACTCATTCTAAAACTTTGCCTAATCATTAAGGTACATGTTCAGGCCCTCATAAACACCCAAGGTTAAACTCACAGCTCAAAAACACGAAATCTTGCAAGCTCTCTGTCCACACTCGCTACGGCGAGTAAACTTGCTCGCTATGGCGAGCTGCGAAGTGCAACTCGCGAGGCGAATAACTCCTGCTCGCGAGGCGAGCGATGATCTTCATCACTCGCTATGGCGAGCGATGAATATCGGTACGGGCAGATTACAGTTTTTCTCAAAAATTCACCCAAACCCATTGTTCTAACCTTAAAACTGATTCTAAACATCAATACATGGAACATCTAAGGTCTGTTCATCATTTCCACATCAATTCACCCTAATTCCATCGTTTAATCATCAATTCTCAACATAACCCTAATTCCCAATTCTCCAAATTTATTCATAACTTTTGTTAAACAGAATCAGAATTATATAAACTAAAATCATTGCAAGTTAGCCTCACCCTTACCTTAGATAATCGAAGTCGCAGCCCTCTCTTGGTCTTCTCCCTTCTAAGGCTTTTTTCTCCCTTTTCTCTGTTGTACGTGAAAACTGCCTCTCCCCTTCTATTTTCTATTTCTTAATAAATATAATCTCTCAATATTCCTTAACTCCTCTTAATTCTATTAAATTCTAATTTAACCCCCAAACTCCAAAATAAATCCTAATTCTCACTTATTCTATTAAATACTAAAAATAGCCATTTAATAAAATACATCACACCACAAATCAACATAAATGATTTAAAAATCATATAAAATACTTTAAATCAACTAAAAATAATTAAATAAAATTGGGGCGTTACAAAGCCTAACAAGAATTTAATATTTTGAATGGAATAATAAAACTTCCGGGTGAATGTTTGAGTCCTGGTGTTTAGCAAGTTTGAATTTACCATTTCAGGGGCAAGACAATTGTTGTAGTTTGAAGGTGCAACCTGAATGTAATGTAATGTAATTTAATTTAATGTGATGTAATGTAATGATAGGACATATTTAGGAACATGTATTATTTCCAAATCAGCTATATAAATTATGATATCGAATTCCTTCATATATGATGAGCGTCACAGAATGCAACTCATTCTATATGTGATGACTCGTCTTATATGAATGAATTTGATGTGATAACATATCTAGTTGATTATGCATAATACATTGTGTTTTGAATGGACCAATAATTAATTAATTTATTCACCTTTTGAATTTATTTATTCATTACACAATTTTAATTATTCGAATTCACGTTAGATTTAATTAGTTTTTATTCGAATACACAATTATTCAAAACACAACTTTAATCGAAATATTCAAAACGTGACTTTAATCGAAATTATTCAAAACACAATTTTTATTTAAAACACCATAATGTCAAGGAAAATGTAGCAAAATGCGCGCGACATATAAAAAAACATAAAAAAATCAATAAACCTCAAATAGCAATTTAACCAAAAACCTAAACCTAAACCTAAACCTAAATTATCATAAAATCAAAACCTAAACCTAACAATTCTAACAACCTAAACTATCATAACATCATAAAATCCATAAAACCTCTATAATCGCAATTTAACAAAAAAAAAAAACTAACAAATCAATCACAAAATAGCAATGTAATAGGATGGTAACAACTTACTTGATATTGTGAGCGAAATAGACGTTGAATCCGCAACAATTGGGAAATTAGGCACCTCTTGAACTTCAATCCGCAACAATTGAGTTTTGAAAACTACTATGTTTGTTTTGTTCTTATAACAGAACGCATCGGCAGTTAACAACCGCTGGCACCAACGGCAGTTATCTACATGAAAATTCAAAACAACAATGATGTGAGAACAATGTTCTATATATTTATCCAATATTGTTTTAAAGGACCGATCGAGATAGACGTTACCTTGTCGAGATGCTATTCGGGTAAGTTTGATTTGTCCTAATACATACAAAAAAATCAGGACGTGTGTGGATAAACTCGATGAAGAAACTTGTTTGACTCTTTCATAGGCACAAACATAAATAAATAATGTTTAGTCACACAAACATCACACGTCTTTTCCTTAAACTACTAAATCACTTTATTATCAATTTGTTTTTTATTATTAAAAAAAAATTAATGTGTGTGCACCCAAACACTATTCATTTATGTTTGTGTCCACAATAGAATTTCCTTACTACATATCCCTTATGATATGTCTCATTATGAGCTGGCTACATATCTTCCATACATATTCTCATCACTTCTCTATCTAGTTAATTCATTATGCATGCTTCCATCCAACCATTCTAAATATCTGCCTCCTTGTTAATAGGACCATCGATAATTAATATCAATAGTACCTTGATGCAATTTGATCGTGTCGTGGTGTGTGGAAAAATGTCACCTTGATGCAACTTGTCCACACTTGTCCACTCCAAAATCACATGTATCAACGTGGAAAAATTCACAAAATTAACTGAAGACTTTTCGTACATCAGAGAGGACTCACAAAGACCAAGACTAGTATAAAAGCAGCTAGTCATCACTCTTGTGTTTTATGTACCAAACTCAAAAATCATACTAAGATGGCTGGCTTCCTTTCGCTTCCTAGTGTTGCTTCTTATTGTTCTCATTGTCATCCCTCAGGGTCTTGCACAATATGGACCACGTCCAACACCTTATGGAGTGCGGCAGCCACCAGATAAGAAGTTAACAGTGTACACACCTTCGATGAAAAAGACGCCGGTTGAAAAACCATCAGTGTACAAACTGATAGCGCAACAATTGATGCTTGTTACACAAGCAACATAAGCAGTTTTATGATTCTAGGGTTTATGTGAATTTGTGATTTGTGAATTATAGAGAGAATTGAGAGAAGAGAGAAGTTATGATGAAAATGTTATTAATTCTTATGAAAATATACAAAGGAGGTAGCTTATATACAATGTCTAGTTAAGTTGCTTGAAGCACAAGCAATGTAACAAACTCTAGATCTTATTTGCTAACCTCTAACAAACTTGTAACAAACTTCATAACAAACTACAACAAAGTGTGATTAATCACTGATTGTGATTATAACTAAACTAAACTTGAATTAAAACAAACTAACACAAACCATAAGTTGAGAAGCCCTCCGTTTTCAAGCCACCGGTAAAGAAACCACGGGTTGAGAAGCTTTGATATTAAAAGCTGCGTCGCCACCAAATTAAGTACCCCTATGCAGATGATGGCACTCATTTCTAAGGAATGCTATTAAGAAAATATGCCCTAATAAGTGATATGTATGTATATAGTTCCTGTCCTAGAAAATAAATAAACAATATAGTGATGTATATTGGCAAGATAGGTATTGCGAGTGTAAAATGTAGCAACAGAAAATGGTGGCTTTTGTACTGCAAATTAATAATAAGAACTTTATGGTTTAGTTGTTCTACTGTTGTTTTTTTCTTTTTCTTGTTTTGATTTGATTCACACTGGTTGACTAAATCGTGACACAAACATATTAATCTCAATATTGCCTTTGTTTAATACAACTTCTATAATGCCTTAACAAATAGTACTCGACTTAAATAAATAGTTCTAGTTGATTTATTGTATTAGGTGCATAATTCTAGTTGATTTATTGTATTAGGTGCATATATGTCAGTATAAGACCAGGCAGCAGCCATAAATTTAGAAAAATTAATTTAAGGTGTGTTTCTTTCAGCTTTAAAAAAAATCATTTCTGTAAAAATAATCTAGAGTTTTTTAAAAAAAATCTTAAACTATTTATGTTTGTTTGCTACCTAAAAAAAATCAATTTTTAATTTTTTTTTTTAGTTGTTCACGTGTTACCTCATTGTTTTGAAGAAAAAAAAATTACAATTGAAAAATACTAATATATTTTCATTTGAGTCAAAAATGAATTTTTTGATAAAATGGTTTTTCTTTAAAATCTTGAACAAACACTTAAAAATGAAAAAATATATATTTTTATAAAATATACAAAACAAATGCACGTTTATACATGTATTTTGTATTTACTAAACTAAGTGCTTCTAAACTATAACTTGGAATGTCATTTAACTTAGAATCTTTTGGAACCCTTGTTAATTCTAGTGAAAAGTTGGATAGAAAAACACTATGTAATAACTAGTGTGTGATTTAAAAATGTCTCACATTGATGAGCCACACCAACTAACAAGTGATTATATAAGGGTGGGATGACCTCCAAGGGTGTGCCTTGGGGTACCCACTTTTACGAATGGGTTGGTCATTAGAAAAACATACATATCACGCGCGCGACGACGCCTCTGTCCGCCCAGCTGGGCTTCGGCTTGTGTGTGGGCTTGGGTCACTCGTTAGCTTAAGGATTAAGCTGACTTAATCCTTAAGTCACTCGTTTTTTGTTACAAACTCTGCCTATAAAAGGAGAGCTCCCCCAACTCATTCTTTACACCGAAATTCACAGTTCATGATTCATTTGTTTTTCCTCTCTTCTCCCTCCTTCGACTTGTGTTGATGAGTCCTTCTTCTGCTTCTACTACTTTCTGTCCCTTCGATTTCGATAAAGAGTGGTCATGTACCATATTGAGTGGTTTTAATCGAATGATTGAGCCATATTTTTGAGGTGTATATTTTCGAACAATTAAATATTGTGCAGTACGTAATTGAATAGTGATATGAGTTGTTCTATCCTAGAGGCGGCGCGGTTGTTAGTCTACCTTGCACAAACTTGGATACGATCGCGAAATGTCTTAAAGAGAGCGACATGGTCGTGACTCAACCCGGTAATTTCTTCGATAGTAGTTTTTGATTTTTAAAACACGAAAATAACAGTTATAAGCCTTTTCTAAAAAATAACATGACTACCAACGAAATTACCGTGTCTGCAACAACTGTCGATTTCAACAAACCTTTTAAGTTCAATGGCAATCACTTCAAGCATTGGTACAAGAAACATTACCTTTTATCAGGGGCAAAATCCCTAAGAAAAGGACAGAATCCCTGGGAAAAAGGACGTTAGTGAGGGAATTTGCCAGGGGCGGAAGTACTGGCAAAAGCGCTCGTCGCAACCATTTTGCCAGGGGTTACACCCCTGAGATAAAAATGAGGGGCTCAACCCCTGGTATATGGCCTGGCTTTGTCCCTGTTATTATATTTTATCAATTGATAAAACAGATTTTAACATAGTTTTAATTTTTTTTTTTTAAAACCTGATTTTTAATACACTATTTTAAAAAACTGTTTTCCAACAATAAACCTTTTTAGTATATTATTTTTTATAAAGTATTTTTATTTTAAAACCAGTTTTTAAAATTAGAAAAAAAAAAAAAAAGCAGATTTTTAACAAACATATTTTACGAAAAAGATGATGTTTTTTTCTAACTACGAAAAAGGTTGCGCACGTCTTGAAGGTGGACATGCCAGTGATACCATTGCTTTCGATTCCGACGACATCGAATGTGATTTCGATTCCTACGGCGTGAAAATGGTGACGATAAGACAGCCACAGATACAGATGCTTCTGATCCTACTAGAAAGGCTGAGTTGGAAAGGTTTACTGCTGGACATGCTGAAATGGTGAAAAAGGCTAATATAGATATACTCCTCTGAAAAGAAAATGATTATTTGCGCAAAAATTTCATTTTGAACTGTCTCGCGGATCATCTTTACGATCTGTACATTTTAAGCTTTGATACTTGACCCTTGCCTTCAACCGTTAGTGTTCTGGATGAAAAATAATGAATTCAAATGTCTCTATTTATAGCAAATGATTAGGTAGGGTTTAGGAGAAGAAAAATGGATTTCTTGCACCGATCTGGCTTGGAAACAAGTTGCAGGTAAAAAAATATCCGCAGTTGCGCGCTACTAGCGCCTAGGGTGGTAGCAATACTACCTCAGGCACTAATGGCGCCTAAGGCAGTCCTCGGATGTGGAAAATATTTCGCTTTTCTCCCGTATCGATCGTTCTACCTTCTGGAAACTCCTAGGAACTTGAAATAAATTTTCTTCACTTTGTATTGTTTTCGAAGACCTTCTAACAACCATTAACTTCAATTTTCACATCCTTGATCCTTCATGTTATGTCTGATTTGTCAATTTACCTGATTTCTCACTACAAAAAGCTTAAAACACCTATGGAGTTGCATGGTCTAGGATAAAAGTGAATTACAACGACTCGAGTGAAAAGAATACAATATGTTTCTCTAACTATTAACAACTCGTCTACCGCTAAACTTTTTTATCTTCAAATGGAAAGAAAATTACTAAAAACATAGCGAAAAATGTCATATGATGCTCTATCATTAGGCTTCCTTTAATAGGTTCAAGACTCCACATATATAGCTTGTCACATTAATTGTTCTTCACATTCTTTTGAAACTGAAACACCAGAACAAAAAGCATATTTTAGGATAATATACAAGATATACCCAACGAAATCACAGATTTTAGTAAGTTAGTTAGAAGTTTGCTTATTTCTTATCCATGAAATGTCAATATAAAAAAAAGAGAATCGCCGATATTTTATACTTTTTATGAATTTAGCACATTTAAGGAACCATAGCTGAACTATATAAAATTACAATTAGCTAGAATAGTAGTTTAAGCAAGAGATAATATGGTAGTTTAACTAACACCTTGGATTAAAGGCAAGCCCGGTGTGCAATTGTAAATGTTGCATTGGCAGTAGAGAATCCAAATTTGTCAATCATACACAACTAGAAACACTCGTCTTTCCAGCGGATTTTCATGCGAAAGATCCTGAGGATTTTGCTGCGGTTACCCTTAGTCAGACGAAGTTTCCTGCCGATTTTTATGCTGCAGCAATATCCGAAAATAACTATTATTTTACTGAGGATTTTCCTGCGGAATTCCTATCCAATATTACATTTCCTCAGGAAATTCCGCAGGTATTGCTGTGGATTTTCCTGCAGTTTTTCATGTGGCCTTTCACGCGGACTTTCCTGCAGTTTGTTTATTTTGCTGAAATTTGTAATATTTAGAATTTCTTAATTTTAGATATTGAAAATGGACCCTATAATTTAAATTTAAGTCCACATCAACATATATTCAAATAAAATGTTAAAATGTTACTTTCAATTGCAATTGATTTTTTTTTTTGTTTATAATCAATGCTAAAATATTTTGAGAAATGACATAACATTAGAACACAAATATTGATCGAAAGGCTTAAAAATCATATATTCTAAAATACTGTGATACCGTTAGTGGAATAGGTCACATCTTTTTCCTCAAATCATATAGTAAAAAATAAATTATAACACAAATTTCTATAAAAAATAATAGGGTTAATTATGTTTTAGATCCCTATAAATAGGCGCGTTTCCAACATTAGTTCCTACTTAAAATTTTTGGTCCCCAACATTTTTTTTCGTTAGCAAAATAGGTCCCTCCTATTAATTGTTGCTGATTAAGCAAACGGTGAACCACACATGGATGCCACATTGACTTTTTTTTTTTTTGTTAAATATGTTTTTAGTCCCTGTAAAATTGAGGCATTTTAAGTTTAGTCCTTACTCAATTTTAATAGTTGTTTTAGTCCTTACAAAAATACTATGCACTCAGTATTAGTCTCTGCTCAATTAAAATTTGTTTAATTTATACTTAAACTCTTAAGTTTTTTAACAATTTTTTGTAGACGTGTTAAGAACATTACTAAAAGTCCCTCCGCAAAAAATTATCGCAAAATTTGATTTATATGTCCAGATTTTATTACTTTTATCTTTAACTTTTATCGTTTTCAAAAATTCATATTTAATTCTTTTCATGATAAAATATTCTAAATTTTAGTAATTGAACCTTTCACAGTGTTCTAAACTTGTGTCAAAAAAATTGTTCAAAAATTTAAGAGTTTAAAGATAATTAAACAAACTTTTTTTTAGCAGGGACTAAAATTAGAAGTAATTTTTTTTTTGTAGGGACTAAAAAACCTACTAAAACTAGTTATGATAGTATTTTCATCATGTAAAGATATTTTTGACTATTAATTATTCTAAAAAAAACTATCAATTCAGCAACAAAACCACTCATACCCGACAATGCAAGAGAAGTCATCGATAAGATAGTGAAAATCGTGAATATTTTTGGCATTGGGATAGCCATTCCGCCCATTTCGTCAAGATAAAGAAGACGTAATTTATCATAACTAGTTCTTGCCAAGAAAAAAAGGGTAGCGCCAATAAATCTATGAGATATTATTTGTAAAACGGCCCCGTTGAGCCCAATATCACTTATAGAACCAATTTCTGGAATTATGAAACCCGTATGAGATACCGAAGAATAAGCTATTCTTTTTTTAAAATTACGTTGACCAAAAGATGTTGAATCGGCACAAATTATTTGAATAGAACCTAATATCATTAACCAGGGGCAAAATATTGAATGAGCGTGGGAAAATATTTCATATTAATTCGAACCAACCCACATGCTCCTATTTCATGCAAAACTAGTGACAGTATACACGAGTTTAATCATAAATTGAACAAATTAGAATTGAGCAGGGACTAATACTGAGTGCATAGTAGTTTTGTAAGGACTAAAACAACTATTATAATTAAGTAAGGACTAAACGTAAAATACCTCAATTTTACAGGGACTAAAAACATATTTAACCAAAAAAAAAAAAGTCAATGTGGCATCCATGTGTGGTTCACTGTTTGCTTAATCAGCAACAATTAACAGCGTGGACCTATTTTGCTAAAAGAAAAAAACATTGGGGACCAAAAATTTAATAAAATTTAAGTAGGGACTAATGTTGGAAACGCGCCTATTTATAGGGACCTAAAACATAATTAACCCAAAATAATATAACATAAATATTGAAAAAAAATACTATGACACCATGTGTAGAATAGGTCACATCTTTTTTGACAAAATAATAATGTCAATGTGATAAAAAAAAAATATAGAATTTTATAAAAGAAAAAGGAAGACAAGTTCCAAAATGAACCATAAAGTATTTACAAAAATGAGTTTTCACACACACATATATTTTTTTTTTTAGTACAATTCACACATATATTTTACTAGACACATTTGTTTCCTATGTAAAAATATAGTCTTATGATATTTAGTGAAGATTCATTTTGGCTCTTGATAATTTTTGAACCGATCAATTGAGTCATTGATAAAAATTAGGTTCAAACTCCTAATCCTAAATGAGTATTTTAGGTCAAATTAGTCATCAAGTCAAGTATATTGATGTAACTTAAAATAGTTGCAGCAAAAACCATATGACAAACATTCAAAAATCAGTGAATACAAAGTCCAGATATATACTCAGATTCGTAAACTTTCACATGCTGCTTGTGGGATGATCCTTTATTCAGCTGACGATTCTTACAAAAGGAAAAAGTAAACACCTATAACTTGACCCAGTTTTCGCCAAGAACCAAAGTCTTTATTTTGATTAGAGACGCAATAACATCTTCCATATTGATTCTTGCTTCAGGTGAATCTTCACAACAATTCAGGGATAAACTAAAAATAGATGACATGTGAAACGATAGATCAATTTCATCCCCATTTAGTTGGACTAAATTAGAATCCAAGACCTCCATAATTGCATTAGGCAATGATCCACTGATCCATGTCTTCAAGCTTAGTTCTGCAGCAAACATATCATCTGTTGGCTTTCTTCTTGTGAAGATTTCCATTAGCATAATCCCATAGCTGTACACGTCTCCTTTGACAGAAACAATTCCTTTAGATCCATACTCTGCATGTTAAGTCTAGTTAATTAATACTATTTATCAAATATTTTAAAACTTAAGGCTTAGATCAATACAGCGTACACGTTAGTTACTAATACGTGTGTTGTAGATCTTTTTTGTTGATAAAATCAAATAGATTGGTTGAGACTGAAATATAAAGAAGATAATGGTAAGAAGTAAAAGAGAAGAAATGACCTGGTGCAAGGTATCCAATAGTAGCTAAAGTCTGTGTATGAGTTTTTGATTGTCCTTCATCCATGAGCTTGGCAATACCAAAATCGCTAACATGTGCAACCATATTTTCATCCAACAAGACATTAGAAGGCTTTAGATCACAATGAACCACGGGTATTGAAGAACCATGATGGAGATATTCCAATGCAGATGCAACATCTATCATTATATTTAACCTATGCAAGAAATTTAAGCAATAGTTATCTGAATATAACCAATCGTCCACACTTCCATTTGACATGAACTCCAGCACCAATGCTTTGAAATCATGATTTGAACAACTACTGATAATCTTAACCAGATTTCGATGTCGTAGATTTCTCATTACATTGCATTCTGCATCAAAGCTTGTTGATTTTGCCTCTGAATCAATTACTTTGACTGCAATCATCTCACCGTCAGGAAGCATCCCCTGATACACAGAGCCAAAGCTCCCCCTTCCAAGTAATTTACTCTCATTGAAACCATTTGTTGCTTCCACAAGTTCATAATATGATATTCTTCTTGTAGCTCCTAAAACTGATAATTCCCTTTCAAGAGTATTTTCAACGTTTTTCCTCTTGATTCTAAAACATATGATGAATGCAACAATTAAAATGGCTGACACAACTATGGGAAGTATGCATTTCAGTATTATCATCTTTGCCATTGACATTTTCTTATCTTCTTTCCCACAGGGTGGTACTTGGAGGCGAGGATTTCCGCAGAGTACTCCATTGTGCAAAAAAGATTGAGCTGTGAATTTCTTGAAAGATCCACCATCAGGAATCTCTCCTTCTAATCTATTATATGATAAGTTGATGTTTTCAAGATACAAAAGTGATTCTAAGGATTTTGGAATAACACTAGTTAACATATTTTGGGACAAGTCCAAGGAGATCAAGCCTGCCATTTGACCAAGTAATTTGGGAATTGATCCATTCAGTTCATTTTCTGCTAAGGAGAGAATCTGCAATGTGATTAAGGAGTTGATGGTTGTTGGAATGTTGCTTGAAATATGATTTCTTGATAGGTCTAACAATATAATTGCTCTCAAATTCTCAATCTGAGGTGGAAGATTACCACTTAAAGAATTTGAAGAAAAATTTATCTCTAATATATCCCTAAGACTCCAAAGAGATAAAGGTATTTTAGAGTTCAAATTGTTGGATCCTACATGTATCCTTATAAGAGAAGTCATATTTCCCATACATGTTGGTAAAACTCCAGAGAGCTTATTCTTTTCAAGATACAAGTCACCCAAACTCTTCATTTCACAAAATTCTTCAATAAATGATCCTTGTAGTCCATTGCTGCTAAGATTCAAAATTTGAAGTTTCTGCAACCCTTTGAATGTACTAGGTATTGGTCCAGTTATATTATTCACAGAAAGAGAAAAACGTAGCAAGTTGCTCATGTTTCCAACTTCTAGGGGAATATTACCATCAATTCCACATGATGCTGCCCAGAAGAATTCTGCTGTTAGGTTTCCAATTGATTTAGGAAGATTTGGTAGTATATGATTCCTTGATAAGTCTAGAAATTTCAAATTTCTACAATTTGACAAGGAAGTAAAGAATTGATGAGAATCTTCAATTGTGAAATTGTTGTGAAATGTGTCAAATATTTTGAGGAACCTTAAATTTCCAACAAAATTGGGTAGAGTTCCACTGAATGCATTACCACCCAATCGAAATTCAATAAGATTAGAAGAGTTGAATATACTATTTGGAATATTTCCAGTAAAATTGTTACCATACAAATGTAGATATTGTAGGCTAGGAAGGCTATATCCCATATTTGATGGAATTATTCGAGAGAGGTGATTTATTCCAAGAGACAAGCCAGTGAGTGATGACATGTTAAAGATTTTGGAAGGAATGGCTCCACTAAAGCTATTGTTATGCAATACTAGCAACTCAAGTTTATCAAGATAGCCAATCTCCTCAAGTATCGAACCTGGAAATGGATAATATTCGTGGTTATTTGGTAGAATAGTGATCCTTCATCTTGTATATGGGTAATGTTTTGGGAACACAAAAAGGGACAATAAACTAGTCAAGAGTTTGAACATTAAATTAATGTTGATATTTTTAAAATAGTCAAGAGTTTTCAAAATTTTATTATATCGACAATCACATATTGGTAAATAAAAATTTTCATCTACATATACAAAACATATAAAATCTTCATCAAATGCGGTACAAATATTCAACCATCTATGTCCAAAACAAACCTAGACATCTGCTATAGTTGCTCTCTCACAACATCTACGTGGGGTACTACCTAAACAATAAGAAATCTAAACTACAGAAACAGCATTTGAAACAATAGCTGATTCAATTGTTTCAGAAATCCCCCAACACCAACAACCATCAGAAACAACCTCTGAGACAACAATGGTAGTTGTTGTTTCCAAAATCCAAACAACAACAACAAACACAACAGACTCTAAACCACAATCAAACACCTCAACCAAAACAGTCTTTAATACATCTTCATCAGTGTTAGAAGACCAACCCATTCTAGTTGCCCACCTTCATTTTCCTAAACCTGAAACCAACCTTGAAACCTCTGATGATATCATGTCTGAAGCATCAGAAGTTGATACCCAACCAGAAAACTTTGTTCAAATGACCATAGCCTCTGATGATAACATTGTGGCCATGGAAGTATCAGAAGCTCATTCTGGTATTGACATGGTTATTATATCATAAATCCCTTCATTTTCCATTTCATATTCTCTGAACATTCAACTACCTCCAACCTTAACCTCCAATCTAGTGTTACAAGCGGTGTGAAAGACTGTCTTTGATAACCTTGAGGAGCTGGTGGAAGCAAGGTATCAAGTTATCCATCTGGTAAACTACACAGACAAATGGAACAATCTAAGGAATCTGGTAGAGACAACTCTTGTTGATCTTCAGACTGTCTCCATTGCAACTTAAGAAAAATCTCTCATAAGCTGGTTTCAAGAAGTCATGAAGAGTATGGAAGCAGTGAAATCGAGGAAATACATCTCAAGCCAGATTTCTAACTCTACGTTTGTTGAAGCAACTCGTCCAAAAGTGCCTGAGATTATAAAGTCTGGACTTCAAGCTTCTTTCATCTCCAAGTTCTGTGTGAAGCCTGGTCAGATTGTGATCAAAAGTTAAGAGCCTAAGATGATACAATTTCAAGACAAAATGGAAGTTGATCTACAAGAGCAAAAGCTGACTATTGAAGCAATGAAGGCTCAACTTATGGAAGTTATGCTTGAACAGAAGCGTTAGAGTGAGATTCAAGCTGAGCAAGTCAGGAAACAAGAAAAGCTGGATAAAAAAATGTAGAAGCATCACACTGAGTTTTTAGCTAAGCATTATCAGATAGTGAAGGAGCAAGCTGAAATGGCTAAGACTCAAGCACATATGGCAAAGAAGCAAGATCAGACAAATGATGGGATTAATGCTCTGTTGGAGATGATGCAGAAGTAGTAGAAACCATAGAAACTTTAGTTGCACACATTTTCTTTATGTTTCTTGCTCCTAACTTTTTATGCATCTCATTGTTTATTGAATCTGATACATTTTTCTGCTTCTGATAATATTTGTTTTGATATATTATTTGCTTCTGATGTTGATACAATCGTGTTTTTATCCAATCTTTTCTTACTCTTTTTTTATAACTTTTTTTTGTTGATGACAAAAGGGGGAGTAAGACATATAATGGCATTTAGGCTCTGAGTCCGCTAAGTTAAATAAAATTAATTTAGGAAAACCTTCTTCTCATCTCTTAGCCTCTGGATATAATGTGATAAGCTTTTGAGTGACGTTTTTTTTAACTTAAAATAAATTTAATTAACATGGATAGAACTTAGGGGGTGCTTACAAACCTCACCTTCTGGACCTATCAGACTTAGGGGGAGCTTACGAACCTCAGACCCTAAAGTCAACTTGTTAATTAATTTAACAACAATTGTTAATTGATACTCGAGTTTGTCATCATAAAAAAAAAAGGAGATTGTTGGAACAAAATAAATTTAAACAATGCCTCATGGGTTTTGATGATAACAAGGTATCAAAAGATCAATTGGATACGTTAATATTTGTTCAAGTATGCAGGACCTTAGACTAAAATTTAGTATGTCTTAATCAAGTATTGGTTCTCAAAGAACAATTAATGAGCAAGGAATTTACAAAAGAAGCCAAGTTGCAAGTCAGAATCTAAAGAAGTCAGACTCTGATGACTACCCAGAAGTTGATGCAGTCAGAATCTGATGATCATCCAGAATATGGACCTCAGACCCTGGAAGCCAGTTTATGGATATTTGAAGACACAAAGGTGTAGAAGGCCCCGCAAGCTGAAGCAACGATGGTTCTGAAGAATTAGAAGGTCATTGGATGTTATTCTCATAGAAGGACAGTAAAGGATAAAAAGTACAATTGTACAACCACTACCTCCAACATTCCCATGTGCATTGTAGGAGCTACAATTGTGTCTCTAATGGATTGGAACGGTGAATTCCTTATCAAGGAATGGTTTTCAAATTATTCCTTACTAGGACATTAACCAAATCAAGCAACAAATTAATGATGATTGATCAAGCTTCTCTAAGGACTATATTGATGTGCTTGCACTATTCAACATATATCTGCAACCTCTATATAAAGGATCAAAGATTTGAAGAAACTACAAGACTCTGCAATATTTTCATAGTCCCAAAACTCTGTCAAAATTATATAATCATCAAACACTTAGAATTTCTTTACAACTTTCATATCTTAGAAATTCTCAAGTCTAGAGTCTGATGTGTGTTGTATTTTAGGAACACCTCTCATTGTATATCAAGTGTTTAAGCCAAACAATTTTCTTTGTAATCTTTGTTTGTCAGAATTCTCTTGCTTGTGTGCTTTAGCATTTGTAATCTTGTGTGATTATAGTGAAAAATCTCTTGCAAGTTACAAGAGGACTGGATTACTTCTGGATTGTGGAAGGAACCGAGATAAATTGCTTTGTGTCTCTCTCTCTTCTCTCTCTCTCTCTCTCTCTCTCTCTCTCTCTCTCTCTCTCTCTACTTTTATATATGCTGCAATTAACTTAGAAAATTGCTTCAGAGTCTGGACTCTATCAGAGTCAAAACCTTGGACTTAGTTAAAAAGAAGAAAAAGCTAACACAATTCAACCCCCCATCCCCCTTCTTGTGTTGTTCTCACCTTTAGGCTTCACAAGTGACATTCGCTGAGCGTCAGTAAATTTAGTGATTAAAAAACATCCTCTGCCTTCTCCCTAAACCCAAACAAAATTACCACCACCTTCCTCATTCCAAATTTGTGGCCGTACAAGATGTACATAATAGTGGTTGTTGATGTGACGATGGATTTTCCATCCACATTTCCTTTCCTTCCTGTTCGTGTCGGAAGACCCGGTTTTGTTGGCGAAGCTCACAGCGGTCGTCGCGCCGGTGTTCCCTGTTTTGCGATTCTCTTCGCTCTTTTCCTTCCGACAACCAACACTCTCTTTGTTTAATCCTCCTTCTTCGCGTTGAAAGTGCTATAGTTTCAAGCTGGTTTGTTTTGGATTTCGTTTGTGTCTGTCGGGAGGTTTCGAGAAAGTTCCATTGTTAGAAGTTATCAGATCATCTCATTTTTTGGATGGCCTTTGTGTTTTTTCTTTCTTTTGTATGTTTGTTAGTCTTGTTCGTGTGTGTTGGATCATCTCTGTTGGTGGGTTGTTTGTTTGTGATGTATCCAGCTGTTTGTGGTGTTTGTGTGTTCTTGTCTGGGATGGGGAGGCTCTAGATTTTAGCTTAGTTGTGGTTCGGGTTTAATAACTGGTAAGGGTCTGGTTCAGTTTCAATAACCCGAAAGGGTCTGGTTCTGTTAACCCACAAAGGTTTGTTTGGTTACTTACGTATTAGATTTGTCCCTCGATCTGAGTTCTTATGTGTCCTGTTCGAAAGAGCTTTATGCTTGTTGTCGTGTTTAGGGGGCTTGGCACTTGGATTTTTTTACCGTGTTGGTAGTCGATCCATTCTCTAAATTTAAATCCTTTATGTTCTTTGCAATGTTCACTTTTCATTTTTTTTTAACTTGGTTTCGTGCCCGTACGTGGGTTTGCTAAGTTGCACTCGTGATACGTGAATTTTTGTTAGATAGATTAGGATTGGTCTAGTTGGTATGCTTTTACATGATGTATCCTCGTTTAGGTTATACCTGGGTCAGGTCTAATGTCATCCTAGTTTATCTATCCCTTTATTTTTATTTAATATATTTTTCTTTTGGCTAATATATATATATATATATTGAATCTTTAATTCTACTTTTGAAGGGTTAACTATGCAACTTTTACGACAAGCTTTACATATTAAAGAGCATTTTCATTAAGAGATTTCTTTACCAAGATTAAGGGAATATGATTCTAAAAGAAATAGATAAAATTAAAAAAAAATGAAAGCTTTTTGAATAATTTTACGAAATGTAAAATAATTGAAAATGATCAATATGCATCTTATTTCGTGTAAATGTTTTAAGATAGAAAATAAAACATACCTGTAAAAAAGTTCGATTGTAAATCTAAGTTTATCAACGATGTGCAGTTACCGATTGATCTTGGAATGCTTCCTTCAAATTGATTGTCGGTTAATGTAAGATCTTCAAGTTGAGGAAGCTGATTGAAAAAATCATTTGGTAGTCTTCCATTTAAATTGTTATTGGCAAGTTCGACCACCCTCAAAGAAGTCATTTTATTAAGCGATGGAATTTTACCTACATATGTAACATGAATATCAGATTTAAGATTCATTTATCATCCCTAAAAAAAAAATTAAAAAAATTCATTTATCAATACAAGACATCAAATTTTCTGACTTGAAATTTTCTGACTTGAAATTTTCTGACTGTTGTTCTGCTTGTTGGTTGTTGTTGTTCCAAATTTTCTGACTTAATATATTGTTCTCTTGTTTTGTATCAGTATGTGTGTGGTTTGGTTAGGAGTTTTACATGTATAAGCTATGTATTTTTTTCACTAGTGTCTTCTTGTAATTGTGGATATCTCGTAGGTTTTGTGCTTGGTATCGGTGTTAGTAATATTTTGATGATATTTGAAAGAATTCTTTTTTTTGTTAAGTTATCTAGTGGTTGTAGCTCGCACATTTTAAAATGTGGAGAGGTAAATGTCTGAGGTTCAAACCCAACTCTTACATATATTATACAATATCCTTATCAATTGGATAAACTGGTGTTTGTTTTCCCTTTCTATAATAAAATTTTAGATTATAAAAGTGGATGGGTATATATTTATTAACTAGTCTAGCATCATAGATTGGATATTTTTTTTTTCCAAATAAGCGGTGGAAGAGTTGAGGATCTTATAGGGCAAATACTTTTAATTTTGTCATTCTAAGAAATTCATTTATGAGTTAAGAAGAGTTATGGGGCTTTTTTAAACTCATCCCTTCAAAAAAAAAAAAACTTATAAACTCATATGACTAATTAAAAAAGATCTATTTGCATTCTAATTTTTAATTGGCAAATCTAATTAAAAACATGTTCATTACTCTTAAGATGTTATTTTCCACTTTGTATTTATGCAGAAAAAATACTCAAATTATTCATTAGAAAGATTTAGTAAAATTTATATTAGAAAAGGAGAATAATTTAGTAAAATAACAATTCTCATTCTTTCACTTATAATATTTTATTAATATATGTAAAATGGTCAAATGCTCGACAAATATTGTCGAAAAGAGTAACCAAATCCTAAATTTAAATTCTAAAATTACAAATAGTGGGAAACAAACTAACATGACGCATTATATATGAGGTTGGAGTACCTGAAAAGTAGTTAGAATATAAATTAAGAAGTTCGAGTGAAGACATGTTTGAAATTGATTGAGGTATGGGCCCAGATAGTCTGTTGTAACTAGTATCCAATTCTTTCAACCTCTGAAGGTTGCCAATAGACTGGGGGATAATACCACTGAAATTGTTTACACCAAGATACAAATATTGAAGTTGTGATAAGTCCCCCAAGACAACAGGAATTCCACCTTCAAACTCGTTATAACTTATATGAAGAAACTTTAATCGGCGCAACCGAAATAACTCTTTAGGTAACTGACCACCAAAGCTATTATTTTTAAGGTCAAGTGTAACAAGAAAGGACAAGTTCCCCAAGTTTGGGGAAATGTTGCCTCTAAGCCTCATGTTTTGGAGAATCAAACTGTAGACTCTACCATGTCGCTCATCACAAACAACACCAACCCAATTGCATACCGATGAGGAGGTTGACCAATTATTAGTCAGCATATCATAGGGGTCTGAAGTAATTAGTGATTTGAATGCTAGAAGTGCAGATTGATCTGTTGTGATGTTTTCTGAATTTGAAGCTAAGCAAGCCATAAAACAATGCAATGGTAGCAAAAAAAGTAAGAGATGAGATAATAGATTCACCATTTTTCCTTAGTATGTGTGGATGAGAGAAAAGGCAAGGACTGATGAGGATGATATATAGTTGTTAATATTATTTTGTGTAAATGTGAGAGATTCACATACAGAGTGTTGGTGGGGGCTAGGTGGTTCAAATCAACCAAGTCAATCAATGAGAAAGGACAAGAGTATAGCGTACGTAACACGGCAATTTCTACTTTACATTCAAAAAAATTAAATGCACCGTAACACCCATATTTTTTATTTGTTTTAGAAAATATATATTTTCTATCAATTATGATTATAATAATTATATTTTATTTCTTAAAAGTGTTGGCAAATCAAAATTCAATTTTTTTTAATTTTTATTAATTATAATAGTGAATATTGATTATTTTTTTCGATATAATGTTAAAAAAAATAATATGATTCTTATAAAGAATGAAATGAAATTTTTTCTTATAAAATAATATTTTCTAAAATATAAAAGTCAATAAATATCTCTTTATTATATAAAAATGATCGTTGACTTATTGATCTATATGAAATAAGTGTACCGATAATAGGATGAATTCTGATATCTCCTTCTTAGACGCAAGTTGTGCAATAATATATGAGCTGGCTACACATCTTCCATACATATTCTGATCATTACCCTATCTAGTTAAATTCATTATGCATGCTGCCATCCAACCATTCTAAATATCTGCTTCCTTGTTAAATAGGACCATCGATAATTAATATCAATAGCACCTTGATGTAACTTGATCGTGTCGTTGTGTGTGGAAAAATATTACCTTGATGCAACACAGAAAAATATCTGGCAAGATATATAGTACTTGATCATGTCGTCATGTGTGGAAAAATATCACCTCGATGCAACTTGTCCACTCCAATTGCCATATAGTTTGAAACATCGCATTCATATGAAAACAAAATCACATGTATCAACGTGGAAAAAATCACAAAAAATGAAGATTTTTCGTACATGAGAGTGGACTCACAAAGACCAAGACTAGTATAAAAGCAGCTAGTCATCACTCTTGTGTTTTATGTACCAAACTCAAAAATCAAACTAATATGGCTTCCTTTCGCTTCCTAGTGTTGCTTCTTATTGTTCTCATTGTCATCCCTCAGGGTCTTGCACAACCTGAATGTGAACCAATTGGATATGGAGCACGGGATCCTTCTTTTCGACCACGACGACCACCAGGAAATAAGTTACCGGTGTACACACCTTCGATGAAAAAGGCGTCGGTTGAAAAACCACCGGTAAAGAAACCACATGTCTGCAAACCACAGGTTGAGAAGCCTTGATATTAGAAGCCGCGTCACCATTTCTAAGGAATGCTATTAAGAAAATATGCCCTAATAAGTGATATGTACGTATAGTTCCTGTCCATGAAAATAAGTAAACAATATAGTGATGTATATTGGCAAGATAGGTATTGCGAGTGTAAAATGGAGCAACAGAAAATGGTGGCTTTTGTACTACAAATTAATAATAAGAACTTTATGGTTTAGTTGTTCTATTGTTGGTTTTTTTCTTTTTCTTCTTTTGATTCACACTGGTTGACTAAATCGTGAAACAAACTTACTAATTTCAGTATTGTCTTTTTTTCATATAAATTTCTTTACTGCCTTAACATGCTAGTCTTACATAGGGGTGTGCATGGTTCTGTTTGGAATGAAAACTGAATTGAACCGAACTGAATTGTTTGTTAAATTCAAAATAATTGAACTGAATTGAACTATTTTCTTTCTGAATCGAACCAAAATGTTCAGAACCGAACCAAATTATTATTATTTGTATCATTGAAAAAAATAAAAAACCAAATGACATCGAGTTTTAGAACTTTTAAAACCAAACTGAATTGTTCTGAATTGAACCGAACCTTTCCAAACCAAACTGAACCAAACCGAACGAACTATTTCAGGTCAGATCCTGAACTGTTAGTAATGGTTCAGTTTTTTTTTGTTTTGTTCGGTTCAATAGTTCGGTTCAGTTTTTTGGTTTTTTTGCCCATCCCTAGTCTTACATAGACCCAATCACAAATTATATTATTTAGGCGTACACACAATAATAAAAAAAATTAAATGATAATTAAATTAATCATATTATTCAACATCATCTAACCATTTAATCTTTAAATGTTAAATGGTATCATTTAACATCATTAAACTATGAGAACTGCTATTTAGTACGGAAGTTTTACCAAGAATTTTCACGGACACGTGTGTAAAAATTCTAAACAATCCTAAACAAACGAGACATAACCTCTCATTCGGTTCATGACTCTGTGACCCACCTTCTATCTCTCACATTCAGTTCAAACCCTTTTTTCTCTCATAACAACGTTGTCCATATCTTCCCATATCACCTTCATCTTCTTCATAACATTCACATTCAATTCAATCCTTATCTTATCTCATTAACAATTTAAATAAAAAAGGTATTTGTGTGGGTGTGCCCAATGTTTTTTTTAATTTGGGTTTGTTTCTAAGGAAGTGTTTCTCCTCACTTGACAAAATGTACACGACTTAATATGATTTATTGTGTTAAATGCACAAAAGTTCGGTATTTAGCGTGTGTTTGTTTCGGCTTTAAAAATATATATATTTTATGTGAAAAAAATGTAGAGATTATTTTTCGAGATTCAAAAAAAAAAATCTAAATATTTTAATGTTTGTTTAATGCCTATAAAAATTTAAGACATTACGTCTAATTCTTTTTTTTTAAAGACAAGACTATTTTGTTTCTTCCTAACTAGAACATAACAAAAATTAATTAAACTAATTTAATTACAATTCAGAAAACCCAAATTTGTTTTCCCGCGGACACGCTTCAAGGAAAACATCAAGCACACATCATATCTCCTTTGGTACCTAAAATGTTGGTTGTAAGGGTTAGTCTTCAACACCCATGAAATAAAATCAATAATAAATTACAACATCAAATAAGAATATATGATCATCATCAAGGAATTGTGCTAAAATAATTTCTTTTTAGTTTAAAATATTCATCACTCTAAAATATGCTATAAGAACAAACACAAGACCAAAGACTCAATGTTGATGATGCAAATGTATGAAATGTAAACAGACCATGATTCAGATATCGCCCCAACTTTCATAATAGTTTTAATCACCCCATTTGGCATATAATAAAGAATTGCCCCATTTGGCATATAATAATAATCGCCCCATTTGGCACTTAAAAATCCATTGAATCGCCCCATTTGACATATAATAATAATCGCCCCATTTGACACTTATAAATCCATTGAAATAATAAAAATCGCCCCATTTGGCATTTATAAATCCATTGAAATAATAATAATCGCCTCATTTGGCACTTAGAGATCCATTGAAATAATGGTAATCTCCCCATTTGGCACTTAAAGATCCATCAAATGCAATGATATGCATGTTATGCACTTTTCTATAAATTACAAACTTTTCGGACTCTTGAACCACATAATTTATGAATTATACATTATCACTAAAACTTCATAATTAGGAAACTTTAACACAAACACTAAACCACATACACAACAAAAATCACTTTAATTCAATAACATTTCTCATTTCATAAATAAGAAATCATATTCATCAAATCACATGCTCTAACAAAATTGCAACTCACCAATTCTTATAATTTGCAACTACAAGAAAAATAATAAAACACACTAAATCTTTTCACTCATCCATTAAATCAAGAAGCATATCTACACTACTAGAAAATTCAGATTTTGCGACGGAAATTTGTGAGGTATTGTAAACCGTCGCAAATTATGACGGATTTTGTGAGGAATTTAGTGAACATATCATTAGCGACGGGTTTTGCGAGGGTTTCCGCCATCCCTACGTATCCGTCATAAATTCCGTCATAAATGTGCCTTTCCCAACTTTTGTCAGGTATTTAGCGACGGTTTTATTCCATCTATAACTGTTCCGTCACATATTCCGTCGTAGATTCCTCTAATATTTAGCGACGTTCAAGAATGCCGTCACAAAGAGATTTTCGCGTTTTTGGTATTAAATGATGCAAAAGTAAATTAATTGAAATTCCCACAACCTTGTAATAGCAATTGAGGATATTTACCACCACGCCATGGTTTCTCATTTGTTAAATTTTTTATTTGATTTTTATTAGTACTAAGTTATATCAGTTTGTTTTTTTTTTCAAAATCTTTCCTTTTCTTTTCTACTAACAAACGCTTGACCCCACTAATTTGTATTTTTTAGTTTTTTTTCTTCATTTTCATTTATTAATATGTCAAAAAAAATCACTAATTTTTTATTTAAATTTTAATTCAATTGTTTTTATTAATATGTCTTTATCACTTGTAACTTAGGCGAGTTCCGATTTACCCCTGTAAAAAAAAATTATAAATTTCAATATGAAGATTCTCCACAAAACACTTATATATCCATCCAGACGCTGATGTGGCACGCCACTGTGTAATTATTTTAATTTTGATTTTTTTAAAACCTGACATTTGTGTAATGGTTTTTTTTTTTTTTGTGGTGTTCGGGGTTTGAACCCCGAACCTTACATACATTATGCATTGTCTTTGCCAACTGAGTTAAGCTCATGGGGACACATGTATGTAATGGTTTAAAATATTAATTTAATTTCTGATTTAAAATTAGACTTAAATATGTAAATCGTCCCTGTAATTTGGCGTGTTTTTGGTTTTCGTCCTTGTATCTTTTTTTGTTCTAAAACAACCCCTGTAAGTTAATAACCTTTTGCTTTTCATCCCTCCCGTCAAACTCTGTTACAAAGACGCCTTGTGGCTAACGGTGAGTGACGTGGCAGGTGCTGACTTGGCCAAACACGTTTATGTGGAATGACAGATGATCCCTGACTATATTATAGGGACCAAAACCAAAAACGAAAAGGTATAGAGGACAAAATTAAAAACACCTAAATAACAAAATATGAAATTTAGGTGGCCTTCCAGAAGATCTCTGACTATATTACAGTGACCAAAACCAAAAACGAAAAGTTACAGAAGGACGAAATTAAAAATCACGAAGTTAAAAATTTGAAATTAAAAACCCTTGTTGTTTCCATCTTCTTCCTCTCTCTTTGCCATATTCTTCTTCTTCTTCTTCTTCTTTTGTACTTCTGAAATCACATGTCTGACAACAATGTCTTCATCCTCCATTATATTTTTTCTTCAATTGAATTTCACAGCTTCTTCATCATATGGAACAAAATTAAAAATCACGAAGTTAAAAATCTCTGCCATCTTCTTCATCTTCTCTCTGTTGTATGGATTCCATTCCAACTTGTATTGATTTTGTTACGATAATATGGAACAGAACAAAGATGGATGTACCAATTCATATACCCACAAGGGATTTTAATTTCAAATTTTGTAACTTCATGATTTTTAATTTCGTCCTTTTGTAACTTTTCGTTTTTTGTTTTGGTCCCTGTAATATAGTCAGGGATCTTCTGGAAGGCCACCTAATTTTCATATTTAGGTGTTTTTAATTTCGTCCCTCTGTACCTTTTCGTTTTTGGTTTTGATCCCTGTAATATAGTCAGGGATCATCTGTCAGTTCACATAAGCGTGTTTGGCCAAGTCAGCACCTGCCATGTAACTCACCGTTAGCTAGCAAGGCGTTTTTGTAACAGAGTTTGACGGGAGGGACGAAAAGCAAAAAGTTATTAACTTACAGGGGTTGTTTTAAAACAAAAAAAAAGATACAGAGACAAAAACCAAAAACACGCAAAATTACATGGACGATTTACATATTTAAACCTTAAAATTATTTTAAAAAAACATGTAAAAAGTAAATAATTTGAAAATTAATTTTCAAAAATTAAAAAAAAAAACTTTTTTCTTTTGAAAAAACGTAACTTTTTTTCTTTCAAAAATCAGAAAAACATTCAGATTTTTTTTCTCAAAATAAAATTGAGTAAACCATTAAATTGATCCCTATCTTTATATTAAGTTCTCAAATTTGGACCCTGACATAATATCTTTTGGATATTATTTGGTACCTTAATGATTTAAAAAATAAATCAAATTAACTCATTAAAATTAAGAGAGATACACTATATAAAAAATAACAAATAATTATAATTATATAATTGAAAATCAAATAATCAAACCACTCGGTATCTCACGTCCCTCAAACAAAACAAAAAATTAAAACCCATTCTAATCAATCGATCTCACCTAAGCTTCAATCGATCACCAGTTTCATTCTTAAATTCCACTTACAATTCTTTCAATCAATTTCCAATTTTGCCTCTCCAGTTCCTCTCTCCCATGCCATCAAACCCTTCAATAGAACTATCTCCTTCCTCAAACAAACCTTTCAATCGAATCTCCAGTTCATCATCAAACTCTCCCTCTCTATAGTACCAGATTAAACTTCAGTTGGTTTTAATTTGAATCTTTTGTACATGTTTTAATTAGTTTCTCAATTGCTATCGAGGTTCACAATCGTTCTGAAGTTTTGCAATTGAACTCCCTCTCTATAGCATCCAGTTCCCTAGTCAATCAGAGTGAAGGTATTCAAATCATTTATCTATTACTTTTTTCTTTCATTCATCGATCTCAGTTGAATTGCAATTAAAGTTTTTAGGTGATGTTATTCTCTAGCTTTGTTTTGTTCCTTTAATTGTATAAGTTTTAGTTAGTTTTAGAACTTTAGCACTTCGTCATGGTGTTTTTCATGCTGGAAAGCCTATGCACCATGTGAACAACGTCGTGAGATAGGATGTATATTTTATTTATTTTTCAAAAAATATTTATTTATTTTTTACGATCAAGGGACTATGCTATTTATTTAGGTAGAAATCATGGGGCTATATAATCTGTTATCGAACATATATTATTTTCATTTTTCTAATAAATACATAAACAGGGTACAAATTAATGGAGTGTTTTCAAGTTGAGATGGATAGATTGATGCCGTTCTAATTGGTTAAGGTAGGTGTGACTTGTTTCGGTGGAAGTGGGTTTGAATACCTCTTTACAGGCTTGGCGAGTTTTGGTATGTTGTGATTATGTGTTTTGAATTTAATATAGATTTGTGATTATGTGTTTTTTAGGACTAGGCTCCTTTTGTTTGTAAGGCAGAGAAGTTGATAGGTTAGGATTAGGCTCCTTTTCATTCAAGTATCCTCACTTAGTAATAGGTTAGGATTATGAGATTGTTGATAAGTTGATTCATGACACTAGCTTAACAATATAAAATATGAACAATTGTGTGCTGAAATGGACTTTGCTTGTGTTTTTCTTGGTTTTGATTTTGGGTAAAGGGGAATGATAGAACTCTATTACTTAGGGAAAGGGGGTTTTCTGAATCATAGAGGCGAAGTTTTGAGGAAATTATAGCAGTAATTGTCATCTTCCATTTTTCAAAGTTGTGTCTGTATTATGACATCCACCTCCCAAGAACTTAATCCATGCATAATGGGTGGTGCACTATCAATTGTATTACAATTTCATTAGATGTTCTGGCTGTGAGTTTCGAAGAGGAAGTTTCCTGTGAAATGAATCTTCTAAATTGAGTTACAATGTTATTGCTCTTAATAGTATGTATTGGGTTGAGTTTAATTTTGAGATCTTGACCCAAGCATGAGACAATATATTTTGAAAAACAAAAATGTTTTTTGAAATTTTAGTCCAATCAGGTTATTTCAGAAATCTTGTTTCTTGTGGGAAGTATGAAGCGTGTTTCAAATCTGCATTCAGCATTTTGTTGTGTAGAATGATGTCAAATTCCAAGTAGTGGTTTTACAGCATTTGCAAATTTTATATTTCATGATAATGAGCTTTTGCAACTGTCCATAAACATTTGACGCTTAAAAACATTTTACGCTTAAGAGTTCATTGCAATAAGAAATAAAAAATGGATCAAAAGTTTAAAATTGAACCAACTCATGTTTATCATTCTTATGAACTGATTGACAATGTTGAAGTGTGACCTCTTCATCCTTATGAATTATAGTCATTCTTTCTACACTTCATTATTACTTACTTTTGGCCATGCTTTCTTTCTGAATTTGTTTTTCAGAGGAAGAAAGAGTGTTTCGCATCGTGCCTCTCCACTTGTTATGAGCTAATACGGCCAGATGTTGCATTAGAGCTAGCCTGGAAGAACAATATGATGGATTTTCCTTCCCTTATCTCTTACAGGTATGTTTTTCACAATGGTCTCTTTCATTACAATTATTATTAAGGACAAACTTTTTCCCGTTTGTTAATAATGATTTTTAATTTTTCCTTAGTCTATTCCGGAATATACGAGCAATGTAGATGAGCTTAAAAAAGACAGAGTTGAATCAGAATTTGAGAAGAAGGTTAAAGAAAAGGAAAGAAAGAACATTATTGCCCAACAGGTACTTTTTTTCCTGGATTTTTCGATTCTTTTTATAAATAAAAGCCAGATTTTATCTTTTATTTCACTATTGAATCGACCCCACAAATATTTTCAATGATCTTTAGAAAATGGATCTATGTTCAGCTGCTACCTATTCCAGTGCAAAACTTCTTGATATATAAAATCATTAATTACATATTCAAAATGGTTCTGAAGTAAATGTTAGTTAATCTTGTCTATCGTTGATAAGTCCAGATTGGTTTATTTATTTTCTTATTCTTACTTCTAATCGGTTCAGTAAGGGAACGTGTATTGAATATTCATCTTCGTTTGAGGAATTGAATATGTAATACATGATAAGACTGTCCATTACCACTAAGAGTGAAGGGTACATACGTCTGAGTATAGGGGCGTATCGAATACGATACAGTAGCTATTTTGAAGTATCCGTGCTTCATAACTTTTAATAATAATATAGCAAATATAATAAAAATTCTTTATTAAAAAATAAATAATAATTGTTTTTGAAGGAAAAAAAATATAATAATTTTTTTTATCTTTTCAATAACAAAAAATAGATCATTCATGCTCCTAATTATATACTGTGATAGATTATTATTATTATTATTATTATTATTATTATTATTATTATTTTGAAAGAATTATTATTATTATTATTATATAAAAAATAAATAACAAAACTCAATTTATATGCCTCACACTGTTCGTTATTTATAACAAACAAATACATAACAAAACACAAAAAACCTTCACTTCGCTCAGGTTCCCATCATTCAAAAATTCAGAAATCCAAATCCATTCATCCTAACTCTCAAACAGGTCCCCCAATTGGTTCCTAATCTAATTTACCCTAAACCAATACTTCATCAATCTAATTCCCAAAACCTTCACTCATCAATTCACTTCGATTAGCTAATCGCTCATCTTACGTTTCCTATCGTATACAGGTTCCCAAATCCTTCACTTCGCTCAGCCCATTGCTTAGTTATCTCATCTCACTTGGCTGCTGCAACCAGGTTCCAAACTATTTTATCTCTTTCTCTTGTTTTTATGTTGTAAATTATGTTAACCTGAATTGGGTGTGCACAATTTAAATGTTTATCTGTTAAGGTTTTGATTTTTCTTTCTAGGATTTTGTCAATTTGTTGGTGATTTGGATTGTTTTATGGACTTATATGTTTTAGTTAGTGAATATTTTATGGTCTATCTTTTACAGTTGAATCCTTGTTTGCTTCAATCTAGTGTATGGATTTTTGATAGTTAATTGTTTTTTAATTAGTAATTAGGGAAATTAGATTTTTTGATGTTTTAATTTTGCGTGCCTTTTAACTTGTTTATGTCCATGTTTAATTTTGTGTGCCTTTTAACTTTTTTATGTACAGTAGTTAGTTACCGAGTTTTATATGTATATAGATGGATGACAATGATAACATAAGGAGCAATGGAAGAGGTGTTGGTATAAGCATCAACAAAGTTAGGGGAAAAGGGAGAGGTAAGCATAAAGTAGAAAATACATAGGTGATGTAGTGTCCTGCAGTAGCCATAGTAAATATGCAAGTTATAATTTAGGCTACCAATGGAAATATAATTCCAAGAACATTGAAACACGACTTCTAATAGTTATGTATAGCAGCCTTTTCGAATTTTTGGAAGGCATGTGAACAATGTGGAGGCCTAAAGAACACGACAATTGCTCTTTTCGTTTTTGAAATTGATCTTTTTTTCAACTGTCGTTGGTATTTTTTTAATTGTTCAACTGACTTTAATAGTGTCTGGCGGTGGTTAACTATTTTGGGTCAACGGTAGTTGGAGAAAAAAAAAAATCAAAAGTGAAAAGAGCGATTTTTAAAGAACATATCTGATAGAGCAGAGCCAATAAAACAGAGTAAATCAATAGAAACATGGGAATAATGATGAATATTATTAACTCAAAAGAGTTAGAAGTTCCGGAGCAAAGCTCCTAGTTTGATGTCTGGTTTATCCTATATTATTTACATTGCTTGTATTGCAGAGGATATACAAGTGGCTTCCTGAGCATGTGCAAGACATAAAGAAGACTTATCTTCATAAGGTATCTAGTGGGTACCAAAATACAATGTATCGGGTACGAAAAGGAATAAACAAAGGCGAATGGATCCCTGTTGAATTGCGTGAAAAATTAGAACCAAATTGGGAAGATAGTAAATGGAAGGACAAGACAGAAGTTAATAAGCAAAATAGAAGATCCTCTGATGGTCCGTTGCACGCTTGTGGGTCAATTCCAACAACTGAGCATTCTAAAAGATTAGTAAGTAAACAAATTATATTTGCAGTAAAGCATAGTAATTTAAATTAACAATAATACTAATATATCTATTTTGTACTATAGAAAACGGACTCAAACATGACTCCAAGCTGATGGGAGGTGTATCAAAAGACACACAAAATGTAAGGTGATCCATCAAAGTGGTTATCCTCCAAATCTCAGATGGTTGTGGTGAGTTACAATTCGATAAGATTATCATTTCTAGTTTTGTCAAATAAACATAAAACAATTGAAACTTAGTTATTAATTAAAAGCTAGTTTTAATTTGTCTAAGTTGTTATTAGTTGGTTTATATATGAATTTAATTAAGGTAATTGTAGTAATTAATTTAATTTCATATTTTTGTAGTTAAGAATTAAGGCGAACTCTAATTTTATAAGATGAATATGAAAGACGGATTTCTGAAAGGAACTCACAGCATACAAAGGGGGATGATGTGTCGACTGACCATCAGTCATACAACTTCATCTTCTTAGACGTAGTTGGAGGAATCGACAAGAAATGATGCATCTACGGTTTGGGAGCAGAGACAGGAAAATACAAGCCTTCTTCATGCAGATCATCTGACGACATCTCACCATCTGAATATGCGCATATGAGGACTCACCATCTGAATATGCGCATATGAGGACTGCAATATCTAAAATGTCAGCTGAAAACATGGAACTCAAGGAGCGGTTAAAGATTAATGAGTAATTGATTCATGCACAGGAGGAGTCACGTTTAGCTCGAGAGTAGTCACAACAGTCACAGTAGGATTCGCGATTGATCCGAGTGCAGATCCAGAAATTCATGGAGTCTTCTGCACAAGGTCATTCACATCTGCCTCCATATCGACCTCATCTTTACAGTTAGGATCAACATCTATGTCCAGTTACTTGATTATTTATCATATTATTTTGAGAATTTGATTATAACTTTTAGTTTAAAGTAAATTTTATAATACTATTTAGTAATTATTTCAATATATTTTGATGCAAAAGATAAGTAGTGTGATTTTTGTGAATGCAATCAAAAAGGTTTTTCATTAAATATCAATGTTATTTTTATCGCATTTTATCATATTAATGTTTTTTTTTTTTGGTACAATCATATTAATGTGTTTTATACTGTGATTTTTCATCACTTTGTTATATATTCCAAAAGTGCTTTCCAAAATTAATTTTAAGGAAAAGAAAAATTGCTTTTTCCAACGGAAAATCTAATATGGTCACAAAATCTGTCTTGTAAAGAAGCGTCGGCTTACGAGCGTCGCTACACATATTCCAAGATAATTAGCGACGGGAGTATTCTCTCAGTAATTTGCAATGGATTTTTCCTCAGA
This sequence comes from Medicago truncatula, assembly GCF_003473485.1. Taxonomy (NCBI): domain Eukaryota; kingdom Viridiplantae; phylum Streptophyta; class Magnoliopsida; order Fabales; family Fabaceae; genus Medicago; species Medicago truncatula. The sequence goes on from NC_053045.1 coordinate 10,953,458, forward strand.
AATTTGTGACGGATATTGATTACGTCGGTACTTTGTGACGGAAAACTGGTTTTCCAATATCCATATTATGAAAGCATTAGCGACGGATTGTTTTGGTTTGCGACCGACCTCACACCACCGCAAAGAGTGACGGAATTGATTTTCCCTCGCAACCTGTTTCCGACCCCATTTTTACGACGGATTTTGGTGGCGTCGCAAAATCCGTCAGAAAGTCATTGCTACGGATTTTTGGCCATTTTGCGACGGATTCCGGCCGTCGCTAACTCCGAGTTTTTCTAGTTGTGCAAATTCAACATCATAATCTATCATTTTCATTTAAAAATGGTCAAGACTAGAACCCTTACCTTAGATGCTTAGATGCTCTCCTTCCTAATCGAATAACCTTTAAATTTATACGCATCACTCTTCGCTCTGCTAACTCAACTCCAATCGACCAAGACGACCACAAGAAAACATGCTTTTATCCCATGCGTTGAAGGCTATAAGAGGGTGGATATAGTTATCGGCATATGAGGGATAGAGAATTGAGAGGGTTTATTATTCTTTTCTTCTAAAAGTGATACATGGCATGTGCGAGACTAATATCTATATACTAAAATTATGTTATTCTAATAATATATAAGTAGTACCAGAATGTATGGATGGGGTTACAACTTAAAGCTATTAGGAGAAGTAATAATGGTTGGGTGCTTGAATAAAGGAAGAAAATTGATGCAAGGGATTATATGAAATGGCTCGTATAACACACTTGTGCAGTTAAAGGACAAAACTGATGCAATGGAATTGAAGGGGAAAGGCTCGTGTAATTTAAACTAGTGGAAGGAAAAATACCTATGAGAAAATTCAGATAGGTGGTTAATGTGTGGCTTGGTTTTAGGAACAAAATAAACAAAGTGGCATAGACATAAGGTAGCAGCAGAAATCTCTACAATACCAATTATTTGACTAATGCCATGCTTCCTAATGTTGCCATTATTTCTCACAAGTACAGCCACTAAGCCAATAATTAGGAGGAAAACGTGTAGTTTTAATTTAAATGACTAAGTCACAATTGCAAACTAATTAACACAATAATTAATATAACACAAAATGAACTTTAAAATAAATTACAAATAAAAATACACCATTAAATGATTAGAATTAGAATAAAATAAATTATGTAAAGAATGATCATTTATTTTGTCGCACCAAATTGATTAATAAAAATGAAATAGATGGAATCAAATTCAATTAATAAACCAAAATAAGGAATGCCAAGATGTTGTGAAGTTTCTCGCTTAGAAAATAAATTGTTGAACAACGCCTTCATTCAAAAGTGTTAATCTTTGAAGGATTGTTTGAAGAATTGATTTTGTGGTTTAAATATGTTCCATAGTTCTTGAAGAACTTCAAAATCAATCGTTATCTTCCATGAATTCCTTAATAATTCAATAGTGATGCATCCCTGATGGATTGCAGAAAGAATTGATTTGATTTTGAGTTAGTTATTGAAGAACATAAAAATTCAATTTTTATTCTGCAATAATATATGAGCTGGCTACACATATTCCATACATATTCTTATCACTGGCCTATCTAGTTAAATTCTTGTGTGCTGCCATCCGACCATTCTAAATATCTGCTTCCTTGTTAATAGGACCATCGATAATTAAATATCAATAGCACCTTGATGCAATTTGATCGTGTCGTGGTGTGTCAAAAAATGTTACCTTGATGCAACACAGAAAAATATCTGGCAAGATATATAGTACTTGATCATGTCGTCATGTGTGGAAAAATGTCACCTTGATGCAACTTGTCCACTCCAAAATCACATGTATCAACGTGAAAAAATTCACAAAAGCTGAAGACTTTTCGTACATGAGAGTGGACTCACAAAGACCAAGACTAGTATAAAGCAGCTAGTCACTCTTGTGTTTTATGTACCAAACTCAAAAATCAAACTAAGATGGCTTCCTTTCGCTTCCTAGTGTTGCTTCTTATTGTTCTCATTGTCATCCCTCAGGGTTTTGCACAATATGGACCACGCCCAACACCTTATGGAGTGCGGCAGCCACCAGATAAGAAGTTAACAGTGTACACACCTTCGATCAAAAAGATGCCGGTTGAAAAATCATCAGTGTACAAACCATAAGTTGAGAAGCCCTCCGTTTTCAAGCCACCGGTAAAGAAATGAGAAGCCTTGATATTAGAAGCCGCGTCACCACCAAATTAAGTACCCCTATGCAGATGATTGTACTCATTTCTAAGGAATGCTATTAAGAAAATATGGCCTAATAAGTGATATGTACGTATATAGTTCCTGTCCTTGAAAATAAGTAAACAATATAGTGATGTCGATGGTTTTATCTAACTCTTTGATTGTGAAAGGGAAGTTTATTACAAATAATGTTGATTTTGGATTGGCAAATGTTTATGCTCCGTGTGATAATAGAGGTCGTCAGGACTTATGGCATGCGCTTGGTGGTATTCTTCAAAGGCATAATTCGAGTGCTTGGTGTGTTCTTGGTGATTTCAACGCTATTCGATCTAATGTAGAACGGAGAAGTCGGTCAGTGAACAATAATAATGATGATTTTGCTCCTTTCAATCATTTTATTGATGGTAATTTTCTTGTCGATTTGCCTCTCTGTGGTCGCAATTTTACTTGGTATCGTGGAGATGGTTTGTCAATGAGCCGTCTAGACCGTTTTTTATTATCAGAAGCCTGGTTTTTGTTGTTTCCTAATTGTATTCAATCAGCTCTTCCAAGGGGGCTGTTAGATCGTTGTCTGATCATGCTAACAATCGATGATCAAAATTGGGGACCAAAACCTCTTAGAATGCTGAAATGTTGGTCAGATATTCATGGGTATTCTGATTTTGTAAAAGAGAAATGGCAATCTTTTCAAGTACATGGCTGGAGTGGCTTTATTCTTAAGGAAAAATTGAAGAGGTTGAAAGCGGAGTTGAGGAGTTGGCATTTGAATCACACTTCGAACCTTGATAGCAAAATTGGTGAAGAAAAAAATCGGTCGGCGGAGTTAGATGTGATTGGGGAGAGCCGCGGTTTGGAGAGTGAGGAGGAGATCGAGTTACCTTGTTTACCTGCAGATATCTTGGCTTTCTCAAAATTACAAGCTAGTATTATGTGGCAGAAGTCGCGAGTCACCTGGTTCACAGAGGGTGATGCAAACACAAAAAAAAATTCACTGCATAATGTCTTCTCGTAGGCGATCTAATGCGCTAGTTTCTTTATCTGTTGATGGGGTTTCAATTGAAGGAGTATCTGAGGTGCGTCATACAGTTTACCAACATTTTAGAGATCATTTTAAGAGGACATCTAATCAGAGACCTGACATTGGTGGGTTGATGTTAACAACGCTATCTGCGGTGGAAGGAGCGGACCTAATTAAACCATTTTTGTTGGAAGAAATAAAGGCATCAATCTAGGACTGTGATAGCTTCAAATGTCCGGGACCTGATGGTATTAATTTGGGATTTTTTAAAGATTTTTGGGATTTGTTGAAGATTGATTTGTTGAATTTTTTTGCGGAGTTTTACCATCACGGTAAGCTTACTAAAGGTCTCAACTCAACTTTTAAAGCACTAATTCCAAAGGTTGATAATCCGCAACGGGTGGCTGATTTCCGTCCAATTTCTCTAGTGAGCAGTGTTTATAAAATTTTGTCCAAAGTGCTGGCTAACAGGTTGAGAAATGTGGTCGGTAATGTTGTTTCCACAACTCAGTCGGCATTCATTAAGGGTAGGCAAATTTTGGATGGCATATTGATAGCAAATGAGCTTGTTGATGATGCTAAAAAGTCTAATAAAGATCTTCTTCTTTTTAAAGTTGATTTTGAGAAGGCATATGACTCGGTGGATTGGGTACCTTGATGAAGTGATGTCTAAAATGAATTTTCCGTTATTATGGCGTGCCTGGATTATGGAGTGCGTAACGACAGCAACAGCTTCAGTCTTGGTAAATGGGTGTCCGACAGATGAGTTTTGTTTTGAAAGAGGCTTGCGTCAAGGGGACCCTCTCTCCCCTTTCTTGTTTTTGTTGGCATCCGAGGGCCTTAATGTTATGATGAATGCTATGACAGCCAACTGTATTTTTTCTCCGTATAATATTGGGACACAGACTGTTGTGCTTGTTTCTCATCTTCAGTTTGCCGACGATACCTTGTTGGTTGGGGTTAAGAGTTGGTCTAACGTCCGAGCTTTGAAGGCGGTGTTAGTTTTATTTGAATCCATTTCGGGACTGAAAGTCAATTTTAAATAAAGTATGCTTTTTGGTGTTAACGTGAATGAATCTTGGCTTCATGAAGCTTCTTCGATTTTGAGGTGTAAGCATGGGCGCCTTCCGTTTGTTTATCTGGGGCTGCCTATTGGTGGTGATCCGCAGAAACTTCATTTTGGTATCCGTTGGTTGATAGGATCCATAAACGGTTGTCTGGATGGAAGTGTAAAAATTTGTCTTTGAGTGGTCGGCTGGTTTTGCTCGAGTCTGTTTTGTCCTCCGTTCCAGTTTATTTCATTTCCTTCTTCAAAGCTCCCTCAGGTATTATTTCTTCCCTTGATTCTATTTTTTCTAATTTTTTTTAGGGGGGTAGTGAGGACGTGAGAAAAATTTCTTGGATTAAATGGGATAAATTTAGTTTACAAACGGAGAATAGAGGTCTGGGGGTTAAGAGGTTGAAGGAATTTAATATTTCTCTTTTAGGTAAGTGGGTGTAGAGGTTATTTGAGGAGAGGGAGGGAGTAGGATCGGTTTGGTGGCGCAACCTAAACCAAATCAGGTCGGGTGTGGGTCTTGTTGATTCTAGGTGGTTGGTAGATAACATTACTCGGAGGGTGGGTGATGGTCGGGATACTTTGTTTTGGTTGGACCCGTGGCTGGATGATTGTCCTCTAGCAAGTTCTTTTGGTCGTCTTTACGCTCTTGCGGACAATAAACTAGCTACGGTGTCAGAGATGTTTGAGTTAGGGTGGGGGGTTGGAGGTGAAGCGTGGAAGTGTCGTAGGAGGTTATTTGCGTGGGAGGAGGGGCTGGTTTTGGAGTGTGTGGAATGGGTGTCTTCTTATATTTTGCAGGTTGGCACGGTAGATATGTGGGTGTGGAAACTCCATACATCGCAATGTTACACGGTTAAATCAGCATACTCTTTTTTTACAGCGGTTGATGCAAATCTAAATGAAGGTTTTAATAGTTTCTTGTGGCTTAAAGCAGTTCATTTGAAGGTGAATCTTTTTGTTTTGCGACACTTCTTGAACAGACTTCCTATCAAGGATAATCTTTATAGGTGAGGTGCTATTGATGCTCCTCAACTATCATGCGCGACCCTGTGTGGTGATTTCGAAGACAGAGATCACTTGTTCTTTCGGTGTGATGTGTACGGTCACATTTGGCTTTTGGTTTCAAAATGGTTAGGAATTGTTTCGGTTTTTAACGGCACCACTTGTACTCACTCTCATCAGTTTTGTGGTCTTGGAGGTTTTTCCAAAAAGTCAAAGACAGTGTATACTATTTTATGGCTTTCGGTGATTTTTGTTGTTTGGAAAGACCGTAATAATAGGATTTTCCAAAACAAATCAGATCAGCTTGAGACTCTTGCAAAAAAGGTGAAACTCCAAACGTTCTGGTGGCTGAAATCGCACTATGCCTTGTTCGATTTTGAGTATTCCTATTGGAGGTTAAATCCTTTATGTTGTATTTAAGCTTTACTGTAATTTTTAGTCTGATTCTGACTTAACATTGATGTAATTTCTTTTTAACAGCTTCTCGTAAGCACATCTTATGTTTGTGGAGCTGTCTATTTCTTTAATAATATATTGTTTAGCTTCTTAAAAAAAATATAGTGATGTATATTGGCAAGATAGGTATTGCGAGTGTAAAATTTAGCAACAGAAAATGGTGGCTTTTGTACTGCAAATAATATAATAAGAACTTTATGGTTTAGTTGTTCTATTGTTGGTTTTTTTCTTTTTCTTCTTTTGATTCACACTGGTTGACTAAATCGTGAAACAAACTTACTAATTTCAGTATTGTCTTTTTGTAATATAAATTTCTTTACTGCCTTAACATGCTAGTCTTACATATGGGTGTGCATGGTTATGTTCGGGATAAAAACTCAGCTGAACTGAATTGTTTGTTAAATTTAAAATAATTGAACTGAATTGAACTGTTTGCTTTCTGAACCGAACCAAACTGTTCAGAATTGATTAATCTATTACCAGTTTAGTATTGAGCCTACAGGGTCACACACAAACGAGTGTTTTATTCTTGCTAAAGAATTATTTTACTATTTGATGATTAAATTGAAGAATTTAATTAATCAAAATATAAATTTTCTAAGTGGAATATTATTGTATATATGCTAGTACAAAGAATACAAATAATATATATAAATAAATTAGGCATATTATTTATTTTTAAAATAAATAAAAAATTAAACTAGGTTCATTGAATAGATAATGTATTTGGTGTATATAAAGACCAAATACATTAGTTATTAAATGAATCTAAATAGTACTTTTTCTGCTTATAAATGTGAACGGATTGAGTATAAAAGAAGAATCTATTTTTACGTTCATTGAATAATTCATGTATCTAAACTATAATATAAATTAAATGCATCATTAATTCAATGAACCTAAAAAAAATCTTCTCTTATGTTTAGGACCAGAATGAGTATAAAAGAAACTAGTCACTCTTGTGTTTTAAGCACCAAACTCAAAAATCACTAAGATGGCTTCCTTTCGCTTCCTTGTATTACTTCTGGTTAGTTTGACGGCTACCGCTCACGGTTGTATTGATTGTAACAAGCAGCGTCCTTCATTTGGTACTAAATGTTGTGATCCACACTATTATGAAATACCAACTGAGAAGTTATCCGACGTGTACAAGCCTTTGGTTGAGAAACCACCGGTTTACAAGCCATCAGTAGAGAAATCAAATGAATACAAACCACTAGTTGATAATCACCCGGCTTACAAGATACCACTCGAGTCCCCGTTTTACAAATCATCTATAAAGAAACCTCCGGTGTACAAGCCTTTGACCAAAGCCACCAACTTATAAGTTCTAAGTTGAGAAGCGACCGGTTTATCAGACTCCAATATATGAAAAGCCATGTAACTAAATAAAGTACTCTCATTGTAAAATGGAGCTTTTGTACTCCAAATTATTAATAAGAATTTTATGGTTTAGATTGTGTGCTGGTTGACGTGATTTAACATATTCATTTCTATATTGCCTTCACAAACTGTATATCCAAATAATTTTAGTTAATTTCTTTTCATAATTGTAATTAAGTACAAGGTGCACATGAAGATAAGTATGAATGAGAGCCAACATAAAATTAGAATAATTAATTTAGGTGTGTCATCGTGAACTAAACTCAATTGGTATGAACAATGTATAATATATGTAAGTAGTGGCGGAGCCAGGAAATTTATGGAGCCCGGGCGAAAAATTTATCGCAACTTCACATGTGATAATATATAAACAGTCATAAATCTATTTTTTTTTAAAAAAAATCGAAATAAAAGAGGTTTATCATTTTGTCAACAAAAGTACAATTTAAAATAGGGTTATTAATTGAAATTGACCATGTAATATACATGAAGTCTGAAAATTGACCTTGTAAATTAAATCGCATGTATTCTGATCATGTAATTCAGGATTTTTATTATTTATAACCTGTAGTATACGAGAAGTCCAAAAAAGCAACCGAGAGATTGAATTTTTTCATGATTTCTTAGAGGCGAGTTATGGCTTTACACAAAAAAAATTATAAAAATTTTCGAAAAACGACAAACTAATTATGAATTTTTAAAGTGTCAAAAGCTCAAAAAACAAAACAACGGCAATCTCGACCTATAAATCAAATTTTGAGCTCATTATTTGCAGAGACATCTATAAAAATACATAAAAAGAATCTGTAAAGTTTCATAGCATTTCGAAGTCGTTTATTTATTTTGATTTTTCAACCAAAACATGCAAAATTGAAATTTTGTTCCGTGTAAGTGTATACTCACAAGTCAAATTTAGTTCCCTAATTTTGTAGGCATGATTAGAACATGATAAGAACCTTCACAATGAAATTTTGTACTTTTTAAACGAGATACAAATTAATTATAAGTTAGTTTAAGAAATTCATAATTATGAGGGAATAAAAATTCATAATTAATTTATCCCTGGTCGAAGAAATTTAATTTTTTGTGTAAAGCTATATTTTAACGTGCTAAACATGTATGAAAAAAATAGTGAAAAAATTCAACCTGTAGGTCACATTTTTAGACTACACGTATATTATAGGGTGGTCAAAAATAAGAAGAAATTCAAGTTACTATGCTAGAATATATGTTTTATATTTTATTGGGTCATTTTTCAGACATAAAGTATATTACAGGGTCAATTTGAACAATTAACCTGTTAAAATAAGAGAGATGAATCCGACACTGGTGTGCTAAATAAAATTCCGAGACCTATTTGCGTGTAAGAATTTTCAGATTGCCCAAATTTTTCCTTTTGTAAATGTGTTAATGGACTTTTTGGTTGGGTCTAATGTGCAAAAATTATCGATTGAGCCCGGGCGACCGCCAGGGGTCGCCGGACGGTGAAACCGCCCCTGTATGTAAGGTCTGAGGTTTAAACTCGGCCACTAAAAAAAGTATAATCTTAAATTTGATATTTGGGTCAATGCAGCTTTAGTTTCAAAACTAGGAAATTATCCGTATAAGACAATTTTTAATTTTGTTAAAAGTCCACCTTAAGATTCCTTGAGTCTATTTCCATCTTTATACATCCAGATTTGAATGATATTAATAATACTTGACCAAAAAGTCTCGTTAAATATCAACAAAAAAGATAAATCTTTTAGAGCCGACAAAATGAATTGATTAGGAGGATAATTGATAGACCAAAATAATTCATATTAATCAACTTTTTTAATGGCATATTATTTTTTTTTTTAACAAGCCAAAATGAAATTATATTACCAAAAACAATAGCAATCTCTTAGCACAAGGTGTGCTTAGACTACTACCAACATACAAGGAAATAATATCAAGAGGAAAACACCCTCCGGTGGTTAGCCAATGCCCAAACAAACCAAAGGACTTGACCACCACATCTGAGTTCCGAAAACAAAAGTTACATTTTTAACTTTCAGCCACACTAACGATGACAACTTAATTTTATCTAGCAATCTAGGAGCCTCAGTTACAACATTTTTAAACAAACGATTATTACGCTCACTCCAAATCACCCAAGTAGTCAAAAGCCAGATTAACTGAAGAAACGATCGCCTAGCTTTGGTAAAACCTGACAAACAAGTGAACTGCACGAAGTGATTAGAAATACTGTTGGAGTCGACCCCCACACAACCTATCCAGAGACGCAATTGCTCCTATAAATTCGCAAAAAACGGACATGAAAAAAATAAATGATCTGAAGTTTCAATCGAACTACACCCTGTGACACAAAGAGCATTGTCTAACCGTAAGATACCTTGTTATATTTTCAATTGATATCCATTATATCCATATGTTAACAGTCGGTGCATTTTCTTAAAAAATAGTTGCAAATAAATTTTTCTAGCTGCAGTCAATTAATCAAGCAAGCATAGACAATGGAATTATATGATTAAGAAAAATAAAATAGTACTTTTTTCGGTACAATGGAAAAGTTACTTTTTAACAATGATTTTTTATTTTATTTTTGAAAAACTTTAACAATGAAATTTATTTAACGGAAGTTAGAAAATTTGACGGAAAATCTTAAATTGGATTAAATTGAACTAGTTTTTATTGAATAAGGGAGGGGCAGAGTATTTTGAAATATGAGGGAGGGTAGTGTAATATTTGTATATTTCAGGAGAATACATAGCATATTTTACTCCAAGAGTGTGTTTAGATAAATGAATGTTTTGAGGTAATGTAATGTTTTGAGAAAATTGAAATATTTGGAGGTGAATTCTCTTATTTGGATAATAATTTGAAGAATTTTCAAAATGATGGGAATTTATGAAGTATTTTGTTCAAGACAAATATAGAGAATTTCAAATGACACCTAAAACCTAAGAATTTCAAATTTCTTCATTGTTATAAATTTTTGAATTTTGCAGTTTGGTCCTCAAATTTTTCTAATTGACCCCAATAAATTTCCAAATAATTACAAATTGACCCCTCAAAATTGTCAAAAATTATAATTTGACCCCTCAAAAATTTTGAAAATTACAAATTACCCCCTAAATTCAATTTTCAAATTTGGACCAAAAAATTAAAATTTATAAAATTTGCCCAAAAATAATGAGAGTGAATTTTTTTATTATATCATCCAAACAAAAGTATTGAGAAATGAAAGCATTTGAATTGTCTAAAATTCTAAATTCTTTAAATTCCTAATTACCTCAGTCAAACACACTCTAAAGCTATTGTTTTCGAAAGATTTTTTAAAACATTGACCTGTTTTTTCTTTTGGTGAATCAACGAGTGCACGTTCTTGTGAGGTTAACATATATTATTTTACTATGCAAAAACATAGTTTTTAAATAGTTTAAAATATTTAGATAATATAATGTATTCATATTATTTTATAGAAATATATTAGAATACATTATATTTTAGAATCGATAGATTGAATAGATTTTACGATTGATAGATTTTTCTATCTTCATCTCAAATTATAAGTCATTTTGATCATTTCACATAAATTAAAAATGTAATTAATTTTGCACGAGAAAGAAAAATTATGTGTTATTTGTCAAAAAATTAAATTAATATATTTTGTCATTGTCCAATTATTTTACATATGCATTCAATCATGTTTTGTCATGTCAATTAATGAATATAAAAACATATGATGTGGCAACACATAATTATATGTATATGTAAAATAATTATACACCGACAAAACATACTAATTAAACTCTTGTTAAAATTACTCATCGTTATCTAACGATAAATATGTAAAGGTAAATTTCCACAAGAGCTTGCTTACAGAAATAAATGTTTCTAATTCTTGGTTGAACGAAGCTGTCATGGTTTTGAACTGCCGAGTTGGAACTTTTTTATTTGTGTACTTGGGATTGCCTGTTGGTGGGGATTCACGGAAGCTTGAATTTTGAAGACCGATTCTGAAAAGTATAACCTTTAGATTGTCGAACTGGAAGAGCAAATTTCTTTCGTTTGATGGTCGTCTGATTCTTCTCAAATATATCCTATCATCTCTGCCGGTTTATGTAACGCCCTATTTTAATATTTATTTATTTTATTGATTTTAGAGTCTATTTTTATGACTTATGTGATTTATATGATTTTTGTGATGTGTTGTTGATTTATTAAGTGGCTTATTTTATTATTTAATAGAATAAGATTTGAAAATAAAATAAGATTAAGTTGTGGGGGCTGTTTTGGAAATTAGAAGAGTTTAGTGGAATGAGTGAAAATATTATGTTATTTGGTGTAGAAATATATGTTATTTCGTGTGAAAATATTACGTTATTTGGTGTATAAATATTATGTTATTTGGTGTGGAAATATTACGTTATTTGGTGTAGAAATATTATGTTATTTGGTGTGGTAATATTATGTTACTTAGTGTAGACATATATATGTTATTTGGTGTAGAAATATATATGTTATCTGGTGTAGAAATATATATGTTATAGAAATATATTTGTTATAGAGATATATTTGTTATTTGTTATAGAAATTTTATATATATATATATATATATATATATATATATATTAGAATAGAATATTGAGACTTGGAGGGCAGATTTGGAAATAAGAGAAAATAAGTAGGTTAAGGATTTATATAAAAGGGTAGAGTAAGAATTAGAAAACAAGATTACGTGAAACCTATTTTTGGAGGAAAAAGGAGAAAATCAAGAGAGGAGAGAAGTCAGAGAAGAGAAGAATCTTGTGAGAAGAGGAGCAATCTTGTAGAGTTCGATCGATTAACCTAAGGTAAGGATGGGACTAACTTTCTCTAATTCTAAGTTGTATAATTCTGAAATTGAGTTAAGCATGTTGTAGGTTGTAGTTATGGGAATTTGGGAATTAGGTTTTGAAGTTGTAATTGGTAGTTAATAGAGTAGAAAATCCGTTGAATTTGTGTAGAATTGATGTTCAGATCATGAGTTATTTTTAGTGCGATGTTTTATATGGTTTTGAGTGCCTTAACATGTATAGAAATGATTAGACAAGTTTTTGGATCAAATTTGGACATAGGGAAGTTAAAATTAGGATTTTGGGGTGAAAAGTGGGTTTTTCCCGAGTTGCTCTCTGACAGCACGTCATGTTTCATGTTCTTGCGTCTTTTTCACACGTTTCTGTATTGAATTGGCCTTTGGTGTAAACATGAAAGTTGTAGATAATGGAGTTAGCTTTCCAGTGGCTTTGGTGTGACATGAAAATGATTTTTGGTTCTTGAGATATGATGAAAATACACCAAGGAGGTCTTAGTGAAATCTTATGAAAATTCAGCATAACCGTTTCTAAGTTAATCCAAAACTTAAGGAATAATTTCAAACCTCAAAACTAGAAGTATTATGAGTTCAACTAGGGTGTTTAAGAGTATTTAACCTATGTTGTGATGGATCTTATTTGGTTTGACGTGAATATCTTTGTTGGATAATTTGAAATACATATATTATGTGAATGTTGTTGATGAATAATTTGAGTTACATATATTTACGTAGAAAAGATATGATATAGAAAATAATGTTGTTATACCATTCAAGTTGTTATTATTAATGATGTTATGTTGTGAAGTTGTTGTATGTTGTTGTCTTTGCTGTATTGATTATTAAATCATTAAGTTGCATATGTTGGTCTAAGTTGTTTAAGTTGTAAGATGTTGATCTAAATTATTGGAGTCATATGAGATGTCTAAGTTGTTTAAGTTGTAAGATGTTGAGTCCATGCATACTCATTTAAGTTGAGGGCTTGATGCCCTGTAAGTTGAGGGTTTGATGCCCTGTGAGCCTATTTACGCTCAATACGTTGAGGGCTTGATGCCCTGTAATGTATATTATACATATAATGTTGAGGGTTTGATGCCCTGTGAGCCTATTTACGCTCAATACGTTGGGGGCTTGATGCCCTGGTTGGTACCATATGCATGATTAAGAAATTGAAGTTGCATTTGTCGAGTTTAAGTTGTTGAAGTCGCATTGTCGTTGTCGTTAAGTTGTAATTTATCAATGAGTTGTTAATGAAGAACTATGTGAAGTATTAATATTTATTAATCGTTGTTGTTTATGTTATTATATAATGATGTTTATGATGTGAAGTATGTGATGTTATAAGATGATGTTTATGATGTGATGTTTATGTTATATTATGATGATGTTCATGATGTGATGATTATGTTGTTACATGATGATGTTATGATGTGATGATTATGTTGTTATATGATGAATTATATGCTTATTATTATTGAATGTGAAATCTCACCCCTTCTGCTTGGAAATGTTGCCTTTACAATTGGGTAACTTGCAGGAAATCAAGAATAGCTGTTGAAGTGAGATGACTCTCTCACGTGTCGTCGTCTTAGGGTCGCTCTGATACGTAACGGGATGGGGATTTGCTTGTTTTCCATGTGTTACGTATTTATCATGATTTTATGTTGAAGTTTTGTTTAAACTGGATTTTAATTAAGTTGTTTAATTTGAGGCCGTTGTGCCAACATGATGTTGAACTTAATTGTTTTCCGCTGCAATGAGATTTAATTTGATGACATATGATGATTGAAATAAATAGTAATTTTACTATATTCATATTTGAAAGAAGTGTAGCATCCTGTTTAGTTGTTTTACTCTGATTTATGCAAAACATTTCAAGTTGGGAAAACGGGGTGTTACAGTTTACTTTCTTTCCTTCTTCAAGGCCCCCACAGGTATAATTTCTTACGATGCCTGACACCGCACTGGAGATTGGCCTTTTCTATGCAGCTTGGTTGAAATAGGTTCCACTAAAGGTCTCCATATTTGTTTGGAGACTTCTTCGCAGCAGACTCCCCACAAAAGATAACCTTCTCCGCCGACGAGTCCTCCATCGTGAAGACTCTCTTTGTGTGGGTGGTTGTGGTTACCTAGAGACCACGGATCACCTTTTCTTCCATTGTAATATTTTTGGCAGCTTGTGGTATCTTCTCTATCAGTGGATTGGCATCAATTTCACTCCTCCAGAGTCCGTCCGTGATCTTTATCAGTTTGGCCAGATTAACGCGGTTTCCTCATTCTTTTCTCCATGTGATCTGGCACGCCGGCTGTTGGGTTGTTTGGAAGGAAAGAAATAAAAGAATTTTTACACACACGGCACAGGAAATGGTGAATTTATTGGACAGTGTTAAATTTTTGTCCTTTTCTTGGTTGAAAGCTAAAATGCTAAATACCGCCTTCAGTTATACTGACTGGTGGCGGCACCCTTTGTTATGTATAGGTGTTAGGGACTAGCTTTCTTCTCTTCTTTTTTGTGTTGGACGTTTGTTTTGGCAACAGACTGTAACCTTGTATTTTGTTGGGTGATTCTCTTTTGCACACCTTGTGCTAGATGAATCACTCTTGGTGATTTAATTCCATTTTGATTTTTTCGAAAGAAAAAAAAAAATACTTTTTTAGAAGATTATTTAACTAAAAAGTCAGGTCATAAACCATAGATAAAGTCTTTTAGGCCTTCAAAGTTGGCCTGTTAAGTACATACAGATAACTTGTAAAACCTAACTCGACTAAGCTTATTCTCACTCCAATTCTCAAGTCAATGACTTCCACTTGGTATTATTTATTTTTTTGACAAAAACAAAATGATATTCATTCATCCAAATCGAGAGATTACATCATTCAACACCGCTAAAAACGTAAAGATGAATTTGCGAACAAACTCACATCATCCAAGTTAATAGCATATAACGGCATAATGCCTACAAAAATATATGATAAAAATAAAGTGACTGGAATATCCATGCCTCAAGATCTGCAACGTTGATGCCCAAATCTTTTATTGAATAATCGATCTTTCAATATGAATCAAATGAACACCACAAGAAGACGGGAAATCAAACAACACCGCAAAAGACGGCGAACAACAAACCACCACACTTAGATGATGAAATCACGAAGAAAAAACCTAGATATATGTTAAAATCACTTATTTAGATCGAAATAGAGAGAAAAAGATGAAGTTGGGTGATTTCAGGTCAAAAATTGACCCAAAACCACCCCCTCAATGAAGAAACTGAAAGAGAAAATCTAGAGAGAAAAAATTAAGGCCATCTTGTTGGAGAGGGAGAGTTGAAAAGAAAAATAACTTGGAGGGATAACAATTAAAAGCCAAAGAAACTAAGGCGGTCTTGATGCATAGAGTCCACTTGGTATTCATTGAACTGTAGATATATTAATATTTGATAACGGTAATATTGTAAAAGTATTATTATTTCTCTTTCATTTATATATTTGTCAGGTGATTATTTTACTTTCATCTTGTACTACCTCAGATGATATATATTTTTGTTTGGTAAAATAACATTTTTAGTACTATAGTGTATAAATATTGCCTCCACAATATAAAATTTTTGGATCCGCCATTGATCACAACACCAACTCAGAAAACACATCCCTTCTTCAATCTCCCCCTTCTTCGGTACCAGAAACCGACATAAGATCAGATCCAATTTTTTATTTTTTTTTTAACAAAAATCAGATCCAATTTCTTAATATTGGAATGAATTACAAATGCCAGTTTTTTTTTTTTTTACAAAAATCAGATCCAATTTCTTAATATTGCAATGAATTATAAATGCTAGTCAAAAGTTTACATATATGATACCTTAAAAAAAAAAAAAAAGTTTACATATATGATATACAACTTTATGAACGTTCCCTCAAAAAAAAAATTACTTTATGAACCTATAATAAATGCAAAAGATATGCTTTACTATACAGCTAGGAAAAATGTTGACAACGAGTGTGTAGCAATCGGTTTTCATCTATAAATAAATTGATTGCAAATATTCTCCAATTAATTCCTAGGATAAATATCTCTTAATGTGAATGGACTCATAAAGACCAAAGACCAGTACTATAAAAGAAGATAGTCACTCTTGTGTTCTATGCACCAAACACAAAAATCACTAAGAATATGGCTTCCTTTGGCTTCCTAGTACTACTGGTTAGTTTGATGGTTACCGCTCACTGGTATGTGTCTGCTTGTATTGATTGTGAAAAGTCTCCACCTCGATTTGGTGCTAGATGTTGTGATCCACGCGAGAAGACACCGGTTGAAAACCTACCGGTGTACAAACCATCAATTGAGAAGCCACCGGTTTACAAACCATCAGCAGAGAAACCACTAGTTGATAATCCTCCGGCTTACAAGATACCATTCGAACCCCCGTTTTACAAGCCATCTATAGAGAAACCTCAGGTGTAGAAGGCTTTGACCGAAAAACCACCATCTTTTAAGCCCTAAGTTGAGAAGCGACCAGTTTTCTAGCCTCCAATATATGAGAACCCATGTAACTAAACAAAGTACTCTCCTTATAAATTATGAATAACAAAGAACTTCAAATTATGAATAAGAAAGAACTTTACGGTTTAGATGTTGTGTTGGTTCACTAAATCGTGATTTAACATATTAATTTCTATATTGCCTTGACAAACTGTATCCAAATAATTTGTTGATTTCTTTTCATAATGTAATTAGGAACAAATGTGCACATGAAGTTAAGTATTAGAGCCGACATAAAATTAGAATAACTAATTTAGGTAAGCTTAATATGAAAAATAAAGCGATTCATAATTTTTAAAACGGACGGAGTACAATTGTAGATCTAACTATAATCTTTTAAATTTCCTTAAAATTTTGCAATTTGATGAATAACTTTAGAATATTACTACTTTCTTGGTCTCAAATTAGGTGCCCTTTGTATTTTATTTACTAAAATATCCTTATAGTACGAAATTATTTGAACAGTAAAATGATTAAAATATATAATAAATAAGAATGTGTTAGTGGAAAATAAATAAATAAATATCACATTAATTAATATTATAAAAACAACAAATAAATTGAGACAATGAAAAAACAATAAAAAGAGCATTTAAAATGAAACTAAGGAGTATTATTACCGTTTGAGACTAAAACTTGTGTGGTTCTATAATTTCAAACAAAATATTAGTTCTTAATTTATTTGTTCTAGGTATGCACCCACACGGGTCTAAATCTAATGTCGTGAAATAACTTACGCCATTTGAATGATTTTATGGACATAATTAAGTGTGACTCGACACTCCTTTCAAAAAAAAATTGTGTGACTCGACTAAATATGCTGGCACTCATTACGAGGATCGGACTAAATATCGCAGCCTTGCAGGTGCTATGTAATATCTCACATTTACGAGGTCAGACATCTCTTATGTTGTTTAACCGAAGTGTATCTTACGATTACGATATATTCATGACACTAGTTCTTAGAAATTGTAGTTGGGCCTAACATAACCCCACAATACCAGCTTGTAAGGTGATGATTGCTCCTACTTATAAACACACTGTCAGAGGTCATGTCATATCCGATGTGAGACTCTTAAAACTATTCATTATGGTTTACATCTTTATCCTTCCTCAATAACTGATATTGTCTCCTATACTAATGTTGATTGGGGAGGATGCCCTAATATTAGACAATCCACGTTAGGGTATTGTGTATATTTGGGCGACAATATAATCTCGTGGTCGTCAAAACATCATCCTACTCTATCTCGCTCTAATGCAGAGGTCGAGTATCGGGGAGTGGCTAATGTTGTTTCCGACTCATGTTGGATTTGTAATTTGCTCTTGGAACTACATTGTACGGTTTGTAAGGCGACATTAGTCTATTGCGACAATGTGAGTGCCATTTATCTGTCAAAAAATCTCGTTCAACACCAACGCACAAAACATATTGAAATGTATATTCACTTTGTTAGAGAAAAAGTGGCACGTGGAGACGTTCAGGTTCGTTATGTTCCTTCTCGTTGTCAGATAGGAGATATCTTCACTAAGGGGTTACCTCTTATTTTGTTTGAAGATTTCTACATATGTCTCAACGTTTGTGATCCTCTTGTTTCGATTGCAGGAGTGTGATAGCTTATGGAACAATCTTAATTATTTACAATGAGTCTTTACTAGTTATGATTGTATATTAATGTATATATTTTTTTTTGAAGAAACTAAAATGGAATATATTAACAATAATTGAATATATTAATGTATATTGATATAGGTTAACGTTGATTGGTATATTAATGTATATTAATATAGGTTGATGAGTATCCTAATTTGTGGCATTGTATTTTTGTATATATTGGACTATTGGTCTATATGGAATGAGCAGGACACGAAATAAAATTACTTTAATAACAACGATTTTTGTAAAAGTCCTCATAGAGGTCCTGAGAAAGAGTGTCTCATCGGGTAAAGGGATTTTATGATTGATATATTGTACTATCTCCATCTTAAATCGTAAGTCATGATCATTTTATATAAATTAAAAAATGTAATTAATCTTACATTGGAAGAGATATATTAGGAGCTATTTTTCAAAATAATTTAATTAATATATTTTGTCAACGAACAATTACTTTACACATGTATTCAATAATGTGTTGCCGCGTCAATTGATGAATATAAAACACATGAGTTATTACATTTATTGATGTGACAACACATAATTAAACTCGTCAAAATTGTCCTTCATTATGGGATGACAAAAATAAATTTAAAAATTGAAAGATAGATTAATAAATAGTTAAAGTATTATATGAAAAGTAATATTAATTATTCATATAATAAACAGACTTGTGATTTTAAAGTAGATTAATAGATCAAACTTAAATCTTCAAAATCTCCTTAAAATTTTACAATTTCATGAATAACTTTTGAATATTACTCTTTTGATCTCAAGTTAGGTATCATATGTATTTCATTTACTAAAATATCCTTTTTCATTATAATTAGTTGAACAGATAGATGATTAAAATATAATATTATGAAAAGAATAAATAAGTTAAGTCATTGAAAAAAGAATACTTAAAATCAGGCTAAGGAGTATTGTCTTGTGAGCATAGCTTGGTTGATAGGACCATGCATTATAATATGTAAGTTGAAAGTTCGAATCCTCAACAATCAATTTATTCATCTTAAAAAATGTGAATTCTAGCCGATGTATTTGAGAAGAAGAAAAAATGAGACTAAGGAGTTTGAAACTAAGACTTGTGCGGTGCTAAAATTTCAAACAAAATAGTAATTCTTATTTTATTTGTTGTCGGTATGCACTCGCACGCATCTAATGTCATGAAATGACTTCAACTTCAATATTAAACTTGTTATGAATGTGTTAATTCATTTTGATTCACTCTAAAAATATTAGTAATTCTTATTTTATTTGTTCACTTCATACTCATACAAGAACGATATTGAGCTATATGGAAACTAGTGATAATGTCTCAATCTCAAGGTTGTTGTTCCAGTAGCAGCAGTGGTAACAGATCTGATGCTTCTGGAGTAGCTGAATTGAAGCTGTATAGAGCTTTTATATTCTCTGTACCAATTTTCTTCACTTTGATTCTTCTTTTTCTTTTTTATGTTTTTTATTTGAGACCAAGAAGGGTTGATTGGTCTTCTATTAGGATGAGGTCTGTTTCTGTGCTGCAACATCATCATAACAACAATGCCACCTCCACTGTAAGTAATCCTTATCTTTATACTACATGTTGAAATATCGTAGTTGAAATATCTTGTTAAAAGTTCCACATTAGATGAAATAAAGTTTGAAATGGGGATAGCGAGCAGATGACCCAACGGATTTTGGAATAGCCACTGATACTATCTGAAGCACTGTGGATTGCCCCCACTTATAAACACTTATTCATGTCGTCTGTCAACTGATGTGGGACTCTTTAACATGGTCCAACCCAAATTTTAATATGATCTATAGCTTATCCAAGATTGGTGCCACTCTAGATGTTCAATCCTAGGCGTGATAGGTTTGTTAAGAGCATCCACAATGGTAGTCCACTAATAAGGACTCCTTAAATGGAATCACGTGTACACATCACTTTAAGGAGGTTTTGTATGAATTGATGACAGGTTTGTATCAGACAATGTTTTAGCATAAGTTTATAAATGGAGACAGTACTCACTTTAGAAGCCGGTTTTGTATGGATTGAGTTAAACTCAACTCAAATTCTAAGAGTAATAGTATGAGAAAATGGAAATTGATTAAATGCACATAAATTGAACACATTTTAATCTGAAGTATCAGTGTTTAATAGAGCAAATTAGTTAGGTGTGAAATTTTGGGAAATGTCTTTAGGGAAAAATTTCTTTTAAAATAGTAGATATATAGATTTATGAGTGAGAATTTAGAGTGAGGGAATGATGCTTCATTCAAATGTTGAGAAAACCATTGTGCTGAAGCTCAATGCATTGAGGAAGTAAATTACATTTACGTAACTCTAAAGGAACTAGTCAGAACTTGTACGCGGAGCGTGTTCAAGATGAGTTCCAGTTGTGCTACATGGGATAATCTGATAATCCACTGGTGTTAAGTTAAAACTGACTTCTTTTAACTTTCTTTAGTTCTATTCTTTTTTCACAGTCTGATTTGGGATTGAAGAAAGAATTGAGAGAGATGTTGCCTATTATTGTATACAATGAAAGCTTCTCTGTCAAAGATACACAGTAAGTTCAGTTTAATAGCCATTGTCCTTTTCATGATTTCAATTTTGTAACATTTCATAATCCTGCCTGAAATTGAACTAACAATGACACAAATGCTACAAATACTCTTTTTTTTCTTTCTTTCCGGTTTTGAACAATAGTGAGGAAAAATTTAGAAGGATATCAAAGAATGTGTGTGATAGAATCTTTTGTTGTTGACATAGGAATGTTTGTGTAAATTACTTAACTAAAAGTTCATTTTTTTTTCCGATAGAACTGAAAAAGATGCCTGACTCAGAAAATCTGGCTTGATATTTATTTGTTGAGATGCACTAATAGAAGGAAATAAGTTAATATTTTGTCAAAAACTGCTTATGAGCTTGCTTACGTTGTATGTTGCGCATTGATATTTAGGTCCTGTTTGGATAAACATGTTAATAAGCACTTATGATGCACTTATATCATAAGTGCTTATGTAAGTTCTTATGTATATGCTATTTCAACAGAAAAGATAATACAAAACAAAACTTTTTTCATATAAACTATAAGCTGTTTTCATATGCTATTTGGAGACCTTATGGAAATAAGCTGAAAGCAACTAACTTATGGACATGTTATAATTTGTTTCGATAAGCTGTCTCAAATAGTCTCTCCAGTGTTTATGTCAGTAGATAAGATTAAATAAGTCAATCCAACATCCCCTTAATTAAATTGGATTCATAAAACTTGATCTTGCTGATACTCTCAACTTTTTTGATCTGTTTTTGTTTCTTTGTTTCGTTGATTAAATCAAAACGAGTTATATTTCGCTTTCCTCATCTAAAAGATTGTTGCAGATGCTCAGTATGTCTTTTGGACTACCAACCAGAAGACAGACTTCAACAGATACCTGCATGCGGCCATACATTTCACATGAGCTGCATTGATCTTTGGCTTTCCAGCCACAGTACCTGCCCGCTTTGCCGTTTGTCCCTACTACCTACTGCGAAATCTTCGACAGAAATATCCGAAATGCAGGTAAATGAGATTAATTTCCACAATTATGTATTGATAAGTCTATTAGTCTTTTGTTCAACACTCATTCTGAAATATGTAATGATTTTAGAGTAAATGGTAATTTTGGTTACGAAGTGAGTGAGGAGTGAGGACCAAACTAACTTACGAAAGACACATTTTGATGATCAAACTGATTAGCGAAATAAGCTGTAAGTATGTCTTTGTAATTTTGGTACACTCAATGATTATTGTGATCGCGTCTCACACATTTAAGGACCGGAATGATTGTTTATTCAATGATTTCGTGATTACATAATTGTCGTCATGGAGTGTTTGCAAGTTGCTACGGAACACATGTATTGATAGCTATATATAGACATAATTGATTAATTGTTGACATTAGAAACCATATTATATTCAATATTTATATGTTGTGTGTTAAGAGTTAAATGTAGTGTTGTTTAGATCATTGATCATGCATGGCAGATATATACTGACAAGTGAAACTCTCTGATGGAGGCCACAAGCAATGAAGAAATGGAGATGCAACAGAGCGATGAAGAAACACTAGCCATGGAATTCTCTGACTCAAGATCTACTAGACATCTAGAAACCAGTGTCATTCAAAATGTCTCTGGAGAAGCTGCGATCGATGATCACCGCATTGAAGTTGAAGAGCGAAACAATCATTAGGAACATCAGGACCAAGTTGAAGATATGAGATTTTGATTCCTTCTGGCAAATGTTTGATTCAATATTTTTGTTCAGTTGGGATGCAAGAACTTGGTTTGGCGAAAAAATTGGTAATTTCGCGGAGGATTGGATCAAACCATCAACATCACCACCTTGCCGAAATCTTTGATATATCCCTGTGCTAATTGGAAACAAGATCATGGACTTCTTTTTCCTAATGGTTTACATTGTAGCATTGTATTTCTGTGAGAGTTATGCATCAGTTATCAACATGTAATTTAAAATTTTCTATGATATTGAAGGTTACATCAAAGGGTTGAAGTCACTTGATCATCTTTTCAAGAAATTTGAGAAAAGAAGTTATTAAAGAATGAAGTTATTTCATAATTTTGACAGTTTATTTGCTGAATGAATTTGATCTAAGTGTGACATAATACTTTTTTTTAACAAGCAATTAGTGACATAATATAATCCTAGTAACTAACAAACTTGTTTTCAAGAATATTTACTAAAGGAATTATGTATTATAGAGCAAAACTAAAGGGAAAAGAAAAAAAAAAAGACATAAATTTTGTGTCGTATAGAAGTACACTTCTACAAACATGTAAGATTTTATAGAAATGTGACGATGGAGAAAACATTGGCCAAACTAAAACATAATTGAACTGTGAACCCTCAAGGGTTACCATACATGAGACAGTTCTGTACATCTTTAGAGAAATCAACCACTTAAGAGTCGGTCCATATCGAATACATGTGTATAACTTTTTACATTGTCACTAAATTGACTAGTCTTTTTGTATATCTATATATGTTGTTTCAGTCAGAAACAATTCAACAAGACAATGTTTGAATGACTGATCACTCTCGATGAGCGCATATGAAGTGGCTATCATCAGATATCCCTTACCCTCAACCCAACTTCAGGGCGCGGTTGGAGCGGCATCTTTGGACTCGAAGGAGGACTGTTGAGTTTGTTAACTAGAAGTTTGAAGCACGGTATCAACGTCAGGTAAAGACTTGCCAAAATAAAAGGTGACGCGGCTAGCCACCCTAATAGCTGAAAGAGAAAAAAAATGATAAACAAATAACTTCATATGCGCGAAATACTAAAATAAGGGAGATTTTCTCATACTCGCTACTAAAAACCCTCATGTTTTTGGAAGTGCGCAAGTAGACCATGTAAATTGTTCGAGAGCAAGTTTTTGGACATGCAAAATTTAGTAATGTTTTTTGCTGCATACTCACAAACTGATATTGAGGGGTGGAAAAAAGTAGTCTCCTAGCATAACCTATGTTCATTTGATTTGGCCTTTAATTTTAACCATGTCCTTATCAGTTTGGAATACATACAAATAATATTAAACTGATGTTAGGCGGAAAATCCACCTGAGTTGGGGCATGTGGCTCCTCAATTGGCCAATCATAATATTTTCTATGTTTTCGCCATTTAGAGCGGCTATGGAACTAATCTCCAGTTCAATTGCATTGATGCACAAGAATTAACTCGTTGGATTTTACAATTTACAACCTCTTAACAGGAACTCCTTCCACGAGTAAAATTTGGATTCACTGGGTAAGGATCGGAGTGCATATCGACTCCAATCAACCTATTGTTAAAGAGTACACAGATTTATCATGAAAATATGTGTACATAAACGGTTAATACTTTACATTCATATATATATTTAGTAAACTCCTAATTCAGAATAATCAAATCACATATGGTTTTATGGCATGAGCTACCTACCGCATTGGCAATGCTTAGTAGGAGTTCAGTTGAAGCTTGACCAGTAATAACTTTCTTTAAAGCATCAGATGTTAAAGAGAAATGAGGTGAGCCAGAGATAAATTCACCGAAGCGCAGAAATGGTACAATCAAACTGAAATACGCCAAATAAATCTTTCAATTAGGACTTAAACTTGTGTTAAAGTGTTATTTGACAACACTTTCTATTAAAATTGTGTATCGCAGAACGATATCATTTTGTTAAAATTCCATTATCCGCTATTTGACAACACAGACATAAAGATGCAGAGTGTGCGAAGCAGGTTACCTCAACTCTATGGGAGTAGCAATGCCGTTTGCAAGCAATATAATGGGAGCGTTAATACGCGATTCAAGCATCGCTATGGCAATACCGCATAGGAACACAGTGACACCTGTTTCAAAAGCACTTTTTAAAACAGACTTTATTTTTACATATAATTAATATCGGATAGGTCATCACATTCACATCAAAGACAGAAAATCTCATAAAAATGGGCCAAATTAAAACGTAAAACCACGGAACAAGTCTGGCAAAGCATTATCAAGAACTACCTCCTACAATACATTTCATAGGTTCAACAGATCATTAATAAAAGATACAATAATCTGCCCTTTTCCATGCCAAAAACTACTTTCATGAAGGGAACTTCATATGCTGCACAATAACCTACATTTTAGGGACCAAGTTAAGAAAAGTATATTCGTCCCTTAATTTTGAAACAATGTATACCATTGAATGTCAAAACATTGTCTTCACCTATTGTTTCGCACATGATCAAAGAGATGAACATTCATCTCGTATGAAAAATAAGCTTGATTATTTGATAGAGCGAAAAAGTCCTTAGTATTCATATTAATTGATTGATAAAGGATTGTAAATCCATACATGAAATGCTCCACATAAAGAGTTAGCAGAGAATCAACAAACTCACTAGCAATCAATAAACTAACTATCTACTAACAAACTTAACTAATTTTTCCAACTAACTTTTATATTATTTCATAAAGATGGGACATGTCACCCTTCATAACAACTACCGTAAACCTCTAACCATATACTCACCTACCCACCCTCACGTGGGTCTTGCGTCCAATTCTCACATAATCAGCCTTAACTTGGCTCTGATACCATGTTAAATAGGCTTAGATCTCATTATCAAAAGTTAACTCAAAGGATGAACATGCCCAACCACATATATACATCCGACAGCCTAGCCCGGAAACCTTGTCGATGTGGGACTCCAAGACAACTTCAATACCCACATCCAAAATGACCATCCTAAACTAGTTAAGACTATTGGGTCACCAGGGAAGCTCGAGGGACCACCCACATTAGGCAAAAGCAACCATACAAGTAAGACAGACGCCGCACTTTTATTTAAAACCTTAAGACAATGGATTTATGATCCTCTCACCTATAGTGTCCAACCTCCACGTTTCTAACCGATGTGGAACTTCTAACTCACACTTGCTACACAACAAAGAAATATGGATAGCCTACCTGATAGCATATGCCAAAAGAAAACTGACGTTTAGTAGGATAATTCAACTGGTTTGAGTGAAGAGTTAAACTGAAAAAGGACCCATGTTAAAACCCATTAAACTAAAAAGTTGAAGGACTTTTGTTCAAACCAGGAGAAAAATAATTAACCTTAAAATAATCTCAGTAACAATAACTTACTCAAAAGTAAGTATTTAAATTACAAGAATACCCTCAATAAAGGTAAATGATATTTGAAAGCAAGAAAGTTACCACAAATAGGAAATACTCCAAGTGTGATCCCAAGTGCAGCAGAGAAAGATAACTGCTTCGGTTCAGCACCACTGAACAGAATTAACGAACTTTAGATTAAAAAAATGTTACTAAATATTATTAAATGAAAAACTTTAGAGACAAATATTAAAAATGAGAGAACAAGAACAGTTTATTGAATGAAAAGTAAATAATAAAGCTTATAGAATTGATAAATACAGTACCCTCTGAGAACCAAGAGAAAAGGATCTGTGAAATTTTGTCGAAACCAATTGCTAAATCCCATCCTTAATCTAAAATGATCCAATTTCGGTTTGAAACTAATCAAATTCTAAGTCATTTTTGTTTTGTTTTGTATCGAATATTCTTCTTGAAATTAAATATGTTAAGATTTGTAATAAAAAAAAAAATGAATTATGCATGGTCGGTCAGATATTTTTCCTTAATAATGGATCTTGCCATTTGGTCTTCTATCATAATTGGAGAGAGGAATAGATTCTCAATTTTTTTTAAGAGGAACCCTTGAGTAAAGGGCAAGGTTGGTATTGGGCTATGATGCAGAAAGTATGTTTAGAAGTCTCAATGAGTTTTTCTATCATGTATATATTTATAATAGAGTGAACCATCAACTTAGTCCCTGAATTTTCACGCGTCGGCTAAATTAGTCCCTCAATTATGCGAAATATCAATTTCATCCCTGAATTTGTTAATTGTCAATCAATTTAGTCCTTCTGGTCAAACGGCCCGTTAACGGGGCTGACGTGGCCGTTAACCTCTTACATGTCATACGCCACGTAGGCAGGGACTAATTTGGCTGATAATTCCAAACATTTTGAAGGACTAAATTGATTGATTTGCAGAATTTTTTTTATTTCTTCCCAAACAACTCTTTTCTTCCCCAACGACTTTGTCTTCCCCAATTGTATAAAATTGGAACCCTAATTACACAATCTATAATCTACATTCTAATATCACCTAAATTTCCTCCAATAATAAGTTTAATGGTTATGAAAAGAGGTTGAAGATGATTCAGAACACACAAATTAG
This sequence comes from Medicago truncatula, assembly GCF_003473485.1. Classification (NCBI taxonomy): domain Eukaryota; kingdom Viridiplantae; phylum Streptophyta; class Magnoliopsida; order Fabales; family Fabaceae; genus Medicago; species Medicago truncatula. The sequence continues at coordinate 10,980,411 of NC_053045.1, forward strand.
TCCCTAGATCATATTAAAAACCATCAAATTAGTCCCTGAATATTTTAATCATATATTAAATTGATCCTTGAAATTACAGAACACAGAAATTGAAACTGTAATATTACATAGGCAAAAGTCATAGGTAATAAGTCATAATTCTGAGAAATTACATAAGCAAAAGCAACCCAATTTTGGGGCATTAACAAGTCATAAGACTTAAATGGCAAGTTAAGCAAAAAGAAACCCAACTATGGGGCATAATTTAAATAAGCCTAAATATTACAAATCCAAAACATCTATTAAACTTCAGGAAGCATCACTTGTTGGGAAATCCGGGAGTTGGTATAAACTCCATGAATTTAATAGGTTGAGTCGAACCGGGTGGACCATAGGTTGGATATGGAACCCTAATCATGCCAGCAGGAGTTGGATGAGCTGGTGCAGGACCCCTCATTGGTGTATTCTTAGGCCTATCAGCTGAAGGAACCGGTCCTCTAAGGCCATATCTCCTTGGTGCAACACTCTGAAATTTCAATTTCAATCAAATTAGTCCCTAAAATCATAACAGAATCAATCATATCAGTCCTTTAATTAATATACTAATTGCCAAAACGATCCTTAAAAATTAAAAGTCATACCTGTCCAGCATGTGCAACAACAGCATGTGCAGTCCTTTAACCCAAAACCCTAAAAACGAATAATCAAACTAAACCAACTGTCCCAAACACGCAACAAAAGGACAAAACGAAATGATCACAGAATCTTAAAACACCAAAACGAAATGATCAAAACTTAAAACGAAAAAACCAAAAAACGAACAAAAACAGTGCCAAAACGAACACAGAACCTTGATAAACAAAAGGAAAGGAAAAGGTGTTACCTTTGATCACAGTCGAACACAGGAACTTCAAAAATGCCAGAATCGATGGAGATGATGATGATTTTGGAGGGGTGACAATGGAGAATGTTTTAGCGGGAAGGAGAAGAGTCAAGGATGTTTTTGATGTTTCTAAGTAAAATGTGAAGAAGGAGGAATATGTAATGCAGGGGCAAAATGGGAAAAGCACGAAAAAATTAAATTGAAAAATGAAAAGTGAACTTTTTCAAAATCAATTAAATTCGTCCCTGTAACCAAAAAAAAAATCAAATTCGTCCCTGAACACGTGGCTTCTTTCTTGCCACGCGTACAAGACAGCACAGCATGCAAGGCGACATGTCAGCATGGCTAACGGAGTCCGTTAACGGAGGGACCTTTTTGATGGACGTCTGACAAATTCAGGGATGAAATTGATATTTCGCATAATTGAGGGACTAATTTGGCCGACGCGTGAAAATTCAGGGACGAATTTGATGGTTCACTCATTTATAATATTAAGAATTGAAATCTGTGTTTTTTATATTAAATTAGTGTATTTATTCGAAGTTGTTTGGGTTAGAAAGGATGATAAAAATTCTGTATGCAAGGTATCAACAAATAAAATCCACTAAGAACAATCCTTCAAAAAAAAAATCCACTAAGAACAAGGCCGTTCTTAGAGTTTTTATAGGCCTTAGGCATAATACGATAAAAGTGCCTATTTAATAACACATACATTTTTTATTGTCAAAAAAAAAACACATAAATTTTTTAAGCTCATTGTTGTGATTTTATCAGGACTTCATTTCGTTTTTTTTTTTTTCCGCTTCTTACCATCAAAAAAAACAAACACAAAAGAAAATAGTGTGTCACATTATCCTAAATGCATCTCATATCAGTTTCAACGATCATGAATACGTCTCGCATGATTTTGCATTATTAAATTCAATTTTGCAATCCTTTAAATCAATTCAAGAAAGTTGACATTATTATAATGATATAATTTAATTTTTTTGGAAGCTTTAAATGACAAGATTAAAATTAATTTTTCTAGTAGGTCCATTTTCAACTAAAATATAATTTGTTTTATTATAAAATTATCTCAATTTCTTGTATAATGAATATGACCAATATTTTTAATATTAGTGAGGGACATTATTCGGAAGAAAGAACCCAAAAAATATCACCAATTTATTTGATAATAATTGTTTTAGCACATTATTAAGAAGAATTAATTTTTTTTATAGGGAATGTCTATATAGAAATCTTTGTAGATATGGGAATATATATAGCAAATTACGATAATAGGGCCAAAAACATTAACAGGCTTCAGCCCAGCCTTTCATCTGTCAATGTTTGGGGACTTTCAATGAACTTTACTATATACATCACCAAAAAATCAAATATTTCTATATACACCTCCCACCATAAAAAACAAATTAGAGCCCCCTACCGGCATGGGCCCTAGGTCGTCGCACCCCAGGCCTATGCCGAGGGCCGGCCCTGACTACGGGACGGGACGAATATCTTAATGGGTTACACATAAATAGAATAGAATAAATCATATTTTAAGTACATGTAAATTAACAGATACACATGCAGATGAAATTAATTTGATTTAGTAAAATTATTAAAACATATAGAATAAAATAAACATATTTTAGTACCCGGGCTTGCAAAAATCCATACCCATTATTAAATAAGTAAAAATAGGGTGCGTTTATGGTGTATAAGGAAATCTTTATGCACCCTGCATAAATCCAGAAATGATTTTGGAGTACAACTCACAGAAACCATTTTCACGGCAAAATGGTTTTGGCATAATTTTATGCAGGGTGCTAGAAATCCTTATGCAGGGTGCTGAAAACCATTAAGTACATCTAATGATTTTGGAATACAACTCACAGAAACCAAAAACTCGGTCATAACCAAGAAAAATACAATACCTTTTACAGTTGTCCATAATTAAATGAAACCGACATTTGGTTCAAATTACACAAACGTTTGAAATTCATCAAAACATTACAAGGTGTCCATAATTAAACAACTCATTACACATCATTAAATTAAATCCCTACTTACATTCAACGCAATTGCATATGGAACGAACATACATATATAATATATTATCTTCCACCATATTTCGAAACATAAATCTGATGTCGCTATCGTCGCGAATAAGCCAAGGCATATAGCTTGCCGTTTTCCATGCGTATTCGTCTCTATCTTCTCCTAGGTCTATGCATGGCATTTGACCAAACAAGTCACCAAGATGTTCAAAATAAGTGTTAAGTTGTGCCTTCAAATCATCAAGAGAGTCCGTCGGCGTTATCATAACCTTAATTTTCTTTTTAAAAGTGGAGTATCTAACACGGCCTTCAATTTTTGCAACCTCGGACATGTTTCACTTGACAAAAGCTTTAAGAAAAGAATCATAGATTAGAACAAAATTAAATGAAATGTAATAACGAATAAATCAAATGCGTAAACATTAATAACGAATAAATAACTATTGCACTAGTTTCACCACATAACAGTCATATTATCATATATATATCAAAATAAATTACGTAATGTTAATTATATATTGGCCACAAAAAATTGGCGTTACAATTTCGACCCTAAAATATACGTCGGTCTTCTAACCCTTTTCCTCTTCTCTTGAACTTTCTTTCTCTACCTCTCTCAAAATTCTAATGAAATGAAATGAAGACCTATTTTCTCTAAAGACAAGAGTTTATATAGGCTCTTCTCAAATGGGCTTAACCCTAATGCCTTTGTGGGCTTAACTCACTTATTCACTAATTCTAAAATGTTTCTACTCACTTAACGGTAGAATAATAACAACGGTCACTTACCGGCTCACAACTAATTACCACACTAGTTACTTGGTAAAATAATGGTTCTCACTTGAAACACTAAAAATAATTCTCACCATGAAAATTTACTAAATTATCCTTCCAACACGAAAACCCATAAAAATGTACCCAATGATAAATATTCACACACAAGCACATATAAACACATATTAAAACAATTAAAAATAATTCTAACGAAAATCGGGTTGTTACATTAACTAGTGCCCTGAACATTAGTTAAGAAAAAATTCTATTTTTCCATCCTTAACTAGTGATTCAAAACAAATGTCCCAAAGGCAGTGATTAATATGACCCATATTTTTTTTTTATCAAGTGTTAATTTATAGGTAGCTTGACTTGTTTGAATTAAAGAAATAGAATTAGAGGTTTTAGATTTAAATCTGAACGAAAAAGTAAAAATTAATCTAATAAATTAACCTAACATTTTTTCATTAAAAAATGTCAATTTATAATTATTAAATTAATTTTCTTGAAAAACAAAATAATATTAAACTAATAAACAAAGCCAAAAAAACTAATAAACAAACAAAAAAATTGCTTAAAAAATGTCTGCTAGGACTTGTGACTATTCTGAATTCTGACACCGAGTACCGTCCGTGACTCTATCGTAATTTTCAAAGTGGTCCTACACTTTTATTTGTATTATAGTACTAATAACGATAAAAATACACTTTTTCACTTAAAATCTACATGCATTAAAATACAAGTACTAGGGTTTATTTATCAAAAGAGATTTTTTACCATTGAAGATGCAATCGGTGGATATGAGTTAGAAGCAGGAAGAATTAATAGGAAGGATGGTGAGGGAGAGGGGAGTTCATAATGTGATATAAAAGAGAAATGATATTTCTACTTATTTTTGAAATAACTTTCTCTTATATTTATATGTGTTTTTTTATTCTCTCTCCTCTTCTTTCTCTCTCAATTGTTTTAGTCCAATAAAAAGAGGAGAAAAATGGTTGTTACAAGAATTGTATACAATTGGTTGTACAAATATCACTCCTCTATAAAAAAAAATTGGTCTAATAATAAAAAATTGATATAAGATCTAAAGATTTTGGAGTTGAGTTTCGTTGATATCTTTGAAAGCGGTAAATGTATATTTTTTATGATTTTTTTTAAAAATCGTTTTGGGTGGTTGTCAAGTTTGAATCCAAACCTTGTATATATTTTCTATGATTGTTCTTTAAATTCTACGGTATTTTATACTTGAAAAAACTCTAGAGTATAATAGCATTTCATAGACCAAAGTATGTATGAGTTTTTTTTTTCTTTCTTTCGTATATATGAGTTGTATAACTATTAAACTCTCTTTACAACACTATATTATATTATAAATAAAATATATGACGTTAGTTTAATAGTAGCGTACAAAAAAAATTAAAATAGGTTATTTTTTATATAAAATAAATAAATACGAGACCATTCTAGATCTTCTAAGTGTGGTGAGCGTTACTTAATAATTGAGAGTTGGTTCACCTATAACTATAATAAATGAATAATAAAAAAATACTATAATCCTGACAAAAAAAAAAAAAAAAACTATAATAACTATAATAAATGAACAGTAAACACAATACTTTTTTATGAAATTAACTAGTAAACACAATACTCTATAAATGTGAAATTGCCTAAAAAAAATACTATATAAGTGTAAAGCACCACCGTTTGTTTGACTAATCTCCACTTCCACACACAAAATCAGCCTTGTGTTAACACGTGTTTATGCCTATTTATTTGTGACACATATCAAAACCTTTAGATAAACCCCCTCAAAAAAAAAAAAAAAAAACTTTACAATAAATATTTGCTTTCTTTCTCAACCAACATAACATAACACCTCATTTTGATTCTCATCTTTTTTCTTCTCATGGCGGCTATAGAGGAGTTACCTTCTTCCATGCCTCAAGCTTCTTCTGAGGTATACAAACATAAATATCAATATTATTTTTATTATTATTATAAACTTTATCATTATTTGGATTCGAGTTACTTTACTACTATCAAAATCATTTGGAGTTTAGTACTTTTCATTTTTTGTTTGTACTTGTATTCTTTATTTTATTAATCTGTTACTTTATCATCTTAATTAACCCTAATTATTTATAAACAAACCAAAAATTCTTGGCTAGTTGCATTTTTATTAATATTTTTTTGCAATCTTAGACACATGCATTACACGACATTTTCTTAGATCATGATAATGATGTTTAGTAGTTTTTTGTTTTTCTTCATTCCAAGTTTTTGTTTGACTAATTTGATTAAGATAGTTGAGTGCAAATCAAGAAATTTGAAATCAACCATGCTTGTGCACGTTGTTATTAATTTAATTGAATAAAATCCAATATAACTATATAAAATTGGACAAGATTGCAGATTCAATGCCATAGTAGTTGGCAGGATTGAATTTTCCCTATTTAATTATATTTAATTGAATCATAGACTAAAATTTTCATCTATATATTCATAGTCCTTTGCCTCTATTATTCAATTGAAAGCAATTGCAATAGTAATAGCAATAGCATAGGATTTTAATTTTAATTTTAATAGCAATTAGCAATGGCATTGGATGATTTAGTTCCAATTTCAACTAATTCTAATTCTATTGAGCAGGAAAAAGTGATTCCTTCAACAGATGAAATGATGGAAAGGGGTTTAGGAAGATTTGGATGGGTAGAATTTGTGCAATGCATTCTTGTTTCGTTCGCAATGTTCTTCGACGCACAACAATCATTCATAACAATTTACACCGACGAATATCAAACATGGCATTGCACAAATCCGACCACATGTGCATGGGATTCTAACATCTGCAAAATTCCAAGATCTTCATGGTCATGGGATGGACCAGCACACAAAACAGTGATATCTCAATGGAGTCTTGAATGTGCTAGTAGTTTTGTAACAGGTTTACCTCAATCGTCGTTCTTCATTGGTTGTCTTTTCGGTTCGTTTCTTCTAGCAACTTTAGCTGATACATCACTTGGTAGAAAGAACATGCTTGTTATGTCTTGTTTATCAATGTCTATAGCTTCTATTCTCATTGTTTTCTCTACCAATGTTTGGATTTATTCTGTTTTTAAATTCTTGATTGGGTTTTTGCGTTCGTCGATTGGAACTTGTGTTCTTGTTTTGCTAACCGAGAAAGTTAGTACCGAGTGGAGGTTCACAGTTGGGATTGTCGAATATTTCTGCTTCACATTAGGGTATGTGTCATTGCCTGGTATAGCTTATCTCAATAGATATAATTCATGGAAATCGGTGTACATTTGGACATCAGTTCCTGCAATTATTTACTCGGTCATTGCTTATATCTTTGTTACTGAGTCCCCGAGATGGCTTCTAATGCAAGGAAGACATCAAGAAGCCATGGCAATGCTTAAAGGAGTTTCTTCTGTAGAGAACAGTGATGATATGATAGTAAGTTTAATAGAAGCCCCGGTGAATAAACAAAAGGCTTCGATTTTCCAACTTTACTCGTCGATTGCAGAGTTGTTCGCGAGAAGTTGGGCTCTAAAGAGAATGATGGCGGTAATGGTTCTTGGTATTGGAATTGGAATGGTCTATTTTGGAATGCCTTTAGCCGTTGGAAACTTAGGTTTTGACATTTATTTGGCTGTTGTGTTCAATGGTTTGATGGAAATACCGTCTTGTGTGGCTACTTATTTCTTGGAGAATCGCCAAAGAAAGCCATCAATTCTTGTATTCTCGGTAGCTAGTGGCATATGTTGTATAATGTGTGTTATTGTTGGATCGGGACAACAAGGAATTAAGGTCGGGTTAGCAATGACATCGTTTTTCAGTGCTTGCACAGCTTATAATGTGTTTCTCATTTACATTATTGAGGTGTTTCCAACAAGTGTGAGAAACACTACAACATCATTGGTGAGACAAGCTATTGTTTTTGGTAACATTTTCAGCCCCTTTTTGATATCTGCTGGGAGGAAAAATGATATTTTCTCTTATGGTGTGTTTGGAGTTGTTATCATGTTGTCTTGTGTTACATTGCTCGGTTTGCCAGAGTCAAGAGGATTAGCTCTTTCTGATACCATGGATCAACAAGAGAAGAAAGATGACATGTCGGTATAAAATTGGTAATGTTTGTTTATGATGTTGTTTTCACGTCATTTTTTGGTTGTTGCTAGGGAGTAAGAATGCTTGATTTTGTATCGACTTTGTCTCGATTTTGAAATGAATACTTGAGATTTGATTTTTGAGCAATGAGAATCACCTTCTTTTGAAGGTAAAAATTCCACAATGGTATACTTGTTTTTTTTTTCTTCTTTCCATTCTGATAAGTAACAACGTTTGTATATAGTCAAAGATGTTTCTGTGACATTTGTTCATGAAACATCTTAGGGCCATGAAGCTTATGACCTAATAATTTTGCAGGCAGTTAAAGATGATTTCTTGTTTTCTCCCTTATGTTCAACATTTGATTCTGCCATAGTTAAGGATGAAGTAAGCATAGTTGCTAGTAGAGTTCAGCTGTGTATGCTATATTTGTTTTTTGGCAACTGGCTAAGCTAGGTTGCTTTAGTCCCTCAAAATAATGTAATTGTCGGTTTTGGTGACTTGTTTTTTTTCCTCTTGGCTCTTCTTTCTTAAAACTAACATATTTTGAATAGCGGCTGATTTGACAAAGTCACGGTGACACTGCGATTTTGTTAAAGTTTTAAAGTATAGTTTTTGCAAAATTACAATGGCTCATCGTGGTTTTGCAAAACTCACTTTGAATGTGAATCTAAACATATACAACAACTGGTCTCTCTAGCTCTCTCTAATTCAAAACCCACTATTTGGTGTATTGTACGCAATTTTATCCTATTTTTACACAAGAGGTTGTTTGTAGGACTTGAACAAGTGACCTTTCAGTCACATAACAGCTTGTCACTTGTAGTCTCGTATATTTTAGACAAAATGGCATGCAAAGGTGTCACTATAATGAGAGTCATTCCAATTATGGTGACACAACTCTCATTAACAATCATGTGCAAGCATTGAAAAACTTCTTGATTTTTAAATGAGAAAATAAATAACAAGTTGGGGGACTTGAACTTAACTCAAAGGAAAATGAAAATTACTCTTTTCAGTTCTCAAATTCTCTTTTTTTTCAACTGTCATTGGTCCAACGACAGTTAACTGTCGTTCGGTTCTTCAGCAGCAGTTAAGTGTCATTGGACACTTTTAATATCGATTAAACTGATTTAAAAAAATTATTGAACCGCTCTAAAAGGTCTCTAACGACACTTAACAGCCACTAGATAGTTGAACGATAGTTAACTACCATTCGGATAAGTTTAGGAGAGATAAATTTAAGATGTGAGAAGTAAAATTTCCAAAGGAAATTAGTCTGGTAAAATGTTTCTATATCTGAAGAAATCTTAGGCTAGGAATTTGTTAAACTAACGGTAAATATTGGGGAATTAGTCACTTTAGTTTCTGAATGCAGAGAAATTGCAAAACAGTCATGTAAACTTTGTTGGTCAATTTCAGGGACTAAAGTGACTAACTGAGTCTACATTTAGGGACTAAATTGACTAACGAAGTCTGCATTCAGGGATTAAATTGACTAACAGAGTCTACATTTAGAGACTATTTTGCAATTTATCTGAATTCAGGGGCTAAAGTTACGACTTATTTTCTATTCAAGGACTAAAGTGACTAATCTCCCGAATAATAATATGAATATATGGAGGTGGGAGGAAGAATGGTTAAACAGGAGGAAATTTGTTAAACTAACAACTATAATGGAATTTCTGAGTTGAATGTTTTTGAATCAGAGGCATTTTGGTACTTCAGAAAATATTCAACATTTTTTTTCTTCTAACTTTTTCCTTTCTATTATCCTAATCATTACATTAACTGTATGGAGACATATACAAGCTATTTTACCAAACTTCCAATTTCTTTTTTTGACCAAATCAACAAATATACAATTAATAATGCAATGGTTGATATTTTCACAAACTTGTTAATTTATTTTGGCTTTCCACAAAACTATGTGAATCTTGCCATTGGAGAATATTTGTAACTGTGTGATTGATTCACTATTATACCACCAACTTGAAGGCTAGCTGTTTCTGACAATTACATAGTAGATTTTCTGTGCATTGCTTATATCATGTTTGGAGTCAGGTGCAATGACAGTGATTTTTTTAACAAAGGAATTTCATTAACTAAAACAAAGAACATTACAATTTCATTGAACACACTATGTTGACACATTTCCGATCCACCCTTTAAGTAAGAACAAGTACCCAAACAAATTAAGAGTTGGACCTACTTTGAGAGTGCAAAAATCAAGAGAGGGTTACTAGACCAATATCTAATAGTCTAATACACTTTCCTTCTTAAATTATATGTTTTTTTTTCCTTCAATTTTCGATCTATTTTATAATACCAATAGAACATTTATTTTTTTCATTAACATACCCTTATGTATTATACTTCAATCATTTATAATTATTTTCTCTAAAAAAAATTATTTATAATTATTTCACTAATTATAACGAATAAGGTGTTTTAATAAATGATACACATTTTACTATTGAAATCAACATTCTTAATTTTATTTTAATAACCATATAAAGCTCAATTGAAATACCTAATGGCGTATCTAACAATTTAGAGGTGGGCATGGTTCAGTTCGGAATGAAAACTGAACTGTTTGCTAAATTTAAAATAAATGAACTGAACTGGTTGCATTTCGAATTGATTTCCGAAATAAACGGAACCGTTCCGAACTAGACTGAACTGTTGTTATTAATACTGTTGAAAAAATGTTAAAAAAAATAAAATCGAATTTTAGGTACCGAACTGAACAGTTACAGAACTGTTTCGAATCGAACTGAATTGTTTTGAACTAACTGAAACTGTTTCAGTTCAATTTTAAGATTGTTAGTGATAGTTCAGGTTTTTTGTTTGGTTCAATTCAGTTCATTTTTTTCTCCACCCCTACCTATCATCAAACCAATTTCTTCAACGATTTTCAAAAGCAAAGTAACATACATCATAGTTTTTCCATGTTTTCCAATACGTGCCAATGTTAGCCTAATTTGGGGCCTACTGAACATTAAGATATTCCAATATATATATATATATAGGTCCCATTCTTGGAGGAATTTGAAAGTTTTCCACCCTTTTGACAAAAAAAAGAGTGTTTTCTAGGCAAGGTTGGCGCCATCATCCCTTTGTTTTACGGTGAAAAAAAGTACTAGTATCAATAGAGAAAGTCTTACATTTTTTTTTTTTGATAAACTGGGAGAGAGAAAATGTATTAAGAGAAAACACGACATTGCAACTAGGTTGACATCCTGGGGAACCTCTATCTTATGCCGTCAATCTCAAATTATATATAGAAAAAAGGGGGCAAAATATGTAGGGGGGACTGAGCCAAACCTTAGAAACAAAAGGCAACAAAATAAAAGCGACCACGGATTAGGGAAATCTGTAGTTTGGAAGACCACATTTGTCCAGAAAAAAAATCAGAACCCAACTCAGATGGTAAAAACACCAATGCTTCTCCAAAATCAAGTCGAAATTTGTGAAACATCGATCATAGGTTGCAATAAACATTAATAAAGGTTTATGAGTCAAAAATAAATTCTTTAAAGTAACTCGAGTGTCCGAGCTACCAATACCTCTGACATTCAAGAAGAAAATATTCATTGGACAGGAGGTGAAGCTTCCCCCGTAGAACGGGTCCGGTAAGGCGCCTTTCCATCAAACTGATACTTTTTCAACATTTGTTGTTGCTTTTTGGATAATACGGGAACAATCGGATTCTCTGCTGCATGCTTATCATAATCTTTTATTCTTTGGGTTTTGCTGAATGCGAGGATTACTATGTTGCATACCCTCCTCCCGCACAATCGAGGAGTTGTTCACGTCATCCATGACCGCACCATCAGGCCCAACATGTTGCACTATTGCCGAGACCTTCCAACCAGCATGTGAATCATTTAAAGGAGGTTCCAAGGCAGATGCACTCGAGTTATGCGCAGGCTGAGGGGAAGCACTGCTTGTTGGAATAATATTGACATGCTCTTCATTTAACTCTTCTTGCACGTCAACGTGCTCAACCAAAATCAAAGGTAGAGTATAATCAACCGGAGACCGTGTAACATCAGACACTAGGAGCATCCTGTCCACCTCGCGTGATAGCACGTCATCGTGCACTTCATTTGTCACCAAAGTCAAAACACGTCCGTCTTACATAGATACAACCACAAATAAAATTATCTGGGCACACATACAACAATGAAAAACTTAAATGATAAATAAATTAATCACGTCATTCAATATCATTAAATCAATTTATCTTTAAAAACAAAAGTACTTGTGTGAGTGTGCCCAAACTTTTTGCATTTTGGTTTGTTCCTAAGCAAGACTTTCTCGTATCAATAATGCTTGTCAATAATCCCATTGTAACACATACTATGAACACACAAGGCCTCTCTTGCATTCATTTAAGTTCAATTCAATAAGTCAATTCTATTCTAGCAAATAAAGAGGCAACAACGAAGAGAGAAAAGTCAATAATGCATATAATGCAAGTCCATAAGAGTCAATAATGCACATATTTTCTTCTGAAACAAGTCCATAAGCCACACTAATTTATTTTTGGGTTAAATATGTTTTTAGTTCTAATAAATATACAAATTTTTCATTAATTTGTTAGACTTTTATTTCCCAATTTTTTTTCATAATCATTTTTAATTCCTATTTTTTAGTCAACTCATATCTAACCATCATATTTTTTAATAAATTTTTTCAAAAAAGTGGTGCTATAAACCACGAATCAGAAGCAGCGAAAAGCACGAAACGTGTATGTGGCAACATGAAAAGAGCTCACATCGCAATTTTTTTAAATGTTATTTGATGGAAAACATGGGTGGATGGTTACGTGATTTTTAATTTTCGTTGATACATGCTTGGTTGGAATAGGCATTTCCCTTTTCAGAAATGGATAAAATATTATGACAATCTCTCCTAAAAATGAAAAGTTATCCTCGTCCCTTATTTGGACATTTCTCTTATTATAAACTAAAACAATAAGAATCGTATATTATATGGACACAATGGAGAAAATCATTCAAAGGCTAAAATCAAAAGTTAACCATTTTACAATCCCTTATTTGTTGTTATTATTACAATTTATTTTTAAAACTTATAAAATCGAGACGTTAACTATTAAGTTAAAAACTACTATGAAATCATCTTGGATCATGATTTTAACACTTTCCCTTTCGAGAAAGGTACGAGGGAAAGGTACGTGATTGTCGGGCCTAGCTTTGGGGGAGAGTAAACAGCTCAACCAAGCCGGACCTACAAAATACATGTTCTTCAAAAAAAAATTATAGCCTAATATTCACACCCCATTTAAATACAAAAATATATTCTTTTTGGTTAGTATTTTTTAGGGTTAATTACGTTTTTGGTCCCTATAAATATTTGCAGTTTTGTTTTTACTACCTATAAAATCAAATCACACTTTTTAGTCCCTACAAAATTTTTCGTTAGTGTTTTTAGTCCCTGTTAAATTAAAATTTGTTTAATTATGTTTAATGATGACAGTCAGTCATACACTATTTTTATAGTCTTTTTAGTTAAATTTTTGGTCTATTTTTATTAGTTTAGTACTCCCTCCGTCCCGCAATAAATGACCTGTTTGAAAATGTGCAATTTTGACCTAACTTACTTTAACCATATTTTTCTACTAATATACAAAGATAAATAATAACATATAAGATGTCGTTAGATTCGTCTCGATGAGTATTTTCAAAATATCAAATTTTCATAATTTTTTCCAATATATTATTCAAGATATTTAAACTCAAAATTACGCATTGGTATGCGTAATTGGGTCAACTAGGTCACTTATTAAGGGACGGAGGGAGTATTTAATTTAAAGTCAATTTTAATAAATAATCGTTTTTAATTTATTGAGTCAAAGAGTATATTATTATCATGTAGTAGTACTAATGGTGGCTAAATGACCAACAAAAAGAGCCACAACGTGGCAGACCATTGAAGAAAAGAAAATGTGTTTCATTGGCTTTGAAATAGAGAAAAACTAGCATGTCTCCTTACATATATATTCAAGCAACGTGATGCATAAGTGAGAAAGGAGAAAATAATGGAATGGGCCTTTGACCCAAATTTGCCTTTGTTGACCCGAGAATAAAAAGAAGGATTGACAATTGTTATAAAGGCTGCACACAGTACTGGAGAAGAGCCATTCCCGCTTGGCACAGGAATCACGATTTGGAAAAGAAAGAAAAAGAACCGCACGCACCAGAGAGAAGGGAGAAGCACATGGAAATAGAGAGCAACAACACCGATTGAATTAGATTGAAGAGCAACACCGGCAACGACGGAACTCTATGAATTTATTTTTTTTACTATGTTGTTTGTTTCTTTATTCATGTCTAGTTAATTCTCTTTGATTGAGCCATGATATATGAATTAGTAGTTGAAACTCTCTTTATTATCAATATTATTCAGTCTTTATTCAGAATTATTTGTGTTCATTGCTTTTCATATGGTTGTTTGCATGATTAACCCTAGCTTCTTGCAATCACATAAATTGATCTTAGGAATTGAATGACTACTAACCCTAGCTTTTAATCCTGATATAGTATTTAATTCAACATAGGAACCTAGAGATAGGAAATTGTTATGACATATGAATTAACGTTCTGACATCGCTTCTGCGGTTATTCAATCGGTTTAAGAGATTAAAAGGTTATGAAAGGGTTTTGAGTCAAGAGATTGATCAAAACTAATTAGTTAATTTGTCATAGAGATTGAATAAGTGTTGAGAGTAAAGAGAGATAAGCTATTTCACATAAAGCAATAGAGGATTCACTGGCTTGATCATCTGTTTTAATTCAATTATCAAACCATTTTATTTTCTGTTATTTACTTTTTATGCACACAAACCTACTGCCTCAGAAACTTATAAAATTTACACATCCTAAATATTAACTTTATTGCTAAGTTGAGATTAACACAGTCCTCGTGGATACGAACTTATTTTATTACTTCGATAGTTTTAGTACACTTGCTAAAAGTTTATCACTTAAACTTCTGAATTTTTGAAAGATTTTTTACAGACATGCTCATAACATCGTAAGACACTCTTTTATAAAATCTTTTAGTTTTTTAACATGTAATTAATTAAATATGAATTTTTCTAAAAGCCAAATTTTCAAGATTATATTAATGAAAATTTGGACCAAATAATAAAATTTTAAGTTACTTTTTTGCGGAGGAACTTTGTATAATGTTCTAAATAAGTATGTAAAAAATATGTTAAAAATTTAAAAGTTTAAGCATAATTAAGAAAATTTTAATTTTACAAGGACTAAAAGTATGTGTTGGTCCCTGTTAAATTAAAATTTGTTTAATTATACTTAAAATTCTTATTTTTAAATGATTTTTAACAGACATGTTAAGAACATTATAATAATCTCTTTTATAAAAAATTAGAATTTTTTAACATGTAATGAATTAAATATCATTTTTTTAAAACGCCAAAAATTCAAGATAAAACTAACAAAAATTTGGACCTGATTTTTTTTTTTTGAGCTAACTTATTGCGGCGGAACGTTTTATGATGTTTTAAACAAGTATGTAAAAGATCATTAAAAAATTTAAAATTTTAAGCATAATTAAACAAATTTTAATTTAACAAGGACTAAAAACACTAACGGAAAATTTTATAGGGACTAAAAAGTGTGATTTATTTTTATAGGGACTAAAAAAAAAACTGCAAATATTTATAGGGACAAAAAATTTAATTAACACTATTTTTTATTCCGTTTTATGTTTAGATGTTTTTCAGATTCCAACTTTTTGATGAAGTTTAATTACACTAATTTTGTTATAAGTTGCTTAATGCTTATCAATAATTACTTTTTAAAATTTCAATATATAATTGCTAATTTTGTTGAATGTTGGAAATATATAGTTATAATATTCGTTGAATGTCAAAAATTTTGTTATATGTTGAATGTTGAAAAATATAATACTTTGTTCTTCTTTCCATTTATGTTTTGCTTTTAATTTTCATTTCTTTCTCAGGGAAATGTTTTCCTTTTGTGTTTTTATATTTGAAAAATGGAATGTATAAGATTAAGAGTTAATGAACAAAATGGTTACTTTATTCTCAAGTTACTAAAAAATGGTTACCTTTTTCGGCGACATGTGTTGGTGTTTAGTTAATACTGACACGACACATATGATTACAATCAATCACTTTCACTTTCTTAATTTATGATCGATGTTTATGTGTTCGTATCTAATGTATGTATCTATGTCGGTATCAAAAGCTAACTCACAAATAAATAAAAAACCAAAAAACCTTCTCTCACTAAAACCATCCTCTAACCTCTCTCTAACCTTTACACAACAACCGCAAACCGCCACATCTCCTCCCTCTTTCTAAACCAACCACCAAGCCAAGACGTAGATCCAGTGACTGGTGGTGCGACGAGAGCTGTTCTCCGCACCACCGCGGCTTCCTCCATCCTCCGGCCGCCGGTCTTGTTTCCATCGTCGCATCTCGCCGTTTTCCGTTTAGATCTTCTTGTTTTCTTTGATCTAGTCGATTTTCGTCATCCTTTTTCGAGATCCGACGTTGCAAGATCCGGTTTAGGTTGTGGGTTGCCTTGGCCTCGCCGACGGTTTTGTGTTTTGGTGTTGTATCCAGTTGTTTGTTGTGTTGTGTTTGTGTTCTGTCAAAGGAATAAGGTCGAGACTGTTTTGGGTCTCCATCAACCCTTTGGTTGTTCACTGCCCTGCCTTTTGGTCTGTTTTGTTTGTGTTTGTTTGTTGAGTTTGTGTTTTAGGTGTTGTGTTCTATCTCGGGCCTAGGTTGAGGTTGTTTATATCTCCCCCAGCCTCTTGGTGAGTTTGTGGTTTTGGATTAGGATTTGGTTGCTTGGTTGTGGTTGCTTGAAAGAGTTAGGTGTGCAGATGCTTCGTGTTGACGGAGTGGTCGTTTGTTGCACCTTAAGCTTTCTTGACTGCTCAGTTGCAGGAGAAAGCAGGTCCTTCACAATTAATCCTCCTTCTTCGCAACTCCCGGATCGTTCGTCGTCGTAAGGATCATGGTGGTTTGTGGTTGTCTAGCCGAGGTTTTGGGTGCGCCAGTCTATTCAGGTGGTGGTGATGCAGGTTGATTTGGTGGATTTTTTTGGTTAGTTTGTGCCCGTTCGCTTTGCGCTACTGTTCCGCCTTTTCTCTCTCTTTGGATTTTGGCATCGGGTTATTGATGGGTCAAGTTTTGGGACATGTAAAGGTGTCTGCTCTAGTGCTTCGTGAGTTGAGGGATGTCTTTTTGACTTGCGTCGAGAGTCTTGTGGGCCGATCACTTTTGATTCGAGGTCGGGAGCAAGTTTATGACTCAGGTCCTTTTAGGCTGTTGTGATGTCTCCTCTGATAGACCGGATCTTGAGTGGTGGTCGAAGCTAAACGTTTGAAGCAAAATTACTGTCGGGTGTGTAATTGATCATTGTTGGTTCTTTGGGGGGTTTTTGGTGATTTTATTTTCTCTTTTTGGTGTAATACTTGAAATTTGATTCCCATATATATATATAATATTTTTCCATTAAAAAAATAGAAAGAAAAAAAAAAGCTACTAACTCACAAATAATAATATCACATCTTGTAACCAAAAAAAAAAAAATCACATCTCTTGTAATCATGTCACAATTTAGTTCAATGAGAGACTCTAAGCACTTATGTTATCATGAAACTTTTTTTTAGTGGAAAACATTTTATCATGAACCTTTTTTTTAGTGAAAAACTTTGCCATGAAGCTACAATCTACATCACCTAACCAAATTGACATCTCTTTTATCCATTGCCATGGCTATATTTGCAGATCTTGAAAAAATAGGTGAACACGAATGAAAGTATAGCCTTTTGTTATAGATATTTCTTTCCTCTCATTTTTGCAACTTGCAGTTTGAGAGTAATGATTTGTAAGGGCTTAATGAATCCAAATAACATAAAACATTCAACAAAAGGGCTTAATGAAATATAGGTTTTTTTTTTATAATGTGTAAATTTGCACATGTTAAAAAATTTCAAGTAGTAATTTTGACTTAGAACTTGTGTTTTTTATATGAAATATGTAACTTTTAATCAATAATTGTTGGTTTTCAATTAAAAGTTAATACTTTTAGTTACTATAACATGTGTAATATTGCACATGTTAGACAAACCTTGAAATATATAGTTGCTAATTTGGTTATATGTTGGACTTTGAATGTTGACAAATTTTGTTGCTAATATATATATTTTTTTGACAAAAATAAAATGATATTCATTCATTCAAATCGAGAGATTACACCATTCAACACCGCTAAAAACATAAAGGATGAATCCACGAACAAACTCACAGCATCCAAGTTAATAGCATATAACGGCATAATGTCTACAAAAATATATGATAAAATTAAAGTGATCGGAATATCCATGGCCTCCGGATCTGCAACGTTGACGCTCAAATCGTTGATTGAATAATCGATATTTCAATATGAATCAAATGAACACCGCAAGAAGACGGAAAATCAAACAACGCCGCACAAGACGACGAACAACAAACCACCACACTTAGATGATGAAATCAAAAGGAAAAAACCTAGATCTATGTGAAAGTCACTTATTTAGATTGAAATAGAGAGAAAAAGATGAAGATGAGTGATTTCAGGTCAAGAATTGACCCAAAACCACCCCTCAATGAAGAAACTATAAGAGAAAACCTAGAAAGAGAAAACTAGGGCCGGCTTGTTGGAGAGGGAGGAGAAGAGATATTACAAAAAGATAGTATTTTGTTGTTGCAAGTTCTGCATTTTATTAAGTCTTCCTCTATGCCTCCTAAATTGCCTCTTAGGATTAGAAATTTTTTTAAAAAAATACCTTTTCATTTTATTGGAGGCCTATTTTACTATGAGAGTTGAGTCTTCTATTTTTTAAGAACGACCACTATCTATTAATTTCACAAGACCAAAATGAAATAAGAGCAGTCACTTCAAACTTAATCATCAATCACTTTCAACTTGTTGAAATTTGGAGTCTAACTCATCCTTACAAAACTAGTTCATAAGGTGAGGAGTGTCTTCTCTTTATTATTATCAAGAGACTTATCTATCCGATATACACCCCATCTAACGCCCAACACTCTTTGAGCTTGGTGCGTGAATGGGTAGGTGCCCTTGAATTCGACAAGCTCTGATACCATGTTGAAATTTGGGGTCTAACTCATCCTTACAAAACTGGTTCATAAGGTGAGGAATGTCTCCTCTTTATAAACTATTATCAAGAGACTTATCTATCCAATGTGGGACTTGAATTTTTTTCAATACAACTTAATTAGAAAACATATATAAATAAATAACTTCAAATTTTTATGTGGTTATTTTTACCAATTCATATTTTTAATTGTTATTTGTGGGGCCTAACTCATCCTTATAAAACTGGTTGATAAGGTGAGGAGTGTCTCCTCTTTATAAACTATTATCAAGAGACTTATATATCCGATGTGTGACTTGAGTTTTTTTCAATACAACTTAATTAGAAAACATATATAAATAAATAACTTCAAATTTTTATTTGGTTATTTTTACCAATTCATATTTTTAATTGTTATTTGTGTTAAATTATTTTTTGAAACATAAAAATTTATATGTTAAATATTAATTTGAAAACATATATGAAATTATGGAGTCATTTCCCTTTAAAAAAAAAAATATGCGATTGCTCATTGCTACCTATTATTTCCCATCAAGACCCAAATGAGATAGGAGCAATGACTTACAACTCAATTATTAATCCCTTCAGACTTAATTACAAAACTTGCACCTTTAAAACAAATTGAGAGAAAACTTTATCTCTCATATAGTCTTACCCTACTTGAGGATTATGATACTCTATCCCTTTATCTATATCAAACACTGGTATCAAGCCTTTTTATTATATATAATATAATTTATGATGTGAGAGACCATAGACATGGCAAATTAATGTCACGTCAAATTAAAATATAACATGACATGTCATATAAACACCACATCACCTAAAACAATGATAATCATAAATTACAGGGACATATATCAAAAAGAGAAGAAAAAAATCAAATGAATATATATAGCATAAACTAACCTTATTATAAGGCCCAAAAATATAAATAACCCTAAATTTTTTACTCGACAAATAACACTAGAGTTTCTAATTGTTTTCTTAATAATTATGTAAAACCTAAAAGAAACATATGATTTAAAATGGAGTGAATAGCTTTTTCTTATAATAGTGATTAAATAGTGTAGAAGAAGAAGAAGAAGAAGAAGTTGGTTTTTCATGCATGTGCTGGTAGCAGATCCTATTAACTAGCCGGTATTGTTATCAATGCATCCATCGAGAACAGTTCTATAAGTGATGGGAGACATTAAATTCATCAACGATATTCAAAGTGAGATCGTTATATGGCAGAGAAAATAACAACCACTTCATAAACTACTCCATTAATTTTGATGAATTTTTTTTTTTTTAAAGCTGTCTAAAAGAAGCACAAAGAATTTTATTAAGCTAAAGCACATCACAAAGGATAAGAAATACTTTGAGGGTTAAATGTATACAAGCTTAAAAAGTGCCTCAGGTAAACATAATCCACCAAAAAAAAAAAATAAATACTCCTGAATCCAATGAAGTTATACAAATGATAAAAAGGAAACTCACGAGCTCCCAAACTTATTGGACATATATTAAGAAAAATTATCTATATAATTAATAATTAATAAGCTATTCTATATATGATTATTTACTAAATTTCCTTTATATATGGTTGTCGTTGATATCTATTTTTCATCCTTCAAAAATCAAAATAAATTGTTATCCAAAAAAAAATAATATAGCTATGTTGGTTAAGTGATGTTGGAGGATGTTAGTTGATAGAGAGGGTTTGTGGTATCGGGTGCTCGTAGCCCGGTAGGTCAGGAAGGTGGAATGTTGAGGGAAGGAGGTCGTATAGGTCTTCTAACTGGCATGTGGAGAAGTAGTGCGAGTCCGAGATGGTGGGGGTGGTGTGCGTGGTGGGTGGTTCAAAGAGAGTATTTCTAAGATGGTGGGGGATGGTATGGATACATTTTTTTGGACTGATTCGTGGGTAGGTGGAGTCTCGTTGGCGGTGCGGTTTAGACGCTTGTATGATTTAAGTGTTAATAAAATTTGTTTAGTGGGGGAAATGTTTGCGTTGGGGGTGGAGGAGGGGGAGAGGCTTGGCAGTGGCGTAGGAGGTTGTGGGATTGAGAGGAGGACTTGGTTCGGGGTGTCGGTTATTGTTGTCTGATATTATTTTACAAGTTTTGATTGTTGACCGATGGAATCGGCATCTTGATAATAATGGTGGCTATTTCGTCCGTAGTGTTTATCATATGCTTACTGCAGATAATAGTCAGGTTTTGGATACGGTTTCGAAGTTCATTTGACATAGACATGTCCCAAAAAAAGTGTCTATCCTTGCTTGGCGTCTTCTTCGCAACAGGTTGCCTACCAAATCTAATTTGATGGCCCGCGGGATTATCTCTCATGAGACTCAGATGTGTGTGACTAGGTGTGGAGAAGTGGAAACGGCGCAACATTTGTTCGTTTTGTGTCCCATTTTCCGAGAGTTGTGGCCTCTTGTCCGAGGATGGATAGGGGTATCAGGGGCTGATCCGCTTGATATTCATGAGCATTTCCATCAGTTTATTTATTTGTCAGGCGGGTCGGCGACAAGAAGATCATTTATGCAACTTTTGTGGCTCTTATGTGTTTGGGTTATGTGGTCAGAATGTAATAATAGGTTGTTTCAAAACATAGTGACAAATATGCATCAGCTGATTGAAAAAATAAAAATTCATTCTTACTGGTGGATGAAGGCGGTTAATGTTGTTTATGTGCTAAGGGTTCACAATTGGCTTGCATACCTTCTAGATTGTCTTGGCATTTGTTAGTTGTGCTTTTTGTGTGGACTTACTATATAACTTTGGTTGCATTTTGTTGGCACATCTTATCCTGACAATGTTAACTTGTTTTTGTTGGTATATATAATTCATTTTTGCTTCTTAAAAAAAATTAAGATTAATTATGAATATACTTAGGAAAAAATAATAAATATATCTAGGTTTAGAAGGATCTAAGTTTTAGAACTTCACCCCTTTTGTCTGAATAGGCAGTTATGATTTGCAATAAAATATTTTTCAACAATGTTTTTGAATTTAGGATATACTATGTGAGACACATTAAATTTATGTTTCAAAGGGTAAAGTCAAATGTATTTTGTGAAATCCATCAACGAATATTAAATAGTAAGAGAATCCATCAATTGATTTTAGTGGGGATGGTCCCCATACATGTGCAAATGAGTTCAAAGTGGTTTTTGACTATAAACACTTGATATAGAAAATGGTAGTTATAACTCTTAGCTATATTACATTAAATGCCAAGGAATTGAGCTCTTAATTTTATTTTTGAAGGAAAATACAACTTTCTCATCATGACTTGTTTAGAAGGATGTCCTAGGATGTGATGCCACAATGGATTGTTGGATAAGGTGGTGAGGAGAGCTTGTGGTGGGGTTCCGTGGCGGAGCCCTTCATAGATTAGGGTGGGTCAATTAAAAAAATTAATGATAAATCTATTTTGCGAGATTTTATATAATTTTGTGTCGGTTTTAGGTTTCGTCTGATTCAAATTTCCACAAAGTGGTGTAGTGGCCCACCCGAAAAATTTATATAACTCAATTATAAGTCTATATTGTGAGACTGTAAACAATTTTTCAACGGTTATAGTTTTCCGCGGTTTCAAAAGTGGCATACGTGATTTTTGTGATGTTTATATTTGACATGTTAGCGGAGACTTATAGACCTTCGAATTTGCATGGGTTTCAAATTTCTCACTTATTGTCCTCTCAACTGAAAATTCTCTTAGTTAACCATTGTAATGTACAAAAAAAAATTCATAATTTATAGTAGTTAAATATGTAATTATTTAAGTATCTATCCTAACAATTTAGTCAAACTCCTTCATTTCAACTTCGTACTTAATGCTTATTACAACATTAATTTGTGTTAATATATTATAATTAATTTTAATGGCCAACCTGAACTTTTTTTTCTTGCTCCGCCGTTAATGGAATTTCTCGTGAAGGCGATTTAAAGTACACTTTAAATGATGCCGGTTGATGAGAGGGCCCCTCTTCTTTAGATCCTTTGCCATAAAATGATTAGAAAAAAATTCAATAAATACCATATTAGTTTGGCAAAGCCAAGAAACATATAGTAAGTCTTATAAAAAAATTTGAAACACCTTCAACGACTTAAATTCATAGTAGAATTTTAAAATAGGCAAGATCCTTGTAAAATTGCATTAAAATCGCACAAAATCATTAAATCCATTCAAAATCGCAGGATTTTAAAGAGTTTTGAAGGATTTCTTCCTCTTTTATTAATCATTTATGTATAAGAATTTTGTGAATTTTAAACGGAGTCATTTATTTTTGGGAGGTAATATACAATTTATAACATATATTTACCATTATTTTTGTTTTGGTAATATCCATCGATTTGATTGTAATTTTACGATTTCCTATACCGATTCTACAAAAGTAGTTGAGTAAAGTCCTTCGATTTTGATTGCGATTTTACGATTTTTGATTTTGCTCTTTCTTTTCAACTTGAAGCAAAATTCCAATTTTGACAACCTTGGTCAAGGTTATTGTGATGTGGTGTGTGGCATCAGAATCCATGAAACAATCCGAAATTATGGAGTGAGATGATGTTGTTGCATGGTGAGAACAAGGGAAATGTGAACGTTAAACAAATCCTTAATGTTTGTAACAAACTTTAGCAGCATTCCCTTGTTTGTTTGTCACAAAATTGCAAAATAACATATTTGGGACAACCAGGGAATGTGAATCGGAAATAGCTTTTAGCTTCACGTGAAGTTGTAGCTAGGGGTGGGAAAAATTAAAAACTGAACTGAACTAAAAAAAATATGAACCATTACTAACAGTTTTCAAACTGAACTGAAACAGTTCAGTCCTAAACAGTTCAGTTCGATTTGAAACTGTTCAGTTCAGTTCGGTAATTAAAATTCAATTTCATTTGTTTTTTTTTTCATATTTTTTTTCAAAGGTATCAATAACAACAGTTCAGTTCAGTTTGAAATATTTCAGTTCTGTTCGAAAATGCAAACAGTTCAGTTATTTTAAATTTAGCAAACAGTTCAGTTTTCATCACGAACTGAACCATGCCCACCCCTAGTTGTAGCACGGATGCAAGGTTGTTGTTTTCCTTTGAAGGCGGCATGTGTCATAGCAATGACAGATATTGAAGAGTTTTATGTGACATTTTCATCTCTTTTGAGATAGTTTTCAAACTCAGTAAGGAGATCATACAAATCCTCTTAATTGACGGGGTTTCACGAGCATGGACAATAGTTGATATGTTGTGATACTCAGGTCCAAGATCATTTAAACTGTTTATAATTAAATCAACATCATCTAATTTTGAATTGATGATGGTCAATTCATATGCTTTAATATCTTGAAGGTATTCAGAGATGGTGCCATTTCTCTTGGTGAAATGTGTCATACATTCCTTGAGATTCATGATGTGAGCCCTTGTTTTACTTGCATACATTTTTTGATAGTTTCCTAAGCTTGTTTGAAACTGTTAAATATGTCTTGAATTATGTCTCACATCAGAGAAGATGAAGAAATATGCAAAGACTCGGCCATATAAATAAAAGCCTTGTGTGTTAGTATTTCTTGCATCAATAGTTAGTGGGTTATGCTATAGATGGTGTTCCTTCTACTATTCAGTATCTGTGATTATCGATTATAGTGGAATTATTGATTATTGTTGGAAATCAAGTGTGAGTGATTATGTCTCACATCGACAAGAAATGGAGGAAATGTTGAATATATAAGAGAGAAGACCCATAAACCCATTGCCTTAGGGTTTTAGGTAAGAGGGTGGTGTCTCTCTCTTAGCGGGTCATAGACGTTTAGCTCGTTGCCGCTCCCAGCGCTCCCCATACTCTCCCAACAAACTGGCATTAGAGCCTAGTTAGGCTTTCTGGGGGAGTGGGATCCTAGTGTGGATCATCCTAGTGATGTGGGCGAGTCATACTTGAGGGGGAGATTGTTGGAAATCAAGTGTGAGTGATTATGTCTCATATTGACTAGAAATGGAGGAAATGTTGGATATATAAGAGAGGAGACCCATAAACCCATTGCCTTAGGGTTTTGGATAAGAGTGTGGTCTCTCTCTCTCTCTCTCTCTCTCTCTCTCTCTATATATATATATATATATATATATATATATATATATATATATATATATATATATATATATATATATATATATATATTAGAGGGTCGTAGACGTTTAGCCCATTGCCGCTCTGAGTGCTCCCCAACAGAAACTTTTGACATTTCTTTTCTTACAAGACATTTTCTATTATTTTGTTGCGAACAATACCGTTGAAAAGCGGAAGCTATAACGTCCCAGTCCATGTGGGTTTAATCTTTTTATACTATTACTTAAATATTGTACACTTGCACTCCGAAAACAACCTGGAAATACATGTTCATTAGGGATAACAAAGTTGTTACGACATTCCTACATTTTTTTGCATTGTACCTTTGGCTAGTCGGAACTAGAAAATCGTACCCTTCATACTTATATGATTTGTAGGATCATTTAGTATGTTAGCTAACATGTTGGATGTCCTGTTTAATTTAGAATCACAATGATATCTATCATGGCAGTGTTTACAAGCGGTTGTAAGTTCTAGTTCATCAGTTATGAGATTAAAATCTAGTCAAATGGGAGAGATTAAAATCATGTCTCCTATTACCACTAGCATTAGGTCTTCATAGTAGGGGGAGTGCAACAGCTGGTTGTTGAGTAGATTCAACTAAAAAGATTAGTAAAGTAATTTAGATATGTATTTAGCTGAGTATTTCGCATTATAAAGTATTTAAATATTTCAATAATTATTAAATGTTTCAAGTTTTTAATCATATAACATTCCAACCTTTCTTCCTTCAACTTAAGCATTTATTGAAAAAAAATTGTGTTGAAAACAACCAAAATTAGTCATAGATACATATACACAGTATTATACATAGAAGTAGTATTACTCAATACAAATTAGGGTTAAATATGTTTTTAGTCCCTATAAATATATCAATTTTTCGTTTTAGTCCCTCTAAAATTTTTCTTCAACTTTTAGTCCTTATAAAATTTTCAATCGCTACTTTTGGTCCCTATTTTTAAGTTAATTTTTGTATTTTTAAATGAAATTGTGCAGAAATGTTAAGAATATTGTAAAAAAAATTCCCAAAAAATGCTAGAATTTTTTAGCAAAACACAAATTAAATATGAATTTTTAACCTTCAAAAATATAAAAATTCATATTAAATTCATGCTTTGTTAAAAAATTCTAATTTTTTTTGGGAGAGATTCTTGAAAATTTCATTAAAAAATATTAATTCTATATATGAGTTTACTTTAAAAGAGGGACCAAAAGTAAAGATGAAAAAATTTTAAGGGACTAAAAGTTGAAGGAAAATTTTAGAGGAACTAAAACGAAAAATTAGTATATTTATAGGGGCTAAAAACATATTTAACCCTACAAATTATTACACCTATTAACTTAGATAAACAATATTACTAGTAAAAAGAGTGAGTACACATACAAGGGCTAATCATATTAGCTCAAAACATGCACATTTATTAATAGAAAAGTATTGCTCAAAGATACATATAAGCTATATTATTCAAAACATCATAGATACGTTACAGATAAAAGAAAACAATATTGAAATATGCACATTCAAAAAATAAATTACACAGATATTCATAAAATAGAATTAATCAACACTAAAAAAAACAGCGCAACATATTTTTAACTTATTATTTTCTTCCAAAGTTATTACATAATTTCCTTCTTTAGCCTCCATCTGTAGTGTTTCCAAGAGGCAATGAAAATAAAACATAAACAAATATAAAAAAGAATAAATTAGTAACAAATATGTTTATCTTAAAAGGTGAATAAAACAAACAAAAAAAAAAGTATAAAAACATGAACATATTATTTACCAGTGTTTTTGGTAAACAAGTTCTAGTTTTAGATCTATTGCTTGCAGGATCAAACTAGAAACCCTAGGACATATTGTGCAAATGTTTTTCAAAAAATGTTTGAATATTCATGGTGTTCCTGAGTTTGAATGTAAAAAAGATCAAGATAATTGTCTTGTTCGACATAATCAACAATGTGGAAGATCAAGATCACTTATTCTTTCAATGTAATTTCTAATGTCCACTTTCGTATTTAACTTTTGGATGGCTAGATATCACTTTCGTGTCGCAGGGTGAATTACAGGCTTATTCTATTCAGTTTTATGACCTTGGGGGATTCTCTAAAAATTCCCGTATAGCTCTTAATATTGTTTGGATTTCGGTTTTCTTCATTATTTAGAAGGATCGCAATGTGAGGATTTTTAACAACAGGGTATCTTCTTAAGTTTGTTTTCGCTACATATAGTAGTTTGGATTGTATGATGTAATTCCTGGACTTAATTCTCCTTTAATACAACTTGTATCATAGAGACTTATTTTGTGTTTATAATAATTTTCTTAACCTTTTCAATAATAGAAAAAAAAACATAAATATTTTATAGACTACTCTTTTTTTTTTTTTAAGTATTTATAGACTACCTATTTCCGTCCTCGTGAGTTTAATTCAATTGGTATGAACAATACATAATAATATGTAAAGTCCGGGGTTCAAATCCCGGCCACAAAAAAAAAAAACTACCTATTTCCCACCCTGAAAAAAAAAAAAAGAAAAAAAAAACTAGTGTTATCCCAATACCAATTATATAAGTAGCTAGCTAGCCTTGCCACAGGGTAATTACCAATGATATATCCCTCTCGCTTCACCCAATATAGTTATGATGCAATAAACGTCTAAACCAAAACATTGCCATAAATGGATCAAAGCAAGTGGGGGGTGAATTCAATTTAAGAAGGAAAAATCAATGAAGAATGCTCAATAAAAAGAGTGAGGTATAGCAAGAGAGAAAGTGTTTTTCTTCTCTTCCATTTAGAAGAAGAGACCAATTTCTATGGCTTCTATTGAGGTGCTTTCTGATTCAACATGCAGATCTATGGATGATAACAAAGCTAATGATGATGTATGTTATCTTGATCTTATATTGTTGCAAATATTTTTCATATATTATTATATAATGCAAAACTATATATAGCTTCATGCATTTTGCAGAGATTAGCTTGAACATCTCATATTCGAGACTTAAAATCTTGTTTGGCTTTCGATCCCTTTCCTTTCATGTTATGTTCTTATTATTATAAGAAATTATATTTATCTGTTTTTCTTAATTTGTAATTTTAATCTCAATACACATAAAGTTCTTTTTTTTTTTTAGGGGAATACACATAAAGTTCTTAATCAACCTAACGTCGATCAAACATATATTAAACTTAGGCTTCTTTTTTTTTTAAACTTTCTGAATATAGTTCATGAACTTGCTGAAACTATTTTCTTGAATTTTTCTTAATTATAAATTAAATTAAATAACTATTTATAAAGAGTATATATATCCTATTTTATTTCATAATGATAGGTGTTAACTGTAGAAGTTTATGTAGTGAAAATAATGAAATATATAGGTACTATGTGAATTATTAAGGGAGTACAAAAAATGAATATTCTGGTGTAAGAAAATTTTAATTTTTTTATGGGAGGTGCAATAATTTTTTTATGGTCATAAGATTTTGACACAATATTTAGACACATAATAGGCAAAAAGAACTAAATTAAATATTATTTATTTTCAAAATTATTAAATGATATATAATTTTATGTATGGGTACTAAAATTAATAATTTTTATTTGATATTGTAATCAATTAAAGATGTGTTTGATTCTTAAAACGATAAATACTGAACATAACAATATATGAGAATACATAACTGTATTATTTCAAAAATAAAATAAAAATACATGAGATTACTTAACTGTATTAGAGGGAGTGTATTTTTCATGTTGAAAAATAAAAGGTGTATTTATGTATTTTTTATATTTTGTATTTAGGACAAAAAAGTTGCATCATGTCTTATGGTTTTGATATTGGTAAAAATTCATTTTGTTCAATCTCTTGCTATTTATTTTGTCCAATATTATCTCATCACCAGTTTCCAAATAAACACGGTACACAAAAAAAAAGTTATCTAGTCTAATAATAGTCTGTTTTACTTTTAACGGTATGTTTGTTTCAAGTTATATTTGTTGATTTTTGGGAATAAAATGATAGAAATGTATATGTCTATGTTTATTACAAGTTTACTAAATTTTATTCTTGGGTATAAAATATTCCTGGAAATAGAAAAAATTTCCCAAAGAAATTGGTGGGAATAAATTCTAATGTAGTTACCTATTATAATCCTTATTTTTATGGTTCCGAGGAATATTATAAACTAACCAAACATGTTTTTTCTATATATCTTGGAATAAAATTCTCATTTTTATACTTCAAAGAATGTTATTTCCAGAAATAAATTTGGTAAACTTAAAACAAACACACTCTAGCATTTAGAGATGTGATAATGATGCCTTCCAACAAAGGATGTTGATAATGATAATGACAATACTTCACTTTATTTTGTTCCAACATTTATACTTGTACATGGTATATGGAGTATTGGACGTTTAGATCTGCTCTACAGCATGTACTATTTATGAGTTGTACTTACCCTATTCATATTAATTAATTGTAGTTGTAGGTTCTTTCTACAAAGGGCATGTTATCTTATGTCCTTAGGACACAAGTTTTTTTTTTTTTGTTGGTGGTCAGGATTTGAACCCTGGACCTTGCATATTGTATGCATTGTTCATACCAACTGAACTAAGCTCACGAGGACAGGATACAAGTTAAAGAGTTTAAAATAGAAATTAAAAATAAATTTTATATTAAAAATACAACTTTTAAGATATTGAATGCACAAATTTCAATAAAAACTTTTTACATTTGGTTTCTTTTTTTTTTTTTGATGTTACATTTGGTTTCTTAACTTATGCCTCAAGGGCATAAATTAACATTTTTTTTTTTAATTATTGGACTTCTTTTTTACATGAATTATTGGACTTTACTTATATTCTTTCTTTTCACTGTTATTAACAAAAAATTATTTTTTAGGTTCTTTAAATAATGAATATATTTGGTTTATATAATTATCCAATGAACTTAATAGTTAACTTTTTGTTTATAATAATGATCAAATAGTGTATTCATTAAAAGGTTATACGCATTTTGATGTCAGTTTCTATCCAATTTATCATTTTACATAGTTTTTTTGTTTTTGTTTTGAACCGGGTCTTATGTTAATAAAAATGAACAAGTTAATTATTTATTTATTAGTAATAAATAAATCCATTTTTTCATTCAACTTTATTAAAAAAATATTTACATACATTTTCTGATTATTGAGGTGAAAGATCCTATAAAGGGTTTACGACACAAAGCTTATTACTTACATACATTTTCTTCTTATTATTTCCCAATTCAATATTAATTTTATAGATAAATATTATATCAACAACATGATAAATCAAGTAATCGATTGATTTGATTTAAATCAAAAACTCAATAATACACCTATGAATCCTAGCTAGTTTGAGAGCAGTCCATTTGGACCTGCCAAATTAACAATAATTGTCCATATAAACATTTTTTAACTAACTTTGATGAAAGAGATAATTGTCAAATATAGTATATTTTATCACTTAAAATGTTTCTGGTACACGTCCATGTTGTAACGAGAGATAATTGTCCATATAAGCTCACGGGGATATAATATGCAATATCTCACACTTTTTATTAAATTTGTCATTTTCAATCCCCGTGAGCTTAACTCAGTTGGTAGAGATATTGCATATTATATGCAGGGGTCGGAGTTCGAACCCCGGACACCTCACTTCTCCACAATTAAATTGTGTGAGCTCTAGCCACTAGGCTACTTGACAAAAAAAAAACTTAAAAAACCTCATAATGCATATAACCTATTGAAGTCATCCAAAATCCAACTTTGCTTTACATATGTCAAAATATATAGAAGCATTTTTATTTTTTATTTTTCGTACAAAAGAGGAGGAAGTCTTGCATAATCTCAAGTATTTAAACACACAAACTGGATGCTCACACACAAAAATACACCTATTATAATCATTTCAAAAATATATTATTTTATTCTTTATCTTTCTAACATTTCTTGAGCATTTGAGTGTCCCTGTTTAGAGTGTCTAAATGCTTCTAACAAAACAAATTAAGTAGTTTTCACAAAAGAGAGCATATGTTCAACAAGAAAACGAAACTAAAATGTTAGTCTAACGTTCTATATCATGCAAACAAAAAAACAAAAAAAAATTGACCACGCCCTACAATTTTTCTATTTAGGTTTAATTACTCTTTTAATCTTTCACTTTCATTTTGATCCTTTAACTAATGTTAATCTGAATCCCTTAATCTTATTTCTTTTACTCAAGTAGGTCTTGTTTAGTTAATATTTAATCTCAAATATTTAAGGTGAACTAACATTGTAGGTGTTTCACCTTAGATATATTTGGGGTTAAATATTAACGGAATATATCTACTTGAATTACAAAGATATAATTAAGGATCAAAATGAACAAAATAAATAGTTTAAGGGTAAAGAGAGTAATTTTGTTTTTTATTGACTTAATACATCATTTAGTCCCTAACTTATTTTTGGTTTTTACTTTGGTCCCCTAACTATAAAGTGTCTTAATTTGGTCTCGTAAATCTTACGTCGTTTACTATTTTGGTCCCATTAAAATATTAGACATTATAAAATATTAACCGAGAGGACCGAAATAATAAACGACTGAAGATTTATGAGACCAAATTGATACACTTTATAGTTAGAAATCAAAGTGAAAACCAAAAATAAGTTAAGAGACTAAATGATGTATTAAGCCTTTTTTATTTATAATAACACTTGCATCTTTAGAGTGTACACACACTCATTCACATTTTCTTAATTCTTTTATAAACAAATGTTAATTAAGTTTTGCTTAAAAAACAAAATGTTTAGTAGTTTGTATGTTATCATAGTCGGTGAATTCTGGAGTTCATTCTTCCACCTGACCATTTTAGCTATGCATTAAGGATTCCCATTCTCATAATTAAGGTGTAATTCCTCTTCCTCTAGTAAACAAATTCTAAAAAAAAATTATTCTGCTTTGCAGGAAAAAGTTAGTCCTTCATCAGATGAAATGATAGAGAGAAGTTTAGGAACATTTGGATGGGTAGAATTTGTGCAATGCATTCTTGTATCATTCGCAATGTTCTTCGACGCACAACAATCATTCATAACAATTTACACCGACGATTACCCAACATGGCATTGCACAGATTCAACGACATGCAATTCAAATTCCAACATCTGCAAAATCCCAAAATCTTCATGGTCATGGGATGGACCAGTTCAAAAGACAATCATATCTCAATGGAGTCTTGAATGTGCAAGTAGCTTCATCACAGGTTTACCACAATCTTCATTCTTCATAGGTTGCCTAATTGGTTCTTTTGCATTAGCTACTTTAGCTGATACATCCCTTGGAAGAAAAAACATGTTGATTATCTCTTGTTTATCGATGTCAATAACCTCAATCATCATTGTGTTTTCAACCAATGTTTGGATTTACTCGGCTTTCAAATTCCTTATCGGATTTTGGCGTTCGTCTATCGGTACATGTGTTCTTGTTTTGTTAACGGAAAAAGTTAGTACCGAGTGGAGGTTCACGGTTGGAATCGTTGAATATTTTTGCTTCACATTAGGGTACATGTCATTACCCGGTGTAGCTTATGTTTTTCGATTTTCATCGTGGAAAAGTGTTTACATTTGGACATCAATTCCAGCTATAATTTACACAATCATTGGTTATTTCTTTGTTACCGAGTCTCCAAGATGGCTTCTAATGCAAGGTAGAAACAAAGAAGCTATTGCAATGCTTAAAGGAATGAGTTCGGAAGAAAATGCTGATTTAACCGCGAGTTTGTTGCTAAATGCACCTCCTAAACAAAAGACTTCAGTTTTTCAACTATACTCATCAATAACAAAGTTGTTTGAAAGAAGCTGGGCTTTGAAAAGAATGGTTGCAATTATGGTTCTTGGTATGGGAATTGGAATGGTTTATTTTGGTATGCCACTCGCCGTTGGAAACTTAGGATTCGACATTTACTTGGCCGTTGTGTTTAATGCCTTGATGGAAATACCGTCTTGTGTTGCTACTTATTTCTTGGAGAATCGGCAAAGAAAGCCGTCAATTCTTGCATTTTCAATAGCGAGTGGCGTATGTTGTGTTATGTGTGTTGTTGTTGGATCAGGAGTACAAGGAATCAAAGTTGGGTTGGCGTTGACATCGTTTTTCAGTGCTACTACAGCTTATAATGTGTTTCTCATTTACATTATAGAGTTGTTTCCGACAAGTGTGAGGAACACGACAACGTCATTGGTGAGACAAGCTATTGTTTTCGGCAACATTTTTAGTCCTTTTTTGATATCTGCTGGGAGGAAAAATGATGTTTTCTCTTATGGTGTGTTTGGGGTTGTTATTATGTTGTCATGTGTTACATTGCTTGCTTTGCCAGAGACCAAAGGACAAGCTCTTTGTGATACTATGGATCAACAAGAGAAAAAAGACAAAAATTATGTTTAATGTAATATTTGTACTAGGGTCTGTTTTTTATGCATTTAGGTTCATTTGGTTTGTTGTATTTGGTTGAAGCTTTGCTTTGTCTTGGTTTTGAAGTGTGTGAATCTAAAATCTTATTTTTGAACAATGATATAAGAATCTAAGATCTAAGATCTTTTTTGATATCTGTTAGGAGCAAAAATGATGTTATTATTTAAGTATAGTTTTGTTCCAATGAAGTTTAGAAATGTTATAAGTTGCAAATGCTTCAATAATCTATTGTTCTCACGATTTTAAACTAACATAAAATATTTTTTGATAAACTACTTTAAGGAGCTTATATCTTGCTTTTACCATTGTTATTTTAATGAATTTTTTTTTTTATAATATATTAACTAAACATATTTTATTATGTCAATTCATATTTATCGAAAAATAGAAATAATTTTTGAGAAAATATTTTGTCGTCCAACCTATTTAATCGACAAAGGTCACCATGAAATTTTTGCCTCAGTACATGAATTGAAACCAACCATAAGTACCTTATCTGCTGACACTTGGGTGTGGAAAGATAATTTAAATGGAGAATACACGACAAAAAGTGTGTATCGCTGGCTCTTATCTCGGAGGCATGTTATTGTCTCACTGAAGAAATGGAATTGGATTTGGAAGTTACCACTTTCAGCTAGTATGGAATTTTTTACCTGACATGTTTGTAATAACTATTTCAACTAAATATGTCCTACACCATCGAGAGATGAATGTTTCTGGTACACGTCCATGTTGTAACGGGGAAGATGAATCTATTCTTCATTGCTTCATCCATTGTCCACGAGTGGTTGCAGTGTTGGTTTGGATTCTCTGACGTGTCTTCATTGTGCGCTAATAATCTCTCGAGTAATATGAGAGATAGCAAGTTTCGCCCCTATCATATTGTGGAACCTACAGTGCACTCACAACAAGCTGATGTTTGATGGTATCAAACCAATAGTCTCAACTACATTTTCAAATGTTTATGCACAATTGTAAGTTTCACAACGAATATTCGAGAATACTATTTCAACCGCATTAATTAGGTCCATTCATGAAGTATGCTGGCAGCATGGTGATAATGATACAATGACTCTTAATGTAGATGACAATGCTTTAACTAACCCAGATAAAGCAAGATATGGTGGATTGGTTAGGATTTTGAGTGAAACTTTCAATTTTCCTTCTATGGCAGTGTCAGGTTGAACAGTATTTTGCATGCATAAATTCATGCCTTTATGATTGGGATTAAACTTTGCTGAGAGGTTGGTTATAAGAAACTGGTTTGTTTTTCTGACTCTCTTCATGTAGTGCATTTAGTGTCAAAGAAAGTGTCGAAACTTCATCAATATGCAATCCTCTTGGAACTCATTCATATGTATTTGGATAAGGAGTGTGGTATTTCCATTTATCATATTTTTCGAGAAGAAAACTCTTGCATATATATACTTGCAAAAGTAAATGCTAATTATCCACGATGTCTTGTAATGGTATATCAACCATTACCATATTTATTGTCAGGCCGACTGCCTGATAATTAACTAATGTTATGGAAGCATCAAATATCCTTTATTAGAACGTAGTTTTTCTTTGTTTTTTTTCTTTTTTTCTCCTTCTCTCGTGTAAACAAAAAAAGACCAAAGCATGTAATAAAAACTATAAATTGAATCTAAATATATATTTTTTTTGTTAAGTAGCCTAGTGGCTAGAGCTCACACAATTTAATTGTGGAGAAGTGGAATATCCGATGTTCGAGCCGAGACCTCAGCTCCTACATATAATATGCAATATCCTACCAACTGAGCTAAGCTCACAGGAATTGAATCTAAATAACTTATTAGAACAATTATGTTTTTTAACAATAATTGATTTAGGTAGATTTTTATTTATTTGATGACAAGAGAAGGAAAAGATCTAGATTGTTCTCGAGGCTAAACGAACGAACGCACGCATTGGCAATATTCCTCGTATCGTAGCAGCATCAACGCAAACGCAAACGCAAACGCAGAGTATTGAAGAAGATGTTCAAGAAGGCGGTGGAAGCAAAATCTCAACAGAGACTTTCCGGTGCCGACAGAAAAAAGCTTAAACGAACCGTTAAAGACAAATTCCCAAGAGCTTCTGATTCTGACCTAGATATTTTACTTCCTCCTAAGGTATCGTCTCACTTTTCTTTTTTCATTTCCATTTTTTTCTAACCTAATCGCTCATAATCATAATCATAACCGTGAGCTATGATACAAGACACATAGTATTGAGACAATCTCAAGCCGATTTTGTAAGAATTGGTTAGTTCGGTATAAAAGAACTTTAGACTGAGTGCTATCAACACTTTCTTTTCAACACTTTCAGTGAACTTTACGAGTCCCACCGCAAACCCATTTTCAAAGTGTAGGACCCACATCGATTTTACCTATAAAAGAAGTGATGAAAAGAGATAGTTCATAGCATTCCTCAAATGTAATGTGGGATACACTATCATTATTGTACTTGAATGTGTTAGAATTGAAAAAATATACCTAAGTATGCGTTTGGTTAGTTAGTCATTTTGGTCGAATGTGTTCTTCGGTAGTTAGCTAAGTTGGTATATTAAATAATTATGGCTTAATGATGTGTTTCGTCCTTGCAATTAGGAGTCATTTAAAAATTACTCCCTGTAATCGCTAATCCTGACAATTTACCCTTGCATTGTTTAATCATTTAAAATTTCGTCCTTTGATCAACTTAATCACTACCAAGTCATCAAATTAGCAAAATGGCATGGAAATGGACAAAAATACCCTCATCTTTATTATGAGAAGAAGATGAAGACAGGGGTAAAAATGTCATTTCACGAATGGATGACGAGGGTATTTTTGTCCATTCTCATATCATTTTGCTAATTTGATGATGTGGCAGTGATTAAGTTGGTCAAAGGACGAAATTTTAAATGATTAAACAATGCAAGGGTAAATTGCCAGGATTAGCGATTACAGGGACTAATTTTTAAATGACGCCTAATTGCAAGGACGAAACACAACATTAAGCCAATAATTATTAACAAAAGAGACACATAGGGATGTGTTAGTAATTTTGATGCATTCAGTGAGTTAAGGTGACAACTCGTCACACAGTTTGGGACACGTGTGTTAGATACGACAAAGACATGATGATGGGAATAATGGTTTAAGAAAATGAAAGTGATTGATTGTAAACACATGTGTTGTTATCGTGTTTATATCGGGCATTGACATGAGTTGGACACTAGACAAACACACTTTCAATATAGTGTCAGTGTGATATCTTCTTGAGTATTACGGGGTGTCCAATTCCCACATCGAGTAATTTGTGATGTTAGGTAGATTATTTAAGTGACTTAGTTCTTCCTTCTTGATAGCAAGCTTTTAATTGTCGGGAGTATTTTTGAATTGCTCGAGTGCTTATCACGATGTTACATAAATCTTAAGTTTTCATCTTTTGTATTAATTGCTTAATGCTAATCAACTAACTTAAATATATTAACATTAATACCAGACGGAGATAACTGTGGCCAAGTTTCAAACCCGGGTTCATGTGTATGCTGTGGAGGGAGGTTTTCCTGTGTTTTTCGACATTGATGGTCGTGGTTCAGATATTTTTCCAACAGGTAGCTTTGGCTTTTGTATTTTTTGGAAATGAAAATGAATAGGATTCCTTTATGTTTAAATATTAAAGTAGTAAAGATCCTTGCAGTTGAAAAAATGGTGAGAAACAGATGTATGAAATTTTGCCATGTGTTTACTAAGGATGCAAGAGTTAGATGTGCATTTGGTTATGATAGTTAGAGTTTTTCTTTTTTCTTTTTCAAAGTAGCCACAGTTTGTTGTATATATAGATATAGATGGTAGATACAAACCTCATTTTAACTGAGTCATTCTTTTTGCCCAGGGTAATGAAATTCAATATGAGAGTTCTCTCATTTCTCTCTATGGTAGTTTATATCTACCACCTATATCTATATATACAGCAAACTATGGCTACTAGAAAGTAACAAACCCTCTAATTATTATAAGATTCATAACCGAATGCAACTAAACTCAATATTGAATTCAAATGGTGTCGTTGTAGTTTATGCTCTAGGGCAAGATTTTTTCATAGAATAGATAGATAGGTTAAGAACTAAACTCATCAATTCAAATGTGTCGTTGTAGTTTATGCTCTATGGATGGTCCCTGAGCTGCTGCCGGCTTTCATACTCAAGGGTGGTGAGGTTTCTCGATATGTTATAGGTGGAGCTGACTTGATGTTCCCTGGTATACTTGTGCCTCCTGAAGGTCTTCCATCATTTGCGGCTGGGGAAACATGGGCGGTGAAAGTACCCGAAAATCCTGCTCCCATTGCGGTATTAATTATTTACATTGATTGTTTCCTGTAAATTGATGCTTGAAAGCTGGAAGTATCTTAAAGTTGCATTTATTCTTGTCAAGGTTGGGAGTACCACGATGAGCAGCGCCGAAGCATTGAAAGCCGGATTGCGTGGAAAAGCATTGAGAATAACTCATCATTATCGCGATTTGCTTTGGTAAGTATTACTAGATCTTAATTGTTCAGAAAATGGAGGTGTCAAATATTGGCCATGGCAGATTGCGGTAGTAGATTTTTTGATAACCAACCTGGCTAATTTGTGAAATATGGTGGCACCATGGTGTTTTATGACAAATAAGGCTGCTTAAATTTGATTTAGGAGGAACTTTGGCTTTCAGCCATGGTCCGCCATTTGCAAT
This sequence comes from Medicago truncatula, assembly GCF_003473485.1. NCBI lineage: Eukaryota > Viridiplantae > Streptophyta > Magnoliopsida > Fabales > Fabaceae > Medicago > Medicago truncatula. Next base: position 11,018,699 of record NC_053045.1, read on the forward strand.
CGAAAACATTGTTCTATTAGTTAGTCTTTACAAATCTTTCAGAAATTCAAGTTATTAATTTATTTATTTTTACTGTTGGTTGAATTTGTAGGGAATCAGTTGAGGGCCGTTACGTACCTAATGCAGGTTTTTTGGAAGATGCTGTGTTTGGACATCCTTCTTTATTATCATCGCCGTCTGATGATTCTGGTTTGACCGAGGCTGCTTGTGAGACATCAATTGACCAACAAAACAACACGAAAAGTGATGAAGCAGAGGGATCTCGTGTTGCAAATGATGAAAATAATGATGAAAATACAGCAGATGAAGCAACTGCTGGCGTGCGTGATTTGAAGTTAACTGATAGTGGTTCGCCTAATGACCCGAATGACCAACATACTCTATCAACTTCAGATGTAGATTTGCTTCTAGACAAGTGCCTTTTGCAAGCACTGCATACAACATTGAAGGACAAAGACCTTCCCATTCCTGGAAGCACTCTATGGTAGGACTAAATTTCCCTCCCTCCCTCTCTCTCTGGGATTTTGGTTGACCGAAAAATTCTGCAATCCTGCAAATCAGTATTTTGTTTGTAGGCTTGGTCTATATTTTTATTTTCCAAAATTTGGTTCAGTAACATAATTCACCATAATATGACAACAGTGCAGCACACTTTTAATTGAATGAGGTCACCGGAGTTTTGGTAGTGAACTAGTGATTTTTCAAGTTGTTTATGCATATACTGATAAACAGTTTAGGCATTTCTTTTATAAATAAAAAAGAATATATATGTTTGCATATTATGGCTGAACAAACATTAAATTGTTGCATGAAAAGAGTTTAGTTTTAAGTGCTGAAAGTGTTGGTATATTAAGAAAAGTAGAAAATTATTACCATTGAATACAATGAAGGGTTTTGCTAATGAATGTTTTAGGGCACTTGTTAAGGAATTTAAAAATTAACAGTATTTAATGGAATGTACGGCAGTTATACATGAGAAAAATACAAAGCTGTACTATTTTATTAGTAATTTCCATTTCAAAATTCATAAAAGCGTCTTAGGTGTACCTATTAGCCTTTGACTATAATTATAAATATCATGTAAAAGGAAGTTATTGTCATTTGATTATATAAGTAAACAATACTTACTGCATATTACATTCAGTGCCTACTAATGTGCATTAGTGTAATTAGCATTTTTTTTCTTACACTTAAATTCATTTCAGATTGTATTGTACATTCATTTAAAGTTAGTGAGCGCTGACCCAGACGTTCAAATTTACGTCCACTGATAATATAACAAATATTTATTTTTGGGCATTGCAGGTCAAACCATGTATTGCCATGTAGGCCTTCAGGAATAACTTTAGACATCAAGAAGTCATCCTACAAGAAGTTAGCTAAGTGGTTACAAGCAAAAGCCTCCTCTGGATTGGTATGTCATCTACTGCTATTTTACTAGGAAAGTAGAATTGTAAATATGGTTATTAGTATCTACGTTACATGCATGTTATATCTCTATTTGATACTAAATTGAATTCATTCGTACAACTCTCTAGTGTGTATCTATTTGGACATAAATTAATTCCATCTTTAATCATGATTCATTATGGTGAATCATGATTCACTATGATGAATCCAGATTTGTTTCATCCATTCTAATCAATCACCACCTAAACTTGGTGCAGCCAACCACTTCTTTGGTCATATTTTTATAAGCAACAACTTTTCTTTTGTCATTTGATATATTAATTGAATTATTTTGAGGTTCACATATGATATATCAACTTATAATTTGCCACGTTACCTGTTTTTTACATATAAGTGACATATTCTTATTGTCAATGTATCTTATGATTCATAATAAGATTTGATTCAAGATTCAGAAAAAATGTCATTTAGTTAATGATTTGAATTGATAACCATGGTAAATAGAAGCTTCCAAATATTGACTGGAGAACTTTTTATGTGTATGAACTTAAAATCTCGAATGTGCTGAGACAAGTCTTTCCAACTTGTAGTCTTTGTAAACTGGATCTTATTCTTCCAGCTCTGTTGCTTTGGAATATTTTTTAATTCTTATTTGACCTAATAATTCTGATATCAAAATTGTTGTCTTATGAATTTGATTGCTTTGTCACATTTTCCTTGTATGCATAACAACTGATATTTTCTTCTGTTAGGATGAACTAAACTGTAGCTTTGTTAATTGTCACTTCTTTAGCATGTTAGATATATAAGCTAATCTCCTATCTATGGTTAAAGGAATACCATTTTGCTGCTATAGTATTGAGATAGGAGCTTGAAAAAATTCAAGAAATAACTTCCTCAGCATGTTATATATAAGATATGTAAGCCAGGCCACAATTATAAAAGAAATAATTTTGGCAACATTTTGCTTCTTTTGGAATAGATATAGGTGTTTCGATTAATGCGCTCCATTAATTCAATGTGAAAAGCATCAATTGGATTTTTTATAACAGAGTAATATCTTTGTAGCAATGACAAAATACAAATAGCAAACTGGTGATTCAATTTTAGTTATTCCCAGCTTTCGATATTGTTGATGGGTTATCTGTTATGATAGATGAAATCAACTTAGAAATGACTCAATTTGGGATGTTTATTTCTCATATTTCTTTTAGTATATTAGGGGTTGATGAAATCTTGAAAATAGTCTCTATTAGTTGGATTTTTTGAAGTCTATCCATGGCCATGGATCACTCTGTTAGACATGTCTTCAGGAGGATAGGATGGGAAATATTGAAAAGTACTCACTCAAAATGGAATGCGATATAACAGAGTAGGAGACGCGACACAGGGGGAGTGGGTAGGAATTGATTCGGCAATCAAAGAGAGTTTAATCAGGGTCGTAATGGACTTCGGGAGGCATGTAACTTGTAAGAATTAACATGTGGTTTTGGTAATTTTGGGGATGGGTAGAATAGTTGGTTCTCTCCCAGAATTGGCTTTATCTTTTAATGTTTTGTTATTGTTCATCTTCCAAGTAGCACAGCTCTATTTCGTTGCAATTTTTCCTCTTTAGCAGTTCAGTTTAGTGAATTAACAAAGGCTATTCTCTGGTTGTAAGAAGTTGTATCTTCACATTCAATATAATTTTCCATTACTGTTTGGGTCCTATCATGCTGTAAACATAATTTGCATCAGAGCACAAATGAATTATTAAAATAGATATAAAATGCATGTCCATTTTGCGTACAGTGAGCAAAATTTATTGACGTTTTAATTTTCTTTTGATCATTTGTTCATGCATTGAACTTATTTGCAATGTAATTTCCGGGTTCTTCCTTAACGTAGATTTGGATTTTGAACAGATATCAGTGAAAGAAGACAAACATAAAAAAGAAGTCGTGCTATTTTCAGTTAACCGAAAACACGCTGATTATTCATCCTTTAAGCCTGAAAAAAGGCCAGCGGAGAAACCTGACCAGTCCAGTGTTCAATCTGTCAATGAAACTCGTTCGTCCAAAACTCTGGAAGTGACTGAAATCTACAAGCCAAGTGTACATGTCAATCCCATATTTTCATCTGTAGGAGCTGATACAGGCAAACTTTATACTGTTTCTGAAGCCACTGATATTGTATTCGCATACATTGAAAAACAAAATCTTGTGAAACCAACAAATAAATCTCTTGTGGTTCTAGATGCAATATTATGTGATGCACTATTTAAGGGGGCTATTAAAAAAGGAACTACGTATCCTACAGAAATTCACAAAAAAGATTTAGGGCAAACATTTGTGAGCCGAATGCAACCTCACCATGTTGTGACAAGAGGGAATGAATCTGTAGTTCGTAAAGGTGCACTAAAAACAATTCAGATACTGACAGAAAGGCGGCAAGGCAACAAGAAGGTAACCAAACTATCCGGCATGGAATCATTTCTTATAGATGCTGACGCATTAGCATCAGAACTTCAGAAGAAGTTTGCTTGCAGTACCACTGTTGGAGAATTACCAGGTATTTATTAGCCATATTAAAATTGGAAGTTCTATGTGTTAGTTTGCGCTTGTTATTTTTTTTTTCTTTCAAAAGCTTATTATGATTTTTTTTTACCAATCTTGTTATGATGTTATCGTCAAGGAATGTGGGATTTTCTACCAGATTTTTGTTATATGCTGATTTCCGTTATTTAAATTCAACTACAACATGCTGTGTCTGATTTTATTTGCATTAATCATGCTAAGATTAGTCCCAGTTGCACACGTGGCATTTGATTTCTCAGTTTTAGTACTGAGAGTTTGATGGGCTATTGGGCTGTATTCGAATTTTTTTCTGCATTTATGACGCTAGACTAGTTGTAGTTGCATGATGTTTTATTTCTTAGTATCAGTATTTGGAGGGTATGAGGCTGCGTTAAATAGTAAGCTGATTTAATCAAAGACATTTTTGGGAGCATAAGCAGTAAGTGTGCAACTCCGGTGTCCTCTTTTATGTACATAGACAGAGGCTACTACATATGCATTTTGATAAAAATGTATTGATTTCCTCATGAATGTAACTGAACGAAACCAAGGATCCTGCTTACATGCATGTGAAAATGACAGGCCCTTAGATGAGTAGTTGGGAATGAGCAGGCCAGAGAGTGGAGAGTGTATGTTAAGAAATAGTGGAGTGATGAGGTGGCAGAGATAGAGAAGAGTGGAAGACTATATGAACTGGTTTTTCTGTTATATGGAGTTTAGGGTGTAGTGGTGTTCGTGAGAGAGAGTATCGAAGGATCATTCTGTTAGAGGCAAGGAATAGTCTATTTTTTGAAGGAGCCAAGCTCTGTGGAGTAGAAGGGATATTCATCCCTCTGCTTGTTTCCTTTTCTTCATAAATAATATTCACATTTCCATAATTCCATCTTAATTCTCCTATTAGTCTCTGTTATTTGTATACTGCTGTGTTTGTAATTTCTAACAAAAAGTTTGTGAAAAGTTGTTTTTATTTCCATTTTTTGCTTCTAATTATAAAACTGTTACCTTTGTTCTCATTTTGTTTTCTTTTTCAAACACCGCACATGCCCTTATGACATTCAGGATTATTACTTGTAAAGTTTGATTCTCTAGTTGCATACTGTGTAGCACGAACACTTTTGAACAAAGGCGTGTCCGATACTGACACGACACCGACACATGTAATTCAATTATGCCATTTTCTCAAATTATCATCGGTGTCAGTGTTTGGTGTTTGTGTCAGTGCTCGATAGGTTGCATATGATAAAATGATGTGTTTATTGTATTGTCTCTAAAATTTGAAAATATTTATTTGCAGGTAAGAAGGGGTTTGAGGTTATGGTTCAAGGTGGAGTTATTGATGACCTGGGAAGGCATTTGGTTGAACAATATGGAGTTCCAAAGAGATTTATTGAAGTTTTTGACAAAACAAAGAGATGAGCTCTACCAAAAGGTGGTGATTTTTTATATTTTGTAGCAATGATGGGAGTGCTATGCTTGGATTCTGAAAATGTAATGCATTTTTGCACTTTTTAGGTCTAGGTTAATACATAAAAGAGTAAACTCATAATAGGATTAGACAAAGGTTCTTTCCAATTCAAATATTTATTGTATAAGATTATTATGAAACTTTGACTGGGAAATCTTATTTGCAATTTTCACATATTTTCACATGAGTGATGTGCATTAAGTCGAAATTAAAAATAAAATAAAAGAGACACATGACAGGTTTAGATTGGGTGAATTTGAATGATCTATTCAAATTACACATGAGAAAATCTATTCTCGAACATGACCGCTGAGATAAAAGAGATTTATCCGTTGATGTTTTGTCGTTGTTTCTCCCTATTAGATTTTGCGATGGAAGATTTTTTTTTTTAGTATTATTTTCATTGTACCGATCAACCCTTGTTAAATTAATTAGTAGTTTTTTTTTTATGTAATTTTTGGATATTCATTTAACTTGTTTTAACAAAATACCATTGAAATTTTGATTGCCTCACATTGTAGGATCAAGAAAAATGATAAAAGTACCGAAATTGCATAGTTTGGCATTATCCTAAGTTGTTGTAGTTTGTTTGAGATTCCATGTACATTTTGCTCTCACATGTTTTTATTTCTTCGTTAGTTACTCTCACATGCCAAAGCACATGTGTAAAGCTATTTCAACATTGAAAACTAAAAACAAAAAAGACAGAAGTTTGGTTTCGCATCCTATATATATGTTACTCTCATTGTTAGGTTGAAGTATTCTTTCATTACTCAACACAAAACTAGAAAACTCAAAGATGTGTGTCTCATAATTCCTCATCCTATATATATGTTACTGTGTTTTTTTCTTAATTATTTAGGTAACCAAGTTTCTATATTTTAATGTGACCAAAGCTTAAGTTTCTTTCTTTATTTTTTTAAGAAGAAGAAACCAAAGCTTAAGTTTCTTGATTAATCAATTTTTAAACATTGCATGACATTAGGAATTTGAATCCCTTTGTCCCTTGCTAGCTACTTGGGAAGTGTTTCTGAACAAACTGAAATTATATGTGGCCTTATGTTGTATATCATATTTCATTAAAATTGAACAAGGTTTTTTAGATGAAATAATTTTAGAATTTTTTGTCAAACTCTTATTTCATGATGCTTTTATTTTTATATGCTCATGATGCTGATTTTTGTTGAGATAATGCCTAATGGATTTGGTTAAGCTTCTACAAGGTTTGCTATATGAGGAATGTAGATGGTCCGATTGCAAGAAAAAGAGTATAAATTATAATAAGATTTTTCTATAACAATAAGATTTAGAATAAGCTCAAACAAAAATAGGCCAAATTTTACTCTTAACCCTTTTAAGTTATACAAACGCTAGATACTTATGGTCTTTCTGTCGTTTGTAACTTAGCAACAAAAGTGTTTAACTTTTTTCCTTCAAAAAAAAAAAAAGTGTTTTAACATGATTAATTTCCATAATTAAATGATAATTCACTTCTTGAAGATCATGTTCTTGTGAGATTTAACAACGGTTTTGATTGCAAAATATTCCATCCTCTTCTTGATTCTACCTTTCTAAACTATCTGCAATTTCTCAAACACCAAAAAAGAAAGAACGAGGAGGGGAGAGTCAACAATTGAAGATAGAAAGAAAAGGAGAAAGATGAAGAATGAGTTAACAATTGCTTCGTAGATGTCGTACCTTTTTTTTTGTCAAGTAGTCTAGTGGCTAGAGCTCACACAATTTAATTGTGGAGAAGTGGAGTGTCCGGGGTTCGAACCCTGACTCCTGCATATAATATGTAATATCCCTACCAACTGAGCTAAGCTCATGGGGATGTAGATGTCGTACTTATTCATGATAGATGTGCATTTTATATGCTGATTTTGTGTTCCTTCACAAAAAAAAAAAAAATTAATGTTGATGCCTATGTGTATGGATGAACTCAGAGAGAGAGTAATCAACGGAGAGAGATATTTTCGTTAAAAAAAATATGGTTTAGGAAAAAAGATGGATATGGTTATGAATATGGACATTCAACAAAAAAACCGATTTTATAAAAGTGGATGACCGACCATTTAGAAAAAAAACCGGTTAATATTTGTATGTAAATATCCGGTTATCTAAATATGGTTTTCGATTTGGATGTGTTTTAGTTTGTTAATCTAAAATACTTATTTATATTATATTTTAAGACTAAATATTATAAGTTAAAAGTAGACCTTTTAAGCAATTAAAGAGAGTTTTTTGGTGTTTGTTTTGGTGAAAATGATGCTGAAAATTGAAAGGGTTTTCTGTTTCCAATTTTCAAACCAAGGACATTTTAATTGGAAGATAACATTCACTATTTTTTTTTTTTTTTTAGTTTGTTAAATGGAAACAACCGAGAAAACTCATTTTAATTTTCAACATCATTATTGGAAACATTTGGGATTTTTAGTTTTTTACGTGGATATTATTGGAATCAGCAATAGCCGACAATCCCAAATGTATTTATTCCTCTTTTGTTTATTAAAAAATCCTTTCTCTAAAAAGAATTTATTCAACGGTTCTTCACTGATCAAGTAGTTGGTAAATCCTTCTTCTCCATAGTCGATTATAAGTACTTGATGATCAATTAATTTTTCCTTAAATCAATGGTATTTAGGCGAAGATAGAGCTTCATAATCAGATCAAACTTGTTAGTAGTTTTCTCTTGGAAGCTGCTTTAGGATATGATTTCAACTCGTCAGAATCTCTTTTTTAAGGAGATCATAGTTGATCTTGAGGGTTGTATTTTATGTAATGAGTCTGTAGAATCGACTTGTCGCCTTCTTATTAGATGTTCCTTTTTAGGTCAAGTGTGGTATCGTGTGTTTAGGTGATTGGGGTGAGAGTTTGTTTCACCTCCATATTTAACCAGTTTTCTTAGTATTATTTTTAATATTTGTCTCCTTAATTGTTTGTGGAGGATTTACCTGACACAAAAGTCGATTCTTTCACATGTTGCTTTCCACCCTATTTTGTTTAAAAAAAATGTACTTACCATAATGAAAATAAGCCTTTTATTATTGTTGGTGTTTAGCTGTGGAACAAGCTTGGATCAAGAAAAAATGTTATTAAATCGGAAGAGAATTGAGCTTGATTATGCCTCGTTATTAAATTCTACTTGTTTAGTTAATGAGTTTGGCTTATAAGACATGACTCCATTATACATGAATCATATCATATAATTCACATAAAAATAACACTATATATAGTGGTATATGCTGACATATTCCTCATTATCATATGTGCTGCAAGAGAAAGAGATTAATGACTTAATTGAATATGTTCTTAAAACTTTGGAGGGACCATGGCAAGTCAACTGCATGGTCCTGCTGAATAGTTAAAACAATTTGCAAACACAAAACACTGGAAGAGAAATAAATGGAAATATGACAAATTTACATATTTTCTTTTGGATTATGAAAAGTGAATAAACACATTTAGGAACGTCACCTGGTGTTTTTTTTGAAGAAGCTAAAATGGAATATATTACTGAACGCCTGAATATTTCAGCACAAGAAGTGCTAAAAACCCAGCTGAATAGTAATGTCACCTGGTGTTGGTATACGACAATATCAAGTAAACGTATTTCGTTTGTTAAACTAAAATATATAATTTTGTTAAATTCTTAAAGGTTAAAAGCTAAAAGAAAAAAAATAGAAAGGTAACTAAAAAAGAGTTTTTTATTGTTTCATTTAGTGAAAACATGATGTTCAAAATTAAATGGGTTTTAAGGGTTGTTTTCAATTATCAAACTAAAAACAGACATTTGAATTGGAAGAGATTGTACGATTATTGGAAACAATGGAGAAAAACCCTTTTAATTTGTAATATCATTTTCAACCAACCAAAATACAAACAACTTTTTTAGATGACTTAAAAAGTCTATGTTAAGCTTATAGTTTTCATCCACAAGAGTCAAACAAAAATCAGTAATTTAACTTAACACATTAAATAGAGACTTATTTGGATATTATTGGGTACCAATTGTTGGTGACAATCTCAAATATGTTTATTCCTTTTAAAAAAATCGTTTGTTTCCAAATGATTTTACCCAACAATTATTTACCAAGAAGTTGATTCCATCCTTTGTCTTTGACTTGAATTAATGGATCAACTTTGTTAAACATAGTGTTCAGATGATTTGAAACATAGTGTCCCAAATTTATGGGTACATTTCTCTTACGTTAGTCAATTTATCAAAAGATGTCAGAATCAAACTCGAAGTTTGACTTCTGAAAATTTATGTTAATTGTTTTGAGTGCTTGAATGCATTGATTAATTTTAGAAAAATATTGTCACCAAATTTATACAAGTTCACTAAAGATGTGATAAATGTTGTATAAACAAAGGACACTGTAAAAATTTTGATAGAAATAGTTTAACTTAGCATTTTGAACTATTTTGTGAAAATGGTCAAAATGTATTTGTGGGAATAGATATTTATGTGAATTATTTTATTAACTTTAAAGGTCGCTGAGGAAGATCTCACCATCAAGAGAGAGAGACAAACATAACAGGTTAAAGTTGCTATTTGTGCATGGTTTTGAAAATCAATCTTTTACATTAAGAGGAATCCAAAGATTGGCTTAAAAAAACATTTATGAGGCAGAAAGTCTATTGTGCAATTGTTAGCAAATATGTGACTTCTATATATATGATTTGGAGAACATCAGAATGGGATGATTTATATTATGCTAACAGGTTTGTATGTTCTTTATATATACTTTCTTGGTTGTTTCTAGTTTGATTCGCAATAAAGGACATGATAGATAAAACAGGACTGGACAACTAGTTGAGTCACAACACAATTTATTGTCTTGTACATTGTTTGATAGTTGATGCACAACACAAGATAAAGAATGCTAAAATTACTATGATATCCCTCACAGTGTAATATTTCAATGGAATTAATATTAGTTATAGAATATCAAAATTTTCAAACTTAAAATTATTTTTTTATTTATCGGAAATCCATTATCATATTATGGATTAAAAAGTAGTTATTTAATCAAATGTACGAATAAACTAATGGTGTTAATGTATTATACAAAAATATTATAATTATATATTGGACCTGGGCTTATATTTTCTTGTGTTGTGCAACCAACAAAGTGGCAATTAAAAAATTTTAAATGAAAAATGTGATAAACAAAATTGGAAAAGCAATGTCAAAGCAAAGCTAAAATTAAAATTAAAATATTCTGCTGCTTACAGAAAGTGATAATCATAGGGGCTACGTTGTCTTTTGCTCTCCTGTCCAGCGGACAAAAACTTGTCCTCCAATTAAGCGGGTTACAAATTTCGGGAGACTTGTCCGGTGCTCCGGTACTGTTTTTGTTCTGTTCCATTGTTATCTTTTGGATCAAACACTGCACAATTTTTATTGTTCTGTCATGTCCTCTATATTTTAACAAATCAAAGTCACGCTAAAACTTCTTTACATATACTTTCTGATGGCGTTTAATTTGGGGAAGGGAACTAATTTTGACCATTAGATAAACTAGATAACATACTTTTATCATAGACACTCAACACCAGATTTTTTTCCATATTGACCCACCACTTGCAGCTGCCCCAACTCTCTTTTCTTTCTCTCCTTCCCGAATCTGGTGACGCTTGCATGCTTCAACAATTCCAGGATGAATATAAGAGGAACAGAGTGATGGCACATGCTGGAACTTGATTTTTGAGAATTTGACCCCACATCTATGTCTCCACAACAAACACAAAAACATCATCACTGATTCACCTCTATTGTCTCGTTTGCAGTATTATAAAGTGACTACCAAGAATGGTGAAGATCCATGGCAGATTGAGTGGTGAATCTGTTTGTGTTCCTCGTTTTAAGAAATTTGTGAAATTAAATGATATTGGAACAAAGCCAATTCAATTTGTTATTTTCTAGAACAACACCCATATAAAACTTGGAACTTTGAGTTTTCCGGCAGCAGCCTAGTGGTGTGCAGTGGTGGTCAGAAAGAGAGTTGAAATAGCAGTGCATGTTGTTGTTGAGTGGTGAGTGTGGAAAAAAAAATCTGGTGTTGAGTGTCTATGATAAAAATATGTTCTCTATTTAATCTAACGGTCAAAATTAGCTTTCCCATGGTGGAAAACAACTTCCCTTTCCCAAATTAAACGTCACATACTTTCTTTGTCCATCTTAAATGTTTCCCACAGTACCCATTTTAAATGTTTCCCACAACACCCATTCTTATTGTTCCTTTAACCGGTTAACATGTTGTTCTGGTTGTTAAACATTAAAGAAAACTAGCAATATTTTTTTCTCAGCATCTTTCTACCCTGACCTTTTTTGCATAGCCAAATGACCTTGTAGTGACCATACGGTTGTGATAGTCCGTCGTCATCATGATACCATTCTCAATTTCAAAACCATCCAATTGTTCTAATTCACTTTCGTTCTTGATCGTACCTGATCACAATGTGACTGCCGGTGTCGTGAATGTGGTGGTTGTGACGGTGGTTGTGACGTCAGAATGCTTCTTGGAGCGGATGGGGGGTGGGTACCTGCAGGCACTCCGACGCTCAAGTTAGTAGAGATCAGAGAGTGAGGGTTTTTGAGGAAGAAATATTCTACCTTGGGGACTGCATTGAGTCCCCTAAAAGCTTGTGGGACCCAGGACACATGGCATAACACCATTGGACACCCTACAGCGGCTATATGAGTCCAAAGACTCTATAAATAGAGATCATGGCCTTAGCAAAACTTGCACCATTGCAAAGCATACAAGAAAACAACTTGATTTTGTTTGAAGCTCTTGCAATTGAAATTGATCAATCTCTAAGGCTCTTGTTTCCTTAGTGCACATCAATACTCCTTGTTATCTCTCTCTCTTAAAGATAACTTCTTTCTTCTTCTTCCTCTTCTGTTTGATTCACAAACATTCAACCTCCATACAAATTGTAACAAAGTCTCATCTAGCTCTAGGGGTACTAAAGTGTTAGTTTGAGCAAAGGTTATAAAAGTCTAAGTGGTTAACTTAGCAAGAAGGTGCAAGCCTGCTGAGGCTTAGAGAATACAGAGTTGTAATTGTTCAGGTGAACAAAGATTGTAAGGTGCAGGACTTGAGAGGTTATCTCAAGCATCATAATGGAAACTCTCACAAGATTGTGAGGAGTGGACTAGCCCACATTGGGTGAACCACTATAATTCTTTGTGTGCTCTTTCATTCTTCTCTATACTCTTTAATTACAGTATACACAACACACACTTACACATTTACTTTATTAAATAGTTTTTGTTTATGAACTTCAGAACGTTCTGAAGTCAGAAAGTTAACTTAATTATTCCAAGTAAACAACTTGAGAATTACTTTTAAGTTTCAGGATAATTTTTAAAGGGTCACAATTCAAACCCCCCTTCCTTGTGACTATTTTATTTACTTCATTATTTTGAGCATCTTGGTGAAAATCAATATACACGTCACTTGTTTGGTCAAATTTCATGCATAGACCTAGGAGAAGATAGAGACGAATACACATGGAAAACGACAAGCTATATGTCTTGGCTTATTCGCGGCGATTGCGACGTCGGATTTATGTTTCGGAATATGGTGGAAGATAATATATTATATATGTATGTTCGTTCCATATGCAATTGCGTTGAATGTAAGTAGGGATTTAATCTAATGATATGTAATGAGTTGTTTAATTATGGACACATTGTAACGTTTTGATGAATTTCAAACGTTTGTGTAATTTGAACCTAATGTCGGTTTAATTTAATTATGGACAATTGTAAAAGATATGTATTTTTCTTGTTTATGACCGAGTTTCAATGTTGTATGATTTATATTGCCTTTGAAAATGCTCTGGTTTAATTACAGGTAAAAACTGGCCGAAAAATGGCTTGGAATTGCTTTAGATTTATGCAAAACCCACTGTCTGCATAATTGTTTTCCTCGGCAGTTAACTACCTAGGATTTCCTCGGCAGTTAACTACATCCTAGAGATAAGGGTAACATTGTCATTTATGCATCCATTTTCATAAAGTAGGTTTTTTCTGCTTCTGAAGTTGCAGTACAAATTGGAAGAGTTGCAAAGGATAGAATTAGGGCAAACCTGCAGGTTTACTACTCCATTAGGAGAAACTAGATTGATGACCCGTGCGGCGCACGGGTCTTTTGAGCTAAAATAACTATTTAATTTCGTGGAAAAATTGGGATAAGAAGTGGAGGGCGGTTTTAAAGGTGCTGATAAGGTGGAATTAATGAAAATTAGTGTCTTGAATATATATTTTAAAAGCGGAATTAATTCAACCAAAACTTGTGTGGCATAATGGGAAAACCATATGCAACCGGGTTCAAATGCCTGGAGTGCTATCAAATATTTCTAAAGAGCTATTTTAATCGATTACAAAGATTCTATTAAACACAATTACAAATAGTTTATAAAATTAACTCTTCATGGTTTCTACAATTGGAAGTTCTATGGGAAAGTGGTAAAGGAAATTTGATAGTGACACAATATAAAAGATCTTTTTTACTGCTCTTTCTGTAAATGTAAAGGATCTTAATCTCTAACTTCAATTTATCCTCTTCTCAAAACCTTCAATTTTCTAATGTCTACTGCACTGTCCACATGATGATTGATTTTGTACCACAACATGTTTAACTGATGGTGCCATTTAATTTGGGAAAGGAGAGTTCTTTCCCACCATAGGAAAGTTGATCATGTCCATTAGATTAAATGAGGAACATATTTCTATCATACTCTCTCAACCACTAGATTATTTTTTTATACTATCTTTCACACTCTCTCTTTCATGTCCCCACACACCCATACCACCACCACTAAATCACAAATTCAACAACCACTTTGACCACCACTGCACCACCACACACCACCACTGCACCACCACACACCACCATGGTTGCTGCCGGAAAGAACTCTCCTTTCCCAAATTAAATGGCACCATCATTTTAATCAAAACTCAAGGGTACCTGCAAATTTTCCTATAAAGAATCTAAATTAACCTAACGATGCAATATTATATTTTTTTTAGAGGGATGCAATATTATTTTGTTCATAGTTTATTTTAGAGGGATGCATAATTATCTTGTTGTTCGAATTCCAACCACCATCGCATAAACTATACCTGTTTGTGATCGTGTTTTTTTTTATCCAATTAATCTGTTTCTCTCCAGGTAAAATGATTGTATTATATAATTTTGAATTATATTATTTTTCTTCAGTTTTTTTTTTTTATAAAAAAACAAATGGGTTCCTGAAAGCATAAAAAAGAAAAGAAAAGAAAAAATGTTAAAAAAGTAAGGTTTAAATGCATTTTTGGTCTTTCTATTTAAAAAGAAAATGATGTTTTGGTCTTCCTATTTTAAAAATCGTACGCTAACAAGTTTTCCGGCAGCAGCCATGATGGTGTGTGGTGGTGCAGTGGTGGTCAAAGTGGTTGTTGAATTTATGATTTAGTGGTGGTGGTATGGGTGTGAGGGGACATGAAAGAGAGAGTGTGAAAGATAATATAAAAAAATAATCTAGTGGTTGAGAGAGTATGATAGGAATATATTCCTCATTTAATCTAATGGATATGATCAACTTTCCCATGGTGGGAAAGAACTCTCCTTTCCTAAATTAAATGGCACCTTAACTTATAGTCATATTTAAGAACAAAATTAGACCAAACTCAAAAGAAAAACAATATGAAGAAACAAATTTCTTTTTGATAGTAATATAAAAAAAAATTGACACAGACTTTTATTTTAAATTGGTCGAAAGTTAGACTAAAATACAAAGAAACAAATTTCTTCTTTGATAGTCATACAAAATTGTTGTACAAACAGACCCAATAGAGACAATCTATAGAGTGTAATCTTGATGATAACCCATTTCTCATGGGTGTTCTCCTCTTCAGTGACACGATTTCAAGACGGCTTGGCATGACGATTTCAATCCTGGGTAATGAGTGAGTAGAAGTCTTAATTAGAAGCGGATTATATTGTGTTTCTATGTGGGAAGATATTTGAAGGTTATTAAGAAAACAAATTTAAAATAAAAAAAAAAAGGGCAATGTTGTTAAGGAGTAATAAATGAACATGCAATCAATGAATCAATCCCACTTGTTTTACCTCTATTAAAGTGAGAAATAAATCAACTAATTAAAATAAGGAAAATGTGCATTCAATATGTTGTCAAATTTCCTATTTTGTGATACAAGCATTGAATCCTTTTTTTTTTTAAACGACTCAAAAAATTCACGGAGGTTCGAAAGAAAAAAAAAATGATTCATATAAAATTTACGGAAAAAAGAAAATTCATTTGAGTAAAATCCACATGAAAACAAATTAATTGTTAAGAAATGAAAATAATACAGCTCTCTTTTATTTTAATTAGTTGACTTATTTAAAGGAAAGGAAATCATATTTTTAATAGGATAAGGAAGTAAAATCCACGTGAAAAAAATTACCGAAACTAAAATCACAAGAAAAATAAAGGAAAGGAGATTTGATATAGTATTAAATACAACTCTCTTTTATTTTAATTAATTGACTTATTTATGACTTTAATTAAGGTAAAATAAATGTAATCTATTCATTTATTACTTCTTAACCAGTGCCCCGGGGGCACCGGTTAGCAGCACCCATAAAAAAAAAACTAATTGGAACAGTGAATGTAAGAATAATACCTCCCAGCAGATTCCTAAACTACTTCGCGGATTTAAAAAGGGACAATTTCCATCGATCAAAACTCAACGCAAGGGTAAAGAAGAAACAGTAGAAAAATAGGGTGGAAGGATAAGGGAAAATGGGATAGGTGAGAAGAAAAGGAGAGAATAATGTGGAGAACGGAGATATTACGATGAAGCGTTGAATTAAGTTGTTATCGTGGGTGAAAGCTAAAAATGTCACTTTTATTTTTTGAACTCAGATGTGGTGGTCAAGTCCTATGACTTGTTTGGGCGTTGGCGCCTAACCACTGGAGGTTGTTTCCTCTTGATATTGTTTCTTTGTATATTGGTAGTGGTCTTTTAGGCACACCTTATGCTAAGAGATTGCTATTATTTTGGTAATATAATTTCATTTTGGCTTGTTCAAAAAAAAAAAGGAACAAAGAGGAAAAGAATAGCAAGCTCTGTAAATTCTTGGTAAATATACAATGTGGAAAAGAACAGCAAGCTCTGTAAATTCTTGGTAAATATACAATGTGGAAAAGAACAGCAAGCTCTGTAAATTCTAGATAAGACCTTGAGGCATGTGTATCATTCAAATTGATCAATTCCAATGTGCTGAAATAATAAATATACAATGGTGTTGATAGGATTTGGAAATATGCATCAGATAAGTCTTCAGCCGCGCAAAGGAGAAGCTACCAAGGATATTTTCAACTTCCCTTACATTTACGATGCAGCTTATATTTATTAAGATAAGATTAGTGCATCAAGTCACATGTTAAGAAGGTAGCAATGAACCTACTGTGAATGATATGGGCTCAAGTTATGATCCAAGTCCAAGAATGGAATTGGCCCAAATGATGATCCAAATCCAATATTGTGATTGGTAAAGCCACTTTTGTAGCAAGACACATGTTCATGGTGCATGAAAGGCAAGTTGCACTTCTCATGTAATGCATGGTGGCAAAGTGGATGGTTGCATGCATTGACATGTTGCAAGATGCATGAGATGCAAGTGACAAGTTGCACTCTTGAAGTTTGCATGGAAGACAAGTGGCTTGTTGCATGTAAGGAATTAAGGTTTACCTCTCCTATAAATAGCAAGTTCATTTGCACAATCTCATCACATCTCATCTCATCACATCAAGTAGTAACACAACAACAAGAATTAGAGCTTGTTGAGAGTGAGAGGAAAAATATAGAGAGGAAATATAGTTTCTCCTGTGAGGTTTCTCCTAGTGTTAGTATTCTCCTATTTCAAGAGAGAGGGTAATTTGTCTCTCCTTGTATTTAGAGAGAAGTCTTGTAATTGTCTTCCACTTAGTGAAAGTTATCTACTTTTTCCCCGTAGTTTTTTCCCCTTATTTGTTGAGGGGTTTCCGCGTAAAATATTGTGTGTTCAGTTCCTCTTTTCTCGTCTCTTATTTTAGTTGCGTGATAATATTCTGTTACTCTGGTACCTAACACCTAGAGTGATGATTAGGAAAAACACTAAGAAGAATTTAATGCTTGGATGATGGAGGGAAATATTAGGTTAAAATTAGGGTATGATATTGCTTGACCAAACAACCTTTAATAAAAAAGATATACAAGCGGTTTCCGTCGTCGGTAGGAGAAAAATAATATGTTTTATACTATCAAACAAATAAATGAAAGGGAGTCTGCTAGTTTTGTGCACGCATAGATTCACTGGAATGATTGAAATTGAGTTTGGTCCATTCCAAGAGGGTATCAGTAACAAAAGGCAATGAAATAAAGGTGTAGATAGAAGTACTAAAAAGCACATTAACTCATTTTTAACACTTTTATAATTAAAATAGAAAATCTAAAATATTAATAATATATCAAAAGATAATTATTTATTTAATAAATAAATAAAATAGAATAGAATGATATTTACAAGAAATAAAAATGTAATTGGCACACACTTACTACTAATCTAATGGGTACAAAACAACACAACACTTACCGGCACACATATACACAGGGCCGTCCTCGAGAATTCGGAGGCTCGGCTCTGGGAATGAAAAGAGGTCAGTGCTAAAATCAAAATTTATTTTTTTTAAAAAGCAATGTTCTATTTATATTTTTTAAAAGATAAATACAAGGTGCCGTATATATGCGGTACACCCAGAGGTGAAATTGTGAAAATGACTACCGTATACATGAGGAACCTCCACCTAACACCAAAATCAAGAGGAACTAATTATAATAATCCTAAAAGGCTAAAACAAGAGGACAGAAAATGAAACCTGCACAAAACCACCAAAAGTCATACGCGCACAAAGCTAGCAGCACAACAACCAAGCGGTCACAACAACAACAAAAAAATCGCAGCCCTGTTTAAATTAAAAATGAAGTCCGTAAACATAAGAAATAAATAATATAATAAATAATATAAAACGAGTTTAGGCGAATACCTTCAAAACGAGTCTTCATTCACACCAAAACGAGACTTCCTACGCGCATTTACTGAAGCAAATTCATCAATCAACTCTTCTTATTGTATATTTCGCAACATAGGATTCTCAATTGCTATCATTGCTAAGCCATTAAGTCTTTCTTGTAGCATGGTAGACCGCATGTAAGACTTCAACATCTTCAACTTTGAAAAACTTCTTTCTGCGGAGGCAACTGTCACGGAAATAGTCAATAAAATTCTATATGCAACAATTGTATTAGAAAAGTAACTCATGCCTTTCAAAAATCTTAAAATCTGAATAGTTCCCATTTTTTCTTCAGGCAAGATATCTTTTAGTGACCTTAACTCCACATATAGTTCTCTCCCATCAATATCAGATTCCTCGTTATGTTTCAATGCTTGTTCAAATTTACCACAACAAGACTCCAAAGTCGCATTATCCAATGATTTTAACTTGTCAAAGTAAACAAAAAACCAAAAACAGCTTCATATTGTTGGAATTGTTCAAATCTCTTATTATGAGATACAATAGCTTGATCAACAAGGCAAAGAAAGTAATTAACTCTAAAAAATTCTTCTTCAGATTGCTCAACTGACGGGGTATTCAAATCCTCATCAAACTGCATTTTTCTTCGAATTATGCGCCTTTGAGGAAATACCGGGTCAATATTCAATTCAATGGCAACTTCTGTAGCATCATCCAAGGTCTTCTTAAAACCAGTTTTTCTATATTCCTTAAAAAAAGAAATTAATTCTTTTATTTTTGACATAGCAACATCAATAAGCATATCATTTGACTGTAAGAGCTTGCTAACCAAATTAATTGCAGATAATATGTCAAACCATATAATTATAGATACTATAAACTCAAAATCACTAAGTTTATGTGTTGCTAAAGATTTAGCTTCACTTCTTATTTTAGAATCATCATCCTTATTTGACACTTCAAGTAAAGCTTCAATAATATCTGACATTCCCGCTCTTATAGCTTTGACACTTTCTACATGACTCTCCCAACGAGTGGATGACAATGATTTTGGAGTCAACCCTTTTAAATTATCTTTCAAAAAGCCCTTGCCCAGTTGTATCATTCACATTCAAAAATCCTAAAAAAGACTCCTCAATGCTAACAGAATTTGAAGAAACATCTACATATCGTATTATCAAAGACATTTGTTTTTGGTGACTAATATCAGGAGTACAATCAAGTATCACTGAGAAATATTTTGCTTGTTTGATTCTTTCAATGATTTGATTTTTAATTTTAGAAGCAAGCAAAAGTATTAACTCATTTTGGATTCTAGGCCCAAGATAGTGAACATGAAGATTATCAACAGTAACACGTCTAACATGTTCTTGGACACATGGATCAAATTCATTTAACATTTCAATTAAGCCTAAAAAGTTCCCATTGCCATCTTCATCCAATTTGTCTACAGAACCACGGAAGGCCAAATTATGTTTAACAAGGAATTTCACTATTGCAATGATTCTTTTTAAAACACTTTTCCAATGATCCTTTTCTTTCTCAATCAATTTTTGAGTTGTTTTATCAATAATTTGAAAACTATTCATCCTTTGACGCAACTCATACCAATTAGTCATGCTCTTAATGTGTTCCAACCTTGCCTCATGCTCTTTAAGTCTAACAAAAACATGTGACCAATCGCTAAAACCCTCATTTGCTAATTGACCTCTACCAGTCCCTCTTTTAAAAACTTTACAACAAAAACAAAATAATCTATCAAGCTCTTTTGAATAAACAAGCCAATCTCTATCACACTTCTCTCCATTTGATAAAGTTCTAGTATACAAATTAGCCGTAAAGCGTCTAGAAGATTTATCTCTAGAACCCTTCACGATACTTAAATCTCTTATAGGGCCTTTTGTAGCTAACAACTCAATCATTTTAGACTCGACAGAATCCCAATTTCTTGGATCAAATATATCTACACTAATGTGAATGTCATTAACATTATCAACATTTTGATTATCATCTTCATTATCATTCAGATTTTCAACATCAACATCCACAACAACATTATCATCGATAGGAATAACATCAACATGAATGTCATCAATAGGAATAGGCATAGCATCAACATTATCAACGAGAATAGCATCAACAGGAATAACATCAACAGAAATAGTATCAACAGGACTATCATCAATAGGAATTTGTGTTTCTTTTACAATAAATTTATCAAGAGCTCCTGTTTGGGATTCAATTAACTCAGCAATTTTTTTCTTTTTCCTACGCTTCTCAGTGCCAGACTCAAACTTTCGAATCTTAGGCGGCAATCTAGGAGGAGCCAATTTAGGAGGCATAGATGAAGATTAAAAAAAACAAAGAACCAGAAATTGAAATTCTTCACTGTTCTTGAGCAATTCCGCAATGTCGAAGTTGAACCATGTCATTAGACATACAATGTTGAGATTGAACCATAAAATAAAATTAAAACATAATTAGTAATTAGCAACATATATGATATATAAATTCAATTATACACTGAAATTTGAATAATTTTAACAAAAACTCCCAAAACAGTAAATATGCATAAATCAATTATTACTATCAATCTCTATTTTAACAATTTCATCATTCAAATTAATGAAAGAGAGTTTATTTACTTACCAAACAGTGTTGTTTTGAAAAGGGAAAAACTGATTTGGTGAAGAAGGAAGAAGAAGAAGGAAAGCCTGATGATGTGATTATGTGAATCAGTTGATTGATCAGTGAAATCGGTGGAGAGTGATGAGAGCAGAGGAAGAAATCGGTGGTGAGCACTGAGCAGACAGAGGACGCGTTGCTTCTGTTTTGTGATGGAATGGAAAAATAATTTTTTTTATTGGATTTGGAGGATATATAGTGGGTATAAAAAATATTTTTGAGGCCCATCCTTGAGGGAGGCCCAGCTCGTTTGAGCTGTTTGCACCCCCTCAGGGACGCCCCTGCATATACACATAAAAAAAATTCAAATAATAGCAAGTGCTTTATTCATACAAAAATATCAAATTATAATCTAATTAAAAATTAAATAGTGGGGTGTTACAAGCTCTTCCGAAGCTCCAAAGTTGTCTTCCTCTTGAACTGCCACAGTTCTGAACGAGGAATGCTGGTATTTATAATGAGAGTTTCTACCTGAGTTTGAGTTAAAAGTGCGGGCTTTACCCAAAATAAAAGCAGGAAAAAACGCTTGTACCATGTATTTTCATATGCACGGGGCACATGCTTAGTGTGCTCGGCGCATGGGTGTATGGCAAAAGCCATGCCTAGGCACATGGATGCCTATCCCATGTGCTAAGCACATTGGTCATGTGCTAGATGAACGACTCCTCTTCCTGGGCCCAAATTCTCTGATTTTCCGTCGTTTTAGGTCTCCGTCTTTAAATAATTTGCCTAAGGACTTGGGAACAAAATTCATCCCATTTGTAAGTCTTCTGAGGCCTATTGAATCTTCATTTTTCGTTTCCTTGAATCTTCACAATTCTTCAGATGTTCTTGATTTTCCGATTTTCATGATTTCTTCCTGAATTACTTCAATAAAC
The DNA here is from genome assembly GCF_003473485.1 of Medicago truncatula. Taxonomy (NCBI): domain Eukaryota; kingdom Viridiplantae; phylum Streptophyta; class Magnoliopsida; order Fabales; family Fabaceae; genus Medicago; species Medicago truncatula. The sequence continues at coordinate 11,040,772 of NC_053045.1, forward strand.
CCCTAAAATTGCTATGTTTTGGAAAAGCTAGAATTACACACTCAAATATAGAAAATATTATAAAAGTTCCGAAATCATAGACAATAGTTCTAATACTCCTCATTTTTGCTGCTGAAACCTAATTAAAATAACTGAAAAACATGCAAAAATATCATGTCATCACCATTCACACTACATATAACATATGGAGAAGAGGGTGTATCACCAATACTACGAGGACTTTGTACATTGGACCTAACAATCTTCTGACAGTCAAATTGGTTTCGCTTTTCGGGCTGCCCAATTTGTTTCATCCATAGGTGTCATCGTTTTGGTTAGGATTGAAATGTGTATAACACCACATCAGTGTGAGGGAGGTTATGTTGCAATTGTTGTCTGATTTTCTTGTGCGCTAATATCTCATTTGCTAGAGGTTATGTTGCGTATGTTTCTCATATATAACCTTAATAATATTTTCTCCTTTTTTGCTTCTCGAGCCACCACTTGCTTTTGTTGAGCTATTCACATTCTTTCCTTTATTAGAGCTATGCAAATATTCTTTATTAACATACATGAATTTCATAATTATAACTCCCCATATCCGTAGTTTGGATTAAAACCAATACTTCATTCTCGCACAAGGAGATGATGATCATAAATTAACCACAACCATCATTTAAGCACAATAGTGGTCATCTTGGTGCATAATCATCAAAAAAGATATCCATGTTTATGGTTTTCAATTTTTTGTTGAGGTATAATTATATCATTATTTTAACACTAATTAAAATTTATGAATTTATTAATTGAAATTTCCGAATACATTCAAGATAATCCAAAAAGATATGCATTGATATAATTTTGGAATAAACACTTTTAATTTATTCGTTCATGTCTCTATTAAATCGAAATTTCTAAATCCATCCATGATAAATGTATTTTTATTCGACACATTATGATATACTAAGAGTGAAATTAGACTCTATATTAAAAAAAGAAGTGAAATTAGACTAGAACTTAACAAAAGAAAAAGTAAGAAATAAATTGGACGAAGTTGGCTCCTTGCAAATTGAAACCATGTTTCAAAACAAAAAAGTGGCTCCTTTGCAATTTGAAAATGAAGACGCGTTGCAACTTAACATCATTGTTGGGTATCAATAACGATTAACGAGTAAGACCAAACATTAGACGGTGAATTTAATTCTATTTCTAGAAAAAAATGAAAATAGCCGGTTATTAAAAAATAAATAAACTCCATCACTCAAAAAGTTATAAAATGGTCTAATAAACACAAACTTAGTAGTTTTTTTTATGTCGGTTCGAACCACAAACTTTATATATATATTATTCTTATGAGTTGAGCTAAATTCACAAAGACACACAAACTTAATTTTTTTTTTTGAGGGAACACACAAACTTAATAGCTACAAAGATAATATGCAACGTCAGAGTTTGAAATGAAAACTTCTTATTTCTCTATATTTAAATGTATCGATCTCAGTCATTAAACTATATGAAAAAAAAACAAAAAAATGAAAACTCAATTTAGTATTTTACAATTTTTTTCTGTCCAATTTAATCCTCGACAAACAATAAATCTAAATTAGTCCCCCGACAAATAAATCACTTTAACATAAATGAGAGAAAATTTCCTCCTCCATATAAAACATGTTATTAATGTGAATTTTTTTCATAAGATTAAATTGACACAAGAGAAAATTGTGAGAGAATAAATTGAATGTTTATTAAAATTACAATTGATCATCAACGAATAAATTAAACTCAAAACATAAATAAACTAAGAGTGAACAATTATCAATTATTAATTAATCATCAAAACAAAGCTGAAGAAACAAAATTAGATTCATCCAAAATAAAAATGACAAGACACAGTACTGAACTGAGACAAACGTTTCAAAAACGCTGAAAGCTCTCATAGAGATAGAAAGAGAGAGAACGAAGAAGCATAGAAATAGAGAGAGAAAGAGGTTACTTTTTTGAATTTTCCAAATCATCACAATATTCAAATCACTAGTTAGAACACAAGTCCACCATTTCTTAAAATTTTTAGAGCGAGAAACAAAACTAGAGAGAGAAACTCAGAGATCTGGTTTCTGTTTCAGATCGTACCTTTCTGGTTTAGGGTTTCCGTTTCGATCGATCCCTATTTCAACGCTTTCTCTCTCTATAACCGTTTTTCGATCCATCGATTCGATTTTCTGATCTTCCATGGCGGCGATCGAAGAGTTATCGGAGCTCGCTGATTCCATGCGTCAAGCTTCGGCGCTTCTCGCTGATGAAGATATCGACGAAACTTCGAATAATTCTAGAAGACCTTCCACTTTTCTCAACGTCGTCGCTCTCGGCAACGTCGTAAGCCTCCACAATCGATTTTGTTCAATTTTTGCGGTTTTGATTTTGTTTTTGATTTGAATATCGATTTTGATTTTGATTTGGATTTGGTAGGGTTCTGGTAAATCAGCGGTGTTGAACAGTTTAATTGGACATCCAGTTTTGGTAAGTTAGGATTTGAGATTCTACGATCTCAATTTTGAAATTGAAGTGAAATTGAATGTGGAAGTGTGAAAAGTGACAGTGAAACTTTGATTTCTACAGCCTACTGGTGAAAATGGAGCTACGAGAGCTCCAATTGTGATTGATCTGCAACGAGACACGTCGTTGAGTAGCAAATCGATTATATTGCAGATTGATAATAAGAATCAGCAAGTTTCAGCAAGTTAGTTAATCTGATCTGTGCATTTTCACTGATTTTTTTTGTTATGGATTCGGTTAATAGTGTGTGTATTTATGTGATTTGTTTTGTTTTTGTGCAGGTGCTTTAAGACATTCCTTGCAGGATAGGTTGAGCAAGGCTTCCTCGGCCAAAGCTCGAGATCAGATAAAATTGAAGTTACGCACAAGTACAGGTCTGTATATGAATGAGTGATAATTGATCTCCGAAGCACCTAACATCTATGATTGAAGGCGTGTCTTTCACGGCACCTACACATGTGATTACATTCAATTTTGTCATTTTTTTTAAATTACTACCGGTGTCTTGTCTGGTGTTGGTCCTTCATAGTAATTGATTTCGTTACTATATTGTCTTTGATTTATACGATTAGTCAATTAGTTTAGATCTAATAGAACAAAACAGATTTGGGAAAGTAATAAATTTTTGGATCGCTACTTTTTTGTTGTTTCTTGAAAATACAGCAGTCATCCGATAAAATTGGAGTGTGCTTCTGAAAAATAGTTAGTCTTGAAATTTTTGTAGCTCTCAAAAAACCATTTTGTATGTGCTGTGTGTAACTTGTATATTATGAGGCTAGATCATATATGATAGTTCCCTGTATTAGAACTCTTTAAGAGTGTTCTTCTATATAGATATTGAATCATTTCATTGGATAGACAGATCTAGTAATGTTTGTGGATTGCGGTACTAGATTTTTTTTTTGTGCTAACATAATTTTCAATCTTGTCCTCCCAGCACCACCTCTCATGTTGGTTGATTTACCTGGGTTGGATCAGCGCATCATGGACGAATCAACAGTAAGTGTTGTCCTTCATTTACTTATCCTATATTTTATTCCCTAATTTTTTGATGTTATATTTCCTTTTGCCTTTGTATAGGTTAGTGAATATGCGGAGCATAATGATGCCATTTTGGTAGTTATTGTACCAGCAGCTCAAGCACCTGAAATTGCTTCCTCTCGGGCCCTTAGATTGGCAAAGGAATACGACGGAGAAGGTAATTCACATTTTTCTTGTTATTAATGCTTTTATGTATAACATGTGAGCATTTTATCTGGAGGATTTGCTTGGTTCTTTTCTCCCTTAGTTGTCATTATGAATTAATTAACTAAAAAGGTAAAAACAAATTTGCATAGGTACAAGAATTGTTGGTGTTATTAGTAAAATTGATCAAGCTGCATCAGACCAAAAAGCAATAGCTGCAGTTCAAGCACTTCTACTGAATAAGGGTCCTACAAAAGCACAAGATATCCCCTGGGTTGCATTAATCGGTCAATCAGTTTCAATAGCTACGGCACAGTCTGGATCTTCTGGTTCTGAAAATTCTTTAGAAACTGCATGGAGAGCAGAGAGTGAAAGCCTCAAGTCCATACTGACAGGAGCCCCTCCAAGTAAGCTTGGAAGGATAGCTTTGGTGGATGCTCTGGCACAGCAGATTCAAAATCGCATGAAGCTGCGGGTGCCTAACCTTCTTTCTGGGTAATTTTCATGCTGCGCAATAGAACTTTTCGATTTCCAGTATTATTATTTTACTTGGTTCTTGTTTATTGTGGATACCCAAGAACTTGGCGATGAATCAACGGTTCTTTTTCTTGAATTTTATTTAAGTCTAATATTTTTGTTTATATGTTGAAGATTTGTGTGATATAAACAATTGTTTACTGTTGACAATCTGGTTGCTTTAAAAAGAAAAAATGATTTGTTTGTTTTATTTTTGTTTTAGCAGCCTCTTGGTTAATGTGCACTTTTTTATACATCGCTCATTTGATCATCTGGTGTGCATTTCATCATTTTTTATTTTTTTTACCTCAGATATTTTTTGTTATTTTTTAGAAGATTTGATCATAACTGTTGGAACTCAGAAGTCCATAGGGATTTTAAGCAAGTATTGATAATGCCAAAATAAAGTATAAAGTAGTTATGTACATTCACAAACAATACTTTAGTGATTGTTTTATAGAAAGTGGATTTTATGAATCTTTACTGATATATTGTTCAGGCTACAAGGGAAGTCTCAAGTAGTTCAGGATGAATTGGCAAGGCTTGGTGAGTCATTGGTCACCACTTCAGAGGGTACTCGTGCTATAGCCTTGGAACTTTGCCGTGAGTTTGAAGATAAGTTCCTACAGCACCTTACCTCAGGCGAGGTATGTTGTCTCAATCTTATACTTTAATTTAATTTGAATTAATTTTGATATCATTTATTGGTCGGAGTGCCATTTCTTACTTCCTTGTATTGTGTCATTATAATAGCTTCTTTTTTTGGATATATATCCTCGCGTTTGTAGGGTTGCTATTCATTAAAAAAACATTTTTGAATTTAATTTTGAGAAGTTAAAAGTATTAGAGGCTTTGGTAATGAGAAGGAGCTTATTTGAATTTGAATAGCTTACATTTAAAATATTCATAATTCTTGTTCTGATGCTCTGGTTAAATGTAGCATAGAAAGGCAAAAAAAACTTTTCAATCACTGCAACCACCCAACTTAAAGTCAAATTCCATATTTCATGTATAACTCAAGTTAGATTTTAACAGTTTAAGCTAAAGTATTACAAGTACAGCGTAACAATTCCATATAGTCAAATACAAAGTGCCAAGAAGGACAACGTTAAATCAAACTTAAAACTGAAATTTTACGAGGAGAAGTCCCATAACATCCAAAGCTAGTCATAATTAGTCGCATACATCATACCTATCATAAGGTGCGGCTACCCCACTACCTCAGCCCCACTATAACCCTGCACTGAAGCCATTTTTCAATGTCAGAACAAAGACAGCACATAGATGTGAACTGCCAACCGATGCGCTGATAGGAGAGAGGGTCAACAGTGATGGAACTTCTGAAATGGGAGGTTGAGGGTTCAGAGACAGTCGATTCAGATGGCTTTCTTATTTAGGGCACAAAAATCAACCAATAATGTGGGTTAGTGGACCTGGGTCATGAAATCTGACCCTGAAATTAGCTTCTTCAAGACCACTCGAGGTCGCATAAATTTTTTTATCTTACTTTTTGACCCCACTACATACCCACCAGATTTTTATACATGCCATCTGACTCACTCAAGGGTAGCAAGATTTTAATATTGTGAACTAGTACAAACACAGCTCTTAACAAACAACAAATACTAAACATAGAAAATAATCCAATGAACTAGTATAAACCCCGTCCTTTAAACAATTACTAAAAAAGATAATTCAAAATATAGCTCACAGATGAACAATGGAAGAATCTACGAGGAAAAGTCTTATTTATGAATAATTGATTTACTGACTTATTCTGAAATTTCAGCATTTAGTGGCGAATTGGTTTTCACATTATGCTAAAGATAGTTGATTTTATGTTTATTGCTCGAGCCTCTTTTTTCCTCCCCTGAATTACAATAATTTTAAATGGCAGGGAACTGGTTGGAAAATTGTTGCCTGCTTTGAGGGGAGATTTCCTGATAGAATGAAGCAATTACCGTTAGATAGGCATTTTGATATCAACAATGTAAAGAGGGTAAGTTTTGATCCTACTGATTTGCGGATAGCATTGTACACTGGCTTGTTGGATTTTTTGTGGTTTTGTTACACTTGGTGACCATTTTGTCTATTAACAGATTGTGTTAGAAGCCGATGGTTATCAGCCATATCTCATTTCACCTGAAAAGGGATTAAGATCACTAATCAAAGGAGTTCTAGAGCTTGCAAAAGAGCCATCACGTCTTTGTGTTGATGAGGTATTTTTGTTTTGTATATAGAATGAGTTCGAATCATATTTAACTTTCTTTACTCAGGTTTCAATTGTTTTTAGCTTCTTTCTGATGCCTTTGTAGTCTTCACATTAATGTATCTGGATCTAATATCCATGTTCTTTGTCCTGATTCCTGATCCTTCCCTTTGGCTGTATTCATTCTACCTATTTAAAATATTGTATAAATGTTAGTCTCACACATGTTGGACTGTGATATAGCAGAATACGACACATGCCATAAGGGGAATGGGTGGGAAATGGGAATTGATTAAGGAATTGAAGGGAGTTTAAGAGGGGGCATAACAGTCTTGGAGAGCTATGTAAGAATTGACAATTGGTTTGGGTGGTTTGGGATTGAGTAGAGAAGCTGTTTCTTTCTCAGAGTTGGCTTTATCTTTCAATGTGCTGTCCTTGATCACCCTCTTCCAATCAGCACAGCTCCATCCCGTTGCCTTTTTCCCCATTTAGCAGTTTAGTCCATTGACGGAGGGTATCTCCACAGCTTGTAAGAAGTTGTGTCCTCTAGTTACCTTCCATTTCGGTAGAGAAATCGTGGACTTGGGTACTTCACATAGGATCTCGAGTTACTTTGAGATTCTTCTGAAAGCATCATATATGTGAATAAATGATTCTAATTTAGTCGACCACATTGTAAAGAAAGTTGATAGGTTCTTATTACTGAAGTATATAAACAGTCAAGAGGGGTTATATGCAAAAAGATATAGAGTTACAGACCGAGGCAGGGAAGACAAAATAGGAGATAATGGGATTGCTCATTTAGTTAAATCTGGATCATGACTGAAGTATGGTAATGAATAGTGGGGAGGTTGGAATTTAATTGGGGAGACATGAGAATATAAGAGGTAAGGATAATAGTGATTGACAGGTATTAACTGGGAGAAAAGGGGGTTTGGGGTTAATGGATTTGTCTAACTTCCGTTCCGATCTCTATACTTAACTTCCATTTTCTGCTAGTTAAAAGGACTTTTGTGCATGCTAAGTAGGACATAAAGTAGAATGAGATTATCTTGAAATGTCTTGCAGTTTACTTATAGCATGCAGTTAATGTTAAGTAGGACTTCCGACCTCTACACTTAACTTTCTAATCAAATGTCTTACAGTTTACTTGTAGCATGCAGTTAATGTTGTAAATCAATCATTTTATGCAATTTTCCTTGTTTGTTCGATCTATTTCTCTTGTTGCGGATGAAGATTCTTATTTCCTTATGCTATAGGTACATCGGGTCCTGATGGATATTGTATCGGCCGCTGCCAATGCTACACCTGGTTTAGGAAGATACCCACCTTTCAAGAGAGAGGTATGGTACTATGTTGCTGATTTCCAGTTTCTACTGTCTAGCTAAATCAGTATGCAATATTAGTCTATGCTTTAATTGCTTATGTTCTTTAGTTTTTTTTCTTCTGAAGTATATTACTGGCTGGAAAGTTAACTTTGTCTCTCTTTCAATTAACACTGTTTACAATGTTTCAAGATTGTGGCCCTTGCTACTACTGCACTAGAAGGGTTTAAGAATGAATCAAAGAAAATGGTGGTTGCACTAGTTGATATGGAGCGTTCTTTTGTGCCACCCCAACACTTCATTCGCTTGGTACAAAGGAGGTAATTTGAACTTGTTAGTTTTCTAGTGTGAATATTCATTTGTCACAAAAAATCAGTTCCTATCGAAGAGACATATAAGTAGAGAGCAAATCATCTTGACCAAATAGGAAAGGATCTCGATCCATTCTTTATTCCGTGCAGTGCAGTGCAGTTTGTTTCGGATTTTCATTGACCTTCACTTTTAGATGCGTTTTTTTTTTTTTTTTGAAAATTTGTTTAAAAATCATTTTTTCATATTTTATAACATGAATATTCCCTTTATTTCTGTTAGGGTAGGGCTTCATTACTGAATCAAAGCAATAAGCCAAAAGGGCACCTAAATAATAGAATGCAATATTGCTTTAATCAGAAGAGACCACTACAAGGGTCCAGAGCCATGACTCCTATAGTGAAGAGTCCTCTGTGACACAATCCAAAATAAGTTCACCCCAGCTAACAAAATGTTAATGGCATACCAACCCCCATGACCACTTCCCTCGTAACACAATGTTTGCAACATAATCCGCTACAGTCCCTAGGGTATTGCCAACTGGTTTAAGAGTACCAATCCGCGGTACTTTGACAAACCGGTTCATGCAAAATCGCTGGCTATTCACAGCAAAATATGTACTAGACAGAAAAAACCATATCAGGCTAATTAAGTTGAGCAAAAAGTCAGCTCAGAAGTTAATAACTGCAGTGGGTATTGGCAAGTGCTGAACACTTCTTAAAAGCATACATCACTTCTTAAAGCGTGCAATCACTGGTCCCCACAAGTACATCAAAGTTTGTTGCACACTCAATCCTTGAATCTACACTTCATGTTTATAGTCAAATGGCCTCCATTTTTTGATCCATTACTATATAATAACCAAGCTATATTTGGAGCTGAGCTTTTCTGATAAATTTGCCAATTTGAAGATTGTTTTGCAAAATTAAAACTCCCTTGCAGAAAATCTTTTACTAATTTCTAATACTCCCTCCGTCCCTGAATAAGTGACCTATTTGTAAAAAAAAATTTGTCCCAAAATACTTGACCTTCTCAAATTTTAAAGCAAAATTTGACAATTTTACCTCTTATAATTGCTTGTATGGTCTCCATGTAAAAAAAGCGTGTCAGTTACTGCTCCATTGAGTGCCAAGCATGCTTAAGTTACTACTTCACGTAGCTAATCCAATACTCCACAGGAACAACCAATAGAAGAGTATCACATAATTAAGCATTGTCTAGCATGGAAAATTAGCCAATAACGTGAACTGCAAAACGGCTGAGGAAATAGACAGTCACACAACATACGAAATAAATACTCATCCCATCCGAACAACTTTCCAAAAAATACTCATCCCACAAAATAATAATAAGGGCAATTCAGTAAAAATATCACTCTTTCTTTTATCTTTACACTTATCTTAATCTGTGTGAAATGGTCAAGTAGGTCACTTATTCAGGGACGGAGGGAGTATATAGTATTATGTGTTTCTTTGTTGTGTGTAGTTAAAAGGACCAGATTAGCACACTTTTACCAAGCTATGGAATATTTGTCGGAATACTGTCAAGCTGTATTTATTTGCTTTGACATGCTCATTAAGAATAATTGTTTGAGTGTAATTATTAACCATCAAATTTTGAGTCCATGCTTATACAAACAACTTTCTAGGTATCTCCCAGTTGTATATTTGCGAGGCTTTAATTTGATCTGATGACAATATTAATTACTTTAGGATGGAAAGGCAACGCCGGGAAGATGAGTTGAAGGGTCGGTCTACGAAAAAAGGACATGATGCAGAGCAATCTATACTTAACCGGGTAGGTGTTGTCTTCCTGTAACAGAAAAATTCAGTCGATGAAATATATTATGTTTGTTTGTATAATGTCTACTATCGGTTTAATTTTTTTCCCCTTGTATCTTCTTTTTAGTTATTTGTATTTAATCTGCATTTTGTTAACTGCTTTTAGGCCACAAGTCCCCAAACTGGTGGAAGCATGAAATCACTAAAGGATGATAAGGATAAGGATAAGGAAAAGGACAAGTCAGGTCAGGCAGAGAAAGAAGGGCAAGAAGGCTCTGGTTTAAAGTCTGCGGGTCCTGAAGGAGAAATTACAGCAGGTTTGTCCTGTGCAGTATGCTAGCACAACTTATTAGTCGATGTTTCATGCATTCTAATTTAGTGCTCTATATAGTTGTTTTGTGTTGGAAATCTTTCTAAAATTTTACATAATGAAATGCTAGAATTGATTTATGAAGGATGTTATAGCGTCTTTTGATCCATGTAGCATAACCTATCTGGTGGGGAAGGCTTTAGTTATTGTTGTCTCCCTGAAATATAAGGAAAATAATTGTCTCATTTGTGAATATGAATAGCTTTTTTGTTTGGGTAGTAGTTTTGTGGAAGTGATGAATTTTATTTGTTAGGAAAATGCTAGATATCAAGAATGATTTTATAAGAAAGATTCAAGAATGACATGGCACAATAATCACCTTTAGATTTCAGTCTCATTTATTAATCTTTCATAAAAAAAAAAAAACATAACACCCACCACCCCATGATTTCCGGCCAGGCTGAGATTTTATTGGCTAACATTAATTTCAGGACTATTTCTTGATAAAATCTAAGGGTGATTATTCTGCCATGTCATTCTTGAAATTTTCTTGATAAAATCTTTCTTGATATATAGCATTGCTCTTTATAATTTAGAATGGTGTAACTTGATTGAAGACATAACTACTCAATAGAAATTTTGTTTTCTCAATCATGCATCTGAATGGTTAAGTTATTGTTCAGATTAACTTATTTTACTTTCTGAAAAGTTTATACTCAAATGCTTTGTTTGCATTAAAAAATTAAATCTAAAAATGCAATAATTCACGATGCACAAACCTTTTGATTGCAATTCTTCAACTTGTGATAAGTGCAATATAAAATACTGTATTAAATTAAACAAGATTTACTTGAGAGAAAAACTCAGCAAGATTGATCACACACATGTAGAATGTACTTTCTACACTCTTTATCAAGATGGAGCATAGAAATCATTTCACCAAGTTTGTTACAAATGAATTCGTTTTGAGGGGCCGATTATATATTTTAACGATATATACAAACTGGTCTTTGAAATTGAGAAAATCAGTAGAAATATCCAAGAGAACTTTTCTACATAATGTGGCAGTCAGTTTTAATTGCCTAGTCTGCTCTCGAACTGTATGAGCTCACAAATTGATCAGGCATCAGCATATGTTGTTTTTACTCCTATTATTAAGAGGGTAACCAGATACTCTTCCAACTATCCCACCAGTGTTTCCTCATAACCCCCCGCCCCGCACGACTTTGAGTACTTTTGAATGGTTCAGAGTTGTTCCAATTAATATCTTCGTGTTATTTATATATTTTGGTAGGACATTATTATGTTTCCTTGTTTAATTTTTTTCCCCCTCCCTTTCTGACTTTGTTATTGTTATAAAGTTCGTTGAAAACCGTATTCGTAGGGGATTCCCAGGCAGTCTGCTATATGGATTTTAGTGTTTTATTTGAATAGCGGGACACATTCTTTGTAGGATCTTAGCTCTGGGGGTTGATGTTTATGGTTTTGCTGAACCAATATTGCAAACCTTCTATTTATCGCTTGCCTTGTATTTGACAGCATTTCCTAGTTTCCATTGCAGTATTGTAGTAATGTTTGGAAGTTAGAATTAGCCAGAGTATATATCTCAATTATTAATGATGTAAATATGTTCCTTACTACTTGCAGGATTTTTGTTGAAGAAAAGTGCAAAAACTAATGGTTGGAGCAGGCGATGGTTTGTGCTTAATGGAAAAACGGGAAAGGTTGGTAACTTTCGGGGTTTAATAAGGACACGGATCTTTGTATAATGAGATTAATGCGAAGAACTAACTCCTATCTATATGGATTAAGACATCGTAGGATAATCCGAATATACCTCAAATATACTTCATAGATTTGACAAATAATATGGTTTTGCTTGTTAATGCTTGCCAATTGAGAATAATAATAGAACACTCAAATATTACAACCTAATTTTTTCTTTCAAAAGCACATTAAATTTGTAGATGTTTGGAAAATATGGGTAATTGTAATTGCTGTTCTTTCCGATTGTTGAACATATTTTTGAACCTATGTTGCATCTTTGTTATGTGGATATGCTTTTAATATGATTTGCTATATTTAGTATTGACTTTGACCTTTCACTTCACAGCTTGGGTATACGAAAAAACAAGAGGACAGGCATTTTCGTGGTGTTATTACATTAGAGGTATGGAGGATTCTCATTACTCGTGTATGCTCGTTTATGAAAACATTTTGCTGTGGCTTTTGAACTTTTAATCGCATATCTCGTGTGATCAGAATTAGCGAGTTAAGGATCTGGTTTGTGTGAGAGTTGAGGTCATTGTATTATTTAGATACGGAGCAATCTATAATTCTGTTTTGAAGTTAAAATGTAAAGTTAACTTCTTTTCTTTAAGAAAATGCTTATATAATCTAATTGTTAAATCACTTCGGTGTTCTATTTGAATTTGGATGTTTTACATTGCAAATTTGTTATTGTTCCTTCACATTTCTCATTGTTACTGGTGTACGAACTCAACTTTAAAGCTCATATTATATTTTGTTTTCTTTTTGCTAATTAAACATTCATTTGTAGTTCACTGGCTTGGGTTTTTATAATGTCAATGATTTAGAAATATATATGAATACCCACAGCAGTCTTTGATATACATACAATTTAAATTATTATGCAGGAATGTAACATTGAAGAGGTTCCAGATGAAAGTGATCCTCCACCAAAAAGCTCTAAGGACAAGAAGTCTAACGGACCGGACTCTAGCAAAGTCAGCCTTGTTTTTAAAATTACTAGTAGAGTCCCGTATAAAACTGTTTTGAAAGGTAAGTTCTTCTTTTGGAAGCTATGAATAGTAAACCATTTTTTACTTCTTAGAAATTCCTGAAAACATTTTATGTACAATATCTTTCTCTCGCAGCACACAGTGCTGTTGTTTTGAAGGCCGAGAGTGCAACTGATAAGACTGAATGGATTAGTAAGATAAGTAGTGTTATACAAGCAAAGGGAGGACAAATAAGGCTTTCATCTGAGGGTGGCTCAGCGATGAGGCATAGCCTCTCTGATGGTTCCTTGGTGAGTTGCTGGCTTAAAACCATTGGTCATGCATATTATTATTATTATTATTATTTTAATGGTGGGTGTTGTTGGGCTTATATAAGTATAATTTAAAGTTATTCCTCCGAACAAACCTCGATTAATACAAACCACAATAAATTAATCAGTGATAGAGATTAATGTCATGAGAAATACTTCAATGTATTCTTTTTTGTCACACTTTCCGTAAAGGTGGAATTTATTATTTTTATGCATGTAAATGTCAAGGATGTTGTCATATATTGATGGTGATTGCTCTAACTCATCTGTTGGCAGTAGATCTGTCTAATTTTTAAGGTCCATTCCTGAAGTTTCTTATGTGAATGTATTGAATACATTATGGGAATTGCGAAAAAAGAGATAATTAATATAAAATAAATAATTGATAACTGGTAATGTTGAATTTGTGGTTATCCACTGGCAGTATTTTATTTTCTTGTCCTATCTCAGGATACAATGGCTCGAAGACCTGCTGATCCCGAGGAAGAACTCCGATGGATGTCCCAGGAAGTCCGTGGCTATGTTGAAGCAGTTTTAAACAGTTTAGCTGCTAATGTGCCAAAGGTAAGCTTCAGTTTTTAACATATTAGATGTTATATAGATTATTTTTTGTTTTGACAATGTTAATTTTTAATGCAATTACTGGTTGTATGGTTGGCAGGCAGTTGTCCTTTGCCAAGTTGAAAAAGCTAAGGAAGACATGCTGAATCAATTATATAGCTCTGTCAGGTTCAGAAATCTGTTTACACATTTGCATTTGTTTTCGTTCTCTGTACATAAGATTTTTTTCCTTGCCATTTGTCAGTTGTTCCTGAGTTTTTCAGATGAATGTGAATTGTTTATTAAAAAGATTCTGAAAATGTTTGATTTGTCTTGTTTGATTAACCTCTTTTGGGGAAATCATCTACATATAAATTGTTGTTACCTCTCAATTTCAATTTTTAATCTTGACTATATAAGTATTTACTGTTAAGTTCTGTTGTATGGTCGACATTTACCCTTTCATCATAGCACACATTCATAGGCCATACCCGTTCTATAAAGAATATTTCTGTTTTCTACAAGTTGAATTTGCACCAATATGTGAGACGAGAAATTGCTTCGGTTGTTTTTAACATTTTTATATCTTCCATTATTAGTGGTCAAAGCACGGCTAAGATTGAGGAGCTGCTTCTAGAAGATCAAAATGTAAAGCGCAGGAGAGAGCGTTATCAGAAACAATCCTCGCTTCTCTCCAAACTGACACGCCAGCTGAGTATACATGACAACCGTGCAGCTGCTGCCTCTAATTGGTCAAATGGGAGTGCAGGTGTGTGTAAACTACTTTTTGTACTCATTTACAGATTCACTGGATGATTCAATTATCAGCATTCTTTTAATTTATGAGGGTATTTCTTTTTTAGGTCCCCAAAATTATCTTCCTTGATTAATGATAGTAATCTAGAATCATGATACTGTTTTCTCATTGTATTCTGACATTTTTCTGGAGAACAATTTTACCCTGACATGCACAGATAATAGTATACGAATGTTTTAGAATTCAATCTTTTCTATTTTGATTAGCTTAGCAAACACCAATTGCACTTTGTAACTATCTATTATCTTAATTTGCAAGCAATGAATCTGAATTTCTCTTGGGTAGTATTTTCTTAAATTTATGGCGGCTAAAGTGCACTTTTCCCCCTCTTAAGTTTCAAAAAGTTGCAATTTTAGCCCCCTATGTACAAAAACCACAATTTTACCCCCCTAAGATTTAGCCCCTTTGCATCTTTGGTCCTTTTGGCTAATTTTAACCAGTCAATGCCTACGTGGCACGCCACGTGTGTAATTATTGAATTACAAAAAGCATATAATCATTTTTAAAATTAAATAAATGAAAAATGAAATTAAAAAAATAAAAAATCAGAAAAAAAAAATAAAATCTAAATCTAAACAAAGTAAAGGAAATCAAAATGGAATGGCAACTAAACAAAAAACCCATAAAAGAATTTTTTCCTTCCTTCCTTCATTCCTCTTCAACATCATCTTCATACAACTTCATAAAAAACTCAAAAACACATCATCAACAACACATACTCATGTAAAACAATTTATAAAGAGATAGTAGATTGCTAAAACTCACTTATAGTAGATTGCAAGTTTTGGATTCAGCCACCCCCTTGAAAGGAGTCCTAATCTGGCTACAACAAACTATAAAGAGAAACTTAATCAAACAAACTAAAGCCCATGTCATCGTCACTTTCTTCCTTGGCTTCCTCCTTCTTTTCAACGGCGGCAGGTTCAGCTGCTGCTGTGGCTCCACCTACAGAAGCAGGTGCAGATACGGCAACGACGACACCACCAACAGCGCCGGATTTCAAAATGAGATCATCAACGTTCTTGCTCTGTGCAAACTTAGCGAATAGGCCTGGCCAGTAAGATTCAACGGTGACATTAGCAGCCTTCAACAAAGTGCCGATCTTCTCCGCGGTGATTGGGATTCCATCGTCGTGGAGGATCAAGGTGGCGTAAATGCAGCCCAATTCTCCGGAACTCATTTTGTGAATTGTGATTGTTCTGCCACTCAAACTAGGGTTTACGAATTCCACAAAGAAAAGATATTCACGTGGGGAAAAGAAGAAAAGAAAGAATTGAGAGAAAATTAATAGACAATTGACAAGAAGAACAACACAAGTGGGGGAATTGAGAGAATTGGATTGAATTTGATTTAAGAAAGAAAAAATTCTGGTTTTTTTTTAAGAAGAACAACACCTTCACGTGCCATTCCTTTTCTTTCCTTGAATTTTATTTTTAATTTTTTTTAATTTTTTAATTTAAAAAATGATTATATGGTTTTTTTTTTTAATTCAATAATTACACACGTGGCATGCCACGTAGGCATTGACTGGTCAAAATTGGCCAAAAGGACCAAAGATGCAAAGGGGCTATATCTTAGAGGGCCAAAATTGTAGTTTTTGTACATAGGGGGCTAAAATCGCAACTTTTTGAAACTTAGGGGAGGGGAAGTGCACTTTAGCCTAAATTTATTCTGCAATGATTTATGCTTCTCCGATTAGTATTAGTTTTCCGTTTTGTTTTATCTGTTTTTTCTTCTTCTTGTACTTTGTGTACTTAGATTACATGCTTGTTTTGCAGAGAGTAGCCCAAGAAGCAGTGGACCAGGTGATGACTGGAGAACTGCCTTTGATGCAGCTAGCAATGGCTCTGTTAGCCGTAGTGGTTCGAGATCTGGATCAAATGGTCATAGTCGACATAATAGTGATCCCGCACAA
This sequence comes from Medicago truncatula, assembly GCF_003473485.1. Classification (NCBI taxonomy): domain Eukaryota; kingdom Viridiplantae; phylum Streptophyta; class Magnoliopsida; order Fabales; family Fabaceae; genus Medicago; species Medicago truncatula. The sequence continues at coordinate 11,057,284 of NC_053045.1, forward strand.
AATGGTGATTTGAACTCTGGCCCCAACTCTGGCAGCCGTCGTACTCCTAACCGATTACCCCCTGCTCCACCAGGTTCTTCGGGTTACAAATATTAACAAATGGCCGACATTTCATGTTTTGTTACATTTTTGGAGCCTGCGATTGCTCCTGCCCCATTTCATACCTTTGAGGATAAGGTCTCGTCGCAATTCTTTGTTACTGCCAGGATATTTAGGTGATGAAAAAGGTTTGTGTATATAGAAGAAGACTAGTTTGTTAGTATATATATGTTTTCTGGGCTTGTCCCATTTTCCGGAAGTATGGTATCAAGTTCGACTTGAAAAGATTGATCATGTTTTTCTATTCAATATTCTTTTTACTTTCATACCTTTTAATGTTTCTTTTGGGATTTTGTACTCAATTTTTGATGCTGCTGATGTAATTGCTTTATAATGATTGGATAGCACACCATTTCTGATGGGTTTATAAGACTAACAATTGAAGTATTTTAATAATGAGTATGTGTTGTATCTGTTGCCTCCTTCTGTAGAATATTTTTTTTAATGCCTAGTATTATTTTTCAACTTCTGATTATGCCATCCTGTGTGTTTTTGGATGAAACGTATGTATTTTGCTTTACAAGGATTAATTTGTAAAGCATTTTTGACGAGTTTACAAGACCAACAATTTGAATATGTTAGTGGAGATATTTTTCTCTTCGTTGACTGCTTTCTGTTGAGTACTTTAACTTCATTACTGTTTTGACTGATTTAATTTTGTCAAAAATGTTTGTTTTTCTAGTGATTTGATGTTAATGTTGAAATTATTAAGATTTTACTATGTTAAACTTATATTACATGTAATGGTCGTACTAACAATTGCCAGTAATTAATGGTCGTACTAACAATTGCCAGTAATTAATGGTCATAATATTTGTAAATTTATAAGTTAAATTAAATGTTAATAGTTGATAATTGTAATGTTACGAACAATGCAAGTGACGAAATTAAAGTGATTTGAATGTCTGAAAATCCTCACAAGTGACAAATTAAAGTGAATCTGTAATAAGTCGAAAATGATTGTCAATCTAAATGTAACAAACACTGCAACAAGATGATGAGAAATCATGAGAAAAATCACTTTTATGCACTTACTTAGATACAAGGAGAGAAAAACAATGTAAGTAGGTGATTTTGTGATAACAATATATCCAAATTCATCTGCCCCGATGGATGAAGAAGAATTCTCTCACAAGAAAAAAGGCCTGACTCACTCTCACAAGAAGAGTGTTTCAACTAAAGCTTAATTGTGAGTGTTTTGGTAAATCCCACATCGATCGGAGGTCAATGAGATAAATCTGTGAAAGGTTTAAATCTAGTGTCATAATCGACTAGTGTGGTCATCGAAAGTTGTAATCCATCTTTTCGATTGCGAGCTTGTTTGTACTCGTATAGTATTTTATCAAAGGGGATCTATGTTGATCAAGTGAGAGCTCAACTAAGAAGGCACATTTTAAAACAATTTTCATCGTTACTCGTATGTTTAGTTATTGTGCATATGTCCACCAGTATATCTTCTAGTTGCTTATACGTTTGTGCAGTCATAAGTTGTCCAATCTCTCACGTTAGTTATGGTATTTGAGTTTCTGACGATTTGCAATAATTGGAGATAATATCAAATTTCAAGAATGTTGCTCGGCTATTGTTGGATGAAATTGGCAAGTGCACCAAATCGTAACAAATAATAAAGTAGTAAGTTTAGCGTTCTCTACAGGAAATGTCGTTCAACTTAGTAAATAATAAAACTTATTTTAAACGGTAGAAGTTACTTAAATTTAAATAAGATTGCAGGGTTGAACTACTCTACTAAGTGCAGAATTAGGGTTTTGATTCAGATGATTAACGATTAGGGAATCATTTGAATTTCCCCTTTGTCTTTGTTGGATAAAAACCTAAAGGTATTAAACAATTATATATGCTACTTACGATTTAATGAAACAAACGGATAACCTCACACAAAGCTTCTCACAACAACTATTGCAGGACCAACCTAAATTGAGTACTACGTTGTCCAAATAAGAGAGTAATTAAACTGTCGGAATTCAAACCTTTACTTCAAAGGGCGTTAAAAAGGTGGTAATTAGAAAAGCCAATGGAACTGAATAATTTCGGATTGTCAGTGCCTACTTTAATCCTACATATCATTTTTCAAGATTACCATTGAAAAAAGCATTTAAGAACAAAGGAATCTAATTTAAATATGAACATTGTAAGACATAAACTGAATAAAAGACTTTATTAATAATATCCAACAAATAATAAGGGGTTCATCATAGAACCCTAATCAAGAGGTTTAGTTGTTCATGACAACATAAATCATAATGAAACCATAGAAAAACATGCCTTAGAGAGAACAAAAGAAGGAAGAATCCTGCCTTGAAGCTCTGATGTTTGACCCTTTGCCTCCAACCGTCAAGTGTTTCTGAATGAATAATAATGAGAGCAAGAGTCTCAATTTATAGAAAATGATTGGGTAGGGTTTAGGAGAAGAAAAATGGGCTTTTTGCGCTGACCCGAATTGAAAAACAAGTTAAACGGGTCTTATAGTGGTGTCATGTAGTGGTGGTCGTATGAAGAAACGTTAAACACTCAACATCAATTTGGAGAGGCGGTTCTAAGAAGACCTAATATTAGTTAGGAGAGACAGAGGTAGAATACTCGTTGCTCTCAATATTTGCATGTTATAAGGTGAAAGACATAAGAGGTGTACACGTTTGGAGCGGAGAAATTCATCTGAAGATGGACTCTTCCACTAGTGAAACTAGAAGTAGACAATCATAGTGACTCTTAGCTATCTGGTAAGAGATAGAGAAATAAAGGGTTATTGTTGCACCAAATCAGTACAACTATGGATATTTTGAGTGTTATGTTTTGATTGTGGCTGAAGAGATACAAGACTAAAAAACAAGTATTTTAAGGGAAGGAAGTAGTTGAGAGCAAGGAAACATTTAGGAGGACTTAAATGATACTTCGGGGGTTAAAGAGGTTATTGTGAACCTTGTGAAAATATCTATAAGGTCATAGTGTAATTGGATGCAAGTTCTTCAAGAGGGCGGGCAAAAAAAATTATGAAGATTGTAAAGGTAAAGGTGAAATATTATGGGAATACAAAGCTTAATTAGAAGCAAGACAAGCAACAAGGTGATCAATGGTTAAATTGACATCACCACTGATTTATAGTGAAAGTGGAGTATGACAATTCATTAACTATTAATGTTGGTGTTGACAATAAAAGTAGATGTATTGGTGTTGGTTGAAAAGACAAATTCTAATAAAGTCCCATGTTTCTTAGAGTTGTAGAGGAAGAGAGAGACTGAGACAATATATATAGATTGTTCTTTTATTTAACATAGACGTGGGTGTGAGTCAAACAAGAGTTTACCAAAATAGGAGTTATTTAGGAAACCAAAGACTAATGATTGAAAAAATGGTAGAAATTAGGATTTGTATTTGGAGAACTTATTGAATGTTAATTTAATTGCTTGTACCTCTTGTATCTATTTATAGGAAACTCATTGACAATGGATCAGAGAGCTATTCCCACTGCAGATGTAAGTAAATTTAGGTCGAACCAAGCAAAAAAATATTATATGGTGTTCGTTCTTCTTCTCCTTAATCTTATTTTTATGGTACCATGTTTTGTCACGATGGGGAGCTTAAGGATCATTCACATTAGATCAAGAGCAACCATACAAGTGAGTTGAACACCACATTTTAACTAAAAACTTTAAGGCATGAAGTTTATGGGTCCTCTCTTTTATATAGTGTTAAACATCCATTTTTCCATCTATTGTGAAACTCTTACTAACTTGAAATACTAACACACGGTAAATGCAAGAAAGCAAGTGATAACCAAAACTTAGTTTCAACACTTTTTTTTTGTTGAAAAAATTGAGAAAGAAGAAAAGTATTATTGTTTGAAGTGATATTAATGAGAGAAGAATTAAACCTCGTTACTTAGGTTATGAGACCAATAACTTTTTTTAAGACCATTTTGTTACCATTAAGCTAGCACATATTGGACTCTCAATGCATTAAAGCACCAATAAAAAGGGCTACTCCAAAAAAAAAAGCACGAATAAAAGGAATAAAAGGCTCTTTAGAGAGAATTTCTTAAGGTAATTGAGAATATATTTCCTAGTACATTGTATATGATATCTGAAACTCAGAAAATGAAGCAAGTCAAAATAATAGAATAATGCATTGAAGTTTTTATTTTTTATTTTTGTTTTTATTTTTTCTGCTTGCATGTCAAACACTTAGTCATAAATCCTTAAATTGAGTTTTGCTGAGTTGTACATTGGCACTCTTAGGGCTATATAAAGTTCTTAGTTTTAGGGTGAATGTGTCAAAAATGGCTTCTTCTATTGATAGGATTGTTTTGAGTAATGATAGAGTTACAGTGCAGAAGCTTAGAGATGTTGGCAGAAAGCTGTCCAAAAACCTTGCTTCTTCTGTTGATAAGCTTCTTGAAATACTTGATGTAATGTATTTTTTGCCTTTCTTCCATTTTTTTATTAATTATTGATTATTATTGATATCTTTATCTCTCTGCTAGATTTGTGTGTCATGAATTCAATTTTATTTGCTGAATTTATCTTTCTGTCTTTCCTCTGCTGGATTTATGTGTCATGAATTCAATTTTTTATAGGAAAAAGTTGGTGGTTAATTTGTTAGGCAGAAACCAAGTGATTGAAATCAAGTGGTTAATGACTTGAGAGAATCCGAGCTCGAATTCTGACTTGAACAATTCTTAACCAGACTTTTACCTTTCGAACATCAGATTACCAGGCCCCTGCAAAGAGAAATTTTGTTTGCATCAGGATCGAACTCTGGATCTCCATCTTAATACTCCTTATTCGCCTTCTTAATTTTCGTATCTTTTATTACATTTTTACCTCAGCTGGATTTAATTGTATATACTGAATTGATCTTTCTTCCGTTGTATTTGTTGAATTGAACTTCTTGTCTTTCTTATAATTTTTGTACCTATTCACAAGTGTATATCAATTTTTTTTGAATTGTGTCTATTGGATTCAATTGTGTCTTCTGGTTTGATCACATATGTTACTGCACTGGTTTTCTTTTTTCTGATATTTCTTTTAATGTGGTGCAAGTGTTTGTCTTGATTTTTGCGGCACTCTAACCTCACATTGATTCTAACTTTTTAGAAATTGGAGCTGGTGTTGTCAAACTTGGATCAAGATCCAGCCAAGCCAATTCAAGAATCACTTGTGCTTCCAATGAAGACATTGATTTCCGATGAACTTTTGAGACACACAGACGACGATGTTAAGATTTCAGTTACAGCTTGTCTTACTGAGATTGCAAGAATCACAGCGCCAAATGCACCTTATAATGATGAACATATGAAGGTGCTTGTTTTAATTTGATGCAATTTTAATTTTTCAATTAAATATCCAAGTATACTGTTCAAATCATACATAATTTACATATCATTTCATGAGAACAGGAATATTTGAAGCTTATGGCGGATGCTTTTGAAAAATTGTCTGGTGTATCTGGCCGCGGTTACGAAAAAGCAATTACTAGAAAAAATTTCAAAGATCAAAATATACTTGATCATGCTGGACCTTGACTGTGATGATCTGGTTATTGAGATGTTTCAAAATTTCTTGAGAGTTATAAGGTTAGTGCCCTTACAACATATATTTTTATGTTACTTCTGGTTTATGTAGCACTGACACCAACACAGATACATGACACGGCACAGACATCGGTACATCAACGACACCTGTAATAATTAGAGAAAATTGAATGATAGAATGTAACCACATGTACTGTGTTGTATTAGTGTCCGACACCAGACATATCTTAAATCAAAAGTGTCGGTGCTGCGTAATTCTGGTTCCAAACTTGCCTAGATAAAATTTAATACTTCTATTTGATTTTTCATCATTTCTGTTACTTGTGTAATAAGCAACTCTACATATGTTGTGCTTTGTTGCAAATCTTTACACGGTTGGTCTCAAGTCCAGATAAAAGAGAAAGGTTGTGTTAGGTAATTGCCAATCTAAATAAAATATTGTTGAATCTTGAGGGTATGGATCATTGATAAGATAGTAGTTCTGCTAAGTCATTTCGCATAAGGAACACGTCGCCGAAAAAGATATGACATCGTTTGATACATGAAGCCATCTCCACCTAGTGTCAAAATGCATTGATTATTGTTATATCTCTATAAAGTGAGGAAGCAGACCCCTTTGACTTGATTTCAGCAATGTCTTAGCTAGTCGTAATACAATTTATGAGCCTTCACTGAGTAGGTCAAGCCTTAAGCTGCATTTAGATAAAGACTCATGAATGATTTTTCATAAGTCTCTATTTTCTTTCATGTTTTGGTGAGTGGTTCAAATCAATTCTTGTAAGAGTTACTTTCAAACAACTATTGTTATACCTATTCTCAGTGAATGTTTTGAATAAAACAGTATTCAGTTTTATAGTGTGTATGAAGGTGGGCTACTTTCAAACAAAATCTTTCATTTTTTAAACTAAACAATGTAGATTACTTATATTGCTAAAAAGTACACATGTTTTTCTCTCTTTTTTCCAATTTAAGTTTTCATTCACTTCTGGTGTTATTAACGACTCGAGTTATTGTTTGCTCAATTTAAAGGCCAAACCATCCAAGTAATGTAATTGAATCAATGGAAATAGTAATGACCGGGATACTCGATGAAAGTGAAGATGTTTCCTCGAATCTAGTCAGGCCTTTACTAGATAGTGTAAGAAAGGAGAACCAGGTAACATGCTTTGCATTCTTCATTTTTTATCTACTTGATTATTTGTTATTTAATGTCCTTTTAATTTACTCTGTCAATCTGGTTGTAATTGATTTTCGCAGGCTATTTCACCTATTACTTGGACCTTGGGGTAGAAAGTAATTACCAATTGTGCTGTCAAACTTAAAACTCATCTTATGCAAGCAGTGGAATCCTCAGGAAGAGCTCTCGATGAGTATGCACAAATAATAACTTCTATTTGCAAAAATCAATATGTGTCCCTGGAACATAATCATTCAACGGAGGTACTTATCCTTTAACCTAAACTGTTGCTGTTGTTATTTTCTCATTAGTATGTTTATTGCTAAGTTATTTATAAAATACATAACAACTGAGCATTTGAAATTAATGTAAGGATTGATTATGTTGCAATGTTTCAGGTTGTTAGAGAACAGTCTTGATGTAACTAAAGATACAAATGAAGAACCGTGTGATGTAAATTACTTTTTCCTTTCTCAATGAGCTTTTGGATTATTAAACTTTCATTCACAATTGTAATGCTTTCTTCATTAAATCATTGGTCGATACTTATACTTACGTAACACATTTATCTTTATTCTTAAAATCAGGTGACAAAAGGGCTTCAAACGGATAATACATGTGCAAGAGATGTACAAACTATAGATGACACACAGTCGAATATAAGAAGTAAGAGTTCTACAACTATGGACGGTGGAGTTGCGGAATGTGATGGTTCAAAAAGTAATCCACATTCTAGTTTTATTGAGAACTTCGAAAAAGGAAATTCAAGAACCTGTACTGGCAACCTTGAGACAGTTCAGAAACTGAGCTCAGAAACTCAGCTGGATATTGTGCCAAGGAAGAGGCCCCTTAAACCTAATTCTTTAATGAATCCAGATGAAGGCTATGATCACTCTTGGATTCACAAGGAATCGGGTACTGAAAAATCGTCTCGTTCCAAAAAGGCTCGTGATAATAGCCATCCTGTTACACCTTCTGATGATCCTACTTCTATAAAGGATAAGAAGCAGTCAAGTTCCAAAACTGTAAGTAAAGCTCTAGTGTGTAAGGTGAATAATGGAAAGATTGAAACACCTGCACAATCCATAAAAACCCGTGATAAAGGTAGTGATTTTCCATCTACTAAAGTAAGGAAGGGTTCTGAAGTGAAACATGAGGCACCTGTTAGAAATTTCAAATTATCTATAAAGATTGATGGGAAAGTTCTCGTGCCTCCTAAATCAATAGTTTCTCCGATGAAACCTGAGGTTCTTTGTGAAGATGTGAGTCGAGTACCAATGTGAAAGTAGGGAATCTAGAAGAGGGAAGAACTGCAGGTCAAAGGAGGAGGCAAACTGCTCCTTCTGATAAAGGTTTCAATGAATCGTCTACTATGAAGGTATAACAAGTTTAAACTAGAATCAGGTGTCTAATTTGTTTGTTTATGGAGCTTTCCATTATCATTCTTCTTCTATATAATTTAGACCTTTAATTTTATTTTTCTTAATAAATTAACTTTTACTTTAATAATTTTTTAGGCATGTGAACCTCAAGACCTTGGTAACTCACTGGTCGGTAAATGGATCAAGGTCTGGTGGCCATTGGACAAGATGTAAGAATTTCCATATCAATATTTCAAAGAAAGATTACTATGACCTTAGCTAATTAGGACAATGCTTGTATAATTGTTTTCTTCAGATAATATGAAGATGTTGTCGATGCTTACGATCATGTGAATGGAAAACACAAGGTGAGATTGCTGTACTAATTGTGTGATGACTTACCAGTTAATTGACAAGAAAATGTTATTCTTAAAATTATTCTCATTCTTTTTGGCACCTTGCCGACGCACAATGGAAGTAAAAACAGAAATTCTTGAAATGATTATGAAACAAAAATTTGGTGTTTAAATAATTTTTTATGAATATTTTAGAATATTAAATTAAAGTGAAGGATTTTCCCATTTCTTAATTTCAGTTTCAGAATTTTTTTTTTTTTGATCAAGGCAATGAGAATAAAATGCAAATCAGGATTAAGGCCTGAACCTGTTTACACAAGAGAGAGAAAGGAAGCCAGTTGAAAGAACTTTTGAACAAGAATTATTTTCTCTGTTATTCTTAATTTCAGTAATAGGCCTTTTATCTTACAAGATCCTTACATTATTTCCGTCCTTAATTAAATTTTATGCATCTTTTCATTTGTTTCTTTTGCAATTTATGAAGCATATAGTCGTATACTCGTATTACTATTATGTATTTCATAATGTGCAGAGCAGTAAAAAACTATGAAGAATCCAAATTGGAGTCTCTTGCGGGTTAAAAAATCAATTCTCTATCCAAGTGAGTCTACACAATCACTACACAAGATACTGATACTTGTAATAATTTTAAAAAATGGAAGTGGTTGAACGTAAACGTATGTGTCAGTGCTATGTCGATGTTGCATATCGGACTTGCCTGCAATCTGAAATGTCTATGATGCATATATAGTTAGCAAGTATTTAATTTAGATCCTAATTGCATTTTTTTAATGGATCAATAAGGGTACAACTTAAGCAAGCATTTCCAAATCTAAATCTCTAAAAGCTGCAAATATTTTTGTTGTTGCAGATCTGATTTTGTTGATGATTCCATGGTCCAACTGTAAGTTAGCAGGCAAGGTTCTGATGGGAAGCCTAAAACACCGAAATAATGACGCCTGGTTAACACATTCAAGAGTGCATAATAGGAAATATTTTTAAAAAAAAGGCAATGGGAAATATGTCAAACTTTATCGTACTTTCTCGTTAGAATAGAAATATGTGATACTTATAGCAGACTTTTTACTATGTTAGAGGTTGAATTTGGTTTTCCTAAAAATAATAGAGGTGTAGATTATTTTTTATTAACTTTCAAATTGCATCAAGAACATAATGTGTTTCTATTTCAACAAGTATAGTTGAAGATGTGATATTTTCTTTAAGTCTTGTAACCTTGTTAAACATAATGTGTTGTCCTCTTTTTCATGAGCTATATATCTATTTAAGCGTCATCTTTTGTTAAGAAATGTTAGAATTAGGTATGTTTCTATGATGCTTGTAGCCATAAATGTTATCTTTTAAATGTAATTATATAATGAAATCGATTTTAACCTCAATTTTACCTCATTTGATTGATAAATCTAATTCAACAAGTTGACAAATAACTTGTTATTTTTGAGTTAATTCGATTCATTGACAACGTAACCTTAATTTACCAATTCAGTTAAATGAAAGTTTTTCATTCATGTCAAGAAGAACGTTATAAAATTAAATACTCCTATAATTCAAATACAAATTAGTATTAAAAAGTTCAACCCAAAAAATAGTAGACATTTTAGTTCTTAAATTTGTCAAAGTCCATCAATTTAATCCCTCAATTTTTTATTTGGTGGTGAGTTTGAATTTATGAAATATCATATTGATTTATTAAATTAATTTTAAGGGTTAAATATGTTTTTGGTCCCCATAAATATACAAACTTTTCGTTTTAGTCCCTCTAAAATTTTCCTTCAACTTTTAGTCCCTTAAAAATTTTCCATCTTCACTTTTGGTCCCTCTTTTAAAGTAAACTCATATGTAGAATTCATATTTTTGAATCAAATTTTCCAAAAAAATTCATAATATTATATGAATCTCTCCCAAAAAAAAAAAAAAATTTTTTTAACAAAACATGAATTTAATATGAATTTTTATATTTTTTATGTTTAAAAATTCATATTTAATTTATGTTTACTTAAAAAATTCTAAATTTTTTTGGGAAATGTTTTTACAATATTCTACACATTTCTGTACAATTTCGTTAAAAAAAATACTAAAATTTACTTTAAAATAGGGACCAAAAGTAGTGATTCAAAATTTTATAGGGACTAAAAGTTGAAGGAAAATTTTAGAGGGACTAAAACGAAAAGTTGGTATATTTATAGGGACCAAAAACATATTTAACCCATTAAAGAATATCAGTCAATTTAATTATGACTTTTTCTAAAAGAAATTATGACTTTTTCTAGTCACACCCTTGAGAACACCAGTTACACCCTATTATAAAGACCAAAGCACCCTTGTTTGCATTTTTTTTTAGGGAAAGTACCCTTGTTTTCTTATTTTTCAGCACTCCTAATAAAACTAGTTTAGCAAAAAAAAAATAAAGAAAGAAAGAAGGTATTTCGAAGGCACTGCTCAATTGTTTACTACTATATATAGACGCACAGATTCAAATTCTCTCCCACACTTTGGAATGGCGGCTAGGGTTATTAAACTTGAAAAGAAGAATCACAGCTCAATTAAAGAAGAATCGATGTCGTCGGCGGCGTCAACGACGATGCTCCCTAATGAGCTCATCCTGGAAGTCATCTCATGGCTCCCCGTGAAACATCTTATGCAATTCAGGTGCGTTAACAAATTTTTCAACACTCTCCTCTCCGATCCTTACTTCGTTCAAATGCATCTCAAGAAATCATCACGAAACCCGCACCTTGCATTAATGTGGCAACACAATCCCAGTTGTAGGGATTGTAGATTCATAACTTTCCCTATTTCTAGTTTAATTCAAAGCGATCCGAATCATACCACTCTTCATGACAATCCTTACCATCGATTTGACGAAAATTACCAAAGATGGTGGGTTGTTGGTTCATGCAATGGATTGCTATGCTTGATTGATATTCATTGCTCCGGCAGTTATGATTCGCTCATTTTTTGGAACCCAGCCACGAGGACTTACTCTAGAAGAATTTCAATCTCCTTGCCTAGTAATTTTAAGTTTGCTTTTGGTTATGATAATTCGACTGAAACTTATAAGGTGGTAGCATTCCGTGGTTATATAGAGGGTAATATTGTGAGAAGTGTTGTCAACATTTTCAGCTTGGGGAATGGACATCCAAGAAATATTCAATGTTTACCTGTTATTCCACTTTATTGGATTTATCGTGATAAGAACAACGGTGTGTATTTGAATGGTACTATTAGCTGGTTGGCCCTTCACGATTACTTTGATTCAAATTATGATTTTTGTTGGAAAGACGGTAGTGTTACTGTTGAGAAATATGTGATTGTTTCATTGGATCTCTCCTCTGAGACATACACTCAGCTGTTGTTGCCTCGGGGTTTCGATGAGGTGCCACGTTATCAGCCAACACTTGTGGTTTTGATGGACTGTCTTTGTTTCTCTTATGATTTTAAGGGAACTCATTTTGTGATATGACAGATGAAGAATTTTGGAGTTCACGAGTCATGGACTCAATTATTTATTATTAGTTATCAGAGTTTCTTTTCATGCTACTGTGATTATGCAATGGTTGAGAAGTTTATAGGGTTGGATTTGTTACCATTATATCTTTCTGAGAATGGTGATACACTGATATTGGTAAATGATGAAGATGAGGTGACATTTATCTATAATTGCAGAGACAATAGAGTAGAGAAAATTGAAGTTGATAACAGTATGTTGTTTCTTTAGAGATGTTTGAGTCACTAAGCACACAGTAATAATGATAAGATTAAATTTTCTAAACAATCAGCAATTATAGTTAAAATATTAATACATAGCTGGCACAAGACGCATAAAAGCTAGCGACAAAAGATGAATAACACAAAAAACAAGTGCCGTATACAGGCGCAACACCAAAACAACCACCCAGCGACACCCAGGCAGGCTTCGACTGACCAACAGAACAATCCAATCAACCAACACAAAAGTAAAGAACCGCAAAACACACCGAAGAAGAAGCTGCTACCCAGGGCATCTGCAAAACCTAAAGCAGCATAAATACAGCAGAGAACAGACGACGAGCAACCAGGGAACTGACTTCGTAAACAATCCCTTGGGTCCTAGCACCACTCATAAAACAAACAAGGTGGACATTTTAATCTCCTTTGAAGTAATTTTGGAAATGAGTAGTTCAGGAACAATAAACGAGTAGAAGTTTCATTGGAAGTCACTTGGCAGTTCAGGAACAAACGAGTAGAAGTTTCATTGGAGGCATCTTAATAGGTACAATTTGGATCTAAAACATGTCGCAAACAAGGTTTCTTTTAGCGAGGATTCGATTCCAAAGATGTTTTCAAGAAAATGCCATCACTTTCTTCGGAGTCAGACTTTTCAATTGAAATTATGTCCCTGTGCTCTTAAAATAAATTCTGTTTTGTTTTATAACGCGGTCGGTTGTCATGGATTCTCTTCACACCTTCTTATTTCACTACTCTTAGCATGCAAGTCACTACCGACTTTTCCTTTATAGTCACTGTGTTTTTCATTCTATTTTTTATTTTATTTTTGTTAATATTTGTTCTATATTGATTAACTTATCACAGAGGAAGCAAAGCTATGTTGATAAAAACATTCGAATAACATGAACTGAATCAAACACTTTTGATTTCAACAACTCTATCTTATTTTAATTTTTTTTGTTACCCAGCTAAGAAAAACAAAAGCAAGACTGCAAATCATGCATGAACAATTCAAGGTGGATCAATTCTTGGTCGATATACTTACCTTCCAGCTCAACTTCGGATTACCTAGATCTCATTCCCCCCAAAATCCGGAGGGGTTAACACCTTAAAAATAAACAAATAAATTTGTTAATTTGTGCTATGTTAATGGAATCGATAAATATAAGGACATACAATCGACACAAATATGTAATGATTTTTTCAATATAAAATAACAAATATTTAATAGAAAAATACATGTGGCCTACGAAGGATAACTTAGGGCGCTGTGGTGTCATTCCTTTCGACTCTTCATTGTGCGTTTCAGGGTGTGGACAAAATGAAACAGCATAACATTTATTAATACATTGTCCTACTTTTGGTTCTCTTTGGTAACATGTGAAACGATGACTTGGTGTCTATTCTGTGAATCCCCAACATGCTATGGATCATTTCTACCAGTTCATACATTCGACAGGTGGGCACATTTCTCGGCGTTCATTCTTACATATGATTTGACTTTGCTGTATTTGGGTTCTTTGGAGTGAACGTAACCATCCGCTGTTTTCTAATAAGGCTAAATCGGTTATGCAGCTTATGGAAAAGGTAAAAATCACTTCTCTATCGTGGTTAAAAGCGAAAAATATTTGCTTTTCTTTTGGTTACCATACGTGGTGGCAGCAACCCTTTGTTTGTTTGGGGATTGACTGACCTTTGTTTTCCACTTTCTTGACTCTCAAGGACTGATTGTTGGATCTTTGTTCTGCTTCTCTATGCACTCCTTGTGATAGGGAGCAGAATTTTTTGTTAACATATATCATTTTGCCTTGTTCAAAAAAAAAAAAAAATTTATTGTTATATCAGTCATTATATGTACTTGCTTATTGTTATATCAATCAATATATGAAAAAAATTATTGTTAGCATTAATGGACTATTTTGATTACGAAGTACACAATCATGGACTATTTTACAATTTTGATACATTAAATGACTATTATGACTACTTGTTACACAATCACAAACTAAATTGACTATTACCCCAATAAATAACTATTTGTCTATTTTTGTATCTTTGAAAATATAATTTAATAACAAAAAATATCATTTCATTGTTTAAAAGAATCATACTAAATCTTTTACATTTTATCGTAAAAAAAAATAATCATTGTTCTGAAATAAAAATTCAGATTTTTTTTTTTTATTTCACCTAGACTTTTGATAAATAAATTTCGTTATTATAATTAGAAATGATAGAATTTTTTTATTTCTTTTAAAACAACCCATTTTTGTACTAATTTAAATATTTGGTGTATCAATACACAATTTTTTTTTGATTTACCGTGTAATTTACTAAAAGTTTATTTAACCCTAAAAACAAACAACCCATTATACAAAAGCCCAAAAAGAAACATATATTAAAAGTTGCACGATTCAACTTGGTTGCTTAGTTTTGGTTTCAGTTGCTTGCTAGGGTTAATTCTTCTAGGTGACCACATGCACGGCGGCACCATGGAAGCTATCAACCAGCCTCAATCGTTGGCGGCGGTCTTCCCCGACGAACTGGTGGCTGAAGTACTATCCCTGCTCGCAGTAAAACCTCTTATGCGATTCAGGTGCGTCAACAAATTTTTTAACACTCTCATATCTGATCCTCACTTCGTTCAAATGCATCTAAAAAATTCTGCACGAAACCCGCACCTGGCGGTAATGTCACACAATCATAATGGTTTTGATTTTAGAGTTTTAACCTTGCCAATGTCTCTTTTACTCAAAAATCCATCAACCACAATTCAATACCATCCTTACTTTGGATTGAACGATCATTACCTTAGATGGAGGGTCATTGGTTCTTGCAATGGATTGCTATGCTTAATTGATCGGTATTATGAGTTCACTCGCCTTGATTCTCGACTGCTATGTTTATGGAACCCGGCCACTAGGACACAATCTGAATTTGTTTTAGCCTCTTCGGATGAGTATAATGAGTTCTCTTTTGGTTATGATAACTTGAATGGAACTTATAAGGTGGTAGCATATCATTTAAATGACCGCGAGCATTGTACCCCAATAAGCGAGATAAAAGTTTTCAGTTTGAGAGATAATTATTTGATAAATATTCAATGTTTTCCTGCGGTGGTTCCAGTAAGCTTTTTATTTTTAAGTAGGAACAATGGTGGTGTGCATTTTAGTGGTACTATTAATTGGTTAGTTGTTCGAGATTACTGTTTTAATAGTATTATTACTATGGAGAAATATGTGATTCTTTCAATCAATCTTTCCACTGAGACGTACACTCAACTGTTGCTGCCTCGGGGTTTTGATGATGAGGTGCCAGATTATCAGCCAAGGCTTGTGGTTTTGATGGATTGTCTTTGTTTTTGTTATGATTTCCAAAATACCCATTTTGTTATATGGCAAATGAAGGATTTTGGGGATCAGGAGTCTTGGATTCAATTGTATAAAGTTGGTTATAAGAATTTATTTTCAACACCTGTTCGAAAAAATCATTTATCTTCATCACTCGAGTTTAAAAGCCAGGTTATGTTGCCATTGTATCTTTCTGAGAGTGGTGATACATTGATATGGACATATGATGAGTACAAGGCATTTATCTATAAAGGCAAAGACAATAGAGTAGAGCGAATTGGAATTACTAGTACTGTATTATGGTTGCATGCCAAGGATTACGTTGAAAGTCTAGTTTCGACACGTTGAAAGTGAGTTTCTCTTCCACATATTACTTGTTAGAATTTATATTACTTCATTTATGTTGCTTACTTAACTTAAAATCCTCGTCAATTTATATATAGTAATAGCTTGTGTGATGTTAAGCTTTGACCTGGCTCTGGTCAAAGGCTCTGCTGCCATGACAGATTTCAAACTGTCTCAGCTCTTTGGCAATCCTCTGAAAGCTAGTAGGGTTAAGATTGAATTTATTTCAATACTTTACAATTCCAATGTTCATACATTGCCACACACTGTTTGTAGGATGCCACAAGATTCTGTCATTACTTATGTTTTGAAATAATAACAGGTTGATCAATTGTAGTAATCAGAAAGACTGACATAGATTCTTAACAACCAAAACTGTTTGTGTATTGTTAATTTGTGTTTCTTATATTTCTTTGGAAAAAGAAAAATAAACTAGTGGTTTTTATATAATTTATGATTTGTTTTCAGGTGGAAGATTTTGAATCCCTGATCCAGGTCCAACATTCTTTAAAGTCGTAGTCATTTTTGTGGAATCGAT
This sequence comes from Medicago truncatula, assembly GCF_003473485.1. NCBI lineage: Eukaryota > Viridiplantae > Streptophyta > Magnoliopsida > Fabales > Fabaceae > Medicago > Medicago truncatula. The sequence goes on from NC_053045.1 coordinate 11,073,784, forward strand.
CAAGCAATAGACGAACTGCATAGATAGTCAAATTCATTTTCAAGATGAACCCAAGAAACTTTTATTTTGTCGTTTGTTTATGTTTTTATTTTATTGAATAACTTTATGTGGAAATCATATATTAGTTTATAAGATAATGAAATTTGGTTTATGGATTATTTCATATTTATAATTGAGAATTTTATTGAATATTATACACAACAACCAATGAATTTTGTCATATAGCAATGTGGATAACTTATCCAATAATTCTAAATGAACAAATAAAATGCATTCACATTGGCCTAGAGAGACAAGGCAAATCTTGAAATAGTACTCTCCTAATCAATAGTTATTGTACTTCTGGAAGTGTGATTATTTTACAGGCAATAAGGATGTGTACAGAGTCTGCAGATTGCAAAATTCTTTTTCCTTATATTGCAGATTGTTTTCTTCATATTGCAGAATTTTTTGGATCAGTTCGGAACGGTATGTGAAGCGGCCAATACGCCGATGCTTCCACATTGTCCTTCATTTCTTGTCATTTCCTCGAGTATATTGGTTATTCCAGGGAAAGGAATTTGATTCATTCTATCATAGCTCTTGTATTTGTGGTTTGGATATGCACCTTATGTTTAAGTGCATGGTAAAATGTCAATTTTGTGTACTGCTTTTTGCAAATTGTTTCCACCATGAAACTGTATTATTTTGAGTCAAGAGTAGTGCTAGCGACAGACGCTAAGACTCGCTCACCAACACTTGCTCAGATAGAGGCCCGTCCCCATCGCATAGCTGATACGTTCTCCTTTTTCTATTTCTTTTTATTCCTACGTTGATAGGTTTAAAAATGGGAAGGGATGAGTTACTGGCGGACAAACCGAATGGCGGTGTTGGTGGTTTTTCAAGAAAGAGGTAGAATCAATAGCTTATTTCCTTGATACGGAGGTGGCGAGGATGTTGACTGCGAGTCTCTTCACCGTTAATGATTGGTGAAGTAGTTGTGTTGTTGGGTGAAGGCTTATTGTTGATTGAGTGGTGGAGATTGAAGTTCTCAAATCTCATGGTTGTCTTTTTATCAAAGGATGCTTCCATGTTCATGTTGTTGTCTTGACAAAGGAGAAAGGTTAAGAAAGAATAAACAATAAGGAAGGTGGTGAAAGGTTAAGAAAGAATAAACAATCATTTGTTTCCATGAAACAAATGATTAAAACATGAAAATGAAATGCTGACAGAACATCCAACATAATAGGATTTTGCGTTATAATAGAAGGTCTGCAACTAACTATGTAGGACATATATTAAGTAGTAACGAGATTAGCCTTGAGAAAATGAGTAAAAGTCATTGACATATACCAAATAACCTTCGAAAAGGATTGAATATTGATAGGATATTGCATTTGGGCCAAAGCCCAACAAATGTGTTAAATAGGAGAGTTAGTTTTAGAAAATTGCTTTTTTGACAATGAATACTTCCTATTGACACAAGTAAATGACGCTTTTACCCCCAGCGGCTGTTGTATTAGGTTAGCAGTAATTTAACCTAACAAAGACAAGTTCCTTTGATTGTATCATTTTCAATGACAATTAACAAGCAGTCGCTTAAACATGTTGTTGTATATCTACCAACACCTGTATTTTCTCACGGACAGTTGTATGTTGCTGTTTCAAGAGCTAGATCCAAAGAAGGACTAAAGATATTGATGACTGGTGAAGATGATGAAAATACTAATGTAACGTCTAACGTCGTATATGAGGAAGTATTTAGCAATGTGTGATGAAACAACATGTCAATGTAATAAAAAAAATTATATTTCTTTTACCGAATTATTGATAGGATTACCGAATTTTGTTTTAAAATATTTTCAGATTTCATACATTTTATGAAGTGTTTTATCTATGGATTATCACGTGTTATTTTTTTTCACCGTTACCAATTATATATTGCATTTTATTCCCTTTACAATAAACCCGTGCGGAGCACGGGTCAAAAATTAGTTAATTTAAATATTAAACTTGGTTGCTTGTTTGGTTTCCGTGGCTAGGGTTATATTTGACAACATGCATGGCTCAAAGGAGGAAGCTATGGACGACAGACGTCAGTCGTCCTTCTGAACGAACTAATGACGGAAATACTATCTCTTTTGCCCGTGAAACCTCTCATGCAATTCAGGTGCGTCAACAAGTTTTACAACACTCTCGTCTTTGATCCCCATTTCATTCAAATGCATCTCAAGAATTTCGCACGTAACCCTAACCTCATGGTAATTGCACGACAATATAATTTCAATAGTGTTGATGACGGTGTTGTAAACTTGCCAATTTCTCTTTTACTCAAGAATTCATTGACCACCATTTACTACGATCCTTACTATCGATTGACCAACGAAAATGGCTCCTATCATTGGCGGGTTATAGGTTCATGTAATGGATTGATATGCTTGTATCATGGTTCACGGCTATGTTTGTGGAACCCAGCCACTAGAACTAAATCTGAATTTGTTTTAGCCTCTCAAGAATGTTTTGTGTTCTCTTTTGGTTATGATAGCTTGAATGGAAATAATAAGCTGGTAGCCTTTAATATAACCGTAAAGAGTGGTAATGCAAGAAGCGTGGTGAAAGTTTTGAGTCTAAAGGATAATTATTGGAGAAATATTCAATGTTTTCCTGTGCTTCCACTTTACAAGTTTGTTCGTACTCAAAATGGTGTGTATTTTAGTAGTACTACTATTAACTGGGCCCTTCAGGATTACTTTGGTTTAGATTATTATCATTTAAATTATAGTAGTATTACTCCCGAGAAGTATGTGATTCTTTCACTTGATCTCTCAACTGAGACATACACTCAATTGTTGCTACCTCGAGGTTTTATAAGGTGTCACGTCATCAGCCAAAGCCTGCGGTTTTGATGGATTGTCTTTGTTTCGGTCATGATTATGAGGAAACTTATTTTGTTATATGGCAAATGAAGGATTTTGGAGTTCAGTCGTCTTGGATTCAATTATTTAAAATTACTTATAAGAATTTCTTTTCATGCTACTGCGATTTTGCAATGTACTCTACTTGGTTGGATTTTTTACCATTGTATCTTTCTGAGAATGGTGATACACTAATATTGGCAAATAATGAAGAAAACGAGGGATTTATCTATAATTGCAGAGACGATAGAGTAGAGAAAATTGGAATTACTAATAAAAATATGCTGTGGTTTGAAGCATGGGATTACGTTGAAAGTTTGGTTTTGACTCATTGAAAGTGAGTTTCTCTTCCACATATTACTTGTTTGAATTATGTTCCTTTATGCATGTTACTTTAAAATCCTTTTCAGTTTATAATAATAGATTGTGTTATATATGGTTAATGTTTTGCCTTGCTTTATCATTATTGGCTTAATTACTGATGTGGTCCCTTAAGTTATTTGTTGGTTACATTTTAGTCATCTAAGTTTTTAACGTTACAATTTGGTCCCTTTAAGTCATCTTCCGTCAACCAAATAAATTCCCACCGTCAAAACCGTTAACCCAATATCTAAGGTGGATACACATTGCAAGTTGTCACGTCACCGTTCACATGTGCCTATTTAATGTTTTGGCAAACGACTGACGGTGAGGATTTATTTGGCTAGCAGATACTAACTTAACGGACCAAATTGTAACGTTAATAACTTATGAGACCAAAATGTAACCAACAAATAACTTAAGGGACCAAATGATTAATTAAGCCATCATTATTTAACTGTTGGCTTCTTGTAGGATTTTGGTGAGGAAACATGACGCGTACAATGTTGTTTGCCGCAAAATCTCAATGACTTGCAAGATGCAGACATTATGTCCATTTTGCTTTTCAATTTGGAGCTTTATCATTATTTAACTGTTGCTTTATCATTATTTGATTGTATCTAGAGTATCTCCCTAGTGGTTTTGAATGTTTAGTATGAATTTGATTTTCTTGTTACTGTTACTCCAATCTAGTGACATACCTATGTTCTGTTATGGTACCACTGCAGTGATTTAATAATTTGAAGTGGAAACTTGGATGGTTTTATTGACTTTTATTTGTTTTACATTAACAATAACTCTTGCATTGCTTGTGATAATTTGGTCTGAGTACAGCAGATGCGTTATAGAGAGATCTATCTCGTGTTTGATACATTGAAATATTACAAATGTTGACCAGTGATATGGAAATTAGTTTAGGCTCATGCTTGGAATTGGAATTGTTATCAGTTTATAATAATAGATTGTATGAATATTTGGTTTGTGATTGCTTTGCTCTATGCTTGGAATTGTAGGACACTGATTTTGATTGTTTTTATGGCAAACAATCAATCTTCCAGTGAAGTGAAAAACTTGAATGGGGTGCTTGAAAATGTGTTCATTTTGAATTTAACCATAGTAATTGTGTTTGTCTATTCATTGGAAAAACTTGCACGCTCCTGTTTTTAACCATCTGGGTTGTGTTCTCCTCAATTTGTTTTTTTCTCAAATAATTACTAGTGTCGAAATGTTGGTGTCAATGTCGTGTTTGTGTCGGTATATGAGCATCAAGGTTGTGCTTTCATGTGTGATGTCTGGATGGAATTGGGTTAAGTACTTGTGTTTCAAACTGAGTTATGGATCTCTAATTAACATAGTTTGGTAGAACTGTGATTTGTGATGCTACCTTGACATCATCTTATATTGATGGCATGACTTGATTGATTGTGAAGAGAATTGTGCGTTCATTCACTCTCATGTATTACAACCGTCCTTTTTGTGAAGCCAACCTTTTAGCCATTGGCGTCTCAGCCTAGTGATACTAAACATGTTTTTTTTTTTTTTGTCACAATGATAAAGGATAGAAAAACAAAACAGAAGGAAAAAAAAAAACATGCTAGCTACTCCCTAAGAAACAAAGTGCCAGCTGCATCGCTACTTGGAAGATTAACCAGACCAGCAGGGAGGACATCATGACGAAGAAGTTCCACATCAGAAGCTCCGAGCTTTTTCATGTAGTCTGCACAATGGTTCCCCTCTCTAAGAGTGTGAGAAACCGTTGGATTGGTTTGTTGAAGCATTTGTTTTATCTCTTGGATGAGAACCACATAGATATGGTATCTCACGATGGGACCATTAATAAGGTTGACGCAAGCAAGAGAATCAGAATAGCAAGCAAGTTTTGCATAACTCAAATCTTTAGCCATGATCAGCCCGTGACAGGTAGCAGAAAGCTCACCTAATAGGGTGTAATCTGAACCTGGAATAAAACCGGAGAAGCCCGCAAGAAATAAATCTGCGTCATTACACAAGACCCGACCAAACCCGTTTCTAACAGGAGTACCATGAGAGCTATCATCCACATTAAGAATAACACTTGTAAAATTATTATTGTTCCATCTGATGTACCTGTCAGTCGTAACAGCATAAGTATAAGTAGAAAAGTTGATTACAATGCACTCAATAGAATTTTTTAGGCTAAAGTGCACTTTTCCCCCCTTAACTTTCAAAAACTTGCAATTTTGACCCTCTAAGTACCAAAATCACAATTTAGCCCCCCTAAGATTTAGCCCCATTGCAACTTTGGTCCTTTTGATCAATTTTGACCAAGTCAACGCTGATTTGGCATGCCACATGTGTATTTTTTAATTTTTTTTTTTTTAAAAGCCACATAATCATTTATTAAATAAAAAAAAAATCAGAATTTTTAAAAAAAATCAAAAATTGAAGAATTTTTTTTACTTTTCTTTTCTATTTTTTTTAATTTCTGATTTTTTAACTTTCTTTTTTTTAAAAGCCACATAATCATTTATTAAATTAGAAAAATGAAAAAAAAAATTGAAAAATAAAAAAAAAAATCAGAATTTTTAAAAAAAATCAGAAATTGAAGAACTTTTTTAATTTTCTTTTCTATTTTTTTTTTAATTTATGATTTTTAATTTTTCAATTTCTTTTTTCATTTATCTAATTATCAGAAATAAAAAAAAATTAAAAAAAATTCTGATTTAAAAAAAATTCTTCAATTTCTGATTTTTTTTTTAATTTTTCAATTTCTTTTTTAATTTAATAAATGATTATGTGGCTTTTAAAAAATCAGAAATTAAAAAAAAGTAGAAAAGAAAATTAAAAAAAAAATCTGATTTAAAAAAAATTCTTCAATTTCTGATTTTTTTTTTAATTTTTCAATTTCTTTTTTAATTTTTTTAATTTAATAAATGATTATGTGGCTTTTAAAAAAAAAGAAAATTAAAAAATACACATGTGGCATGCCATATCAGCGTTGACTAGGTCAAAATTGGTCAAAAGGACCAAAGTTGCAATGGGGCTAAATCTTAGGGGGGCTAAATTGTGGTTTTGGTACTTAGGGGGCCAAAATTGCAAGTTTTTGAAAGTTAAGGGGGGAAAAGTGCACTTTAGCCAATTTTTTATGGTGCAAAAAAGAGAGCAGAGCCAATATATATAAAATTAAATATGGGATACATATTTTTCATTAGATAAGATATTTGCTTCCACAAATATAAGGACATAAAATCGAAACAAATATGTAATCATTTTTTTAGTATAAAAATATTTAATAGAAAAAGTACATTAATGTTGGTATTTCAAAAATAGCCATGAATTTATAAAATTTTATCATATCGACTTTCTAATAATGGGACGTCAAAAATTTATTTAAGTAGCTATTATAAACACGTAAAATCCTTGGTGTGTGCGATGCAAATACTTAACTGAAATTTACATATAAAAGAAAGATATATATATGTAATAAAAACACTACTTTATATATGCTATCTATAAAAAAAAATAAGAGATTTTGGACCGGATTTTTCATTATTTCAATTAGACCAATAAACAAATTTTTCCATAACACTGTTTATTGTTGCCGTCAATAAAAAATATAAAAATTCATATCATATTTGTTATATTGATGATGTCAATGAAATAGATAAAAATGGTTTGTTATAATTTGAAAATTACAAACATTTGTAAACAATTTAGTGTCATAAAAAGAGTGGAAAGACAGCTACGTGAGTGTCCGACTTTTCTTTAGTGTTCAAAATTTTCATTTAATATCTTTAAACATTTACAATACTGCAATGTAATTATTTTTTTTTATATAATTATCATAATGTTATGCCACTCATGCGTATTCACATGTTTTTTTTTACTAGTTTTTTTCTAATAGGTTTTGAATAGAGGAGAGGGGTGGAAGCGTACACATTTTAACACGAGGATAAAATTATGTAATTTAAACATCTAGAGATGTGTAGTTTGGGAGAACTTCTACACCACGTTTGTAAATTGTGGTGCCGATACTTTTGTTTTTTAAAACTATGAATTAACCATCATTATTATGAAATAATTAATTATTTGACTATTTTAATGTCTTAGAAAATATCATTTCATAAAAAAATAAAAATAAAAAGGCAAAAGTTATGGTGCATAAGTCATTTCCTTATGCACCGTGCATAAACATTTCACAACCATCAGATTTCTTTCATTATGTGTTTTTCATTTCTCTCTCTACTCTTTTGAAAAACAGATTTTCTCTCACTCTCTCTCTAAGAAACCGATCTGGGCTGAAGCTTCATCTTCTACACACCTCCGGCGTGGTGGCCGGCCACCCTAGGGCAGCGGCGCCGCGGCCAGAGTATTAGGAAATGGCTCCGATTTCAAAAAAAAAAATCACTTTTAAAAATCCTTTTCCTTCTATTAAAAATCCTTTTCCTTCTATAATCCAAATCCGGACTCAGTTTTCAGAGATAAACAACCAAACAGTGTAGATCTAGGTTTTAACTTTGTTCCCATTCCTTTCGTTTCCGTTCGATTTCCTTCTTCTTCTGCTCCTTCGTCGCCGCTTTCTTCTCTGCTTTCTTTGCTTCCCATCTATGTTGTCTCGCTAGCTTTTTCTTCGTGTTCTTGGGGAGTTTTGAAGTGGGTTGTGATGGTTCTAGGTTTGGAGGTGGAACTGTGGATTCGGGTTCGTGATTTTCACCATAACTGCACGAATTTCCGCACCCATGGGCTGAGATTTATGGCTAGGAAACTGTTGAAAACCATTAACTACATCTAATGGTTTTGGAGTACAACTGCTGGAAACCATTAAGTACATCTAATGGTTTTCCACAACAAAATGGTTTTGGCATTCCGGTACGCTGACGGTGATGATGATGAACAACGATGTTGATGATGAGATTGAAGATTCTGGAAACCATTCCACAACAAAATGGGTTTGGAGTACAACTCACAGAAACCATTTCCACAGCAAAATGGTTTTGGCATTCCGGTACAGTGATGATGATGAACGACAGTGTTGATGATGAGATTGAAGATTCTGGAAACCATTTCCACAACAAAATGGGTTTGGAGTACAACTCACAGAAACTATTTCCACAACAAAATAGTTTTGGCATTCCGGTACGGTGATGATGATGAACGACGGTGTTGATGATGAGATTGAAGATTCCAGTGGTGATGATGATGAACGACGGTGATGATTCAATTTGTTTCCGCGTTTGGTTCATTTTGTTTTATTTGGTTTGGTTTCCTTTGGGGGTGTAGGAAGCAATTAGGTTGGAATTTATGCACGGTGCATAAGGATTTCCTTATGCACCATAACCGCTCCCAAAAAAAAATATTTTATTACTTACATTGCTTATAAGAATTATAGTAAATTTTTTATATTTTATCGTAAAAAATAATCAATATTTGGAAAGAAAAAAAATGAATTTATTTCACCGACACTTTTAAAAAATAAGATTTAGTTATTATAATTGTAAATGATAATTTTTTAAAAACCACCCATTTAACTATTAATTTAAAAATATGATGTAGTGATGTTACACAACTTTTTTAATGTACTCTAAAATTTACCTTGTAATAGTTTAATAAAAATTTATTTAACCTAATTATATGGCCTTTTTCAAAAGAGTTTTGTAATTTGAACACTCATTTAGATTACAACTTTTATGACAACCATAAATTTACAAAGAAAAAGAAGTATTGACACAAAAATCAAAGTAATAGAGAGAAAAAGTAAAAATATAAAATGAATACGAGAGAGAAAGTTGTCGTAAAAAAATGATCGTACAAATATCATTTCATCATACCCCTTCTTTACTCACAAACAAACAACCCATTCATTATACAACAGCCCAAACGAAATCTATTCAACGTCGTTGCTTCGTTTTAGTTTCCGTTGCTTTCTAGGGTTAATTTTTCAACGTGACCACATGCACGGCGACTCCATGGAAGCTATCAAGCGGCCTCAGTCAGTGGCGGTGGTCCTCCCCGGCGAACTGGTGGCTGAAGTACTATCCTTTCTCGCAGTAAAATCTCTTATGCGGTTCAGATGCGTCAACAAATTTTTTAACACTCTCATCTCTGATCCTCACTTCGTTCAAATGCATCTAAAAAATTCCGCACAAAACCCACACCTTGCGGTAATGTCACACGATAATAATGGTTTTGATTTAGTGTTTTAACCTTGCCAATGTCTCTTTTACTCAAAAATCCATCAACCACAATTCAATACGATCCTTACTTTGGATTGAACGAGGATTACCGTAGATGGAGGGTCATTGGTTCATGCAATGGATTAATATGCTTGTTTGATCTGTATTACAAGTTAACAAGTGATCACTCTTCTTCTCGACATCTCTGTTTATGGAACCCGGCCACTAGGACACAATCTGAATTTGTTTTAGCCTCTTCGCATAAGTATGACGAGTTCTCTTTTGGTTATGATAACTTGCGTGGAACTTATAAGGTGGTAGTGTATCATATAGAGCATGACGATGTTGGTGATGCAATAAGCGAGATGAAAATTTTCAGTTTGAGCGATAATTATTTGATAAATATTCAATGCTTCCCTGCGGTGGTTCCAGTAAGCTTTTTATTTTCAAGTAGGAGAAGGCATTTGAGCGGTACTATTAATTGGTTGGTCGTTCAAGATTACTATTATAATAGTATTATAACTATGGAGAAATATGTGATTCTTTCACTCAATCTTTCCACTGAGACGTTCACTCGACTGTTGCTGCCTCGGGGTTTTGATGATGAGGTGCCAAATTATCAGCCAAGGCTTGTGGTTTTGATGGATTGTCTTTGTTTTTGTTATGATTTCCAAAATACCCATTTTGTTATATGGCAAATGAAGGATTTTGGAGAGGAGTCTTGGATTCAATTGTATAAAGTTGGATATAAGACTTTATTTTCAACACTTATTCCAACAAATCATTTATTTTCATCACTCAAGTTTAAAGGCCAGGGTTTGTAGTCATTGTATCTTTCTGAGAGTGGTGATACATTGATATGGACATATGATAAAGACAAGGCATTTATCTATAACCGCAAAGACAATAGAGTAAAGCGAATTGGAATTACTAATAATATATTCTGGTTGCATGCCAAGGATTACGTTGAAAGTTTAGTTTCGACACGTTGAAAGTGAGTTTCTCTTCCACATATTACTTGTTTGAATTTATATTATTTCATGTATGTTGCTTACTTGCCTTAAAATCCTTGTCAATTTATATATAGTAATAGCTTGTGTGATACGACCACCATGTAGCCACAGGGACGGTGATACGATCAGCCTCCACGACTGCGTCTTCACCAAACTTCTTTGGGGTTATGTTTCTCCGGGTGCCGCCGTCGTCCTTGGTGGTGGTAGGTTCTTGTTCTTAGACCTCCAGCATTGGCCTTCACGTTGGTGCTTGTTGGTTTGTTGAAAACGTGTTTGTGCGTGTGTTTCACCATAAAACGTGAGTTATTGAAAATCCAGCTAGGATCTGTTCTCAGTTTCGATCCGGGTATGGTTTCCTAAAACCACCATCGGAGCTGCCGTGGTGGTCAGTTTCTAGGTTTACAAACTGTCGCCACTTACCTTCTGGTGGAGGAGGTGTTTCTGGTTCTGTCCGAGTTTGTTCTTGTTCAATGTTGTTGGGTTGCGAATCCTTCATCTTTGGACTGAAATATAATGTTCGAAAGGGCTTTTGTGGTGGATTCGGGGACTTGTTTCCGTGTTGACGGACAGTTTCATCTCCCACTGTTTCGGAGAAAAGTGTAGCATCAATTGTAGTAATAGGAAAGACTCTCATAGATTCATAACAACCAAAACTGCTTGTGTATTGTTAGTTTGTGTTTCTTATAATTTATGATTAGTTTTCAGGTGGAAGACTTAGAATACCTGATCGGGGTCCAACATTCTTCAAAGTCTTGCTCATTTTTGTGGAATTGATCAAGCAATAGCCGAAGTGTCTGGATGGTTAATTTCATTTTCATGTTATGAACCGGAGAAACTTTTATTTTTACATCTGTTTATGTTTATATTTTACTGAATCACTTCATGTCGAATTCTTATATTAGTTTATACAATAATGAAATTTGGTTTATGTTTATGAATTTGGTTTAACTCTTAGCTTGTCCATCAAGTAACTCATGATTAGCCGAGCTTAGACCAGTTTGCTTTGATCTGCTGTATGCTACCTTAGATTCTACTATTGTACGACATAAATAGTCTATCAAAACCTCTTGTATCCACTCATTTGTGAACGCTAATACACAATTTGTTTACTTCATAATATGGTATCAAAATTTCTGCCGTCGTCCTGCTAGATCCGGCTTGGGCTCGCGCTTGTGTCAAAAATATATATATTTTTTATCACCCGAAAGTGTTAACTAATTATTTAATTTAATTATTATCCGAAAGTGCATTCTTAACCAATAAGTTTCGATTACGTCCGATCCAACAAACTATCCAGATATTTCCGGTCTTATCCGCTCGTGTGCTCGCACTTAAGCTTCAATCTTATCCGATCCGTTTTTTACTTGAGCTGATACGCATATTAGTTAATTTCTAAGTTTCTCCACAGATTTGTTATGAATTCTCCCAATATAAGGAGTGCTTGCCTAGTACATTCGGTAGCGAAAAAAATTTCTGAAACTTCAAATCTTTTTCTTCTTCTCTCCCTTTTCATCCAAAATCATCAAATAACTCTGTCCCTTTTTCATAGATCTTAGATAGTTATATCTAGATAAACACATTAGGGGAGACAATCAAAATTCCAATTTGATGCAAGTTAAGATTAAAGTAAAGACATGTTCTTGTCACTTGAGAAGTACGCATGAAATGAAACATCACAATCATCTTAGTATTGATCTGCCAGCACAAAGGAAATTAATACATATTCTAATGATGAAAAATAACAGAAAATACTGCCATCATAAAACTAAGAGGAGAAATTTAAGAGAGCTTATCTTGTTATGCTTGTGTAAGGGCTTTGACTTGAAAAGTTGCCATCATCTCAGCAGCCTGAGAAAGACATGCCCTGATAGTACACACAGTACACAAACTCTTGCTAGAGTGAATAATAATTAATTTTAACTTAGCAGGAAAACTGATAATATCGACCTTATATATCTACTACAAATGAACGGACCCGTTTGATTGTATGGATCATTTAATAGATATACAATAAAAATTTAACAAAGTTTTCAGTGTAACTATTTATCTACATTATCACCTTCTAAAAGAGTAATTCTGCAGTGATGTTACCCATTCATGTCGAAACGTCACATTTGGGCAACCTTTGATATCAAATACTTGCAGTGTTGTTACCCATTCAGGTATAGATGTAAGACTGACACACACAATGTATGATTCTTAGAGTCTGTGGAGTTCTAATGTGTTGAAGCCCCTCAGCCAAATATTTCATTTTTGGGATTTCTATGAATTCCAACACTTTGAGGTTCTTGAGTTCTTTCCATTTCATGCTGTAACAACCATTTTCATCATTGCACGGATCAAACTCCTCACAATTTTAGATACACAGTTCAGACAGTGTACTTAGATGTTGAAAGACTCCACAGAGAGATTTAAAATTGAGTATGAAACCCACTCATGCCGCCCCTTCACATCCAAAAAACGACCGCCGCTTTCCGTCAACAACCACCACCTCCCTTCTCTCCTTCTCATCCAAACAACCGCCGCCATGATATAGCCTCGCGCTTTGGTGGTGTGTTCGTCTATGTCTGCACCACTTGCAAGTCGTTGGTGCCACCACGGTTTATCATCTTTACTGAAACAATGCGGAAGCGAGTGGTAACATTCACGGTGCTAAGGTGTGTGGAGAACCAATCCTCACACACCTCTTATTTTCTGACAATTTATTTATTTTTATTTTATTTTTGTAGGGGAAATCTTAGGGAGAGCACAAAAGTAAAATAAATCATCCAATTATATGAAACACTTTGAGGCCAAGCAACCAACTTCCAAAAGTCACAAGTTTTTTTAAGTACTCGCTAATACTTTGGAAGCAAAAAGAGAAGCAATCAAAAGTGTGTTACACTAACAAATTTCAGAGGTTTAGGCAATGGAAGATATTTGGGATTGCCATCACTGGTAAGAAAGAACAAGAAATCCATTTTTGGGTACTTGAGAGATCGGATTTAGAGTAAAATAATGGCAGGACATGAGGTTAATTAGTGGCACTTTTCATTTGAGAACCACTTTAGAAGAGAAACTTTGAAATATGATTAATTCGTTTTGGTTGGGGACAAATAGAAGGCTTGGCAAGGGAATACATTAGCTTAGTCGGGAAAAGCTAACTATGAGGAAGGAACAGAAGCTATGGGTTTTCGACGTTTTTTTTTCTTTAGTTTAACAATGCTAGGGAAAGAAGGTTGAAAGTTGCAAACTGAATCATATATTACTGTTACAAGGATTTACAAAGCTAGATATTTTCTGAGAACTGGTTTTTCGGGGGGCTGGTCTAGGCCATAATCCAAGTTTTATTTGACGTAGTATCTTTGCCTCACATGTGTTAGTTAGAGGTCAAAGATGGCATGTTAGAAATGGAAATAGTATAGGTGTTTGGCAAACTCCATGGTTGCGTTCGGTAGAAAATTATTTTATTACAAGCCTATGTATACACGGTTTGGAGCCAATGAAAGTGAGGGAGCTGCTGGACATGGATGGAAATAACTGGAATTAGGAGGTCATAAATGTGTTGTTTAATGAAAGGGACCATGCTGAAATTCGCAACATAACATCGTCATCGCCGGAGAATGAAGATAAACTATTATGGAAATTTAATATCAAAGGTCATTATACGGTCAAGTTAGCTTACTGTTATGTTATGGAAACTCTCAACGACAATGAATAAAGATAGAGTATCGGGTGAGTGGATAAGAATGTGAAACCTAAAAATTCCACAAAAAATCAAAGTTGTTCTATGGAGAGCGCTTAGGGGGTCTATCCGACGCATATAAGACTACCAAATTGGCATATGTTTATGGGGTGTGAAGCGGCATAGAAAGTACGGTGTGAGAACGCCACCAACCTGGCAGAATGTCCTTTATCTTTTTCTGCAGATTTTTGGATCAGGTGTGCAGAAATATTGCGATGGTGTTATAGTGCATTTGGAGATGATGAAACAACAAGGTGTGGGAGATGGATCAGCAACTGGTTCAAACAGCAATTCAGATGGCGCACAATCTCTTATACAAATGGTTTGCTCCCGTGAGAAGCATGTCAGGATAGAACAATAGCAACATTGGCAAAGTGCAGTTTGATGGCAGCCCCAGATAAAGGGAAAATAAATGGTAATATTAATGGTGCTTCGTTTGGTGATCAACAATGTTTTGGTGTGGGAATGTGCATCTGGAACGCTCAAGGTGATTTTCTAAAAGCTTTAACAAAGTGGTTTGAATTTCATCCTATTCCACTCCAAGTATGTCTTGGCTTGGTGAGTTAGGACAATTAAGGGTGCAAATTGAACTGGATTGTAAGCTAGTGGGAGAATGCATCATGGATAGTTCTAACAACCAATCATATTTTGTCAATATTTTATCCAATTGTATATCACTATTAGAGCATTTTGCAAACTTTAGGAAATGTTTTGCTTGGAGAGAAGGAAATTATGTCGCTCATACATCAGCGAGGGCGTAAAAATTGTAAGTTCGTCACCATGTCCTTTATTTGATTTCGTCTTATATTACCTCTATTTTTGATGAATGAAATAATATAAGATGCTTTTGGACCCAAAAAAATGTTTGTGGTTCGGCTTGGCTTGATTTTAAAAAATTCATTTCGCAATCAGACCCAAACAGTTGATACAAAATCACATTCAAAAACATCAAATAAATCTTAATATTTTCTGAATTTTTTTATTATTTTATCGTTTGCGGTTTTTATTTTGTGTTGGTTTGAACGTGAATACCCTACTTCTATGGGTACAACTACTTATCTATGGTTTGAACGTGAATACCCTACCATATGTTATAAATTATAGGTCGTTTTGAAAAAAGAAAAAAATATCACAAACTATTAGTCGTTTTACGGTATCAATAAAACATTAATGTTAATTCCTTCGGAAAAACACTAATGTTTCTTTTCATATTATACCATTAACTATTGAGTTTTTCTATTCACACCCTATATATTTCTGGTTACACCCAATTTTTTAAAAAAGTTTTTGATAATACTAAAATTGTCCTTTTATATAAATTTTCTTAAAATCTTGATTTCATTCCTTGTCACTCTAAAATTCCACTCTCTTGCACCCACCAACGATCAAAAAATCCTGATGTTCAATTAATCTCTATGGAAGATTAAAGAGTGAATCAAAACATCTTTCATTCATACTCGATTGCATATAAATAAGTGAATTTTTCTTCTTTTTCAATAATGCTGGTTTTAATTTTCTTCTTATTGTTCAACTGCAATGTACGACAGTTCAATTTTACATTGTTGAGGTTAACTTAAATTCAGTTTAAGTAGGTTCATGTAAACTTAGTTTACATAATCTACTTAAACTTAGTTTACATAACCTACTTAAACTGAGTTTAAGTATGTACACTTAAACTCAGTTTACATGACTTACTTAAACTAAGTTTACATGTATATACTTAAACTGATATTACATATAATAATTGAGCAAGGTTGAACTTTAGATGTACACTTAAACTCAGTTTACATGACCTATTTAAACTGAGTTTACATGACCTACTTAAACTGAGTTTAAATATGTATACTTAAACTCAGTTTACATGACCTACATGATTAAACAGAGTGTAATTAGAAAAACTCTTTATCTATTTGTTACTAATTTTTTCTTTCAATTATTTAATTTATATTTTTCTATATATAATTTAAGGAAATCGTACTCCGCTGAAAGAATATTTAAGGAAAACGCAGGTGGCTAGGATTTGACGGAGGAAGCTATGGAGGACCGGCATCAATCGGTTCTCCCAAGCGAACTAATGACGAAAATACTCTCTCTTCTCCCCGTGAAACCTCTTATGCGATTCAGGTGCGTCAACAAGTTTTACAACACTCTCATCTCTGATCCCCATTTCATTCAAATGCATCTCAAGAATTCCGCACGTAACCCTAACCTCATGGTAATTGCACGACAACATAATTTCAATAGTTTTGATGAAAATGTTCTAAACTTGCCAATTTCGCTTTTACTAGAGAATTCATTGAGCACCGTTCCCTACGATCCTTACTATCGATTAAAAAACGAGAATCCACACTGTCCTTGGCTGTTTGCTGGTTCATGCAATGGATTGATATGCTTGTGTTTAGATATTGATACATCTCATGGTTCACGGCTATGTTTATGGAACCCAGCCACTAGAACTAAATCTGAATTTGATTTAGCCTCTCAAGAATGTTTTGTGTTCGCTTTTGGTTACGATAACTTGAATGGAAATTATAAGGTGATAGCGTTTGATATAAAGGTAAAGAGTGGTAATGCAAGAAGCGTGGTGAAAGTTTTCAGTATGAGGGATAATTGTTGGAGAAATATTCAATGTTTTCCTGTGCTTCCACTTTACATGTTTGTTAGTACTCAAAATGGTGTGTATTTTAGTAGTACTGTTAATTGGTTGGCTCTTCAGGATTACTTTGGTTTAGATTATTTTCATTTAAATTATAGTAGTATTACTCCTGAGAAGTATGTGATTCTTTCACTTGATCTCTCAACTGAGACATACACTCAATTGTTGCTACCTCGGGGTTTTAATAAGGTGTCACGTCATCAACCAAAGCTTGCGGTTTTGATGGATTGTCTTTGTTTTGGTCATGATTATGAGGAAACTTATTTTGTTATATGGCAAATGAAGGATTTTGGAGTTCAGTCGTCTTGGATTCAATTATTTAAAATTACTTATCAGAATTTCTTTTCATACTACTGCGATTTTGCAAGGGAGTCTAAATGGTTGGATTTTTTGCCATTGTGTCTTTCTAAGAATGGTGATACACTAATATTGGCAAATAATCAAGAAAACGAAGCATTTATCTATAATCGCAGAGACGATAGAGTAGAGAAAATTGGAATTACTAATAAAAATATGTTGTGGTTTGAAGCATGGGATTACGTTGAAAGTTTGGTTTCGACTCATTGAAAGTGAGTTTCTCTTCCACATATTACTTGTTTGAATTTATGTTCCTTTATGCATGTTACTTTAAAATCCTTTTCAGACTTCAGTTTATAATAATAGATTGTGTTATATATGGTTAATGTTTTGCCTTCCTTTACCATTATTTAACCGTTGGCTTCTTGTAGGGTTTTGGTGAGGAAACATGACGCGTACAATGGTGTTTGCCGCAAAATCTCAATGACTTGCAAGATGCACACATTATGTCCAATTTACTTTTCAATTTGGAGCTATTCCATGACAATGAATTTTGCTTGCATCTTGAGCATCTCCCTAGTGGTTTTGAATGTTCAGTATGAATTTGATTTTCTTGTTACTGTTACTCCAATTTAGTGACATACCTATGTTCTCCTATGGTATCACTGCAGTCAATTAATAATTTGAACTGGAAACTTGGCTGGTTTCATTGACTTTTATATGTTTTACATTAACAATAACTCTTGCATTGCTTATGATAATTTGGTCCGAGTACAGCATATGCGTTATAAAGAGATCTATCTCGTGTTTGATACATTGAAATATTACAATTGTTGTGCTGTGATATGGAAATTAGTTTAGGCTCGTGCTTGGAATTGTTATCAGTTTATAATAATAGATTGTATGAATATTTGGTTTGTGATTTGCTTTGCTCTATGAATGGCAAAGCTAAAGCTGTATGTTTGTCCGTTCCTTTTAGGACACTGATTTTGATTGTTTGGATGTCATATAATCAATCTTCCGGTGAAGTGAAAAACTTGATTGGTGGTGCTTGAAAATGTGTCCATTTTGAGTTCAACCATGGCAATTGTGTTTGTCTATTCAACTATTCTTTCACTTCTGCTGCTGTTTTTAACCATCTGGGTTGTGTTCTCCTCTTTGTATATATTCATTGGGAAACATGTGAATACATTCAATTAGTTTTTTATTGAAGGTGTGGCATGTGTCTGACATGCGTCGGTGTAGGACATCGACACACATGTGAATACATTCAATTAGTTTATTTTCTCAAATTAATTACTAGTGTCGACGTGTTAGTGTCAATGTCGTGTTTGTGTCCGTATATGAGCATCAAGATTGTGCTTTCATGTGTGATGTCTGGATGGAATTGGGTTAAGTACTTGTATTTCAAACTGAGTTGTGGATCTCTAATTAACATAGTTTGGTATAACTGTGATTTGTGATGCTACCTTGACATCATCTTATATTGATGGCGTGACTTGATTGATTGTGAAGACAATTGCGCGTTCATTCACTCTCATGTATTACAACCGTCCTTTTTGAAGCCAACCTTTTAGCCATTGGCGTTTCAGCTTAGTGATACTAAACATGTTTTTATTTTTGTTACAATGATAAAGGATAGAAAAACAAAACTGAAGGAGAAAAAAAAAATGCTAGCTACTCCCTAAGAAACAAAGTGCCAGCTGCATCGCTACTTAGAAGATTAACAAGACCAGGAGGGAGGACATCATGACGAAGAAGTTCCACATCAGAAGAAGCTTCAGGCTTTGCCATGTAGTCTGCCCAATGGTTCCCTTCTCTAAGAGTGTGAGAAATTGTTGCATTGATTTGTTGAAGCATTGGTTTTATCTCTTGGATGAGAACAACAGAGATATGGTATCTCTCAATGGGACCATTAATAAGGTTGATACAAGCAAGAGAATCAGAATAGCAAGCAAGTTCACAGCATAAAGCTCACCTAGCAGGATGTCATTTGAACCTGGAATAAAACCGGAGAAGCCCGCAAGGAATAAACCTGTGTCATTACGCAAGACCCCACCAAACTCGGTTCTAACAGGAGTACCATGATAGCTACCATCCACATTAAGAATAACATCTGTAAAATTATTATTGTTCCATCTCTTGTACCTGTCATCTCGGTTATTGTTCCATCTCTAAGAGTGTGAGAAATCTGTAAAAGATTTGGTTATACAATTATAAATGATAGAATTTTTTTCTTAAAACAATCCATTTATTATGTATTAATTTAAAGATTCCGTGTACTAATACACAATTTTTGTTTTTTGAATTTACCGTGAAATTTACTAAAACAATCCATTTATTATGTATTAATTCAACCATTGTATCTTTCTAAGAGTGGTGATACGTTGATATGGACATATGATGAAGAAAAGGCATTTATCATAACGGCACAGACAATAGAGTAGATCGAATTGGAATTACTAATACTATATTCTGGTTGCATGCCAAGGATTACGTTGAAAGTCTAGTTTCGACACGTTGAAAGTGAGTGTCTCTTCCACATATTACTTGTTTGAATTTATACTACTTCATGCATGTTTCTTACTTGTCTTAAAATCCTTGTCATTTTTTATATAGTAATACAGTAGAAACTCTATAAATTAATAATGTCGGGACCGGAGAAATTTATTAATTTAGAGAGTTATTAATTTATCGATAAATTAATAATTATTAATTTAAAGAGTTTTTAAGTAATTATACTGTACATACCAAACAAAAAGGCAAATTAGTCTATGTCTCTTAGAATTACGTTGCACCAAATCTTGGGACTCAATGTAAATTAATAAATATTGTATTCATATCCATTGAAAATATGACTTTTGACTTTTGAAGTGTATAGTAAATGTAAACAAGTGGAATGTTCAATGTATTCTTAAGCAAGTTTGGCATATATAAATTATATGAATGTGTTAAAAGTATTCAAACCATATCTCACTCACGAGATGGCTTCTCATCTAAAAGGTGTTGCAAAATCAACTATGTCAGATCAAATACGTAAGGAGTTGTGCGAGTACAAGAGAGATAATCCTGCAAGCACACAAAAAGACTTGCAGAGATGGCTTGAGGGAAAATTTCAGTTGAAAGTTAGTCAAGGAACAATATCAAACACACTTAAGCGGTTAAATGACTATCTCTCTGCTGAAATAGAAAAGGGAAGAGCGGAGATCAAAAGACACAAACCAGCAAAATATCCTGACGTGGAGAAGGTTGTTTATGAGTGGTTTTTACAGCATCAAGAACGTGTGAATATCACAGGAGAATTAATTTTGCAGAAGGCAAGAGATACAATGAAACTCTTGTACCCTCATGATGATTCAGATTTTAACTTCTCTACAGGATGACTTGGGAAATTCAAGCACCGACATGGCATAAAGTCATTTCGTCATTTTGGCGAGAGTGGGTCTGTTGATGTACAAGACATGGAGCAGAAATTGGTATCGATTCGAGAGAAAATTGATCAGTTCCCTATGAAAGATGTTTTCAATATGGATGAAACTAGGTTGTTTTATAGGCTACAAGCTGATCATTCACTAGCAACAAAACAACTTGAAGGAAGAAAACAAGATAAAGAAAGGCTGACGGTAGTTATTTGTTGCAATGAAGATGGCTCTGAAAAAATCCCTCTATGGATTATTGGGAAATATGCAAAGCCTCGTTGCTTCAAGAATGTCAACATGAATAGCTTGGATTGTCAGTATCGAGCTAACAAAAAAGCATGGATGACTAGTGTGCTTTTTGATGAATATGTTCGTTCATTTGACCAAATGATGCATGGTAGAAGAGTTCTACTTGTGGTGGATAATTGTCCAGCACATCCAAGAAATATTGAAGGGCTAAGAAACGTTGAGTTGTTCTTCTTGCCACCCAACATGACATCAAAGATTCAACCTTGCGATGTTGGGATAATAAGAGCTTTCAAGATGCATTACCGTAGAAGGTTTTACCGCAAAATATTGGAAGGTTATGAGGTGGGACAATCTGATCCAGGGAAGATAAATGTCCTTGATGCTATCAATTTGGCAATCCCAGCTTGGACGATAGATGTTCGAAAAGAAACAATAGTGAATTTCTTCCGACACTGTAAAATTCGTTCAGCTAGTGATGTTGTAGGAAATTTGGATGAATCCACTTTTGATGAAGAAACTCAAGACCTCCAGACTATGATCAATCAATGTGGCTATCGTAATAAGATGGATATCGACAATCTAATGAACTACCTAGGTGAAAATGAAGCATGTTCGGAGGTTCAGAGTTTAGAAGATATTGTGCGTACTGTAACGCTCCTATTTCTATTAAAGCAATTAAACAGGCGAATAATACATTTATTCAAGAAATAGAGATTACGTCTTATTCAAAATTCAAAAACGATAGACATGTATGTAACCCTCAACAGTTACAGCGGAATATAAATCAGAGTGATCAAATATATACATGCCATGAGCAAATAAATCATATCCAAAAGATAAATCTCAAAACCCAAACATCGGGTAGTCATCAATAAAATAATAATCCAACCGAAAATATAAACAACCTAATCTAGACCGACACGACAAGCCTAGATCAGAGCCGACACGACACCGATATCGGAGGAAGCTCCCGATATCCCAAGCAAAGACTCACCGAGACTACTCCCACAACGTCTACTCACCCATACAGGCAAGTAGGCGGTTAAAACCACTGGGGGTAAGCATTACATTATCATAATCCAGATAATAATCAAATTCAATAATATCATGTACTTGAATAATAATAGTCATGCATAAATACTTATATCACAACTTGCTAGTTCATATCCACATATATCAATCACATGAATAATTATCCAATCATAAATATTCATTCACAACATCAGTCATAGACAATCATTAGCAACATTCATTCATCTCAATTCATCACCAATCACATAATTCACATATGACTCATGCTATGATATGCACTTATGGACACATAAATGCATGCGGTACCAAATCTCAACAAGGTCGTCACCTCCGATGGACAAGTCAACATCGCATGTAAGGCTCACCTCTGCCTTACAATAATCTCGAAGTAAAAGAGTCATCCCTTTTACAGCAACAACGACTATGATGCATGGACATGTGTAAGGACTCGATAATGCGACAACAATCACCATTTCAAACTCAATATATAGGACAACACCCAATTATATTGATTATCTCCACAACATTGCATTATCAAGAAAACATGCTCATACACAATTAAATCATAGTATTCACCATCACACTTCAACATAATTATCAATAGTCAACAATGTCATGCAACATCAACTATATCATATAGTTTCACCATTTCAAGCATTCTCATATTCCAAGTAATAGGGAAAAACAACATCTCATGATAAACATCATATCCAAAATATAATCACTCCTTCATACAACTTCACTTAGTCATACAAGAATAATCACAATAACTCACAAAACAATTTGCTAAAGAAACATTTCCGACAAAAATCCAAATCATGTGGTAAACGGCCAACATTGATAATTTTCAAAGCTAGGCAACTTATTCAAGTTTGAAATCCTACAATTCAATCTTAATCAATCATATCAGTATGAGCTTATGCCACTTACGAACTATCGATTATTAGTTCAAAGGTTAGCCTAAGTTCGTATGAGAAAATCCCAAGTTTAAACATTCCACATTCCCACCCGAAAATCAATTTTGACATGATTAAGACATTGTACGAACCTTACAAGCATTGCCTAAGCCCATAAGAACTGTAGACTAAGCTTGCAACTCCTTTTGTTCACCAAGACCAAGTTCCAACAATTTCCGAAAAACCGAAACGACACAAACTCAAGTTTCAAACCATTTAGAAAATTAAAGTTTCGACAAAGCCAAATGTGTTCCAGTAGAAAAGTAGGTGAAAACAGCAAAAGAACACTTCAAAACGATCGCCTAGGACCCCTGCACGACCACCCCCAAGCACCCGGACACGGAACAACGTTCCTGTTGTCCTGTCATGGGCGCCTGGCGCTAGAGGTGCAGCGCCCAAGCGCTGACTCCCTGGAAGTGGGCGCCCAGCGCTCCACTACAGGCGCAGCGCTCCGTAAACGCGCGTTTTCGCGTGTCTCGGCCGCGGGTTTTCGCCAATTTCGATCAAAAATCGAACGTTTAAAATCCTCAATCATCAAAAGTGATCTGAGGCATAACCCGAGGCTCTAACACATCGAACTCGCTCGTTTCGGGGCATTTGTACAAGTTATGAAATTGTTTAAAATAATTTTTCTCAAAACAATAAGTTCTCAAACAACCACAATTCATCTCTTCAAATTCAACACAATTCTCAACAACATCTCAACATAAATCATACCCAAGTCATGAAATGAGATCAACATCATCAATCAACTACAATCATAACATATAATCATACCCTCCATCATAATTCAACAACAACATGTCAAATTCATCCATTTTGCACAATTTTCATAACTTTTCATTTTCACATATTCAAACATGTAATTTAACCAACAATCATACAATTATTATCAATTCATGCATACAAACATATCATCAAAGTTGGAGCACGAATTTAGCAACAATTATCCATTCATTCATTTCAACTCATTTCATCCAAATCATGAAAAATTGCAAAGAATGAACATGATTAAGATAAAGACCAACCACCTTACCTTAGATGAAGATTAGACCAAACCTAGGCTTCAATTTAGCTCCTAAGCTTTCCCAATTGGATTCTTCAAGTTCTTCTCTCCAAACCCTTATCTTCTCTTCCCACTTTCTCTCTCTAGAAATGTTTTGTGAAATGAAAATGATTTGGTTCTTCTAACACTACCCTAGTGTTATCTCTACTAATGGGCTTAACTTAGTTTCTAGTGGGCTTAACCCGTTTCTATTCAAACCAAAAATATTACTACACTCCAAACGATATTTTAATTAATAACGGTAAAATGTCACTAACGGTAAAATCTCGACTTTCTCTAGTAACTTAATGAAATAACCATTCTCACTAATTACTAAAAGCAATTCCCACTAAAAATTATAATTTTACCCATCCTCACAAAATTACCAAAATACCCTTCTAATACGAAAACCCATGAAAATGCACCCGATGACCATTAAATACACACAATCACAAATAATCACACACAAACACATAATAAAAGTAATTAAAATAAACATAGCTAAAAATCGGGCTGTTACACGTACTATCATTGAGAACAATGCAGAGGATGACGACGAAGATGATACGGTGTCTTTGGAGCCTGTTACGCGAAAGGAAGCACTTATGGCGTCGAAGACTCTTCAAAACTTTATGATACAATACAAAAATACAACACCTCAGCTATTGGATGCAATAAGAAAAGTTAGAGATGAGCTCCAAACAGACTTGAACTTTAAAGGAAAACAAACAACTATTGAATCATATTTCAACAAAGTGTAATATATTTTTTTTCAGTTTCTATGAATTATTAATTTATGATTTTCTTGGGACCGAAAATTATAAAGGGATCTCCCAAAAAATTATTATCTTATTATTTTATCGAATTATTTAATTTTTTACACTGGCCCAAGTCGGGACCGGACAAATTTATTATTTTAGAGAGTTTATTAATTTACCAAGTATTAATTTAAAGAGTTTCTACTGTAGCTTGTGTGATGAGTTAGCCCTTTAACTTGTGTGTATTGTTGAGTAATTTATATATTGACCTTTGTTGGAATTTTGGCTATAATGAATTGGATGATGATTCTCCCAAATTAGGAAAATTCATTCCCTCCGTAGGAAAGGTGAGAAAAATGAATTAGTCCTGAATTTGGGAAGATAATAATTCAGACTACATTGTTTAAGCTACTTGTACATGTTTCTTTTCTAGGTCACTAGTCTAAGGTATGTTCTTTTTGTTACGTGAACCAGTCTTCATTATCAGAGTCTTGATTCAACTTGCATTTTTATGTCACGGCGATGAACACAAGTATTGATGTTGCTGCATTTGGTTTTGGCTAAACTGCAGTTTTGACCCTCTAACTTTCACAATGGTGCGATTTTGACCTCCTATTAAGAAAAATGAAAATTTAAACCCCTATGTTTTAGCCCCTTTGCAAAAGAGACCATTTGATCAATTTTGACCGGGTCAACGCGGAGGTGTCATGCCACATGTGTATTTCCCCATTTTTTTTTATTCAAAAAGCCACTTGTGTAATACTTGAATAAAAAAAAAATACCTAAAATACCCTTAATGATAAATTAAAAAAAAAAAATCCCGGTCAAGTATTACACAAGTGGCTTTTTGAATAAAAAAAATGGGGAAATACACATGTGGCATGACACCTCCGCGTTGACCCGGTCAAAATTGATCAAATGGTCTCTTTTGCAAAGGGGCTAAAACATAGGGGTTTAAATTTTCATTTTTTTTAATAGGGGGCCAAAATCGCACCATTGTGAAAGTTAGGGGGTCAAAACTGCAGTTTAGCCTTTGGTTTTTAACTGCTATTGAATTCATATCAGTACTTTACAATTCCAGTGTTCATACATTGCCACACACTGTTTGTAGGATCCCACAAGATTCTGTCATTCTTTATGTTTTGAAATAATGACAGAATCGGAAAGACTGTCATAGATTATTAACAACCAAAACTGCTTGTGTATTGTTAATGTGTGTATCTTATAATTTATGATTTGTTTTCAGGTGGAAGACAAGAATACCTGATCGGGGTCCAACGTTCTTCAAAGTCTTGCTCATTTTCGTGGAATTGATGAAGAAATAGTTGAACCGTCTGCATAGTTAATTCCAATTTCATGTTAAGAACCCGAGAAACTTTTATTTTTTTCATCTGTTTATGTTTATATTTTACTGAATCACTTCATGTGGAATTCTTCTTATATTAGTTTATGCAATAATGAAATTTGGTTTATGAATTATTTCATATATATAATTAAGAATTTAATTTAGTTCTGTGATAAAAAAATTAATCAAATAACCAAAAATAATTGAAAAATAAAACTGAAATTTCCCGTTAGCGGCCAAGAATAACTTGTTTTCTTGAATTTAAAAGATTGTATTACACCATGAGAAGAATGACGACAACACTGAGTTAGCTTGTCCTTCAAGTAACTCATTATTAGCCTAACTTAGACCAGTTTGCTTTGATCTATTGTACTGACATAAACAGTCTATCAAATCCTCTTGTATACACTCATTTGTGCCGCCGTCCTGCTTGGTCGGGCTTGTGTAAAATTTTTTTTTTTTTTTATCATCCAAAAATGTTAAACTATTTAATTAATTCAATCATTATGCGAAAGCGCTTTCTTAATGAATAAGTTTCATTTACGTCTGATCCATCAAACTATCCAAATATTTCAGGTCTTATCCGCTCGTGTGCTCCCACTTAAGCTCCAATCTTATCTGATCCGTTTTTTACTTGAGCTGATACGCATATTAGTTAATTTCTAAGTTTCTCCACAGATTTTGATTTTGTTTTAACTTACCAATTTTTCTTTTACTCAAGAATCCATCAACCACAATTCAGTACGATCCTTACTTTCAATTGAACATATGGTGGTGAAGATGATATTGCTTTAGTTATAGGTTTGTGTTTTGATGATGTCTAAATAGCTAGATTTATTTAGCTAGGTTTATTTGATGATGTTAGTTTATGTTGATTAGCTTTAGCTTAGAAACTTGTTAAAGCACCTAGCTAACCATGTCTCATTGTGTCATTTGATTCCTTGATGTCTTGTGTGTTTTCATGTATAGGAAAATCCTTCCGTGAATTGCTTGATTCGATTCATGATTCATTGATTCATATCAAGCATTCCTTCTGTCCATTTTCCTTGTGTCACTCCCTTGAATCAAGTCAAATTTTCTTGAATAGTATCACAATGAATCTATTCACAGGTTTCCTAAATAGTATCACAGTGAATGGATTCACAGTTTTCTTGAATCGATTCCACATGTGAATCAATTCACAAAAACTGTGAATCGATTCAAATGTTAACAGCATCAATTTTTCACTTCTTCCCTGCCTGAATCGATTCAAATGTCAATGAGTCGTATCATAAAAATTTCTGACTTTGATTGAATCAATTCATAAGAGTTTGAATCGTATCAATCTTCATCTAGGGATATTTGAATCAATTCAAATAATGTCTGATGTGTATCAATCTTCATTGTTCATCTGGCCTGTCATTTAGCTGTCTGAATCGATTCACACATTAAGTGAACCGATTCACTCTGTTGTTTTTGGCCGAAATTTTTTTCTTGCCGCCCTTTTCTATATATACACACTTCCTCATAACACCCAAATTATTGAATCATTTGCAACTATTTTCTTTAGGTCTCAAAAACTCATTGTTCATAAATTCTTCAAGATTAAATACTTTTTCTTAGAATATTTTTGTACATTGAGTCATGTTGATTTGCTAGGGTGCTAGTAAGGATTGTAAGTTTGTTCTCTCAAGAAGATTGATTGGACTTAATCAAGGCTTCAAAGTGAAGTGAATAATATCATTCCACCTCCAAAGGTCTTGGGGGTCTTTCTAACCGTTCTTGAAGTCGAAAGGGATTCGTTTACCGGACGTAGCATTGAAGGCTTGAGTGAAGAGTTCGAAGGGGTGCACGGGTAATCAAGGATTCAAAGATTCAAGGAGCACCAGATTCGAGGGTTACTTGGAGTTTGGTGGAGTGTTTGCATAGGGGTTGAAGAATTAGGTTTAATTTCAAGAAACTCTTGTAAACACATTGTAATCAACATTTGTTACTTAGTGGATGACCTTGGTGAAGGTGTACTTCATCAAGAAGAGTAGACGTAGCTCTAGCGAGGACGAGAAAGAGCAAACAACTATAAAAATATCGGTGTTATATCTCTTCCCTATCCTCTTTACTTTTTACCATTGCATGTGATCAATTGAATAATTGCTAGTGTTGATCTTAGTTGTTTTTCATTGAAAAATAATCGAATTCATTGAATTAGGTTTCAAATCATTTGCTTAGATCAAATGATTTCACAATCTATTCTATTCTTTAATATTCACATGAATTGTGTTTTGATCTGATAGCTTAGTAATATTGTTCATATAGGTTTGGTTTGAAATTGTCTAAAAGTTGTGTATATTGCTCAAGGTTAATTAAAGTTTGATTGTATAATAGGATTTGTATCGTGAATCTCTCAATTCTAAGATTAAATCTTATTGCACATATATTTGTCTTTTTGGTACATTGTTGTGATTGTTCGAGCACGATTCCAATAGTCGATTACGTTAAAATTGGTTTTTATCACCCCCAGCTTGGAATTTAATTAGCCATATAGACCAACAGGTGGGTCATTGGTTCGTGCAATGGGTTTCTCTACTTGTTTGATCGGAATTATGAGTTCACAAAGGATCGCTCTTCTTCTCGACGGATCTATTTATGGAACCCGACCACTTGGACAAAATCTGAATTTGTTTTAGCCTCTTCGCATCATGATTATGAGTTCTCTTTTTGATATTATATATAACTTGAATGAAACTTATAAGGTGGTAGTGTATCATATAGAGGAGGAGGAGGATGACGATCATGGTAATGCAATTAGCGAGATGAAAGTTTTCAGTTTGAGCGATAATTATTTGATAAATATTCAATGCTTCCTTGTTGTGGTTCCTATAAACTGGTTATTTTTAAGCACAAACAGTGGTAGTGTGTATTTGAGTGGTACTATTAACTCGTTGGCCTGTCGCGATTACTGTTATAAAGGTTTTATTGTTGAGCAATATGTGATTCTTTCAGTCGATCTTTCCACTGAGACATACACTCAACTGTTGTTGCCTCAGGGTTTTGTTGATCTGCCACATTATCGCCCAAAACACTTGTGGTCTTGATGGATTGTCTTTCTTTTTGTCATGATTTCCAAAATACCCATTTTGTAATCTGGAAAATGAAAGATTTTCGAGATCATGAGTCTTGGATTCAATTATATAAAATTGGTTATAAGAATTTATTTTCAACAACGGAGTTTAATCGTTTAGAACATATGTTGCCAGCTGAGAACGGTGATACACTGATATTGACAAATGAAAGGGCACTTATATATAACCACAAAGACAATAGAGTAGAGCAAATTGGACTTTCTACTAATATATATATATATCTTTCAACGAATATTTGGCTGATCATGTCGATGATCAAATGTATCCAGTCAACCAATAAATGGAATAATCTACTAATGCAGTTGAGCCATCACTAACTGAGTCGGAGAAAGTTATATTAAAATTTAAAAGGAATGATGGTCCTAGTAACATAGGAGAAGAACTTTTTCCTTTCTTGGAGGAATCTAATATAGTTCATCAAGAAAGGTCATCATGTGTTTAAAATCCTGCAACAATATAAGGTGATAAAAATGGTGTTGAATTGGTTTCTCAAAAGCACATAAACTTAGGCTTTGAGTTCAGGTGCAAATGTTTTTGATAAACAATATTGCCATGATTCGCTTTTCCAATGTGTAGGAAATGATCAATTGCATTATAGTGACTGTGTACCTCAATTGATGTCTGATCTTATCCAGGTTATAGAGAATATTGTCAAACAACAGTCATCGTCAATCTATGTTTTCTCGTCGGTGCCATCTATGCCACTGAAACCACTGGATCGACGTGTTGCTATAGGTATCGACCAACCATCTGATTATGTTACTTTACAAAAATTCACACCACTCACGGATTGGTCATCTAGTACCATGATTAAAGTCGAGGCTAAAATGATGGATCTAGAAAGTACTCAGCATGCTTCTACATTTCTTCAATGGGATAAGGGCAACTGCTATATTTTTTAAACCAAACTATCTTTGCATTTCACTCAGTGGAATTCAAAAGGGTGGTCTCTTGTTCATTGGAGGAGTCGACATGCATGGGAAGCTATTTATCAGGATCAGAACTTGAGGTCGAGTTCTTCAGAAGTAGAGAAGACTGATGTATGAGGGTTTCCTTAGTATTTTTATTTCAACCAAATTTCAGTAATTTCTGTTTTATTTTTTGTTTTGGATTTTCGGCCCTTCCTTAGTATTTAAACATTTCAAAGTAACAGTGAGACAGTTTTTATTCATTCAATAATATTTTAGAGAGTTTTCTCAATTTCTGGTGAATTCCGGAACTCTATTTTCACAGGTTTGTCACTTGCAAACTTGTTTCTTTTCCATCTAGGTTTGGTGCTTGTTATCCTTCACTTCCGACTATGCCATACCCCCTTGTTTGTGTACCATTATGCAGTGTTGGGGTGTTTCAGATTTTATTATCCAAATTGTGATGTGTTTTTTCGGATTATATAATATAAAATGTCCCTAAATGGAAACAAATTGCGTTTTTTTCTTTTCTTTCTAAGAAGCGGAATTCATATTCTTGTTTTTACAATCATCCTAATATATGATTATACACTTAAGACCTGATTCAAAGATGTTGATTACAATATGCAGATGCATATAAAAGAACATATTCGGCAGTTTGTTTTACTGGAAAAAACATTTGTTCCACCTTCAAAAAAGTTAAACACAAAAGGTGCACCAAAGAAGGTAGATGTTTCGTGCGGTCAACTAAGCGATCACCTTCTCTCTCGGAGCATGTTGATGCTCATGATCCAGATCAAGAGGTTTCACAATCGTAGTCATCATGCTCAAGAAGGAAAAGTGCTTGTGATAGTAATAAGTTTCCTAACCCTCCTCCGATTCAAGTTGATTTCCCACACAAGAACAAAATATCGTCGTTCATGTATCAATTTATCGAAAAGGTTATGGATGTCAAAGATGATGGTCATTGTGGATTTTGCGTTGTTGCGGGCCTACATAATAAGTTTGTTGATGATCATCATATTATCCATCTTGAACTTACAATGGTTAATAACTCAACAGTGCGGCGCGTAATGAGATAACTGGAGATTTTTTGTATAAACTGTTGAGTTGTCGTCTATAAAAAAAAATGAATTGATTTGTATTAAAAAAAATATTGATGAAGCCGGCATCAGCATGTTGATTATGTTTGCTTTTCTAATAAAAATAAAGTTTATTAAATTGATCCTTGGATATGATAAATTAATTTACGATCTAAATTGATAGATTAATTTGCTTGACAAACTTTAAAAGGTGGTTTTATTTGACAAGAAAAAAAGTTTATTTAATTGACAAACTTTAATTTCGAGATCTTTTATGTAAAATGGGGGATTCCTAATACAACAAAAAATATATATCTTCTAGGTTTTGTAAAAAAATTATAAAAACAATAATTGAATTTCAAATCATTTCCTTTATAATTTGCAATGATAGAGCTCTTTTTTTTTTTTTTTAAATCCCCCAAACCAAAACTAGATAAAAATTTTCGTGGAAACAATTTCAACCGTAGTTTTCTAGTGAGAGAAACTCCAACTTCTTTCTAAACTTTCTTACTCCTTCGTTCATCGAGGAGGTGTGGTTTTAGGTCAATTTTTGACCTAGAATCACCCTATACATCTTTTTTCCCATTTTCTTTTAATCTAAATAAGTGGTTTTCACAATCAAGTTTTTCCTTTTGTGATTTTTGTTTCGTCGTGTAAGTGCGGCGATGTGTTGTTCGTCGTCTTGTGTGACGTTTGATTTTGCGTCTTGTCGCAGTGTTCGTTTAGTTCCTATTGAAAGATCGGCATCAGTCAATTACAAATTCAACCAATGATTTGGGCGTCAACTTTGCAGATCCGTAAGCATGGGTATTTCGGTGAGTTAGGTTTTATCATATTATTTGTAGGCATTTTGCTGTCGTATGCTATTAACTTGGGTGCTTTGAGTTTGTTCGCAGATTCATCCTTTAACGTTTTTAGCGATATTTGTATTTGATATACTCTATCAATTTGAATGAATGAATATCGTTTTAATTTTGTCAAAAAAAAAATCGTGGGAAAGTTCAAGAATATTGAGCATCTTCCAAGAGGGAGATAAAAAACATGAATTGAGTGAAATTTTTATGAGACTTCTAGAGTTAGTCCAAATGTAGTTTAAGTCTGTAACTTGATTATTTTCTCTAAAAATATGATTAACTTAGACAATTCTAAAACAAACAAAAAAAAAAGTTTTCTTTCTGTTCAAATTGAACACTTATTCTGTTGCTTTTGAATTTGATCATTCACTAAACAATCTTAAATCAGATTTCACATATACTTTTACTAAACTATTAATTAGTCACACATTTTCTCAAATATCAATAAAAGGATTTGCAAATTTAGGAAGTTGTGTTTAGTGCAAATTATCCTAGTTGCAAATAAAATCCAAAAACAATAAATTCCTAGTTGCAACTTGTACGTTGCTTTCTTTCATATGAGGGATGGTATTTCAATAATTTTGTTAACGTCCAAAAAGAACGAATTAAGAGCTCTTTTTATACCACACAATTTCCAAAAATAAAAAAATCAGATGCACAATTTTAAGTGCACAAAAAACATTGTTTTTTGTCATGCTTGCCATTGTAAACGATTTTTAATATGTCTTCGTGAGCTTAGCTCAATTGGTATGGACAATGCATAAAATATGCAAAGTCCGGGGTTCGAATCATGGTCACCACAAAAAAAAAAAGATTTTTAATAGTTAATCCTCAATTATACTACCTCTGTTCCTAAATATAAGACCCTTTTGAAAAAAAAATGTCTCTTTTTATAAGATCTATTTGGTTTTTCCAAATACATTAATTAGTTCTTTACCAACATACCCCTATTTATTTTATATCCTTTTCTTCAATCAACATTAAATACTATGTTAAAAACATACACTAGTCTTCTCTCTTAAAGGATAAAATTGTAAAAATAATAGTAATTATAAACAAATTTATTATCACTTTCAATTTTCTTAATTCCCATTATTTTTTCAAAATGACATATAATTAAGGAGAGAGGTAATATTAAGGTTTTCTCTCAATTCAAATCATTTATTCCATCACATTTGAATTTGATCGTTGGTTAAAACAATCTTAAATCAGATTTCCCATGAAGTATTTGTTAATCAAACTATAAATTAGTCAAACATTTCCTCAAATACCAAGAAAACTTTAGCAAATTTAGGAATTTGTGTTTTAGTGCAAATTATCCTAGTTGCAAATTAAGTCCAAAGACAATAAATTTCTAGTTGCAACTTGTATGCTGCTTTCTTCTTTACGGGGAATGGTATTTCAATGATTTTATAAGAGGAATGTTATTTAAACAATTATTTTATAGAATAATTTGTGGGACAATTAAAATATACAAAAAAATATAGGTTTTGACACAAAAGCTAAAGAGAGAGAGATTTATCATAAAAATTGTCACAGAATGAGAACCAATTAATTGCTCTTTTTGTCCCACACAATTTCCCAAAAAAAGTTGATCTAATGCAAAAAAAAACATCTTTTATTTTTCATCTTCAAAACAGTGCATCCGAAGAAAATCATGATTTCTGCTCTTTCGAAATGATGCATTCAAACGGATTTTTTTTTTTCTTTTATGGAAGAAACTTAAGGGGAACTTATGAAAGTCAAGGCATATCTTAAAAGCTCGATGCTAACATAGGTGTTCATAGATCACCCATATCAAAGAGGTTCTCATGCTGTCTCCGAGAGGTATATCCATAATCTTGCAAACAAGTCATTGCTTATCAACCGAGACAACTTTCATTAGACACATCAAAACGGATTTGTTTTTATAAGAAAAAAATGGGTGGGAATATAATAGCAAAACTCTCAACCAATTATTGCATGACACATAGTACCATAGCTCACTCAATATTTTCATCTACCATTAAATATCCTTCAAATCAAAGAGGAAAGTTACAAAACCTTATGTCTAGTGTCTCCTCTTTCCACACAACAAACAAACATACTCATAGTTCAAAACAAAACAACAAACGTAGTACCATGTTTCAGATTCCCAACAACCGACCCATTATCACCATGTTTCTGTTTCTGATCTTCATCATAAACATCATCACAGTAACATCATCATCATCAGATCTTCGACCTGGGTTTTACTCAAAAACATGTCCAAAAGCTGAAACCATTGTCAGAGATGTTATGAGAAAAGCTCTTATAAGAGAACCAAGAAGTGTTGCCTCTGTTATGAGACTTCAGTTTCATGATTGCTTTGTTAATGTATGTTCTCTCTCTCTCTATTCTTTCTTACCATCAAAATTCTATCTTTTCAATCAGTTATCTTTTTTAAGTTACAATCTTTTCAATTACTATAAAATTTACGTTTTTCTTTTTGGTGTTTAATCTTATTAGAATATCTACTTCGATTTTTTTTTTGACAAGGAATATCTACTTTCATGTTGCTTCAAATTACAAAATTGAATGTTTTTAGTAAGATTGAAAGCATGTAGTTTTGTAATTTGTAGATATGAGAAGTTGGTACAAGACTAAAAACAAAATTCAAGATTATAGAACTTATTTTTATTATAATTCTCTGATCTTCAGAGGGAAGGGTTTGGTAATCTATGAAGCACGGACAATCCTCGGATTAGGCGTGTGTCGGGTCCGACACTGACACATATAATTACACTAAATTATGTGATTTTCTCAAGTTTTAGATGTGTCGGTGTGTCAGTGTCAGTGTGTGTCTGGTGTCCGTATCTGTATCCATGCTTCATAGCGAGTAATCCAAACTTTGACCGAGCATTTTTCCAAAGATTTTTTTAGTTAGAATTCGAATTTGGATATTTCGAAACAATTTGTCTTTAACTAAGAGTTTAAAATTCATTAATCATTTGAGCTCAATTGTTTACTTGGATAATTAGAGAACTAAAAAATATATTTAATTATTTTTCTATTAAAAAACTTATTTTTCTTTGGTTGAATGAGTTGTTGAATTTGTGAAGGGGTGTGATGGTTCTGTGTTGCTTGATGATACACCAACTATGCTTGGAGAAAAATTGGCTCTTTCAAATATAAATTCACTTAGATCATTTGAAGTTGTTGATGAGGTTAAGGAGGCATTAGAGAAAGCTTGCCCTGGAGTTGTTTCTTGTGCTGATATTATTATTATGGCTTCTAGAGATGCTGTAGCACTGGTTTGTATTTATCTCTCTATCTTTCAAAATTAAAAATTAAAAATTTATGATTTATGAATATGACTCTTCTAAAGTGATACTTTAGTGAATAACTTCACAGATATCTCAACAGCTAATAAGAATATCAATAGTTAGTATTTTAATTTGTTATGTACATATACACGTTGAGATTACTTATTTTTGAATAAAATTATTATTTAATTTATGCCGTTTTCTAAGGGTGAAATGTTATGTATATTTGCATTCAAAATTTGTTGATTTTTTTTGGCTGAGTCAGTAGTAAGAACATAGGAAGATGCATGCCCTGTAGTGATATCTGTCTTTGTTCATGTCATGAACTTACACACATCAAATATATTTATCTTATGGCTGAATTTTTTCCTTTCCAAATTCTGTTGTAAACTAGATGTGTTATTGAGACTGCATATGCAAATGTACAATTTTTGTTTACTTTTATTGCAGACAGGAGGACCAGATTGGGAGGTGAGGTTAGGAAGATTGGACAGCTTAACAGCAAGTCAAGAAGACTCAGACAATATCATGCCAAGTCCAAGAGCCAATGCAAGCACTCTCATTGATCTCTTCCAAAGATTCAACCTCACTGTCAAAGACCTTGTAGCACTCTCAGGATCTCACTCTATCGGCCAAGGTCGATGTTTTTCGATCATGTTTCGGCTATACAATCAATCAGGTAGTGGAAAACCCGACCCTGCACTTGATCCTGCTTTTAGACTAGAGCTTGACAAGCTATGCCCACTAGATGTTGACCAAAATAAGACAGGGAACCTTGACTCAACTCCCGTGATTTTCGATAACCAATATTTCAAGGACTTGGTTGGTGGAAGAGGATTTCTCAACTCTGATCAAACACTTTTCACTTACCCTCAAACAAAAGGGTTAGTGAGGTTCTATAGTAGAGATCAAAGTGAGTTTTTCAAAGCATTTGTTAAAGGGATGTTGAAAATGGGTGATTTGCAGTCCGGTCGACCTGGAGAGGTTAGGAGGAATTGCAGAGTTGTGAATGATCGCTTCGCTTATGTTCTGTTTCAACACAAGATGCAGAAAAATGTTAAATCAATCTGAATTACATGTTTGTACTCCAAGGCTCGTGGATTAATAAGGCGCTATACTACCTTTCAATCTTATGAGACGAATTTACGATAAAGTAAACTGTAATGCACCATGGCTAGTTTTCGTATATGAAGCATCTCATCCCAATTCACAGGATATGCAAGTCTACCAAAAGCATTTTTAGTTGTCATGTTTCAAAATAGCTTTCTTTTAGTATTCAAAATTTCAAATATATGAATTGTTGAATTGTTTCTATTCAGCTCTAAAAAAATTGTTGAATGCATTGGATCATACCCAGTAGCATTAATTTCAAGAATGTACATAGAGTGTGATTTGGAGGAAGAAGCAGTTTGTACGTTGTAGTGTCTCAACATTTGGAATAGACTTGAGTTACACTCGGTCAATATTACAGAAAATCCACTGTAATGGAGAGAACAATTTTTTTAGAGCTGCTTCAGAATAACCTTGTGTTCAAATGTTGAGAGTATAACCTTGTGTTCAAATGTTCTTTGCAAAAGAAATGGTATTTGGGGAGAAATTTGTTTTATACATCTGGAATAAAAATGTGAGTTTTATGGAGTCGAAAAGTACACTTTTGAACAAATTATGTCATCCAAAAGCATATACTCCAGAACCATGTGTTATGTTTTAGAAATGTGGTGGATTTCAGAGGTAGCCTCCAATATTTAGGTCACCAAGCTTCTTGCTATTACACTATTCCTTTGTCTTCCTGAGTTCAAAATAGATGATAGCTAATTTACAGACGAAAATAAACGAAAACGTGAAAAGACTGGGCAATTTTAAGAGATGATAGCTTTTCTGGTTTAACATTTGAGTAGGGTCAAACAAGATTTCAGCCCCAGCTAATGTATTGTTGTACTGAAAATTGTATTGGGATTAGTCTTTCCCATTTGCTTTCATTGAAAGCAAAACTAACCAATTTCAATTTCATGGCTAAAAGTCACATTTATATTTAATGTAATCAGAGGACAGTATCTCCTAATGTTGCTGCAAAAGACCATCAATAAAGCAAAATGCAAATAATGGAAGGTTATGTTGATATTATTGAGTAAACAAACTCAAGCTTCTGAAAATCAATGACAAAAAGTAACCAACTATAAACTCTGTTTATAGAATTTTGTATATTGTTGGGAGGGATATAAAGAAAATGAAAAGAAAGAAATATGTTCTCTCTGTCAGTTTGGTTGAACTAAAAAACAGTAGGAAGAAAGAAAAATGAAAGATTATGTGATTTTCTTGCAACCTTGGTAAAATAAGTAAAATGAACTCCTACGCTAGATTATAGAGATAGATGGATTGGTACAATAAGAGTAAAATTGCATCTAAATTTGTATTTTCACTCCTATTGGTGTGAGAAAATTTTGACATAGCCACAACTCCCCTCCCTCCCCCCACATTAACTTTTTTCCTTCCTCCCCGATGGAAAAATTTTCTAGGGACTAAAAAGTGTGATTTTATTTTGTAGGGACTAAAAACAACTGCGAATATTTATAGGGACTAAAAACTTAATTAACCCTAAAAACAATATGCACTCCAGCTTAATGTGACACTATTCTTGATTATAAAGATAAAAAGTAACTAACAAATGTGCTCCTCCTCAAGAGAAACTCAATGAAAGCTGAATTGTCTACACTCATTGTTGATGTTTGGTTTTTTGGTATGGTCATGATTATAATGCCGGGGCATATGATTCATAAAATGAAAAAGTGCTAAATTCCAAAGGTTTAAAATTTTGAATGTATCCTAAATATTACAAAACAATAAAAATAGCAAAAAAGGTTAATAATATTTTCAACAAGAGCATGACACCGTTGACAATAACTTTTAAAGTCAGAAGATTACAACATAGCAGAAACAAAATGATGACCAATGCATCGTCATCGTCATCGTCATCTTATTTCAAGGATAGGAGCAGTCATCAATATCTAATTATCTATATCTTCTACATCAACAAATAAAAGGTTAGGACAATGAGGCTGGGGAAGAGACAAATAGTACCATTTTTTCATACAGTTAGAAGTTAAGAACAGAAATTACAAAGCAACAATAAGTCAAATTAATCAACAGAAGAAACCATGGTTAAATATTGAAACCTGACGATTGCTCATTCTGGGTTGTATTAAAATTTAACTATAATGTTTCTTTCTTGGTGATCATTTTGTGCAGTCCAGTGTGTTCCACAAAATAGCCCAAATCAATATATCATTATTTTATGAATGAATGAAAAATGCTAGTAACACTCACATGGAAACTCTCTTTTCAAGACTCACTCTATTATTGGGTGAAATTTATGTAGATCCTACCATTTTATGTGGAACCAATTCCCAAAATGATGGGACCTAGATGAATTTTAACCAATAATAGAGAGTTTACCAGCATAAATGTAATCAATAGTCAATAGCCCAGATCATTACCAGCAGTTGCAGAATCATTCAAGTTTCAAGCACTTGTCTGCCTGAAACTTCCTTGTGCACCGGTCCATCTTTGATTCTTCCCCTCCTTGTAAGATGTATCACCACATTTACCAATTACTTTCTTTTCTTTGCCTTGATTGAAACCTCTTGAACTGTCCATTAGTTTTCCCTTTTCTTGATCATATATATCCAACATCACCAACAGCTCATCCCTCTCTCTAGAACCAAGCTTCCATGTTTTTTTATTATTGCGCAGCCAATATTTTTCAAGCCTCAAATGTAA
Source organism: Medicago truncatula (assembly GCF_003473485.1). Taxonomy (NCBI): domain Eukaryota; kingdom Viridiplantae; phylum Streptophyta; class Magnoliopsida; order Fabales; family Fabaceae; genus Medicago; species Medicago truncatula. Next base: position 11,112,708 of record NC_053045.1, read on the forward strand.
GTCAATTGCTGTTATAATAACTAACAGCAATCTTAAAATGACAAATGATTGATAAAATCCAGCAAGGAGAAGGGAGGCAACCCCATCCAACCCAAATTTAGGGATTATAGAAGGCTTAAGATAAATAACAAAACGGAAAGAAAAAAAATAATGGAAAGAGTGAAGTAAATGGTTGCAACGTCACCTTTCAAATTTATTCCACAAATAACAAAGTACATGAATCAAAATGTGAAGTGCACAATCTTTTAATCTTATACTAAAATATGAGTTTCATCCAAGGCATAGATTAACACCTCAGAATCATTGTTGATACAGCAGTATTGTAAATTTGTAACCTTTACTAACTAGAAATAGTACATGTTGGAAAAATCATAAGTGTCAAATGACAATAACAAACTCATATCCATTGATGATACAATCTCGCTGGGTAGCTTTGTACATCACCTCTCCTATCCAAGAATGAATAACATAACATGGAGATATAATAAAAATTAAAATCTCCACAATATAAGAGCACCTGATTAAATCAATGATTCAACAATCAAAGAATGTTACAAGGGTACCTCAATCAAAAATCCTCTCCCCAGTAGAAAACAACAAGAATACCAGGGAACTAAAAACGCATAAAAGTCCCGGAATGAAAAACACCAGCCTCCAACTTTCCGGAGTCGAAAGATCCGAATCAGACGCCTTGGCAGCCTCAAGTAATTTCCCAGTAAGATCAACACCAACAATACCAGCCAAAGTACCAGCGGTATTCGAAACCCCCATCACAATTCCAGCATACCTCGGAGCAACATCCATATGATTCACTGCAAACCCAGCTCTACCAAGCGCCAAAAACCCTAGCGCCACCGAAGAACAAAACACAGCCCCACCTGAAGTTCTAAAACTCGGTATCACAATCAACGCAAACGAAGCAACTAAAAACCCAATCGTATTCAAAAACTTCCTTGTCCTAGTCACCGACATAACCCTTCTCGTAATCAAATAATCCGCAACAACACCACCAATATTCGAAAACACAAACATATTAAGATAAGGCAACATCTTCGACGAACCCATTTCATGAAGACTTAACTTAAGCCCTAATTCAAAATACGTCGGTAACCAATTCATCAACACATACAAAGCATAATGAAAAGTAAAATTATTAACCACAATAGCCCAAACAGGCAAACTAGTCAAAATCTTCACCCAAGGAATTCCAACCCCACTTTTCTTCCCTTCACCCCCATTTTTCTCAACCCCAACCTTAAGATCCGAAACCCGTCTATCAATCTTCTTATTAACTGGCAATAACGATTCACCGGCACCCGAAGCCGAACTCTTAGGATCAGAACTATACCTAAACCAAATAAAACACCAAACAAACCCTAAAAAACTCTCAGCAACAAAAACAGATTGAGGACCTTTAAACTTAACCAAACTAGGTAGAAACAACATTCCAAAAGCTGCACCAAGATACATACCGCTAGTAGTCAAAGAAACAGACCTAGATCTTTCATGGGGTGGGACCCATTGAGCTAAAACAGTATGAATTGAAGGAAAAATGAAACCTTGAGCAACCCCAACAAGTAAACGAGCAGTGACAAGAATTAGGGTTTTGTTTGGATCTAATGGAAGAAGTGCACATGTGAGGGACCATAAGAGGAATGAAAAGAGGAGAATTTTACGACCACCGATTTTCTGGGCGAAATAACCGCCGGGAACTTGGGAACAAGCGTAACCGTAGTAGAATGTGGAGAGAATTGTACCTTTTGTTGATTGATTGATTCCGGCAGCGTCGGCGGCGACGGTGTATGCGATGGAAAAACCGACGCGTTCTATGTAACAGACTGATGTGCAGATGAAGGTTAGGAGGACTATAAGGTAACGAACTGGAAAATTCTGCATTTTTTTTGGGGATCAATTTTCAATGGTTTTTGAAAATTGAAAATTGTGGAGAATTATTGGGAACATGGGTGTGATTTTTGTGGTGAAATTTGGGGGAAATTAGGGTTTTTGTGATGTGATTGATGGGTTTGATTTGGGGTTTAGGTCAACTGTGACAGTGTAAAACTCAACGGTGTTGTTGCAGAGATGGAATCAGAAAGAAGGTGCAAAGTGGAAACTCTGAATTCGTGGGAGGTGTTAAAAACGGCACCGTTTTGTGATAATAAGACAGGAAGGACTAAAATAATTATAAGATGATAATAAAAGACAAATCTAAATCTCACATGCTAAATAATTTACCTAATAATTTGATAGATCTGGACATTTTGCATTTATTTTATTTTTCTTTATGATAAAGAAAATAAGGATCTTATTAACAGGTGTCCTGAGTATTTTTTAAGCATTTTAAATTAAATAATTAGTATTATTTAAAAATCTCAAAGTTTTCAATTTACAATATATTTTATTACACAAACTTTAATAAAAAGTTTAACCAGTGTCCAGGACAGTAGTTAACCTTTTCTAAAAAATAATATTGAATGAGTTAGTTTCGATCTTCGGATTCATTTATGTTAGAGTTAGATTTCAAGGTTTGAAAAGACCAAATATTTTTTTTGTTTGTAAGTTTGACAAAAATATCTGATTAGTTTTTAAGTGTTTTAAGTTTTAAATAATACATTTAAGTTGTAAATATATCCGTTGTCTCAATTTTAATTTCATTGATATAGTTAAGAGTAGTGAATATATTGAAAAATCATCTAAATTTATCTCGTCTCAATTTTAATTTTACATACAATCGTGATTTCATTTGAAGTGAGTATTTTCCTCAATGTCATCTACTATATGTCAAAAAGAAGTGAACCATAGATAGATCCTCCACGAGAAACAAATACACGAGTCCCACGAGTCCTTATATTAGGATCTAATTACTCCATGGCTATAGTCAAGTCCTTATATTAGGATCTAATTACTCCATGGCTATAGTCAAAACAGACTTCCATATCGCTCGATAAATTTTTCATCAACTGATCAATTGCAGCCTCACGAGTCCTTATATCTTAAAAAGAAAACTGAATACAAACTTATTTCACTTCCAAATACGGATTCCACAGTCCCCGTGAGCTTAATTCACCAAACTCGCGTGGTAGACATTGCATTATATGTGGGGGTCATGGTTCAAAATATGATAGCATATAAGCACTTGCAAGTTACTAGCCACTAAACTACTTAACCAAAAAAGTATTATTCCACACGTTTGAAACATGATAGCATATAAGCACTTACAAGTTACAACTATGAACTAACACTATCATACGACCAACAGCCAAATTATACATAATGGAATCCAAATCATTCTTGTTTAAGAAATTTAATCTCTATTTTTATTATTTTCAACCCAGTTGCAGTAATCAGGACTTTTCTGAATACAATTTGCCTGACACCCTAAGAATAAAAGCAAGACATATATGGCGACCAAAAAATTAACAAAAATAATCCAAATTTTTGCAAGATCACTATAGACTAAGCAACATACAACAAAACCTTTACAAAGTCTCTTACAGCAGATGTTGCGTGGCAAGATTTTCCGCAATCTCTTCCTTCACAGCAAATATCTCCGAGCATTCAACATGGAATGTTGAATAAATATACAATCTAAGAAAAATAATAGAAGCAAGTTACCCCAACAAATCCAAAAGGGGTGGCTGCTCGGAGCTTGACTTGGTATGAGAGTGCTGTCTGGATGAAGTCGCTCCTCTACCTCTTCCCCGTCCTCTACCCACTGTGGTTGAAGGGGGTGGTGCAAGTCTAGGTGCAAATTGTTCATTCTTATTGGAAGAAAATATTGATCCAAGATCAGTTGATTTAACATTATTATATGATGATGAAACAGCATTTGATACCGGAAAAGCCTGACTTTGTTTCAAGAACCCAAGAGAACTCTGAGGTTCAAAGCCATTGTTCGGGTTACTGATAGATGAACTAGCATTCCTTGGGTTCAAACCGATAGACTCCACAGAATTTTGGGACTTGACGGACCAATTGTTGCTGGCCTGGAGACCAAGATTGCTTGAATTGCTTGTCATTGAATTATGCCCTATCTTGTTTAATGCCATTCCTGAAATACCATTGTTGGAATTTCCAGATACACCGGATAATGAGCCACTAGGGCGTGGAGGCCAATCAGCAAAAGGATCATCATCTTCAAGATTGGATGTGGATGAGGTTCCAGCTGCAACTGTTTTCCTTTCAGTATCACCAAATTGTGCGTTAAGACCAGAAGATGCACGAGGAGGCCACTCTAAATCTACTGAAGGACATGAATTGGATGTTTGCGGATTAGATACACCAGATAAGGGCAAATTATTTTGTAAGGATGTTACTTGACCCACAGGGTTTCCTAACACAGATTTATTAGATGTATTAATAGAATTATGGACAGAATTGGCGGGGGCCGCTGCTTTGGGACCCCAATCGGCATCCCAAGAGAAGCTGCTTTTTGTTGAAGCAACGGTGCTGCTGGCTGTCCTTGGAGCTTCCACCTGAAGGCCGTTAACTGCAGGAGATAGTTTTACCTCTGGGATTCCAGAATCAGTCACAGCAACTCCTCGCTTCTCTTCTATCTTCCTGCATGAAACACAGAAAGTTCAGAAAGAAACTCAGAGAAAAGCTTGTCAGAGATTAAGGAGAAGGGGAGACGAACAAAATGACAATAAAGAGAATGTCAAAATTTAAACAAAAAAAATGTATTACTGGAGGATATTCTTGACAAAGAGCATATATTTGGCAAACTGTTGAACATTCAGTTGTTGAGCAGTCAGGAGTGGCATAAGCAATGGAAGAACATGCTCAGCAACAAATTCTACTCCATACTGAACAAGAAGAATCAAAGAAGACTTAGATAAAACTCCAACAATTGTTGATCACAAGAGTCAATAATACAAGAGTGCAGTTCTTAATTCAGGCCAGTCATGGTGATTACCTGCTTAAAAATAGAATTTGCAACACCGAGGGTACACATAAGGGTTGGAGGAGAACGGTCAACAGCAGTACAACGCTGAATAGTTTGCAAGATTTCCAGGACAGCATGTTTATCAAGTCGGTTAACCATGTCTCCTAGGCAAAGCAAAGCATTGACTCTAACCTGTCAAACCAGAGAGACGATTACAAATGTAAGTTTACCTCTATGTAAACTGTGAAACTATAAGCACACATGCACATAAGGTAAGTTATACCTATTATATAAATTTATATTTATGAATACACACATAAAATAACACAACTAAGGCATAATAACAATAAAATTAAAATCACAACTGTCATTTAAGTATCTTTTTGACCTATCGAAGATAACCCTGTCCCTTACAACACAAAAGGCTTATTCTAAGTTCCAACAAAGTTGAAGTTAGTATTACAACTCACAACATTAGTATGAGAAGAATGTCTTTGCATGAAAGATAACCCTTCAAGAACGAGCAAGAAAGCTCACCAACTGCAAAGTTCACCAATCTCCTTGCATGTTCCAACTCCACAAAGAAAACCCCTCTTAAAAGCCTCTGGCTGAACAACATAAATTGGCTAAGAGAAGCTCTTATTTAGGAACATAATCAATTTTCCCCAGTACAAACAATCTAAACTCATTCACCAACCCCAACACAAGGACCACCACCCAATGTCAGCTCATTTGGCTTGGGGAAGGTACAACATATAAAAGAAATTGTGGAAGCCATGCATTCTCAAACATCTAGCATATTATTCAATAATCTAGAAGTTTGAAATTAACCGTCAGATTGTCAGTGTACATATACAAATATACATATTCCAATCTACTTTATTCATGTCATACTTTATTTATGTTATAACTAATAGAAAGACGTCCAATATTTCAAAATGTATTTAATATAAAAAATCATAATAACTGTATTGATAATGGAAAGCCTAATGTTAAATATTTGAGAGAAATAAAGGCAATATGTCAAATAGGAAAGATCAGAGATGATACTTTCAATTAAACTAATAATATTACCTTTAAATTAAATAACTAACATGGTAAAATAAGGATCTAATTAATTTTCAAAATTAGGGTTTGTGTGCTCAAAAGACACCAAATATACAATGACTGTCTGACGCATCAAACCAAAAGGTAAAAGCTCAAAGTTCAAACAAAATATAGCATACCGCGGCGACTGTTGTTTTGAGTGCTAGTCCATGAACACGTGGTAAAATCACTTGTTTCACCAGCTGAAAGAAAGAACATAAAAAGCATTAGAACATCAAAGAAGTTGCTGCTTTAATATTAGAGGGCAGAGTAACAGACATTTAAAGTGAACAAAAGTAAAAAAGGGGCCAAGGGTTATCTGATGATATAAGCCTCAGGGAAATGACAAGACAAGGTAACAAATAAACCGTAAGGACATGTTGACCTGCCTCTATTTTGTTGTCTCTGAAGTTCTGGAAGTCATTTTGTGTGGTATGTGGAGATTATTGCTCTAGGTTTGTTTATTTTCCTGTCAAGGGTTTGCAGATTGAAGACATTCAACATTTGTAAAGGACCCCTATTTGTGTTCCTGGGTGGTATAACACCCGACTTGGTGTTTTGAATACCCTTTGTCATTACTGGATCATTAATAGATGGTATAATGCTCAACTTGGTGTTTTGGAAATTGGTTTGGAGGTTAAGTTGGTTATTGAAGAGAAAGGTCAAAGATTCAATAAACTTATGGCATTTGCTTGAGGTATGTGCCGAAGTAACTAAGGACCCTTTACAGAGCTATCTACCCAAGGCATTACCAAGAGTTGTAATTCAGGAAGAGTCCTAATTGCCTATTTTCTTTGTTTTTTTATGGGTTTGCTATTTTTAGTAGCAAGATTAAGGTTTGAAAGCTTAAACTTGATGAAAGAGTTGGGAGATTTTACAGATATAAATTTCACTAATATTGGGATTAGATTTATGTTTGTACTTGGTAGTACCACCACCATTTGGCCTAATTGGTGATATCGGTAGGTGCACTAACTTATTGTAGTTGAATAACAGCTTTTGACTCTGATAATGCACTTTTAGCATTCTTTTTTTTTCTCCTTTTCCTTGTCTAAACCGTAAAGTTTCAACAGTCTCCAAAAAAAGTCAAACAGAGAAACAATAAAACTTATTAAACATGTAAACCACATTAAAAAGTATTCAACAGCTAATATGGAATATTTCAAAACAACTCAAACACAACTAATATAGCATTCACCTGGGTATCAAGTTGTTTGGCAAGGGATACCGACTTTTTCAACACCTCTTCTTGTAAACGTGAATCATTATCATCATAGGCTCGAACAATCATTGGAAGAACATGTGAAATTAAATGGTCTTGACTAGTCTATATGAACAAAGAATGGCATAAGTTAAAACATAGTCATTATATGCACACAAAAAAATCAATATTCAAAATAAAGGAACCACATTCAAACTCAAAAATACCTTGTTTATTATTAGCTCGGCATGCTTCAGAAGCAGTAGCATTGTATCACCAGAAGCAGTGCTTAAGACAGGAACAAGGGCTGGAAGTGTTGATTGCTCAAAGTCATTCTTGTCCTGAAAAGTAACTTAATTTTTATTTTATTTCCTTCACCATAATAAATTTCTTACTATTAAAAAACAATATGGATCCATTACATTCTCTTGCTAATTGTTGGAATGTGTAAAAATAGTGCCTAGGTTCATTTTATATAGGGTAAGGCTACTAAATGGTGTGGTCAACATGCTGAGAATGATTTCAAGGATCTGGACCATTGAATTATATTTGTAATCAAATGGTTAACCTTTAGCTTTGGTTTATAACGCACATTATGCTTTGATTTGAAGATATATAGCAAACACAAATTTTGGATTAATAAGAAATGTTATTAGCATCACATGTATTATGCATATTTTCAACTCAATGCTGGACTCTGAAACATTCACTATACAAAAGAATATTTCTTGATGCATTGGCTTTTTATTTACAATGGTGTCAACAGCTACCACTATGACAAATATTGGAATATAGGAACTTCATGGAAGTGTTGAAAAGAAAGAGATAATAGTACCTGAGACTCTGCAATGGTTAAAACCATTGGTAGAATCATCGGTTGTATAACGACATTCCTAAGTTCTGCACAAAGTGGTGGAAGGACCTGTGTGGAATTTAATTTGCCATGATTACATTCAAGACAGTAAAAGAATAAAACTCATAATTTTATAGAATCAATAGATGTCAGAGTAAAGAAGGCAAAGGTAATTTAATCGCATAATCCATATCGAGGAAAAATAAGTTGACTTCAACATGTTTGACATAACTTCAAAATGCAATCCAGAAACCATATTGAGATATTCAATATATGTCAAACCCAAAATTGTTGAAGTCATAGGGGACAGTACCAACTACCAAATGATGGACAGAGCAAGAGTGTACAGAATTATATACCGGGAAAGAGAACTGGCATAAAATTGATTGACAGTAGTAAATGAAAACGCATATATTCAGTGGAGGATACACTCAAAAGGGAATAGGGGCAGTTGCCCCCACAGTTTAAATTTTCTTTGTTAGTTCTAACAAATTTTAATTTTTATCTAACACAATATTGTTTCCACTCTTTCTCTTGTCTCTCAATTTCTCTCTCTTACAGCTTTACCTTTGTTCTTCACTTTAATTCTATTATAAACTAGTTTTACTCATTCAATTATAAAAACTTATTGTAATATTGTATAAACTACTCAAATTAGTCTTGAATAAACATCAAGACTTCCGAGAAATATAAAAAATATCAATTTTATCCTCACAAATTTGAAATAGCGGTCAAAAGAGTACTTTCTGTTTATCATAGACCAAAGAAGTCTTAGTGTCTTTTGTCAAGATCAATTGGAGATTTTACTCCAATATTTTCTCTTTAAAAATATGATTAACTTATTTCGTGTCCCAGCTACTAAATCATTTTAAATCCACCACTGTATATATTACATAACCAAACAACATACCTTGTATCGCAATACACGGGAATCAAAATCTTTCCACATATCTGACAATGCTTTTAAGAACTCTGACTTCTGCATGTTATCTCTTTCCTGAAGGAAAACAGGATACGTCATTAAGAAATTCACCTCTAAATATTATGCATGATATTGATTTTGTGATTCTAACAAGATAAATCAAAATTCTTACAAGCATGTGGTCCAGGAAACGCAGAGCACGTAACCTAGTGTCATTCCGAAAAAATGGTGAGCCTGCAAAATGAGGGGTATCCTGTAAAGATAATCATAATAAATGTTGTAAATAATGTAAAATGCACTACTTTAGGTCTACGTTAGGACAGGTATAATCCTTCTGTATTATTTCCCATTTGACATTAATTCCTCTGCATTATGTTCTTCGATACTTTGGGATTCGATGACAAATACTTGTCTTAAAGCTATTTGCATAGTCTTGTTCTTCTCATAGGAGAAACTATCATCAATAAAGACCTTGAAGACTTGGTTTTGATAAAGGTATGATATATAAGAGAGCATTATGGCGTTGTTTGATCTACGTAACCGACCACATCTAGTTGGACAAGGTTTGATTGTTGTTGATCATATGGTGAGTGGAATCAGACTACATACTCCTTTATCCATTTTGAGGATGTGAAAAAAGAGAGACATGATTGTGAGAAATTAGTGGAGATGTACATGATCCATTTGATGATGGTGGTGACCGACTTCTTGAATTATCATAGTTGTCCATAGGTGAACTAGACTTTTTTTTTACTAAAAGAGGTGAACTAGACTTGGAAACTATGTTTGTTGAATGATGATTGATGAGAATAGGGAGATAAAACAATTAGGATGTTTGGCCTCTAAAGTAAAGTGAAGTTGTTTGGTAATTCTGAGATATTTTTAATTTAAGATTACTTTTAAGGTAAAAGTTGCTTGCTAAAATATTTTAATTTTATAATAAAAGCTCATTTTATTTGAAGTTACTATAAGAGATATCTAATCGTAAAAATCCATATATTATTATTGAATGAAATAATTTTTACAAAAACCCCATAACTTCAACATATAATAGTTATTTTAATCTTTTTGAATCATCAATCAAAATCATATCTGTCTTTATTATATCTCTCCTCTATCAAAAACCCCATAGCTTCATCATCTCAGTACAAATATTATGCAATTATCCAAAATATGTATATATTTTTTATAAAATAGAGTTGATGTATTTAGGTTGTATCCAGCTTTAGTTTTTAAGAATCTATGTGCTGTTACACGTGTCATTTCGTACCCACGCCTTATCAATTATATCAGCTCCATAAGAAGCCACAGATGAGTTGTGGAGAAATGAAACCAGTAATCTGAGTTTGCCTCAAACTCAATTATAACGAGGGACAAGACAGGGCTGAGTTTGCCCCAAACGCAAGCCTGATCTAGTAATCTGGTAAAGATTTGACCAGATATATTGCTGCTGCACATCTGTAAAATATGAAAGAGCAACTAAAAACTACAGTAGAGTGAAAACGAATGAATAGTGGCAGGATTGTGCCATTGAAGACGGTACCACTTTGAAGTCGCGCTGATATGACTGGGTTATAGTTTAGGTAGAAAAGGAGGAGAGGAGAGAACTGCGACAATATTCTGTATGGATGACATTAGATTGATACTGGATGTGATGTGATACAAAGTTACACCTATTTATGCTCGTTTGTTACTATATAATTATCAGCACTAGCCAACACCAAGTATGCTACTAACATAATAATGATCCTAATATTCTAAAGTTCTAACAATTCCCTGTCAGTATAACCAACTCACGGGTAATAAATAGTGAAGTCTAGATTTATCACTCATCACATCTGACATAATTGAGACCTTCCTCTTCAGATCAGACACCAGAAGTTTAATTTATTAACAACCACTAAAATTTTGTTTGAGAGAAATTCCCCAAGATATCCTGTCAACGGTTTGGAGCCAAGACGGTTTTCCTTTTCATTCAGGGAATGAAGAAAATGTATTGATTTGACAAGTCATATTTACCTGTAAAATCCATTGCACTTGGCCTGAAAGATTCATTTGAAGAGAGCATCCTTTGCAAGTCAGGAACCAGATCCGATGGAATAGATGAGAAAGCATCACTGGATAAGTAAGTCAATGTATTCATGTACTGCATAGTAGAAAATCACAATTTCTTATTACTTTCTAATTAATGAAATAATGAAGCCTGTTGTTATCAAGTGATAAAATTTTGAACATTTTTTTCTGTCTATCTAAATACATATAGAGTAGTAACCTATCTATCTAATGAAATGTATTTGTCTATCTAAATACATATAGAGTAGTAACCTATCTATCTAATGAAATGTATTTGATCATTAATTAAAAAAAAAAATCTCTCTCAACTAGAGAGTAGACACATGCAACCATAGCCACAAACCCCCAACTACGTGCTTAGAAAATTTTGAACGCTTATAACTTTCGAAGTCATAGTAACCTACTTTAAGTATTGTTAGCATTGACTGACCATTATGTTAGTTTTATTTTAGTGCTTCTGCATATTGAAAATGATAAACCTGAATATATTGTGCTAGAAAATCTTGCAAAGTAGCTAGCTACATGAAAACCTAATTGCAAGTAACAGAAGCTGAAAAAAATAACTCAGATGGAAAATATCTTACTAGAAATTAAACTCCTGTTTATAAAAACACAAGACTCGATCGGGACCAATATAGACCTCTTTCCATAAGTTTTGCTGGTTCCAATTTCTTATGTGATACCAAGCTAATTTATTTCAGATGTCATTACGATTTACGAGTGTATGAAAAAGGAAGACGGAGATTTGCATTTACCATCTTGACATTGTTGTTGCAGTCAAACAAAGGCTTGCGAGCAATTAAATGGTAGGCAAGACATCCAAAACTGAAAATATCAGAATAGCACCCAGCTGAAGAAGCAGTGCTCCTCACCATCTCAGGAGCAGTGTAATTAATGGATGGCTGAAGTGGCAAAACAGAGTCTTCAACATCATATTCCTGTACAACAGCCATAGTGAAATAAGATACAGATCATTTAAGAAAAATTTATTTCCCATCCGAGAGGATTAGGAGATGTAAATATAATATAGTTTTTTGTTGAGTAAAAAAATTAGAGCTTTATGTTTATTTCATTTCTAGACGTATTCTATCCTATGTTGTCAGTCCCAGATAGCAGAGCGGCCGACGTCAAAAATGTGATTGCGGGATGACAGCTATTTGATATTTAGGTATTATACACTTTTTCTGTTACAGAATTTAGGTATTATAAACTTAATAATATTCATTTTTCTTTTGAAGTCATACAGTTAATATTAATGAACACACAATTGCTGAAAAATGAAACAGATTATACAAAATTCATGAAATGTTCATAATTAGAAAAGTCATGAGTCTTGAGCAAAACATACTTGTAAATACAAACAATATTCAAGGAAACAAACAAGTTAAGCCTCTGGCACGATAGCGGCGCTATTTCCGCTATTGACAACATAGATTATATCACACTAATTTAATGACAACATAGATTCTATCTCAATCTCACTATTTTAAAATAAAAATATGGAAAGTAAATTTTGCCATATCCTGTCCCTCAACCAAATGAAATTGACATCATAGATTAATACTGCTAATTTGTTTTGGGAGATGAAAAGTCATAATCGGACACATCTATACATGAAGGGAAATTCAGTAATATTCATACAGAAAATGTTCACATCAATTATACTGCCAACTTTTTCTTAGTATATGTGAAAAGTGTTATAGGGCTTATAAAAAGTGTCAAGGTAGTATGTTCTTAATTGAATTTTAAGAATGGCAATTAGATGTATGTTACGTTTTATGAATTATTTTATGTTATCTATACATACATCCTAGATATAGCAGATATATTGCATCCTATATTTCTCAAGAATATCCATATTGTCTGCATCATTATTGTATTGTCACATTTAAGGCATTAAACATGTAAGTGAAGTAAACAATGTCAATGTAGAAAATCCTAATCTTATCAAATGTTCCACTCACAGCATAATGGAAAGCATGCAGATTAGATGAGTCACCAGTGTTCTGAGAAGAAATTGCAAAACCAAATCCACCAAGTTTCCAAGCTCCACTCAATGTGATAAAAACATTCTGCAAAGCATAAAATTTGTATTCAATAAACCAATCTGAAATTTCATAGATGTAAAGAAATCCCCAAATTCAGAAACACGGTTCACGTGCTTTATACCATCTCTAACTACAATTGCACTCACTTTCACTGATCTTATTATTTTCAAAAAAAATATAAAAATCTTGTCAAATGAAAAATTACTGATGGCGAAAAATTAACTAAATCAAAGTATATTAAAGGATTATTAAAGGACAAAAAGAAATGAAAAAAGTTGTCACCTCGGGTGCTATAGCTCGATGAATAAGATGGGCATGGTTGTGGAGAAAATCCAATGACTCCGCAATCTGAAGTAAACCATGCTTCACCTCCAACAGTCCCATTTCCTGCAAATTAATGAATTGCAACAATAACATAGCATTCAACACAAAATTGCCAATGCAATAAGTACAGCACTGCAAGTACACGCATAGTTTATTACAAAAAACGGAAATGTTTCTAGGACACAATCCGACATTAATAGCACATGTATGTATATATGGTTCTCAATTTTCATACTGTTTTTCTCTCGCCTTATTTCCGACACCACACACGCACATCTGAGTTGTATTTTATGCAGTGTCGGATACGATGTCCGACTTTTGTGTCTAAATAACACCTCATAAAAAAATAACCAACTGCAATTTAGTTTGTTGTAACAAGGTTTTTGATATCTTCTATCTACTAATCGAAAGAAAAATCTTCTCCCTAATCAAACGGGGTGAAATTTCACACCACTATTTTGCGTCATTTTCTTTTCCTCATATCCATGCAATCTTAAACAAGATCTTTACTAGCTACAACCAATAACACCTTTTAAAAAAGGTGAGCAGCTGCAATTTAGTCTGTAGTAACACAAGGTTTTCGATATCTTCTATCTATCTATTCCAAGAAAAAATTTCTCCCTAATCATGCGTGGTGGAATTTCACACCTCTATTTTGCGTCATTTTTTCCCATATCCTTGCAATTTTACACAAGATCTATACTAGTTACAACCACAACAAGACTATAATTAAGCCGAGCTCAGTCATATTAGTCTGCAATTCACCAGAATATAAATGATTCTCCATAGCAATCAATGATCACAGCCTCTACAACAGTGACACTTCTGATGGAATGTGTGTATGACAACGACAAATATGATTAGATTCAGTTATTTTCTTAAATAACCACCAGTGTCAACGTGTCAATGACGTGTCTGGTGTCCACGTTTGTGTCCGTGTATCATAGATCACAACACGACCGTTGTTTAAAATCTTACTTACAATTATATATTTCCTAAAATCTTACTTCTACTTACATTCAATTATGTCATTTTCTTAAATTACTACCGGTGCCTACGTGTCACTGACGTGTCTGGTGTCTATGCTTCATAGATCACAACACGATGGCTATTCAAAATCTTACTTACACATTATTATAAAATAAAATTAACAACATTTGCATTAAATGATCAAATCACTAACCATTCCCTTAAGATCCTTAGGAACACTTTGAACATTATCAAGCTTCCCAAGAGTATTCGCAACGGAAGCAAACAACGGTTCAGTAACCATGGCCATCGCATTCTTACTCTCATCCAACCCTTGAACAACATGAACAATCCCTGGATGTCTCAACCTAACCATCTTCCCAGCATCCATCCTAATCAAATCCAAAAAAGCATCCTCAGCCGCCTTGGTCAATCCAGCCTTCAATCTCGCCTCCGACAACGCCTTTTTATCCAACACCCAAACGCAAACAACCGGATACTGATGCTGCCGAGACGGATCGCGTGATTTGGCGGAGTAAAGCTTCCAGGCTAAAGCGGGACCGGCGGAACCGATCTGGTGGAGAAGGTCGTAGTCTTGAAGAGGCTTTGGACCGGTTACTTCTTGAACGGTTGTTGAAACGGTTTTTTCTATTAGGGTTGCGGTTTTTGCGAAGGCTTGGGTTAGGGTTTTCATGTTTATGGACATTGTGAATTGTGTTGATTCTGATTTTGATTTTGATTTTGATTTTGATTTTTATGATGATGATGATGATGATGGAGAAAGAGAATTGAGAAGAGTGTTGAGAGGTTCGAGATTGATTTTGCGATTTATTAAAGTGTATGTGTGTGTGAGTTTGTTGAAGATGCACGGAACGGATCTGTGTCTTCTTCTCTGAAACTCTGTTTCTACGTGTTTCAACTCTTCTTTCTTTTTCTACCCCCAACCTTACTTCGCCATTTTACTTCTTCTTTTTTTAATCTTTTTTTAAATTAAAAAAAAAAAAAAAAAAAAAAAAAAACACTTAATTATGCAAGTTGTCCCCCTTAAATAGTTTCTTTTTTAAAATATTTTAGAAAATTACACTCTTCTACCTTGAATTACATTATCTTACCGCTTATTCCTTCAAAAAAAAAAAAATTATCTTCCCGCTTATGTTAAAATATATATTTTCTGTCCTTATGAGCTTAGCTCAGTTGGTATAGACAATGCATAATATATACATGCAAGGTTCGAGGTTCAAACCCCGGTCACCATAAAAAAAAAATATATACATTTTCCCCCACCTTATTTAAAACATTAAAAAAATATTTCACATCTCTCTCTTAAGAGAAACTTGAATTACATTCTTCTCCCCTAAGAGGGGAGGAAAGTGTAATTTACTCTATCTATTTTTGTATTTTAAGTTTGATAAAAGTATTTGTTAGTCTTTTTAAGTTTTGTGAAATTCAATAGATCTTTATTACTCTTTTAAGGACCTATTTGAAACTTAAAATAAGTGCATTAAATTAATAATTTAAAAGACTTATTTGAAACTTAAAAAAAAAAATTGAAGAACATTTGTAGAAATGTTAACCGGTGCCCCGGGGCACGAATTAAAGATATTAATATGGAAACTTTGCATTGGAAAATGATTAAAAGTGGAATGTTCCACTTTAGAAAAGTCAAAAAGTTATTGTCTTTAATAAAAAAAATCTATTTCTAACTTTCTTAACTAATGCTCCGGGGGCACTGGTTAACACAACCCTAAAATTAAATAAACTTAAAAAATAACCCGGTATTTTTGTCAAACTTAAACAATCAAAAGAAGTATTTTACCTTTTTTGTATATAGCATTTCATCGATAATAAGGTGTGTTTAATGGGCTTGATGTATTGTTGTTGTTTTTATTATTATTATTATTATTATTAATTATTAATATTATTATTGTTGTTGTGACTGAAATAATTGATACGACCGCAAGTGACGGTTATATCAAGAAGTAAAAAGTATCGATCTCAAATGGAGTTTAAGCGATTACTAATCTAATTTATAGTTTTGATTAGCTCAAAGAGAATAATTTTGTAAAGAGAAATATTCGTTTGATTAAAATTCAGAATTTATAAAGTGTCTTAGAATTGTGGTTTTAATCATAAGGATAAACCTTTGGCATTCTATATATATTTCTCTATTGTATATGAGTTCATTCCTAAGGACATGGTTGATCATCATTGAGACCCTTTGAGTGCAACCTTATTGTCTCAAAATTATTCTCATGTTTTGATTATCTTGTCTAAACTCGTATGATCAAATATCAATCTTCACATTTCAGTACTTCGTTTGATATTTGAGATATGATTAAATAACAATATCAAATTTCATCTCTTGATACTTCGTTTGATATTTGATTTAAAATTCAATAACAATGAGATTAGATTACAACATAAATTCATACAAAATAGAGTCTAAACTTGAGTTGATTAAGATTTCATCATTAGATTATTTCAACAATCCAAAGAGTATAAAAGTCTACTCACGTGTGATCATAGTAGACAACATATTAATATAAAGACATGGTAAATGACTAAAAATGTAAAGAACATAAAAATAAAAGATAAAAAGTAAAAAAAAAATGTAAGTAAAGAAGTCTCTGGAGTAAGTTTACAAGTATGAAAAGATGTATTTTGCCTCGAAAATGAGTTTATTTATAGTCTAAAAGACAAGACATTAATTGCGAGTTGCAAGCCATAAACCAACAAATTACAATTGTAAAACAAAATAAGATAATAGATTAATGAAAGGTTCAAATACAAACTATCACAAGTGTCAAGTACTTACCATTTTTTTAATGTTGTCTTGTTTAGGGATTATATTTCTTTTCTCAAGCCTAAATTAGGTGGTACAAAATTTGATTATCAATGGATGCAACCATATGAAACCATTGCCAACACAATCATAAATTGGCAAATAAATATGTTGAAATGATTATAGTATGTCAGGTTATACACATCAAATTGCATCATAATATGTTTATTGGAAATTTAACGTGTAATGAAAGTAAATTCATACACGCTTTAGATTTTCAATTGGAGGCATCCAATTTTTCCCATACTTCTTGATTAACTCTTTAATTGTATTACCACAGTATGCATCTTTCTACCAAACAAAGAAAGAATAGTGTAAAAACCTAATCTGTCTTACCATGAATAAGCATATAATAGTTTAATCATTATCACTAACAAATACATACCACAGATGAGGGGGGAATTACCATATATAGTTGGTAAATAGACGTTCCTCTCAATCCATGTCACCTTAGAGGACATCATCTAAAATATCTACAATCATTTAATAGTACTATTACTTGACTGCAAATAATTATTTTAAAAGTTGTGGTCTTGTAAGTGAAATTACATCGGTGTCAACTATTCTTCGAGGATACAAAGTTTGAAATTCTTTTCGTGAGCCTATGAGGGCTTTAACCTTGAACAATTTATCACTACATGCATCAAAAACAATTTTAAAGTTATATATGATGTCATTATTTGTTAACATGGAATTTGAAAATGATTACTGCTCTAAAATCAATACCTTAGATCATTCTTAACATGAAACATGTTCTTCCACAGGTTGGAGTTTCATTTCTGGTGTCGTTACGAAGTTTATCTCAACAAACTGTTAATTAGAAATCGATTACATATACGGTGTGAGAAAATAAAAATAAAAATATATAAAAGTATAATTTAGTAATATATGCTCACCTTAGACATTATGTTAGCCTTTGTAATATATAACTTATGAGACTTAAGATGTCTCCCTGTGGGTAAGGTTGAGAAGGACAAGTCTTCTTGACATTGTTGAAGAAAACTTGTTTTTCTTCTATGACAGGTTTAGAAATCGTTACTATCAAAATAATCATGTTAACTTACTCATTATAAATTGATTTTTAGAAATGGTTGGTACCTTGCTTGTTCTCATTATAAATTGATTTTTAGAAATGGTTGGTACCTTGCTTGTGCTTCCCTTCAAGTAGGTGGACTGGATGTTAGAAGTAGTTTTTTATTCTTTATTGTCTATGTCATCATCGTCTGGTAACATAATAACATTGTCGACATTGTGTTCCAACAAAGATTTGGAATGGCGAAATGGATACTTAGCAACAAACTTTTGTTCATAAACCACAATTTTGCTTCTTTTTGATGTTGGCGAGATCCCTGACTCGAGTTGAGTCTGTCGATTTTTGTTGGCTTCTGCAACGTGGTCTCTATCCTGACAATTTTGCTAAACATGATGTTTGTCATGTTCTGTAACCCATCCAACCGAGATGCATGAACTTGCAAGCCATGATTTGTTGGCATTAATAAGATAACTTATAAGGACTAGCATGCAATCCACTATTTCTATTGCGCTAACATACATTTATACTCAACTATATTTCTTTGTATAATTTGGTTTCAATTTAACTATAGAAATATGTGCAATAAAACATGCAAACCTAGTACTTGATAAGTTGGTCAATATTAACGCTGAATTGAAAAAAGAAAAGTGAGAGTATTCCAAGCGGTTATATATGTGTTTGATATATTCATACATTTTCTGAAAAATAAATGAATCCAATTATTCTAAGAAAATGATGACGTGTACGACAAACAAATTCATGCAAATCCCACGGATATGTGAAACAATGAGCATGACATTCAATCCAATTACACTCAACTTATGTGTTTTTTAATTCCTATAATTTTATGGAAAACTGAAAGAAAAAACACAATTTGACCTAAATCTATCACTCATCATCACTCCCTTATCCTTATGGTGTAGAGACAAATCATATTTTCAAAAAGGAGACTATTTATGGCTTCCATTGATAGTACTCAACAACCTCTCTAATAATGATAATCATCTATACATGAACAAGTTTACTTGGTTTTTCTACTCAACAACCTCTCTAGTGGGTTAAAAATTAGTGGCTTAAAAATTGAAGGCTAAGCATGAAGGGTCTTTGCAACTGTTGTATGACCAATGAGAAGACATTCACAAGCGGTGCTATTTAATTTACTTTTATATTTTATCCTATATATATATATATCACAAACGGTTGAAAAGTCAAAAAAAAAAAAATTTACATTCAAAATGCTTCTTTTTTCAAGCATTCGTCCAATATGTGCGAACAATTTGTTGTGCCATATAGCAATCATCTTCTTTGATAAAAATCAGAAACCCAGGTTCATCTATCTTCTCCATCGGCAAAAACCTTGACTCCTCTCATCTTCTTTCTCAAACGCAGCAAGCCCAAAATTCTCTTCCTCATCCATTCGATTTCACCATCAACGATTGTGATTCTCTTCCTCTTTCAAACTGGAGCATGATTCTTCTATTAATCTATCCAATTTCATGAATTGGGGGTTTTGATTTGTGTGTTGGTTGAATTTTCAATATTTTTTGCAGGTTTAGCTTTGTATAGGTAAATTAATAAAAGTGTTATAAATATAATCAATATTGAAATCAAACCTAGTTTCAATTTTTATTTTACAACATCTGATGGGTGGGATCGTTGTTATAAATTTAATAACAACAATTAAATAAAAAAATGGGTATCATAAGATTGGACTTGATGAACTTACAATTAAACAAAAATATCAGTCACACATCAATGGTGAGATAGAAACCAGCAAGCACAGTGATGGAAATTTAAGGTTGAAGAAATGAAAAGATAAAATGGATTTATGAGAAACAATGTGGTGGGAAGAGATACACGTGGACTTTTTTAATCTCAACCATTTATTTTTGATCCAATGGTTATTAGTTATTCTCGCTATGTGTTGAAGCTGGTAGTGGTGGAAGGCGGCGACAGCGATGGAGACCCTTTACGTCGGAACTGTTGGGAGCGCCGCAAACCGGTGGTTGAAGGTCGGGCTGACGGAATAGATGGTTTAAGGTCGGGGAAGAAGAAGCAGCGTTTGAAGGAAGAAAAAACCAGAGAATTGGAGCACGTGGGAAAGTGAGTGAGAATTAGTCAGTGTGTGAACATGTTTAATTTCGGGGTTTTAAACTCAGCCATGTATTTTAATCTAATGTCTCCTATTTATTCTTATCATTTTCACATATAATTATCATTCTTATGTGATATACCCCCTATATATATATATATAAATAATGAATTGTTAGGAATAAATTGAATTAAATTGTTATATGAAATAATTCATCATCAGATTTTATTTACTTGTCAATCTAATTTATAATTACTAGCGAAAAACAGACATTTTTTCTGCTCTTTTTATTGTGCCAGCGTCTGAAAATTATGAACGGTGTTTTTTTTATGAAGTTTTGATTTTGATATAAAAGTAAAAATATAAATGTTTTTTGCTTTCAAATTATAAAAAATCAAAACAAACATGATTATCTATACCATATTTTATATCATATAATTTAGTAAGATACAAATGAACTTTCGCAGATAAAAACATTGAGTTAAAAAATATGTTAATGATTGTATTATTAACAAGACAAAGATAAAACCAAAGATTATGGAGAGAAAAACAAACAAAAAACCATTAATGGAACAACATGAGTAAAAACAAAGAATAATTATGGATTAAAGATGGAGGGCAAGACAAGTTGAAGATGAAATTATAAAAGGCTAGTGAAAAGATGAGGGACAATATGGAATATGACAGTAGCAAGAAAAGGAATAAAAAAATTATAAGAAAACATTCAAAGGAGAAGAAGCAAAACAACCATGAAAAGTTACCTGATACTTGTATTTGTATGCACCGTAAACACTCTCTGTAAATAATTTTGAGAAATTATGATTATAAACTTGAATGAGTTTACCATATATATAATAGGCTTAATTGCACTTTTGGACCCCTATCTTTCCAAAAGTTGCGGTTATGGCCCCCTAACTAATTTAAATAGAAAACAGCCCCCTATGTTTTGATTCTTTGGCAGTTTTGGACCCCCAGTCCATTAGTGAGGTGCCACTTGTATTATTTAGGGGGCCACGTGGCACCTCACTAATGGACTGGGGGTCCAAAACTACAAAAAAATCAAAACATAGGGGGTTGTTTTGTATTTAAATTAGTTAGGGGGCCATAACCGCAACTTTTGGAAAAATAAGGGTCCAAAAGTGCAATTAAACCTATATAATATTAGTATATAGTTTGTTACCGAAACAAAAAGAAGACAAGTGAAGTTTGTTTCTTGTTAATCAGTTCACTTTATTACGTAATAAAAAATAATAAAAATCTTAATTTAAAATCAGTTCACTTTGTTACGTAAAGAAAATAATAAAAATCTTACTTTAATAAGATAAGTAGAGCTATAATTCTCTGATCATACACCGCCAAAGATATCTACATAATAATTAAAATATATTTTTGGAAAAAGTGGATCCATGGGAATCGAAGCAGGTACATAATTTTATAAGCTCCGTGAAAAGCTGTAGGTTAAGCTGAAATTTTTGGCTTATGAAAATATGACATAAGTAGCTTATGAAACTATGATAAACTATTTTTATTTATTTACTCAAACACCTCTAAAAAGACTTATGAGAGTAGATAAACTCACATAAATTCAAAATAAGTCAATCCAAACAAGATCTAAAAATAAAAATATAAATGCCATTTACTTTCAAATTATAAAAAATCAAAACAAACATGATTATCTATTTTAATGACACAGCAACGTAAAAATAGATCTTCGTAAAAAATGAGCGGGTACCCACCCATGCTTATAATGTTTTTTTCATTTACAATAAATAAATAAATAACACCACAAAAAAATAATATAATGTTATTTATTTTGAAGAAGGTGATAGGTGAATACAGAAAACGTGGGCAATTTAGAACTTAGCATAGCAGTACAATAGTATTTAATTTTGTTTTGACTGAAAGAGAAGAAGAAAATCGTATCGAATCATCTCTGTCCTATCATTAAAGCGACTCAACTAACTCGCAACTATTGTTGTTGTTTACATTTTGAACTCTTTCTTCCGCGATCAATCGAGTCTTCCTCTTCCTTCGTTCCGTTCCCTATGGCGAAAGAAGAATTTCTGAAAGAATTCGGCGAACATTACGGTTATCCAAACGCCGCCAGAACCATTGATCAAATTCGAGCTACTGAATTCAACAGATTACAAGGTTCTTTCTACTTTCTTTCTTCCTTTTATATATCATATCATTCACAACT
Organism: Medicago truncatula; assembly: GCF_003473485.1. Taxonomy (NCBI): domain Eukaryota; kingdom Viridiplantae; phylum Streptophyta; class Magnoliopsida; order Fabales; family Fabaceae; genus Medicago; species Medicago truncatula. Next base: position 11,135,236 of record NC_053045.1, read on the forward strand.
TCAAATTATAATTATTATACAGATCTTGTTTACTTGGATCATGCTGGTGCTACTTTATACTCTGAGCTTCAAATGGAATCAGTTTTTAAGGATCTTACTACTAACGTTTATGGAAATCCTCGTATCCTTCCTTTTTTTCTTATATTTATAAGTCAAAATTAGACAAATGAACTTATAAGACATAAGCTATAAGCTCAAAAATGGGCTTGTTGCTGATTGAATTATTTGGTTGGCTGAAGGGTGATAATCAAAGTGAATTTCACAAAAAATAGGGGAGAAGTTATTTGGAATAAGAGTGTAGTGTTCAAGTATGGTATTACGATGATGATGCAAGGCACAAAGAAGTACAAGTACAACGGTTATGGTGTCGAAACAGCGATGCGGCAGCACTACTCAACCATTTGTATATCAACACATCACTTTTAGTTGTAGCTGTGTACCTTATACCTAGCCTAGTTTGGATAATCTATTTCTAGAAATAGGAAATATTAAAAGGATCTTCGTAGTTTATCTTATAAGTTGAAGGTGGTATTAGTTTCTGCAGCATAACTCTTTCATTCAACAAAGCCTACCGTATACAAACTTTTTTAGGTGAAACTATCAGACTTATTTTAATTAAAATTTAAGAACTTTATCATAAGCTAGAAGCTAATCCAAAGTGAACCTTTGTTTCTGGATTCTGTATAAGAAGAAATAAAAATAAAAGAGAAATTCTTAATACTTGATGCAGACCGAGTTTATTTCATTGGTAGTTTACACCAACTTTATGAAGTGAAATTCCTTAATCATAATACTAGATAGCCAAAGCGATTCCAGTGCTGCAACTCACGACATTGTGAGGGATGCCCGCCAACAGGTACATGCAAATATGTAATTATTTAATCATGTCAACTTCCATGTTTATTATTTAATGATGATAAATTGAAATTAGATTCTTTGTTAAGAGATCTTTTGCTAGACAAAAGTTTATGTCAGTATTTTATGCAAACATTTCTTATTCTAAGTCCATGCTATATGGTATAGCAAGAAGTACTAAATTTCTACGAGTGACTGCATATCATCTCGTTTGTTCAATGCCTTGCATGTGATTTACTTTTTTTCTTGTGTGGCCCATGGCGGATCAATAGGAAAATGGTTCTGGTGTTCCTCTTTTGTATTTTTTATATATGTTTTAGAAAATTCTACAATTTGCAAGGATTGTGAAACTATCAGTCATATAGGTCCTTGACTACTGCAATGCTTCTCCCGAAGACTACAAATGTATATTTACCTCGGGGGCAACAGCAGCGTTGAAACTGGTTGGAGAGGCTTTTCCATGGAGTTGTAACAGTAATTTTATGTATACAATGGAGAATCATAACAGTGTTCTTGGTATAAGAGAGTATCCTTCCCAAGAAATGATATACCATACTAGCTTTGTAAAATATATCACTGCTGATACAATTTCATTAAATTTAGTAAAATGGTACAAGTCATAGAACTGGTTGCAGATATATCATAGCTAGATACTATTTCAGCACTGGTGTGACTCTAATTCAGTTTTCTTTCTTTTAATACATATACACATATTTTATACCATTTTTCTGCTTAGCTAGACTTGAGAACCCAATTACTCGTGTAATTTTTCTATACTGATTTATCACAATCTCACATTTGAGCTTATCTCCTTTGCTTATTTATTGAGTGTAATGCTCTCTATAAAACTTTACTTTAGTAAAATGTTCCGTCACTTTCTGATAAATCTACACATGTTACCAACTGTTATAATCACCTTACTGTATTAGATGATTTAGTGAGAGAGCGTTTGGTGGACAGTTTAGTTAAGTTCTACTCAGTAAAAGCTTATCATATGACAGCGTATGGATAATCTGTTTCTAAAGTTCAAGAGGAAATGAATGGAAACGCTGCATAAGCTCCACGTAAGTTGGTTCTATAACCTGTTTTGGATAACTTATGAAAAAAAATGTGAACAGCTTATGGGCATATCATAAGCTACTTTTAAAAGCTATTTGAAACACATGCACGCATGCTTATGTCATAAGATAAGTTCAAATAAGCTCTTCAAAATGCCAGTTCACTCTAGTCTGTGCACTTCCATAACTAGTATTAGATATGCTCTTGGTCAAGGAGCTGCAGCAATTGCGGTAGATATTGAAGATGTACATCCTAGAATAGAAGGAGAAAAATTTCCTACAAAGATATCACTGCACCAAGAACAAAGGAGAAAAGTGACTGGATTGCAGGAGGAAGAGCCAATGGGTAACGTTTAACGTCATGGGTATGTTCCTGGGCTTTAGATTTACCATCTTATATCTTTTTGTTCCATGCAGGTGATGTGTATAATTTGTTTGCCTTTCCCTCAGAGTGCAATTTCTCTGGGTTAAGATTTGACCTTGACTTGGCGAAGATTATCAAGGAAGACTCAAGCAAGATCTTAGGAGCTTCAGTTTGCAAGTAATTTACAAAACCATTTTTTCTAAGTAACTCCTTGTGTCTATCTCCTTTGTCTAAATAACCTAAAAATGTCACAACTTATGCACATTCAACTATTTGCCACTCGAATCCATATAGCCGCCAGCATTAGGACAATGTGTAGAGCTCTTTATTACACTGATTTACCACATATGCTACATCTGGTCAGATATGTATCGGGTATATTAATTTCCCTACTAGCTTTTGACTTTGAGCTCTCTACACTACAGAGGGACTCTCGACTCTTACTATTATTTCCCAATTTATGGTTTCGTTCATTGGGTATCCCAATAGCTTTACAATAGAACTTTCCAATCTTTTGACCGATATCAAGCACATCTGGTTGTGGCGATTACTAGAAGAGGGATCATAATATGTAGAGTTAGATTCTTCCAGGTTGGGTGATTTGACACTAACCTGGAATAATAACTTATAATTTCTGAATATTGTTCATTGAGTAAATAGTGTCAAGGTGATTTACATTTTGTATACTGATATTAATGAATTATCATAGCTGCATTCCTAGGATTATAGGAAGTTAATAAGTCCTGATAACAGGAACTAAGGAGTAATGAAAATAATCTGCACCAAGAAGGAGCTATCGACAATAATAAAAACAAGATACACACACTCACATGTAGAGAGAGAGCATCATTTATCAACAGAATTTTTTTAAAGCATCAATAATTGCTTATTTTTTTATTTTTTTGGGTTCATAAGAAAAGGACGATGGTTAGTTTTGATTGATGCTGCAAAAGGATCTGCTACCATGCCACCTGATTTGTCAAAGTATCCTGTAGATTTTGTTGCACTTTCATTTTACAAGGTATATAAGGTTTTATGTTTAGATTTTGTTTTAATCAAGGATTACTTTGAAATTTGACATTTTTTCTTGTGCATTTTCGTCAGCTGTTTGGCTATCCGACTGGGCTTGGAGCTCTCGTTGTTCGAAATGGTAAGATACCGGGCTGTGAGCAATCACTATTTCTTCATGATTCAATAATTTTCTTTTTCTTACAAGTATACTAATTTCATTTCTTATCTTATTCATCAGTTTCTATGACATTTAAGTACAAGAATGTCGTCTATGTTTATTTAATGTCACATGATGAATATGTGTGACTAATAGACTATAAGCAATCCTGTCCTGTGAAATCTGTTGATACATCATAACCTGTGGTCTTGATTCTATAGTGGAACTTGTATCTTGTTATAAATACTCACTTTCTTGGCTTATTTTTGTTTTGTTCATGGACTGGTTTGCTTCTTGCTTATTGAAATCTTTTTTTCAGCCAAAAAATTAATAGGGATTTGATATGGACACATTTATTGGTAAGCAATCAGGATAATTAGAATAGTTTCATTTCTTAGTAATTCTAAATTACATTCAGTTTTGCCAAAATTCTGCATAGCAGAATCCTCATCAGCCTTAGTTTGAATTCAAATGAAGTTTACTTAATAGTTTGATAGTAATTTGGTGTTACTTTTCTCTTACTGATTATCCTCTTGATTCTGTACATTGCAGATGCTGCCAAGTTACTGAAGAAGTCTTATTTTAGTGGAGGTTTGTGGCTTAGTGGTTACTTGCCTCTTTGTGGTTTACACTTTTTATTTGATTGGTCGTCCCTATGGCAGGAACGGTTGCTGCATCAATTGCTGACATTGATTTCATTAAAAGAAGGGAAGGTATTGAGGAACTCTTTGAAGATGGAACTGTTTCATTCTTGAGCATAGCATCTATCCGCCATGGATTCAAAATACTGAATTCTCTAACTGTATCAGCTATATCAAGGTATGCTGAATTTAACATAGTTCCAATAAAAAATGGATTACCAATGTTCCCTAATAGATAACCTGAAAATTATAATATAAAACACTGCATAATATCATCTATTATTTATAGTTCTTGAAGTTGTCTATTTTTTTTTTTTTTGATGGTGTCTGGGGTTCGAATCCCGGACTTTGCATGCATATATTATACATTGTCCTTTACCAACTGAGCTAAGCTCACGGGGACAGTTGTCTATTTTATTTAATATTACTAATTGTGCTGTGGATTTTATCTTACTTTAATGCTTGTCAACATCAGCATGTAAAAAATATTGATAAAGTAATAGTAGAATAAATATGAAAATTACATTGCATTGTATGTAATTTCATTAGGAAATGATGCACTCATCCTAGGGTGCTTTAAGGATAAAATGTAAATCTTGGTAATAACATTCTTTTACTTTTTTGCTTAGTTATTTTCACAAAATAACAATACTGAAATATTCAGATTACACATTTTTTCGGTGGTCTAAACGTATTCAAAACATTGTAATAATCCTCCATGAATCAGACACATCAAATTGGTCTTTCAATGATAGTTAAATGCACTAGTTTTGTCCTTCTACGGACCCAGTCTGTCGGCATAAATTGGCACTTTAGAACGAATATGATGCATGCATAATGGAGGAAAGATTTGATGCATATTTTTCGAGAATCATAATGTACATTCATTCAAATTCAAATATGCAATCTGTCCTTTGAACATAAACAACTGACAAATAAGCGCAAAAAGAGACTTACATATTATCCTATCAAAATTAACTGTGTTGAGATCCTACGTCGACTACTGACATGACTGAAGAAGTCCTTACAAGGCCTGGTCTTGTGCGCTACCTTTTTGGGATTGATATGCTTAAGCCAAATTCTATGTTGCCGTAGCTCTTGATCTAGAAGCCTTTGCTTCTTCATAAGAACCGTAGTCATGTTCTTTGCTAATTTTTTTTTTGTAACTGAAAATGTTTGTACTGTTAGTTTTTTATGTTAGGGGTGGGTATCGAAACCTTGACCTCCTTATCACTCCATTAAAATTAATCCTAGGTTGCACTCATTGAAGCCCAACAGAGTTTATCCTAGATCATCTATTGGGCCTCCACCTCTTTACAGTTGGTCCCTTGGCAATTGAGAAATTGATGGCTTGACTGCTTAGCTTTTACTAGGAATATGATTTTATTTTTCCTCATATTTACGTTGAAGGAAATGCGTGTGGTGTGCTGTAAATTTAATACGGTACCGCTGTATAGCGTTTTGTCTGGTGCGATTTAATTCATAGATTTAATGCCGAAGTCTTTTCTCACAATAGGGAGGATAGGCCTTCCTAATTTCAGAATTTAATAATTCACTATTTTCTATTTATAATATATTTATGGAGTGCTGCAAATGATAGCAATCCTCACATGGAGAAATGATTTACCTAGGAAGGTGCCTATATAGGAATGTTAGAAGAGAATCTAGGGAGTTGTGTATGGAGGGTATGGTCTATAGCAAAGATGTCGTAGGTTTTCGCTATAATTGTTTAAATATTACTGTCTCTAAATTTTTATGTGTTAAAGCTTGCAAAAATTGTTGCCTTGTAGACATACAACATCTCTTGCCCTGTATACGAGGAAAACGCTTTTGGCCCTAAGGCATGGCAATGGATCTAGCGTCTGCATCCTCTATGGACGCCATGATTTAATGGTTAGTCTGTGCACAATGCACATTTTGGTTGATGCCTAATTTACAGTTTTATATGCACTAGTTATTTCTCATTTAACAGTTACAAAATTATGGATGCTGGTTGGGTTTCTTTATCGAGTAATTTTCTTTTTATTTTTTTATGAAAACTGCTTTCAGTAATGAAAACATCAAAGCCAGAGAGGAGTTCCAAGTGATTTGTTGACTGAGTAACATTTTGTCTGGATAAACTTGTCCGGAGTCCCAAATCTTAGTTGTAATTGATTGGTATACTTGTGTTGGAATTGATTGCATGATAATAGTTCCTATAGCATTGGAAAACAATTGGAACCTAAGAAATGACGACTTTTCTTTATTGTTCCTGTGTAACTGTGCTTATTGCCTTCATACGCACACAAACCAAGATCACTGGTTCAGTTTCATATATTTTCCAAGTTTATCATCCTCTTTAAGAAACTGGAACTAGTTAATATTATTTTGAATTCATCCAGGAAATGTGTCATGAAATGGGTTCGATAGTTTCATTTAACTTGAAAAGACCAGATGGTTCTTGGTATGGATACCGTGAAGTGGAAAAACTGGCATCTCTTTCAGGAATTCAGCTAAGGGTATACATATTCATTTGTATCTTTCTTTCTATTCCTTTGCATTAGTTATTTATTGAATGCTGTTTTTATAACTTTCACTCACCACCTGTTTAGACAGGATGCTTCTGCAATCCAGGTGCATGTGCAAAATACCTTGGCTTGTCGCACATGGATCTCATTTCAAATACTGAGGTGTTTCTATTGTCTTCTTTTGTTTGGTAAAAACTGATTATGATTGGTTTATCTACATTGAGTGTTAACAAATGATAACAATGTTTCTGTATTTAGGCTGGCCACGTTTGTTGGGATGACCAAGATATAATTAGTGGAAAGCCTATTGGTGCCGTAAGAGTATCCTTTGGCTACATGTCAACATTTGAAGATGCCAAGGTTTAGAATCTTCCAACCATTTTGCATTTTATGTTAAACTTTTGAAACATCAATATGGAAAATGCACAACATATTGAGTTAAAGCAAAGTATAAGAGACTAATTTATTTCCCATAGCTAATTCTATTTTGGTTCTTGCTTGATGTGTCAATGTTGGATTAAGTTTCATTTCTCCAGATTTTGCTAATCCTTTTCCCATTTCTTTATTTTTTTTTTTGCAGAAATTTATTGATTTTGTAAAAAGTTCCTTCATGTCACCTCAAAATCACGTTGACAACGGGAATCAATTGAAAGGTTCACTCCCTTTTTCCAACATTAATGTATTCTTTATACTTGATAAATTGAAATCCAGATTGCTTATATGCTTTCTGTGATAAGGACTTTTTCCCCTTCTTTTTTATGAATCTTTTATTCCTTTTTGTCGAAATATTGATATTTATTATATAAGATCTGTTAGTATCCTTGAGGATTAATAATAGGATAACATTCCTATTATTAATCCATTTCAAGAATTTGTATCTCTGTAACCAAAAAAAAAAAGACTTTGTATCTGTGATTTTCTCCCTTGAAGTCCAAAAAGGAAAAAATTAATTTGCAAATACATATAAAATGCATATTTTTAACTCAACTACATTGTAGGCTTGCTTAACAATTTTCATTATGGGATCGTTAAAGACATCATTAAAAGAAACCAAGTACAAATAGTTCTGTTTCTATTCTTTTAAATAGACATTTATTCAGTTATTTACATGCAGGAGTGAATGGTTTCCATGATACTTGTTATTATCTCAAATCAATTACAGTGTATCCGATAAAATCCTGTGGAGGCTTCAGTGCAAGCAGTTGGCCTCTTAGCAACAATGGTAATCATCTAAGTAACACTGAATGTTTTGATTTTCTATTTTCAAATTAGCAATTAGGAAGAATAAGAACAGCCATGTACTTCCAATGGGGGAATATTAAAATTATAGGATTATGGAAGGGGAAAAGGAATACTCAGAATTACCATTTATTGTGAATGATGTAATAGAATTAGCAAATTATATCCATCAACATTTATTTTATTCCATGGAATAAATAGAGGTAACTGCGGTTGATTTAGACATACCAAAATCCAGAGTCCCAATTGTCTTCTTTGCTACAGTCACCTTTGGTCGCAGACATGGCAACAAACCCCGCCCCGCCAGACCCGCCCGCCCCGAATTTAACGGGGAAAAGCCGACTTAACCGGGTGCGGGTGTGGGGGAAATTTTGATTTTTAGTACGGGGCCGGGTGCGGTGGATGCTTACACCTGCCCCGCACCCGCTTTTTGAAATTTACTTTATTAAATTTTATAATCTTATTTCCATAAGCACCAACCTATTTTAATATATTATTACTCTTTAGAAACATATTTATTATAATTATTTTGCTCTTTTGAAAAAAGTTTATTAGATAATTAATTATTAATATAATTATTGTGTTTTTGTTGCTATGAAAAAATAAAAAAATATGCATTTTTTAAATATTTTATAAAAAATAAAGTTTTTACGGTGGGGGCGGGGATACTTAAACCCGTCCCCGATCCGCCCCGTTGCCATGTCTAGGTCGCACTACAACTTTCTGGCCGCAGCTACAGCCCTGCATTCATCTGTTGTAACAAACTTGAAGCTTATTAAGATTTAGCTTGACAGGAAGTGTTCGAATCAAAGAATCAAACCTAATATTTATTAGGATTAGATTTTTTGTTAGGATTATAATTAACAAATCATATCATTTAGTAGCATGTATTGTATTTATTCTGTATGCTGTTACTTGTTAGTTAATCTTCCCGAACTTCCAAAATCATATTCTCTCTCTCTCTCTCTCTCTCTCTCTCTCTCTCTAGTTTTTCAATACCTTAATTGTCAATGTTACTTTGTTCTGAATTTCGTTCTTCAAAATAATGCTTTGGATTGGGATCCCGATTATATCACTGATCGTTTGGTAAAATATTTTAATCATACCATTAGTGTTGATAGTCCTAATTCATTTGGATTTGGCTTTTATCCTATAATTCACATTCTATTATTTTAAATTTTCACAAAATCGAAAGTCATCTTTTTCTCTGTAGTTTTATCTATGAGCTTTTAATGAAATCTGTTCTTTAAATTTTTAGGAAGCTTGAAACATGATCGTGAATGGATTCTCAAAAGCCTGAGCGGTGAAATTCTTACACTGAAAAGGGTAATCCATTTTATGATGCATGAGTTATTTATTTAGATCATCTATTGATAGATCCTGATTTTAGGAACTGTACTTTTTATTATGGTCAGTTGTAGTGATTCAGTTTGGGTTAATTTTTGTTAAGAGCCACTTTTTCTTTAAATTCTTTTGATTAAGTGGGTGGATTTGTATCTATTGAAATTATAGGATTTTCGATAAGGAAGGATGAGAAAGAATAAAATACTTTAAAATGGTTTGTGTTTTTTAATGATGGTACAAAAGACCAAACCAACTCTTACTTATAGAGTCACTAAACTCCAAACCTAATTAAATAACAAACTAATCATGAAGTACTAGATTCATTATGTTCAAACTTCAAACATCTTAGGTTATCTTCTAGGAACAATTTCTAATGTTAGAGTATGCAAGATTACACAATATTGTGGATCTTCTCACTGAACCATACTTCAGAATGATTGCTTTATATTAAGGGACAAACTCGGGGTTTTTGAAAGATATCATTTTCTCATACCTCCTTCAGTTTGAGAGCGGGACTCTTGGTATTTGTCAGATTGAGTGCTATACTCCGAATGTAATCATGCTCTGCTGACTGATTCCGTTCTGGTTGAATCTGTTAGCTGTAAAGCTGTTTCGTGTTTATAAAAATGGATCTACCAAGTCAGAATATGGAATAAGAAAATCAGAATATCCAGTTCCAAGTTTTCTTAAGTTTTTCCTCACTCTATTGTCTCGGATTTCTTTTGCTGTTAAGTTAACAGTCTTGCTTTTGCTACCTTCACTAGTCTTCAATGATCAGATTCTAGACAGGCTTATCTATCATACACACTATTTCTTTTTTTTAATCTTTCACTTTTCAGAACCGTAACTTGGTTGTAATGTATGGTTTAATTTGATCTTGATTTTGTAGGTTCCTGAAATGGGACTTATAAGCTCCTTTATTGACCTCAGTCAGGGAATGTTGTTCGTAGAGTCTCCACATTGCAAAGAAAGATTGCAAATCAGGCTTCAGCTAGATTTTTATGATAGTGCTATACAGGACATTGAACTGCAGGGTCAGAGGTATGTGATAATGTGATGTTATGCACCTTAAATATCTAACTAAAATAGACTCTTCTCTCTGTGTGTGTGTGTGTGTACACGCCCGGGCGCGCACACACACAAACTAAGGTGCTGACGTGGATCTTATAATATGTGTTGCAAATAATTATTGTAGTTAGTAGGAGTTAGTTAGTATTAGTTGTCAAAGGCCCACTTGTCCGGCTGTTTGTTATCTAGCATACACCTGTTTGCTGTTAAAAAAACACACTTCCATGAAAATTCAACAATTCAATTTACAAAATTCACCACAAATGTTTATGTCAAGGCATCAGTACAACATGTGGATTAGATGTCTTGTTTTCCATTATTGCTTTATATTTTCATTGTTATGCATATGTTATTATGTATTGTTAAGGGCGGTTTAATTAATTTGGTACATACACTGGGGTAGACTGATGGAATCCGATGAAAAGAATCACATGCTGATCAATAGTTTGTTGTTGTATTTCATAATGCTAAACTTAAAAGTAGATTAAGTATTGTTTTACAGTTGCACACTCTGTTTTAGTTTGATATTTGCTACATTGATTTATTTATTTTGTATTATAATCTATTTTTTTGTTGCTTAGATACAAGGTATATAGTTACGACAATGAGACCAATTCATGGTTTAGTAAGGCCATTGAAAGACCTTGCACTTTGTTACGATATTCTGGTTCCAGTCACGACTTTGTGTTAGATAGGACGAAAGATATAGTCACATGTAAAGATACAAATAGTGCAGTTAGTTTTGCCAATGAAGGTCAATTTTTACTTGTATCCGAGGAAAGTGTTTCTGACCTAAACAAAAGATTATGTTCAGGTATCTTCTTGTACCCTTTAGAATTTTGCCAAAGACAAATATTTGATTGGAAATAAAATTGTACTTGCAAACAGTTAATTTGTGAAATGCTTGATCTTTAGAATTTACCCTAACTCAAGACTTGATATTTAAACACACTTGCAATTAATTACATGTTATCTTTCCAATGAAAGTTGATATACGTTCCTAAGTACATGATTGTTTTAATTTTGCACGAACCTACAAGTACATGAAACCAAGACTTCAAATATTGCTATATACTTATACTTGAAAAGAAAGGTATGAATTTTGTTTTTAATTGAGTAAAAAGAATGATTACAAATCCTTCATGTAGACTACAATAGTAAGCATATTTTAGAACCAAGATATGAAGATAAAATCTGAAAGTTAACCATTGGTGCATACTTGTAGTTACATGGAAGTCTACCTGTTTCCCCATCTTAGATTATCATGCAAAACATGCCCTTGTACATATTTTGGATTGCATAAATGTGTTGAAAATACGGTCTTCTTTCTTCTCTAGAACCTTCTTCAAACCCTTTTAAGAATCTTATATTTCTTTTCAAAATCAATGAAAACCATGTTAAAATATTTTCAATTCCTTTAATGTCACTTCTTTTTGTAGCAAGTATATAGCTTTGATAGTGAACCTCTTATCTTTAGCCGACCCCACTTAGTGGGATAAGGCTTGGTTGTCATTGTTGTAGTGAACCTCTTATCTATATAATACTGTTTATCGCATTTGTCTTGAAGATAGGGCAAAAGTGTTTGACAAATTTTATAGATCTAGCTCATTATGCTTAATGGATTGCATTTTTTTCTAATTGATTTGATTGTTTGGTCAATTGTCATGATACGAAGGGGATTAGTATATGAAGCAAAATTGAACGTCATAAATTTTTTCTTGAGAAACTTAACTTTCATTTTCAGCCATACCCTTGTTGATCACTTGCGTGTCACAAACTTTATTAGTTACGTTGTGTTTTGTCTTCAACCCCAAATTTCAGAATATCAAATATATGACAACTATAGTTGATGTTATTCCTAGATGTTCAGATGGACATGTGTGAAACAGAAATTGAAATCAATACAAATAGATTTCGTCCCAACCTTGTGGTATCTGGAGGCAGACCTTATGATGAAGATGGATGGAGTGACATTAGGATTGGAAATAAGTATTTCAGAGTAAGTTATAATATTCTTCTAAATATTTGACAGAACACTTCTTTTGGAAATTTGCAGTTTGATGTCGGCACTATTGTAGTTAAATGGCCCTTTTGACTAATACTTACTTGAACTTTGATATTTGTGTTGAATAATGGCGTAACTTGGAGTGAATTCATGGATGCCGATCTTCATTATCTTTACAACTTTTTAATTTATGATCTCCATTTTCTCTGCATGTAGCAATTTGTAAAACTAATGTAATTTCCATCTGAATTTGTGTCTATCAAAATGTTTATTTTTCATGTCTGTTATTTAATGAAGAGTGCTCATTGACAAACTTAACTCTACCATTTTTATACCCCAGTCCCTAGGAGGATGTAATCGATGCCAGGTAATCAACCTTACACTAAATGCTGGGCAAGTGCAAAAGTCAAAGGAACCTTTGGCAACTTTAGCATCATACAGGAGAGTAAAGGTTTGCCACAATGTCTTATAGCTAAATTTATTTATATATTTCATTTATCTTAGATGTCAATAGTCTAATATAACTATACAATAAATCAGGGAAGAATTTTGTTTGGCATACTGCTGAAATATGTATCTGTTAATGGAGAGCAACAACAAGGTGATTCCTGGCTTCATGTGGGGCAGGAAGTGCATCCAGATTGATGTGTGAAAGTTATAATTATCATTCTCAAAACCAACCAAAATCATGTCCTCCAAGACTACTTACCGACAGCCTTTGAAGAAGTAGAGTTCTCTGCCTCTATGATAAAGTATACAAGTTTTCTTCGATTTTATGTTGTACAATTCTTTAGGAGAGTACTAGATATGCTTTAATGCGAGGATAAGTATTGCAAAATGTATACCTGTCCTAAATATTTTGCTGTTATATGTTGACCACAGACAAACAAGGAATGAATAGGATATAAATGTATGTAACATGATCTTATTCGACCATAAGATGGTAAAAAAAATATACTAGTTTGAGCAATGAATGTTTTCCAATTCAGTTATCAGTTTTCTTATTCTATCATTCAAGGTAATCTAAGTGATTTGAATTTGGTCGATTTTTATATTTATTTAAATTTTCCTCGGAATATCTCGTACATATGTAAGTTCACATAAGTAAGGTCAAAAATTCGAATTAAGAAACTGCTTCTTCACTTGCAAGAGCAAGACTTCATACATTTACCCTCTTCAGACTCCCCAGTTGGCAAGAGCTCTCTGTGCGAGAATATCTCGTATCCGTGTATCATAATTATAATGTAAGCAGCTAATCAAACAGCGAGATCATTGAGTAGGATTGCTGTAAGCTTATGTGGGCACATGTGAGAGACTTGTCATTTAACTACAATGTAAGCATGCGAACAGAGTCGACATTGCAAGTTTTTACAGTTTACGAAGGCGAAACATTTTGTAAAAACTTATTGATCCTATAAATTAATAATGGTAGGAAGTTACCAAATTGAAGAAAGAACTGCTCCTAAAAACAGGAGGAAGAGGGGTATTACAATGTAGTGAAGCAGCACTCTTCTTATAGTTCCTACCTTTAATTTGTAGACATTAACAGTTTCTTTACATTTCAGTCAGTTTATATGTTCCATCACTTTTCAATCTCAAGTTATTGTACTTATGCTCCGATTCCATGTACTTATGCCTCATTATGGTTATTCTACTTTTGGCTCATTATATTATTATATGTTCCACCACCAGGTCAACCCACTTGAGTTGGTCTGGTGGTGTTGGCTTGAGACCTTGAAGATGCCATCGGAATTTGCATCTTGAGATTCTTGAAAGTTATCTTCCGATTGTACAATACCTTGTACTACTTCTTAAGGCTAAAAATTAAGGAATAAACGCCTAAAAATTATGCCTTATTATATACTTACCTCTCGGACTTCTCTTTTAATTTCATGTATTGTTTGTTCGTTGGTTATAATTAAGTTGATATAATTTTTGGTTTTTATTAACGTGGCAATTGGATTTGAATACATATATTAGAATATTATAGCAGACTGAGACAGCCCAACTGATCTATATATTAATCATTGAATATATATGAAATAGCTTCACCTCCATATATAGTATAGTTTTCTTAACTGTATGCATGAATAATTGATAATTTAGACTGCGATGGATACACATTGATGGTAGATTTGCAAGCCAAATGGCAGCATGATGTCAACAAAGCTTCATGAAGTTCATAATCTGTCCAATAGCAATTGTACACTGAAGAAAAATCGGGGTCATTCTTCTTTTTTGGAAGGTATTGTTACAATCAGAAAGATAACTTCCGACAATTTTGGAACGTAACTTCTGGAAACATGTAACACAATTTTCGGAATTTTAAGGGGTATGTGAGCAATGTGGGTAGTCTAAAGGACAATCTTAACCAACTTCTATGTTTGTACACCATATTTTGGCATGCCCCCAATAACCCTAAATTCAAGATAAGAGTGTTACATAAGTTTTAGCTCAACTAGTTTGAGTTAAGAGAAAAATAGTTGGAAGTTCTGGAGTTAAACTTGGGCAAGAAGTAAAAATATTAATATAATAAACTTTTAACTATATTCTAGTTTTTATGCTAAAAATCGTATATTCTAGTTTGTTTTACTTTATTATTGTCACTCGCGGTACATTAGGGAATTTGTCTTATTGTTAAATATTGGCATTCTATAAGAGGGACGAAAGGCAAGACAAACAAAACGAAAAGTAAAAGATCAGGATGGAATAGACGACACCATCCGAATGGAATAGACCGAACGATTCGAACACCAAACTCAAAACAAGGATGAAAACTCATTTGGAGAAACACACTTGTAACTCTAGCAGAAGAAAACCTATTTCTTAAAAATGGAGAACCCAAGTAAGACCTTATGGTTGTCTTGTTTAATTTCTAGAATCCAAGTAAGACCTTGCGGTCGTCTTATTTAATCTCTCAAATCTTAAATGACACTATGAGAACACATTATCATAGATATTGTGCAATCAGATAATTCTATCTCTCTCTCTCTCTCTCTATATATATATATATATATATATATATATATATATATTGATTTTTACCAATAAAAAGAGAAAAAAAGGAAATGTATAAAAAAATTATCACAACAATTATATAAATATCGTTACTCATGTATGATCTTTCCTTTGATGTTAGTCCAATCTCAATACAAAAAGGTTGGAAGGACGTGGATTCAACTAACCATTCATCCACAAAGAGGAACAAGCTTTTCCTAAATACTCTATTCGTCCATAATTATAAGTCTCTTTTGTAAAAAAAAATCTTGTCCGTCCTATACAAATTACTAGGTGCGTTTATTTTTTTCTAAACATACCCCTAATTAATATTATTAACTTATTTTACAATAAAAGATTAAATTAAATATACATACAAACAAATGACAATTCAATAAGATTTACACGTAAATTATATACATTACCTACACTACCAATTTTTTTTAATATGTGTAAAATTAATCAAATAGATTTATAATAAAGGATGGTGTGAACTGTACCAAAAAAATAAAATAAAGGATCCAATCCATTAGTAATGTTTGTCTTTTTATACTTTTTTCTACCGTTATTCAATTATATTTTAGGTTTATAACTTTTGGTCAAAAAATAAACTTTCGAATTCACTTGATTGGAGGTAAACACCTGTAATCCTGACAAAAACTTTAGGTCGGCACCCTTGACGTTTGAGCAATAAGTAACGATCACGCGCTATGCTCCATGATGACTCAGACATTTTTATAATAAGGGAAATGTTAAATTTCCTTTTTTGACTTTAATCCTGACAAAAACCTTTGAATAGTTAATGTCACGAATATTTACTCTATTCGTCTTTATATCTAAATACTTTTTTGATTAACTAAGTTGTTTGGGTTCCAGTAGTAAGGAGTTCATTCCAAAAACGTACCTAAGGAATATCGGGTTCGATTTCCAGGGGAAACAACGCTTGGCCAGTGTGCATGCCTCTACGCACGAGCCAGATTAATCGCCACCTTTGATGGATCGGAAACCGGTGCGAAAGCAAAAAAAAAACACACTCTTTTGATTAAAAATTTATCTTTAAATATAAACTCATTTTTAAATTATTAGATTCATTTATTATTTTTTCCTAAACATATCCCTAATTAATACTACTAACATATCTTGACATATAAAAAGTCAAATTTAATACACATTTAAACAAAGGATAATTTGGTAATATTAATACACAAAATATATACATTAATTGCATTAACAACTTTTCTTTAGAAATGTAAAAATGTAAAATATGCTTGAATTTTTCTATTTACACCCCATGTTTTTCTGGTTACACCCAAATTTTCTTAAAAGTTTTTTATAATACCAAAATTGCCCTTTTTATATAAATTTTCTTAAAACCCTAATTTTATTCATTGTCACTGAGTTTCACCCTCTTTCACCCCACAAGCGATCACGAGCAAACAATTTGATGTTCAATATCAATCTCCATGAAAATTAAAGAGTGAATCAAAATATTTTTCATCCATACTCAATTGGATATAAGTAATTGAATTTCTTCTTCTATTTGCAAGTTTCAATTTTTTTCCTTCAACTGCACTGATGCACTGTACGATTACGGTTTTAATTTACATTCGTAAGGTTAACTTAAATTCAGTTTAAGTAGGTTCATGTAAACCTACTTAAACTGAGTTTACATGAACCTACTTAAATTAAGTTTACATGAACCTACTTAAACTGAGTTTACATGAACCTACTTAAACTGAGTTTACAGAACAAGGAAAACACAATCGATTGAAGAACAACACTTGCTAACCTGATTTGCTTCGAATTTTCTTTGAAATCATGAATGGACGTGAGAAAGTATGGTTTTGAAAATCTTCGCAGAACACAATCGATCGATTGGAGAATTATGGTTTTGGAAGAGGGGTTTTGGGGTGTAACCAAGAAAGAAAGAATATGCTTTTTGAAAATCAAATTTTATGAAAGGGTAATATTGTCATTTTGGGGTGCAACCATGATTAACTAGGGTGCAAGTAGAAAAACTCAATATGCTTACATACGAAAACGGAGTGAGGTTAACTATTGAACAACTCAACTAATTTGAGTTAAAAGACAGAAATTAAAAGTCATTGGTTTAAATTCAAATAAAAAATTAAATATTTTTTTGAGCAAAAAAACGTAAATATTGATATAACTAATTATTAATATTCGTTATTAAAAAAATGGTCCCAAAAATTTGAACATATTACCTAACAATATACATATTGAAAAAATTGTAAGAAATTAATCCTTTTAATTTATAAAAAAAGTCTATCTGGTTAACTTTTTAGACAAATCTTGCTATAAAAAAGTTTTTTATTTTACAACAAATGCTCGTCATGTTAGTTTTTCGGAAAAAATATGTTTACACTGTGGTTGGAGGATGTGTTTAACCTACCTAAATGTACAACCATTAATTCAGTTTTGAACATCAAGAACAGTCAACTTCATCACTGAATTTGTAAGGATCAATCAAATTTGTCTTTTAATTTGTCGAAATAGCAAATTAGTCCTTAAATCTAACGAACGTCCATCAAATTTATCCCTCCGTCCAATCTCTCCGTTACTAAGGTTGATGTGTCAATCTGCATGTTGTGCTGTAATATCCACGTGTACAAGGACCATTTTGATTGAAACGATTCAAATTTCACTTCCAATTTTTTCATTTTTTCCTCTTTTACCCATCCTTCCATCCTCACATTTAATTCAGAAACATCAAACCGGTCCCCGAATCTTCTCCTTCTCGCTAAAACCTTCATCATCTTCATTTCTCAAAAAGCATCATCATCTTCATCGATCAACGTTTGAAGTGCCGTTTTGAAGGAAGATGTCATCGTCTGTGAAGGTAAATCTGTTCATGTTCGTTTTTCCATTCATGACTATTTGTTTTCTCCATTTTGTGTGACCTTTTTTTATTTCCATTTTAATTTTTATCCATTCGTTTTCATGTTTAAACTTTGTTTGATGCTTACTTTGTTGTTTTTTGTGACCGTTTTTTTTTTATCCACCATTTTAGGGTTTTCAGTTTATAACTTAAAAATTTGTTGTTTTTCTTGTTGGTTACTAAAATTGATGAACATGAGATAAGTAATGAAGGAATTGTTGGTTGATTAACATAGTTTCTAAAAAGGATACATTTTCTATGGTAGTGAATTCTGATTTGCATTATGTTGTTGTTTTGTTTGCGATTAAGACTAATGTTCCCAACATCCGTAGGATGGAAGAATATATCACGCCTATCCTGCATCATGGTGGGTGTTTAGAGCGAGATGAGTATCAGAGGCTTGAATATGTTCGTGGTGAATTTTGTGTTTGAGAAAAAATGGATGCATATGAGTTATGTTTGTGGGACATTGAAAAGATGGTGAAACATTGTAGATGATACTTCAAGATTTAAATTGTGGATCTCAATATTTGCTTGAATCCATTGAGAACTGATAAACATGTTTTTGGATATTATGCAACTTACAAGGGCTAATAGAAATGAAGTGAAAATATATGCACAACATGTGGTGGATAATGATGAGGTTGAACTTGTACCATTATCTTTTGAAGAGAGAGAGGAGCTTGAGAGAGCTATGCAAGAGGTTGATATATTAACTGCTGAGGAAAGAAATGTGATAGACTGTTTGGTTGCTAGTGTGCAAATAGGAGTATAAAATGCTCTATGTGTGGATTGTTTGGTCATAACCCAAGAGGCTATGTGAAGCAAGGTAATATTCCTGCACTTGTAATGCAATGACTTAATTATGACTTATTAATGCCCCCAATTGTGTCTCTTTACCATTTACTTTCTTCCAAACATATATGCATCAATGATCAAATTGATACCTGTTTATATAAATTAAAGGACTTATTTGATGATTTTTTCATATAATGTAAGGATCAATTTGATAGTTAGTCAAATAATTCATGAATTAGTTTGCTGGTAATATTATGACAGAAAGATTATATTCATTCATCTTCAACCTCTTTTCATTGAGGGAATTACACACTATAATACAATACTGTAACATTTAAAAAAATTCAAACAAGAAAATTATGACTATCAAATACTTAATGAATCTAAGCTCACTATCTACACAATCAACTTTCTCCATCAATCTTGTCTTCTTCCCTGACCAACACCATTTCCATTGTTTTTAAAGTATCCTAATTCTCCAGCTTCATCAACCTAGACAAAAAATTCACAATTATGATCATCATCCTGTACAAAGGAAAATCAAAATAAATCACCATTAAACAAACTATTATGACATCTCATAACCATTGTTAAATAAATATTTGGCAAATGGTAAGCATAGAAAGACCTTCCTGGATTTTTGAGAGTATTGACTTTTCTTACCACACAAATTATGGGACACCAACATTCAAACATTCAAACATTCTGACATCACCATTAAACATAGAGCTTGAAGATGAAGTTCGACTTTGAGAACTGTTTTTGCCCATACGCCCACCACCCATCATTTCATATTCAATCTTGATTGAAGAAATTTTGAGGATTTTGGATTCAATCAAAACAAATTAGGGTTTGATGTTCTTAGAATTGGGGAAGAAATAGTTGTTAATTAATGGAAGAAATTTTGGGGATTTTGGACTGTAGACGAGGGATTGAAAAATTAGGGTTCCAATTTTATAGATTTGGGGAAGATTGTATAAAAACCAAGAAGACAACGATTTTCTGCATTTCCATCAAGTTCGTCTTTGAATTTTTTTCCACTTTCAGTCATATTAGTCTATGCTTGTGTGACATACGACATGGCAAGCCATTTGAGTGGTTAATGGTCCACATCAGCACCGTTAAACCCCAACTTGACGGAAAGTCTAAATTGATTGACATTTAAAAAATTCAAAGACTAATTAGCTATTTCGACAAATTAAAGGACAAAATTGATTGATCCTTGGAAATTCAGGGACGAAGTTGACTATTCACTCATAATATATCCCATCTATTGTGTTAATTTTTATCAAAGTTTCAAATGATGTATGTATTGTCAAAAAAATAATAATTATATAGCTTTATGTTTGTACACGTGAGATAAACTAAACACATCCAGTCATATAGTGTAAATAAAAAACATTTCAATTATTTTTGTAATGAATGTGATTAAGAGAATAACAAAGTAAACATTTATGGATTATATGACTAACTTGTTTGAAAAAGTTTAGGGTCCGTTTGAATCGCAAAATGTAAATATTATACAAAACAATGTAAGAAAAGCTTTTAAACTATTGATCAATTTTTTTGTCTTGCATGAGGTTTGATGAATAATGGACATCAAAAATAAAATAATGTGAAGTTTTATTTGTTTTTATGTATAGTAATTAAAATATTAGTGATTAGTAATAGATTGAGTTGATGTGGTTAACATTAAATCTCCAGTAAAACAAAACAAAGACCACTAATCTACCTCGGATAAAACAAAACAAACACCACTAATCCTCTGATGAACAGAAACACTTTAGGTCGGTAAAGTAAGTGACCATCACGCGCTCTGTTCCGCGACTTGTCTTTCAATAATAATATAACTTATTATTATTTCTTCTTCTTCTGTGTACTTTCTTTCTTTTCTTCATTCTCAATTTCCTTTCAAAAAGGAACAAACAACACACACACAACAAAATAAGGTAACAACATTGTACAATTCATTGTTTTTTTTTTTGTTTTTTGAGATTGATCATTGAATATATGAAAAACAATGATGATGTTGTTAAATTTGCAGGGAAATTGTGCGTGTTACTGAATTTGGATTGGATTGATGTGCAATGCATAGATCACGTAAAGCTCTTTTGGAAACAAGAGCTTCTCTTCTTCATAATCATCCTATTGATATTTCTTCTTCTTCTTCTGGGAAAAGTTTTAATTTTTATGAACTTTCTTTGGTTTTTGTTTTGTGGGGTTTACTTATTCTCTTCAGCTTATGGATCAGTTACACAGGTATCTTTTCTTCTTTTCTTGTTTTTGTTTTGAATTATTATGTATGAAACATAAACATTGATATGGACACACACAGACATGTCGACAATGATAATAATTTGAGAAAATGACATAATTCAATGTAATCATACGCGATAGTGCGACACCATGACATGCCTAATCTGATTAGTGTTTGTGTTTCATTGATTATTATATTCATGAGATAATCCTATTTGAGGTACGGTATGATACACTTTTTTTATAGATAGATGGTAGTGGTTGTTTTGTTTGGGGAGGAAGAGTTTCTTGGTTATGAGAGAGATGGAGATTATCTAACACTGATAACTTTAGGCATAAATAGATTATCTAACACTGATTGCGCCTCCCGTTTTAGATAGACTCAAATAGGATCTTGCTTTTGTAAAATGAAAACAATATTTCTTTTACTTTGGTGCAGATGCATATCTCATAGTCTTATATTGGTCAGTTTATTATATTTGTATGTAGATGGATCTGAAGAGCTTTCGGTTGGATTATCAAAATGGAATGAAGTGAACCATGGATTTTGTGAAATCTCTGATACTGCTGATAAATATTTTATTAAAGAAATCGATGCTTGCTTTCCGTCAGAGGCTTTAATATACTCTAAAGCTGGAGATGCCGAGGCTAATGGTTTAGTTAATGAGTCGCACAATGGTAGGGAAAGTGGTGCTTATGCGGTACCTGCTGATATAAATAAAGAAAATACTGATTCTGCTAATAGAGAGGATCATGTAGTTGAGAATTCTGAATATGCAGTCAAACATGAAAATGATGTAAAGAAATCTGATATCTTATCTCGGGCTGTGCCTCTTGGTCTTAATGAATTCAAGAGCAGGGCGATCAGTTCTAAAGTTAAGTCAGGCACTGGTCAATCTCGAAGTGTAATACATAGATTGGAGCCTGGCGGTGCAGAATACAATTATGCTTCGGCATCAAAGGGAGCCAAAGTTTTAGGTTCTAATAAAGAAGGAAAAGGTGCCTCTAATATATTAAGCAGGGATAAAGACAAGTATCTTCGAAATCCGTGTTCTGTGGTGGGGAAATTTGTCATCATGGAACTTTCAGAAGAAACCTTGGTAGATACTATAGAAATAGCTAATTTTGAGCACCACTCTTCCAATTTGAAAGACTTTGAAATCCATGGAAGTCTGAACTTTCCAACAAATGTTTGGGATTTGCTTGGGAATTTTACTGCCTCAAATGTGAGGCATGCTCAAAGGTTTGTTCTTAAAGAGCCAAAATGGGTGAGATACCTGAAGTTGAATCTTCAAAGCCACTATGGTTCTGAATTTTATTGCACACTAAGCGTTGTTGAAGTTTTTGGTGTGGATGCCGTTGAGAGGATGCTGGAGGATTTAATAAATACTCAAGACAATCTACTTGCATCTGGAGAAGGTAATGCTGATAAGACAATATTGCCCCATCCTGATCCTGCTGTGATTGAACATGTTCATAAAAAACCTCTTGAGGGGATCAATTCCGTCCCTGCTTCAGATATCTCTTCTTCCAAACATGAAACGGCAAACATTAAGGTTCCTGATCCAGTTGAAGAAATCCGTCAACAAGTTGGCAGGATGCCTGGGGATACTGTTCTCAAGATCCTAATGCAGAAAGTCCGTACTCTAGATGTAAATTTATTTGTTTTGGAGCGGTATATGGAAGACTTAAACTCTAGATATGTTAATATTTTTAAAGATTACAGCAAAGACACAGGAGAAAAAGATATAGTTCTACAGAAGATCAAAGAAGACATAAAGAATCTCATTGACCATCAGGATGTTATTGTATGTTAATTCTATCACGTATATTATTAGCAATATTTGTACTTGAATTGAATTCATTACCATACTACTACTTTCTAATAATTTTGGAAATAATTTTTGGCTCATGCAGGCAAAAGATGCTAGTGATCTCATTTCTTGGAAGTCTCAAGTTTCTTCGCAGTTGAATCATCTGATTCAAGATAATGCTGTTTTGAGGTGAGAAATTATGCTTTTCATAATTGCTCGTCATATGAACTCACGAGCTAATTCAGATTTAGAATCTTGTGTAAACAGTGAAGATCTTTAAAACAGTGTGTGTCTCCCTGTCTTAGTCTTTTTCTCAGTGTTCTATGGCCAAACCGGACATGTCAGTCTGGCAAAAAATTACTTAATTACTTACAACGGCTAAGAATCAGAATAAACCAGCCAGGTCTGGCACAACAAGTGAACTTTTATTCACATACTGTCATTATCATAAGAATTCAACTATACCTTAAAGTAATCAAGGATGTGTTCGAACTTGGTGTTGGAAATTCAACCTTAATTTTCTACCTACGTGCGGGATTTGGGTTGCCTTCATTACAGAAACTAAAATTTAAAAGGTTCATGTAAATAAATGCTAAATAATTTGTTGTAAAACTAAAAGACACTAATGACTCCACCTTAGGTTCTATTGCTTCTCTGCTCCCCCTGGTATTCCCTCCCTCGAAAAACGCCAGGTTGGACCAATTGATAGATCCTTTATGACTGAGAAAAAAATTCTGAGAGAAAAAGAAGGAAATAAAAATCAGAGAAAACCCAATTGGTTTTGATCTGCCAATGGAGTAATCTTCTAAACGATTCTTCTGAATACTACTCTAACATATATCGAATTACAACTGATACAACCACCTCAGCTAACTAGCTAACTAGCTTTACTCTCTAATCATCCAACTAACTGACTACCTAACGGCCCTTGATCCCTTTTCCTTCTAGAACACACTTCTAATTTCGGGACTTCTAGGTTCCTAATATGACAAGACTCGTAAAATTGCAGTACCTATGTAGATCTTGAAAAGCTTGTTCATGGGAATAAAAATGTATTCTTTAGGAGTCTTACATATGACGATAACACACTTAGGATAGTTGACATTATTTACTGTTTCTGGTCATTGCCCTCCATTTAGTGGTTGCCATGTTCTTATTTGAATATCTTTTAATCACCTGAACTTGTTAAGAAATAGAAAGATTATCTTTGAAATTTTAATTTTTTCTCTTCTTAATAATCCAGGTCCGAGGTTGAAAAGGTCCGGGAGAAGCAGGTCACTTTGGAAAACAAGGGTGTACTTGTGTTTTTATTATGTTGTATATTTTCATTGATTGCTGTGTTATGGCTATCTTTGAATTTCGCTAAGAACGTGTATAGAGCAATAAGTGTTGATAGAACAAATAACTCCAGGAAATTTTGTGCGGGCAGCAGCTCTTCCTGGTTTCTTCTATTATTGAGTTGTATCATTATTATTTTCATATTAATTTTATGATAGTCCATTTTTGAATCTTCCTTCAAAGTTGCAATAACTGAGTTAGCTTTCGTATCGCCGGTGTTTTTAATTTTTAAATATTCATGTGAATTTCCATTTTAAACTTGGTTACATATGTGAAGTTTTGCATGATGGAATCTGTGTTGATAGATAGATAAATATGGTAAGTTCATTCTGAATTATTCTTTGAGAATGGTGAAGTAAAGTCTTTGAATCTTGATAGATATATCTGATTGCTTATGATAAATCTGCTTGTTTAAGATAAATCAGTTTGTAATTGTAAGATGCAACCTAGTTAAAAATAACCCTTCGAGTTTTTTGCTATGCTTCATCAGTACATAGAATACTGATAGTTAATGAGGGATAAGGTGATTTGATGATTCTGGAGTTGAAGAGAGAAAGTGATATTAATTGAGCCTTGAAGAGATAGTGATATTAAAGTGGGATAAGGTGCATATCCAACTGCTAGGATATAACAGGGCTAAAGAAGAAAAATAAACACAATCACTGCTACACAAGAATATAACGTGAAAACGTGAAAACTTCAAAATCGAAGAAAAAAACCACGACCGTTGTCTATACCGACAACTAGAGAATTATTACTATGTGAAATTTTTTAGACTTCTCTCACCCAAATGCTCCAGTACAACCACACTCTCACAAAACAAATATTTAAACTGAGTCAGATATAAACTTAAAGTGCTACTGACTGGTGCATCTAAAAACAAAGAACCTAGGTTCAATATAGCCTTAGTTTTCCCCTTGCTTCACCAATAACTAATGTTTTTTAACCTCATTCTTTATTCAAGAAACTTGACAATCAAACCCAACACCAACAACTAAAATGACTGTTTACTCAAAAGAATACCGATAAGCATTTCAAGAGGCATGGAGTGACTGGTCCAAGATAGTTAAATTCCCCCAAAGTGAGTTGACTTTTTCACCCAAAGTCTCCAACGTAAGATTTTTTTTATATTATGCACATTACGAAATACACGATAGTATAAGCATATATGCTTCATAAATCAGATAAGCACTAAGTGCAAAAAAAAAAATACTCCCTCTGTTTTAAAATATCTGTTGCAATTTTACAATATGCACTATTCACATGGTTTACTTTAACCATATTTTTTTTAACTAATATATAAATAAAAATGTTAGCATGTAAGATGTTTGATTTGTCTCGATGAATATTTTTAAAATATCAAATTTTTATAATTTTTTATTATATATAATTAAATATATTAATGATCAAAGTTGTATATTGACATATGTACAATGGTTGACTACAACATGTATTTTAAAACGGAAGGAGTGATAGAAAAGACGTACACTAACAATGTAAGGATCTTGTATGAAATCTAATATAATTTTGTCTGTTGTAGATATAGTATAATTAAAGTGCGACTACTAAATTACATTAAAAAATGTTTTATTTGCTTAATAATGCCATGTGATAAATCTCCTATTTATAAACCAAGTTTTATAAAGGGTATGAATCATTTCATTATGCAGTGAATAATCCTAGACACAATAATTTATTAAAGGGGTATATTAATATGTGTCCAAATGACACATGTTAAAGATTCCACTAATAATAAATGTTTATTGAATTATTTTTCTTTCGACCATGCTTCGTTCTTTTGGTTTTTAGGCCTTCTACCATAGTCTTTCCTTCCAACGATTCTAGGTGATGATCCATTGATCTATCCATAGAAGAAAAATCACAAATTTTATAAATTTAGATATGGAAATGTTGTCATAAGATTTAGTCGTACGAATTCCTTAAAATGAATCAATAAGAATCTAAATTAAATATTAGTTAATACCAAATTATCTTGCCTAGTGTGAAGCTTGTTCTGTCCTGGATAGAGAGTTGATATTTTCACCCCAAGAGATTTTACTTGGATTTTCCTATGCTTTTCTATGCCCATTATAAATCACATGACAGGATAAGGTTATATGCTTAATAAATCAAACAAGCTTTAATTGCAAAAAATAAAATAAAATGCATAGAACTTAATTTGGTATATACCAATTTTCCCAAAGTGGCTCAAGTGTTTGAGTTGGAACACTTGAAGGAGTTTAAGAATGAGATAAAGGGTTAATTAAGCCCTTTCTACTAACATAAAATATTAAGTAGCAACTAGCATATGTGTATATTGTTAAATGAGAATTCATCTAAACAATATTTCATCACCAACTCAATTTCTGCAGGTATATGACTTGTTACATTATAAAAGTTTAGACCCACATGCATAGGTTGAATACGTTAGACTTTTTGAAATTTAAGAGATTAAAATCGTAGATATAAATGAACTATATATTGATATTCATATTTAGTATCCAACACGACTCGAATAAGATACTCCGTTATATTCAATCTCAAGCTATTAATTTCAGTTTAAAACAAAAAAATTACAAAATAATTCCTTAATAATTCCCAATACCTCATACTTTCATAAGCTAATAGTATCGAAATCCTTAAAAATAAAACAATGATGATGGTAACACTTAAAAAAAGCAAAATATATATTTAAAATAACAATCATCTTCTTTCAACAAGTAGCGATGGTTGATTGCTCTGGAACACATATCATGTTAGGTGCAACGACAACAGCAAGAACGTGATCCTGTCAAACACAATCACAACGAACACCGTCAACTATATGTTTTCTATGCAAGACAGGAGATATATTACACAAGGATATGGTAAGAACATGTCCTAAATTCTTTTTTCAACTCATTCTTGTGTTTCGTATACAAACCTATCATATAAAAAAGCAGTGTAGCAAAACACAAAATGCAACAAATTAGTATGTGAAAATCAAAATGTAATATAGAACCCACAATTGAAAATCAAAACGTGATTTTGAAATAATCCTTTATACCATATATTAATCAATATAATCAAGAGGTTCCATGCTATGTTAATCTTTAAAAAATGCAATAGTAGTACACTACAACAAGGTTTCAGACCAACTCATTCACACTACCTTCGTGATAGGGGGCATATCATATTCGTGTGTAATCACGAGATCATTTTTGTAACTAATCTTTTTGGATCGGTTTTGAATTACATATATCAATGGCTTGGAATAGCTACGACGATGCCTTTTGATGTACCAGGGCATTTTAATCAATTCAGTCTTTTATGTGGTGTCTTTAAGTCGAGGCAATCTATTCTCCGATTTGGTTTGCGAATTTGTGGGAAATTTGGAAGGAAAGGAACACCATAATTTTTAATTCTAAGGATAGCTCTATTATGCAGGTGGTGGATAGGATTAAGTTGTTAACATTCAAGTGGTTGAAGGTGAAGTATGCTACTCTTCCCTTTAACTATCATGGTTGGTGGCTTAGTCCGTTCACTTTAGTAGGCATAGGCTAATTGTTGTGTTGTTCCGGATTGTTTTGTGGTGATGGCTTTAGCCTTGTACGTAATCTTTTAATTTGTTTTGACTTTGAGGTTTTTATTCCTTGGCACGCCTTGTGCTAGGAAAACCTTCGTTGTGGTAATATAATTCATTTTAATCTTAAAAAAAAAAAAAATCATGAAGAGGATCAAATTGAGTAATTTCCCTTTAACCTAGCCAACAACAAAATGATTCTATACTTTATAAAATCAACTTAATTCACAATGAAAGTGGATAACATGGGTTAGATAATATCATCAAATTATCGGAATATTTTAAAAGAGCCTCATGAAAATATCTACGAAAAAAAACATTCTTCAATCTGCATGCATTGCAAGTTCTTCAAAATAGAAATACGGATACATGAAGTAACATAAATTATTCAATGTAGCAACTAAATCCCTATGCCATCAAACAAGATATTCACATAATCTAACATTTTAAACTGACAAGGATTGTAAATTAAGTAGGAAACATACTGATACATGTAGTAACATATATTATAATTAAAAAGTAATATGAGGAAGAGAAACTCACTTTCATCGAGTTGGAACCAAACTTTCAACGTAATCCTTGGCCCATAACCACCATATTTTATTAGTAATTCTAATTTGCTCGCCTCTATTGTCTCTGCAATTATAGATAAATGTTGTGTCGTTTTCATCATTTGCAAATATCAATGTTTCCGCATTCTTAGAAAGGTACAATGGCAATAACTCCATCGTTTCAAATTTCAATAAATATTCGCTTGAATGGAAATTCTCATAACTAATGTTAAGCAACTGAATCCAAGACTCTTGAACTCCAAAATCTGTCATTTTCCATAAAACAAGATGGCTTCCCTTGAAATCATGACAAAAGCAAAGACAATTGATCAAACCCACAAGCGTTGGCTGAACACGAGACACCTTGTCAAAACCCCGGGGAAGCAACAATTCAGTGTATGACTCAGTTGAGAGATCAAGTGAAACAATCCCATATTGCGCAACACTAATATTGCTAACATTACCAATTTCATAATCAGAATAGAAGTAATCGCGAAGGGTCAACCAGTTAATTGTACCATTCAAATACACACCATTGTTCTTTTCACGCTTAAACCAGTAAAGTGGAAGCACGGGGAAACATTGAATGTTTCTCCATGAATTATCCGCCATGTTGAATACTTTCACCACACTTGTTGCATTACCACGCTCTTTATCCAAATCCACACGAAACGCTACCACCTTATATGTTTTACTTGAAATATCATAGCCAAAAGAGAACTTAAAATTACTAGGGAAAGATAATATATTTCTTCTAGATTTAGTTCTTGTAGCTGGGTTCCATAGATAGAGCCAATAATACTCATGAGGCCAATCATTATATCCAAAGCATTGAACATCAATCAAGCACAACAATCCATTGCATGAACCAACAACCCACCATGTGTGGTAATTCTCGTCCAATCGGTAGTAAGGATTGCAGCGAAGGGTAGTATTCTCATATCGTCCAAGCCTTTGTGGTGATCTCAAGTTGGGTCTGGAAAAGTGAAGGTGGGTATACATGTTTTGGAGCAAAAGAGAAATGGGGAATGTTATGACACTGAATTGTTCAAAGGTTCTGGAGTGAAAGTCATGTTTCCACATTAGTGCAAGGTGTGGATTTCGTGATGATTTATTGAGATGCATTTGAACAAAGTCAGGATTGGAGATGCGGGTTTTGAAAAACTTGTTAACACACTTGAATTGCATAAGAGGTTTCACAGGGAGCCAGGTCATGATTTCTATGATAAGTTCGTCGGGGAGGATTTGTTGTGACACTAAATCAGGTTGATATTGTCGCTTCATAGCGTCTTCTTCAATTGAACTGTGCTTCGATGGAAGCCTCCGATTCCAAATGTACACATAAAAGTAAAAATGAAAATGAATTCCAAATGTACCCTGTGGGGTTATACTCTCACTTGATAACCAATTATTCTCCCAAGAAGAAAATACTTGAAGATTGATCTTAGGGGGAAGATTGGTTGCCTCTAGAGTAGAAGAATACACAATACATATCCTTGAAGATTATATTGACTATATGAAAATGCATCATTAATACATCATCTTCATAGTCAAAAAGAAAAAATTATACTCCCCCGATCTCATATGTAAAAAAAGATTCTTTTTTTAGATTTATTGAATAATTAATGTATCTACTTTACAATGAAGACCAGATACATTAATTATTCAATGAACTTACAAAAGGAATATTTTCTTATATACGAGACCGGAGGAAGCACAAAGAAGCATCATTAATACATCATTATCATAGTCAAAGAAAGAAAACCTACTCCATCCGTCCCATATTGTATGACGTTTTGGACATTTCACACATATTAAGAAATGTAATTAATATTGTGTGGGAAAAAGATATTATGAGTTATTTTACAAAATTGTCCTTAATAAATGATATGGGAAAGATAAATGAAAGAATTGAAAGAAGAAAAAGTAATAAATAGTTAAAGATATAATAGGAAAAGTAACATTAATGTTTCATTGATATTGTAAAGTGACATACAATTTGGGACAAATATTTTTTCTAAAGTGACATACAATTTGGGACGGAGGGAGTATAAAAAGAAGAATCATTAATACAACATTATCACAATGAACCAGATACATTAATTATTCAATGAACTTACAAAAGGAATATTTTCTTATATACGAGACCGAAGGAAGTACAAAGAAGCATCATTAATACATCATTATCATAGTCAAAGAAGAAAAAACTATAAAAAGAAGAATCATTAATACAACATTATCACAGTCAAAGAAATAAAAATTAATACATCATCACCGTCCTCCCAAAAGATACCCAGTCAAATAAAATTAATAAGAATACGTCAATAAAGTAAATTTTATTCTATAACTGTGTTAAATATTAATATTTGTTAAATAAAATATATAAAACTAGAGTAAATTACATCCCCTCCCCTCCACTCTTATGTTAAAACCTACACTTTACTCCCTCAATAATTTTTTTTTTATTTCTAATAATCTAACAAAAAAAAAAATCTAACACACTTCAAAATAAAATAGTATTGCAAGTCTATTTTAATATAATCAAAATTTGAATACATATTTTTAGAAATTTTTTATTCACAATTTCACTAACATATAGTTTTATACCTTATTATAAATATGAGACAACCGAAAATAAATATGTGAAAAATTACCAAAGACAATAAATTATGGTTATTTAAAAGTTAATTTATTGCTCTAAATTTTAAAATTAATAACAAAATATTTAAATTTAATTATCATTGACATTTAAATTATAAAGAAATGAATTGTTTTCTTAAACAATGGTTCAAAATTAGTATATATCATAAAAATATTTATTTATATTAAAATAGATTAAAGTGTAGTGTATATTTAATTATCAAGGGAGAGGGTTTTAATTCAAGCATCTTATAGGAGGGGGGAGTATAAATTTTACTTTTCAAGGAAGGGGAGTGTATAAGAGGGGAGAGGAGTGTAATTTACTCATAAGTTAAAAAAAAAAAATGAGAGAGAGAGCGACTTAGAGAGAGAAAGAGGAGGCTGGCCGGCACGTTTCCACAGCCAGTCTCGCCGGCGCTCCTTTTCGCCGGTGGAGAGGTTCTTTGGGAGGGGAAGGGAGCCAAGCAGGGTGCCACCAAAAGGGGGGGACGGGGAGGATTGGCTTGATGCGAGACCGATACGTCGGAAAGCGGTAAGATGGGAGGAACGAGGTCAGGATCGGTGGAGGGAGGACTGGCGGCGCAGGGATCAAATTGATTTTGAAGACCAGCAATTGAGGTTTAGGGATTCGCGGGAAGGACCTGGGGAATTTGAGAACCAGTTTGTTTCTCCTGGAGGTTATCGCTCGCGGTACACAGCTGTGCAGCTTGAGTTTTGCGATGCAGGAAAGGCGCGACGTGGTGGGGGAGCACATGGGAGTTCTGTCCGCAGCGAGCCGGAGTTGTGAGAGGTTCGTTGTGGTGAGCAGGTTGGGCGTGGTGGCGGAGTAGGTATGCAATTTGCCCGGCGTAGAGCTGTAAATGTGAAATGGATTCCGGATTCGTGTGAGTTGAAGCTGCAAAAATCTGTTGTCGCTGAGCAAGTGCAGGAGCAGGATACGGATCAAACGGAAGGTGTATCATTGAAGAGGTTTGTCACTTTTTATTTCACGAATTTTCCTCCACATTTGTCCAATTTCTATCTCCGTAAGGGTTTTGAGGTGTGTGGTATGTTAGAAGATGTGATTGTACCAAGTAAGCGTAATGTTAGTGGTGATAGCTATGGTTTTGTGCGGTTTGCGAATGTCTGTAACATGAGTAAGCTTTTGAAAGCGGTGAATGATGTTTATTTTGGTAATTTCCGCGTTCGTGCAAAGGTAGCAAGGTTTGATAGGTCCGATGCGAAAGTGATGGTGAGGGAGGGGGTGGATGCGAGAGAGAAGGCTGTGGCGGAAGGTAAGAAGGGTCAGTGCGATGGAGAATTATCGGGTGGCTGAGGGAGATTCCGCAGTAAGTGGGAGTTTGGGGAAGGGGAAACTCGTGGAGGTGGATGTCGGTGTTGGTAGGAATCTAACAGGAGAGGTGAGGGTGGGGGGGTGAAGGTACGGTTGGATAGGGGGCAGTTGGTGAATGTTAGGCGGGCTACGAAGCGGAGTGATAAGGAAGATGTATAGGTCCAATGGGGAAGATTTGCAGTGGGCACGTAATGGCTTTTTGGCTTCTGTGATTAACGGTGAGGCAATCCCGGTTGTTCAAACTCGAATCGAAGACGCTGGATTTAAGGATTTAGATGTGATACCTTTGGGGGCAGATAGAGTTTTTATTCGGAGTGCGTTGGATGTTGAGGTTTCAAATATTCTTGAAGGTGCTCGGGATTTTTTTGATCACATATTTAGTAACATTGTGTGGTGGGATAAGCAATTAGTTCCGTTTCAGAGAGGTGCTTGGCTGAGACTGTATGACATTCCGCTGCACACTTGGAATGAAAAATTCTTTAAACTGTGTGTTCTTGAGTGTGGAAGATTTTTACGGTCGGACTCTTGTTCTGTGGACAGGGATCGGTTTGATTACGCTCGGATTTTGATTGTGACGTCTTCTTTGGAGGTTGTTAGCTGTGTTGAGAAGATTGTTGTTGATGGTGTGGTTGTGGAGATTAGAATCATTGAGGAGTTTGGGTTTAATATTGGGGACAATGTTTGTCTTTATGATAATGAGGATGGTACACGATCGTCTAATTCCGATCATGACGATTTTGGACGGGATATGGATGGGGATGCCGAGCTTTTGGTTGAAAACTTGGTGAAGGATATTTCTGAAGCGAGCAAGGAGGCAACTCAGAACGTTGAGGATTTAGGGAAGACGCACGAGGAGGAGGTGGACGACAATGTCGAGCAGCCTCTAGATGTTATTGAGGGTGACGGTGATTCTAGTGTGGTGCCTCCTTTGCCAAGTGTGAATTTGCAGGAAGTTGATGCGGAGGTTCGTGCCTTTAAGGACGTTGAGGAGCATGTCCCCACAGATGGCGTAACAGCAGAAGCAAATGTTAGAGGGAGGAGAGTGCGAGCGTCATCGTGTCCACCTCGAGCAGCGCGCTCAGTTGAATCAGGACAGTGGAGTCTAAAGTGGCTCAATGAACATCATCATGGTGACGCTGGTGTTATTTCTTCGGCAAGAAAGAAGGTTAAGAAAGTGGTGCGGCCTATTGCACAATTGATGAGTCATTTATTGCTTACTTTTATATGCTTTTTAGTTTAGTTTTATTTAGATTTTATTTTATTTTATGTTAGTATTATTTCCTTTTTAGGATAGTTTACTTTAAATTGCATTTTATTTTATTTCAGGAATGAATATTGGATGGATTGAGTCTTGGAGCAAAAGAAAGGGACTTGGAGCCGATTGGATGCAAAAATATGAAGATTGAGAGACAAAAATATGTCTCCCCCATGCCAGAAGCTTGGCACGACCCGTGCTAACCTTGGCACGGCCGTGCCACCCTCCAGTGTCACTTTTGCTGCTTTTGCTTAGATTTTAAGCTACTCTATTTTTAGCCCGAATGTAATAGCTTAGATTTTAAGTCGAACAAATGCTATAAATAGAGTAGCCATCCATCACAAATATTCATCTTTACTTGGAATTCAATAAGTGACAATTGCTTTTCTAATTAAAGTTCCTTTCTTTTCCTTTATTTTCTTGTCATTTACTTTTATGCTTTCTCTCTTCTCCCCCATGTCTACGATGAACATGAGTGAGTAGACTTCTCCTTGTCTTGGGATTGTTGGATAAGTCTAAATGACATAATCCTAATCAAACCAAGCTATAAGCCTTAATCTTATGTAACCCTAATTTCTTATCTAAATTCACTGTTTTAACATGGATCAACCATTATCAAACTGTGGAAACGAAAGTGGAGGGTTTGATAATTGTTTATCCATTATTCCAAATGTCAATTCATAAAACGAAAGTGGAGCTTTGATATTCGAACAAGTGAATTTAGACAAGGATTGCAAAGTCAGCGAAATAGGCTTTGCAATCTTTGAGACATATAGTTTCGATCTTCAAGGGAACTAATAACAATCAAGTTAGAGAAATAGGCTTGGTTGTTAGAGGAACCAAAATCTAATAGTAATCAAGTCAGCAAAATAGGCTTGGTTGCTAGAGGAACATAAGAGAAACTGTCTTGAGAAATTAGGTCTAACATAACATTATAAGCTTATAGTTTTGGTTTGAGAAGGACTTGTTATTTAGATGAAACCAACGATCCCAAGGCTCTTTTTATTATATTAATTTTCAACCGTTTGAAAACCCCCAACTTACAATTCTCTTCTCTTCTAATCATCTCTAAAGGTTAATTGAATTAAACTACTCCCTGTCGGAACGATACTCTTTTAATACTACTTTGGTAAGACCATGCACTTGCGGTTTTATCTCATCAACAATCCAGTACCATTGTTAACAAGAGGAAGAAAGTGAATGGGTTTCTGCGGCACTCGGTGATTAGTTTGAAAAAGGTGGGGCAGCTGCCTAGCAAAGATCAATCCACCGTTTTACACATCTTAAAATCTAAATCGAGAAAATTACAAGGATCAGATCGTCTCAAAAAGGCGGTAAAGGTGGTTTCTTCGGGAGCTTCAGATGGTAGTTCTTCCTCGGGTTCAGATAACAATGATTGGGTTAATTGGGTGGCAGTGCATGGGAATGAGAAGGTTGTAGTTGATGATATTAAAGGAATCGGTGAGGCTATTGGTGTTCAGTTTAATGGGAACAACTGTAATATGTTTAAGGTTCTAGCAAGAAAAGGGAGAAGGAAAAGGGAGGGGCGGCGCGAGGGGAATGAGGGTGGGGATGTGGGTGTTGATGAGTTGTAGTTGGGGGTCAGGGGGTGTGAGGGAGGTGAGGGTGAGGGTGTGGTGATGAAGATAATTTCGTGGAATGTGCGGGGGCTAGGTGGGTTGGAGAAGCAGAAGGAGATCCGAGCTTTGATTCAAGATAAATGCCCTCACATTTTATGTATTCAGGAATCTAAGCTCCAAGTTTGTGATGGTGGTTTTGGTGCAGCTTTGTGGGGTAACCAGTCTGTTGATTTCTCTTTCCGTCTTTCTGTTGGTGCGTCTGGAGGTTTGATAACGGCTTGGGATACGTCGGAGGTGGAGGTGTGGTCTACGGTTTCTTTTGATCATTCTCTTCTTATTAATGGGCAATTTCTTAAATCCAATGAGGAATTTTATTTGTTTAATGTTTATGCTCCTTGTGATGGTAGAGAGAGGACTTTACTTTGGGATTCTTTAACTATCCGTTTACAAACGTTGAATGGGAAGAAGGTGTGTGTCTGTGGGGATTTTAATGCTATTCGAAGTTCGGAGGAAAGACGTTCCGTGGCTGCTGGTCAGGTTTCTTCGGACTTCAGTCACTTTAATGCTTTCATTGATAATAATGTGCTGGTGGACCTCCCGTTGGGGGGCGTAATTTTACGTGGTTCAAGGGAGATGGTAAGTCGATGAGTCGTCTTGATCGGTTCTTGTTATCAGAGGATTGGTGTCTGGTCTGGCTGAATTGTTTGCAGATTGCCCAGATGCGTGGTTTGTCCGATCATTGCCCTATTATTTTGTCTGTTGATGTAGATAACTGGGGTCCGCGGCCGTCCCGTTTGTTGAAGTGTTGGACTGATATTCCTGGTTACAGATAGTTTGTGAGTAACAAGTGGAAGTCTTTTCAGGTTTCTGGTTGGGGTGGCTATGTCTTAAAGAAAAAATTCAAATTAATTAAAATTGCTCTTAAGGAGTGGCATGCCTCTCATTCTCAAAATTTACCTGGGAAGATTTCGGCTCTGAAGGAACGTTTGGCAACCCTAGATGTTAAAGGAGAATCTATGGTGTTGACGGCTGAGGAATGCGCAGAGATTCGTGGGGTTTCGTCGGACATTCTTTCCTTGTCCCGCCTTAACACTAGTATTTGTTGGCAGCAGTCTCGGATTCAGTGGTTGCGTGAAGGAGATGTAATTCTAAGTTCTTTCATTCTGTTATGGCTAGCAGGCGTCGCCGCAATTCGTTATGTACTATTTTGGTGGATGAGGTCTAGGTGGAAGGTGTGTATCCTGTTCGTGAAGCAGTTTTTCAGCACTTTGAGAATCACTTTAGGTCATTTATTGTGGAGCGTCCTAGTTTGGCTAACTTACAGTTTCAATATTTGTCCGTCGAGGAGGGTGTGGGTCTCATTAAACCGTTTTCGATTGATGAAGTTAAGGCGGCTGTCTGGGATTGTGATAGCTTTAAGAGTCCGGGATCGGATGGTTATAACTTTGGTTTTATCAAGGAGTTTTGGCTGGATTTAAAGGATGAGATTTTTTGCTTTGTCTCTGAGTTTCATCGCAATGGGAAATTAGCCAAAGGTATTAACTCTACTTTCATTGCCCTCATTCCTAAGGTTGACAGCCCTCAGCGCCTGAATGATTTTCGCCCTATTTCTTTGGTGGGAAGTTTGTATAAAATTCTAGCCAAATTATTAGCTAATCGTTTGCGTGTAGTTATTGGATCCGTTGTTTCGGATGCTCAGTCAGCGTTTGTTAAAAACAGACAAATTCTGGATGGTATTCTTGTAGCGAATGAGGCTGTGGACGAAGCTAGGAAATTGAAGAAAGATCTTTTGTTGTTTAAGGTGGATTTCGAAAAGGCCTATGACTCTGTCGATTGGGGTTATTTGGATTCTGTTTTGGGTCGTATGTCTTTTCCGGTTTTGTGGAGAAAATGGATTAAAGAGTGTGTTAGTACAACAACAGCTTCGGTGCTTGTGAATGGGAGTCCGACAGACGAGTTCCCGATGCGAAGGGGATTGCGGCAAGGTGGCCCTCTATCACCGTTTCTCTTTTTGCTGGCTGCAGAGGGCCTTAATGTTCTGATGCAATCTTTGGTTCAGGCTCAATTTTTACTGGGTATAGTTTTGGGGTGGTTAATCCTGTAGTGGTATCCCATCTTCAATTTGCTGACGACACATTGCTGCTGGGAACTAAAAATTGGGAAAACGTCCGTGCTCTTAGGGCTGCACTTGTTATTTTTTAGGCCATGTCGGGATTGAAGGTGAATTTTCATAAGAGTAGCTTGGTTGGTGTGAATATCGCTCCTTCTTGGTTAAGTGAGGCAACGTCTGTTTTGAGTTGCAAAGTGGGCAAGGTGCCGTTTGTGTACTTGGGTATGCCTATCGGGGGAAATTCTCGGCGATTGAGTTTCTGGGAACCTTTTGTGAATCGCATTAAAGCAAGGTTGTCTGGTTGGAATAGTCATTTTTTATCTTTTAGCGGTCGCCTGGTTCTTTTAAAGTCTGTTCTGACCTCTCTGTCTGTCTATGCGCTTTCCTTCTTCAAAGCTCCATCAGGTATAATCTCTTCCTTTAATTCTTTATTTACTATTTTTTTTTTTTTTGGGGGGGGGGGGGGGGGGGGGGATCATAGGAAAATATCTTGGATAGGTTGGCATAATGTGTGCCTTCACAGGGAGTTTGGAGGTTTGGGGGTGAGACAGTTGAAAGAATTTAATTTGGCTTTGTTAGGAAAGTGGTGTTGGAGGATGCTAGTAGATAGGAGTGGCTTTTGGTATCGAGTCTTAGTCGCCCGTTATGGCGAAGTAGGTGGGAGGTTGGAGGTTGGGGGCCAGAGTTGTTCTTCTTGGTGGAGGGAGGTAGGGCGGATTAGAGATGGGGGAGATGATTTTGGTGGAGACTGGTTCGGGGAGTGTGTCTAAGAAGTTGGGGGATGGTTCAGACACTTTGTTTTGGTACGATAAGTGGTTAGGTTCGGTTTCTTTTTGTGAGCAGTTTCCTAGGTTGTTTGATCTTTCTGAGAACAAACCCATTACGGTGGCAGGTTTGTTCTCTCTTGGTGTTGAGCAGGGTGGGGAGGCTTGGAAGTGGAGGAGGAGGAATTAGAGGAGTGTAGGGCTTTATTGACTGATGTTTCTCTGCAAGATTTTGTTTTAGACAGGTGGGTGTGGTTGCCAGATCCTATTCAGGGTTACACTGTTCGCGGTTCTTATCACTTGTTGACTTCAAAGGACGTTCCTCTTAGGGATCCTGCAGCTTCTTTGATCTGGCATAAACAGGTGACGTTGAAGGTATCTTTATTTGCTTGGCGGTTGCTTCGTGATAGATTGCCTACAATAGTTAATTTGGTCCATAGACGGGTAATTGACACTGAAGCGGCTATGTGTGTTACGGATTGTGGCATGAGTGAAACGACGTAGCATTTG
Source organism: Medicago truncatula (assembly GCF_003473485.1). Lineage (NCBI taxonomy): Eukaryota > Viridiplantae > Streptophyta > Magnoliopsida > Fabales > Fabaceae > Medicago > Medicago truncatula. Next base: position 11,173,892 of record NC_053045.1, read on the forward strand.
TTTTTATCGTGTGATGTTTTTTCTTCTTTATGGCCTCTGGTGCGCCATTGGCTGGGTATTGTAGGTGTTGATACCAATGTTCTTCTCGGTAATTTTCTTCAATTTGTGTATTTGTCAGGTGGTGGTAAAGCGGCTCGTGACTTTCTTCAGCTTATTTGGCTTTTGTGTGTTTGGGTTTTATGGAACGAACGCAATAACAGGCTTTTCAAAAATGTTGTAACTTCTATTCCCAGGTTGTTAGATAAAGTTAAATATTTGTCTTTAGCCTGGTTGAAAGCAAAAAAAGTTGTTTTTAGGTTTGGTACAGATAGTTGGTGCTCAAGTCCCTTCCAATACTTGGGCATTGCTTAATGGTTTGTTTTGGTTGTTTGTATGACTCTGTTCTTGTAAGTAATTCTTCTGGCACACCTTATGCTAGGGGAGTTGCTTTTGGTGTTTAATATATATTCCATTTTTGATTGTTCAAAAAAAAATTTACTTATAAAACTATAAGTAGGTGCCAAAAAAAAAAAAAAAAAAACTATATGTGTATTTTATTGCCTATGACTTCCTTAGGAGGCAAACCCCTCATTTAAGATATTCAACACTGTTGTATTTTCAATACTGAAAAATGAACTCATGATGTCTAGTTAAGATGAAAGCAATTCCTTACAATATGTAGTGCTTTTGGGTGACACAACATGGTATGATAAGTTAATTCTCAAACTTATTCTAACTTCTCTCTCAATTTAAATTTACTATCTTATCAAACTTATCATTTTCAGTGTTGATTTTTCTTTTTTATAAAATTTAATTTAAAATATAAAATAAATGAAATCTAATAAAATATAGATCTATACTAATATATAAAGGGAATACACCAATTGTTTAGCCTGCATTTTTATTGGTCATTTTCAACCTCCACTTCTATTAAACAATTGGTTGATTTTTTTTATTTTTGTGGTAGCCGGGGTTTGAACCTCAGACCTTACATATATTATGTATTGTCCATACCAACTGAGCTAAACTCACATAAAACGGAAACCGGTTCTCTTAAAAAAAGGAAGAAAAAAAACATAAAAAGATAATAGATTGAATCTATTCCATAAGAGTAACAATATATAAATGGGATAAGGGATTTTGGACTGAATTTTTCATTATGCAGTTATACCTTTAAACAAATTTGGCTATAACAATACTACATTGTTGGTTGGTATTATTAAAAAAGATAATAATTTATATTAAATTTATTATATTGTTGGTAAAAGATAAACATAATTTATTAAAATTTGAAAGTAATTTTTTTTTGGACAAAATTAAATGACAAAAATCTATACCTAGATTTTTTTTTTTTGATAAGCCAAGAGCAAAGTGACATCCAATAGAATAGAGTCCAACTAAGTTGGTACCCTACTCTAATCTGTTGTCAATTGCTCATATATATTATTAAAAAAAGTAAAAATTACATAAAAAAAAAACTGGGGGGACATAAAACCTAACCCATTCAACAACCCTAACGGAAAAAACAAAAATAATTAGATAAATCACCCTTATCTGGTTGGAAGCTTCCTTGCACTTCAAGTTTTCATCTTTTGTGTTTATGATGTGTTTCTCACGGGTAAAGATCCTCTCCATTTATAAAAATAAATGGAAATTTGTACAACTATTTTGGGATAACTCAATCCCTCTTATTCTCGTTGTGTTCTTATTCTCTCTTCCTCTTTCTTTATTGTTTTTGTCAAATAAGAAGAAAGAAGACGAATGTTTAATTAAAAAGAAAAACTGTCACAAAATTTTGAATATAATTTAAATCAACCGTGATTACAATTTACAATCTCTCAGGGGTTTGCAGTTTTAGGTGTCTGATCTTATTTCTTTATTTTCGTGGGGTTGTGTTTTTTGTAATAGCAATGGAAAGTTAGGGTTATCACTGTGACAAATGTTATGAACAAGGGGACCATATACATGTGAGAAACACAATTAGAAACCCTAATGGAACGCGAGGCCTCGTTACGTATTGGACTAACACTGTGATATATATTTGGATTTGTACTCGAAGAGGGTACAAATTGAAGGAATGCATCCGCCATCATCTTTCCAAGATCAACCTGGGCAGTGCTCGAAAGGTGAAGCCCGTCAGGCTGAAGAGGCAAACCCTTAGCGTCGACAGTTTTCAAATTCAAGAGGTCAATACCCAGTTGAGCTTGTCTCACTATCTCTATGTAAGGGCCTGATCCTGATGCCAAAGCCACCTACAATGCATATATACAAGTGAATATTGTTAATGATACAGACACTTTACTCTCTTGCATTAAGATTTAATTTAAGGTGTCTCTATATCGTAATAATATATTGAGTTTAAGTTGTCTATGTGAAGTAATTCGCAAGGCAATAACAGTACATCAGTTAACAGTTATTAAGCTATGAAATAATCTGAAAGGTAACCAATAGTTATACCATGCTTAATCTAACACTTGTTCCATAGTAATGAAATAACAATATCTATTGAGAAATTGTATCAAACATCTTGTCAAAATGTAAGCTATAGAGATCAGAGAATTTGTCTCAACCCTTTTAATTGGAAGAAAAAAGATAGTTTGTTTGGATGAACCGTAAATAAATCTTATACCTTTGTAGTTATGTATTGACAAAACATGTAAAAAGATAATTTAATAAGACTTTAATTGTTGGAGCAATGTTTTGAAAAAATAACTAAGGTTTTAGCCATGGAAGAAATTTCTAGAACGAGTTGCGTGCTATGTCGTCCTCTTTAAGACTATTTGTGGCACTGTCCAAATAATAAAAGAGTTTAATTTTGTTGGAGCAATGTTTTAAAAAAATTAAATAACGTTTTAGCCTTTGAAGAAATTTCTAGGATAAGTATCGTACTATGTCGACCTTAAGATTATTTGTGCAAGTTTCTAAATTTATGCAAACAAACTATCAACCACATAGCCTCTAGGATAACAACCCAGTCTAAACTATATCGGATTTTTTACCGCACTGTAGGAACCGTTCTAGATATACACCCTGACAGTTAGACCATTTAATATGGTATAATATCAATCAATATGATACAAGACCAGTCTTACTTCTGAAGGGACAAAAAAAGGGACTTTTCCGAAATGAAAGAAAAACCTAAGGGACTTTTTCAAAAGGGACCAAAAATAGAAGAAAAAAAGAATAACTTGTCAACACAAGATGAAGGAGGGAGAAGAAAGAAAACTTGTTGACAACTCAAGAGAACATTTAGTGTAAGTAGTATAGCGAGAGAGAAGCTCTATTTATAAATGATGAGGCAAAGATGAGTAACAAATCCAATGACTAAGATCATTTGACAATTATAAAATCAATGACTTGAACTCGCATCATAAAATTAGCACTCGATGGGAGAGTTGACTTAGGGTGGTGTCTCTGACATGTGTTCAACATGTGCTGGCATGTGCCAAACATATGCTAACGGGTGCAAAATGATTACGTGGCGATGAAGTGTACCGAAACAAAAACAAATGCAATATTGTTTTGGCCTAGGCCCAACAGAACAGTGGCATTGTCGCGTGTGGTAGTCACATTGAGCGTGTCATCACCCGTTATGAAACATAGTAAGTCATACCTCAACTATATAAACACTAGTGTATAATCATGAGTTTTTCAACTTACACATCAATACTCATATTGTTCCAACAAATTTTTATTATTTTTTTGGATAGAAAATTTAATTTATATATACTGTAAAAAAAAAATGAACGAATTAAAAACAAAGAAAATACTAAAGAGTACTCTTAAGATATTGGTTAAGAAGACTAATTTAAAAATGTTGTATTAGGAAATGGTGGAAAGTGATGGATTTGACTTTTTAAAAATTAAAAAATTGTTAAATTCAATACAAACTTATTATTTTTTGTCTCCTCAGCTAATGCCCTAGGTTAGTAAGACCCTTAAAAAAATTCATAAAAGACAGTGCATGTCTTGAGTTAAAAGACATATTAGGAATAAATTTGCACATGGAATTTTAGAAATAATTATGCATTGAATTAGAAAAATACCTGAATTATGGGAAGCAATGGAGACTGCAAATCATCACGAACATCCAAGAAAAACTTATGAACTCTAGTTTGATAAGATTGTGCATCACTTAAACTCACCGTATCAGTTTCCCCTTGAAACCAAAGAAGTGCTTGAATATTTCCACCATCATCAAGCAACGATGCTTTAACCCTCTTCATCATGTTCTTATAAAGCACTTTTCCCCTTTCCCATTCACTAATATTGGTACCACCCGTTGCACATGGAACCAACCCTACCAAACCAAATCCCAAGTTTTTTTCCAACACATGATTTGCAAACACCATTCCTGGTCCAATCCCATTTGTTTTTAGAGTATCTATGTCTTCATGAAGTGGTTCTTGTGCTTCAACCCACTCAAGATGTGCATTGAGCTTTAAAATTGATGGATTTGGTTGACTTTGAGGTGGAACAACACTGTCCCAGGTTGCGACACCGGTTGTCGTGTCATTTACTACTCCTCCTCTTCCTCCCATGTTGCTTTGTCCTGCTAATATAAATATGTTTTTTTGGGCTTCTACCTTCATTGCCCATGCTTGAATAATCACAAAAATTAACAAGAAAAATGAAGACATTTACAATTAATTTGGGTTTGGTTTTGAGATGTAGATAGACCTCTTTTTCCACACTATATTATTTTATACGCCATATCTTTTCCTTTTTTTTTTTTTTTTTAAAGAAAGAAAGGTATATGATATTTTATACGCCATACTTTAAACACGAGAATAAATTATATATATGAAATGCTTCCCTGTCATTGTGTATAATCTAATATAAGTACAATATTTGCCAATTATTGCTTTTCATACACACTGTCTTTATCTCTTCAAACTTTCGGAATGAAAGAATTAAACTTAATCAAATAACAACACGTGAAAAACAAAGTCTTGGTCTACTCTATGTTTTAAATAGAATAATATTGTTGGTCTATACTTTAATTATCTATATATATATTTTTTTTGTGAAAGAGTAGGGGATTGGTCCAAATAATACATCGATGCTTGAATTAAACGTTTATATAAAAAAATATCTTTAAGGAAGCATACCCTCAATAATAATTAGCATTAAGGTAAACACCAACGTTCGTTCCACAGAAAATAGGTTACGTTGAATACAGCATGATTAATTGAATATGTGAATAAAACACTAATTAACTAGAGGAAACACTATCTCTCAAAAAAAAAAAAAAAAAAAAAAACTAGAGGAAACACTACTTTCAAAAGACAGAAAAAAAAACTAGAGGAAACACTTAACAATACTGTTAAAATAAATAGATGACATTTGAGGGAATGTACAAGGTTATGTTCTTATAAATAAGAACATATGGACTCCAACTTCAATTTTTCTATTCTTTTGTGTTATGCACATTTTAAATTTCTTCACAATTTACGTTTCTAAACTTGGTTTATAATTCGATACCAATTTACATTTCGTACTTGAAAATGCGGCAAAGGTATCGAAGAGAATAATTCAAATTCAAAGAGCTGCTTCCTACTTTTGCTACTATTCATTCAACAGAAGACTTAAAGCATTAACACAGTCCAACAAAAATGTCAAACAAGGAATACCTGCATAAGAAATACCATAACACCAAGCATAGCAGAGTTGATAAAGCAATTCACACCCTTCAAAAATATCAAACACACTCAAGCAAGAAAAGATGTATAACTTGAAAGAATAGATAATGTTAAATGACCTTAAAGGTAGACCTTCCTATATAGAAAAGTAACAGTAGCATCAATCTCAGTTTAAAACAAAAAATTACAAAATAATTCCTTAATAAATTCCCAATAACTCATACTTTCATAAGCTTATAGTATCGAAATCCTTTTAAATAAACCTATGATGATGGTAACACTTAAAAAAAGCTAAATCTTTAAAATAACAATCATCTTCTTTCAACAAGTAGCGATGGTTGATTGCTCTGAAACGCATATCATGTTAGGTGCAACGTGATCCTGTCAAACACAATGACAACGAACAGCGTCAACTATATGTTTTCTATGCAAGACAGGAGATAGATTACACAAGGATATGGTAAGAACATGTCCTGAATTCTCTTTTTAACTCATTCTTGTCATATAAAAAACCAGTATAGCAAGATAAAAAATGCAGGAAATTAATATGTGGAAAATCAAAACGTAATACATAACCAACAACTAAAAATAAAAACGTGATTTGGAAATAATCCTTGATACCATATATTAATCAATATAATATAAAGGTTTTCAAAAATGCAATCATAATAGTAGTACACTACAACAAACTTTCAGACCAACTCATTCACGGTGGCGTTTAGGATGAATCCGTATATGTATTGGTCCATACTGGGCCAAAATTTCTAGCCATTATAGATATTCACCACACTGAATCTTATTTCCACCCATCAGATTTTTTTTATTTTTTATCTTCTTTCTCTTTCTTTATTCTCTTCCTCTCTCCAATAAGGAGGTGCCTGAAACCCTTTCCCTCCTCTACATTCTCTCACCTTAGCTGCATAAACACCAATGAGTTCACTTTTTTTAACACCATGGAGTTCACAAATTTGCAGAAAACAGAAGCAATATCATCATATATAAAAAATGCCCACGGTTGGCTTGCAATTTCCTACAAATAGATTTGAGCTCAATTCATCAGCTTCCTTTTTTGGATGACCAAATCTTTGCAAACAAACCCATGAATTATTATTATTTGGACTCAAAGATTCAGCAATTAGTGATTTCCTTTTATTAACTTTTGATTGGTTTGAACTTATTAATTTGTTTGTCAATTAAATCCCAAGCAAAAACAAGGAGTTGGACAACTGAATCCATTGATATGATGTGAGGTTTTCTGCAGCCATGTTTATTATCATCAAGTAGGAGATGAAAAGAAGCGAAGATGAACAAAGGCTAACAAAAGAATGACGATTGTCGCTGGTGGACATGGCGATGATGCATTTCGCTGATTTTTCGATTTACCAGTTCTACTAATACGATGCAATTTTCTTTTTGTTTTCTTTTAAAAACATAAAATAAAAGAGGCACGGCCGAGAGGATGAAAGCAAATGGGGGGAGACAGTGTGTAGATGGTGTAAAGTGTTAATGTGAGGGAGATCAATTCAAAGGTAAAAAAAAATTCATGAAGAGTAGCAAATTAAGTAATTTCCCTTTAATCTAGCCAACAACAAAATGATTCTATACTTTATAAAATCAACTTAATTCACAATGAAAGTGGATAACATGGGTTAGATAATATCATCAAATTATAGGAATATTTTAAAACATTCTTCAATCTGCATGCATTGCAAAGTTCTTCAAAATAGAAATACGGATGCATGAAGTAACATAAATTATTCAATGTAGCAACTAAATATCTAACCATCAAACAAGATATTCACAGAATCTAACATTTTAAACTGACAAGGATTGTAAATTAAGTAGGCAACATACTGATACATGAAGTAACATAAATTCTAATTAAAAAGTAATATGAGGAAGAGAAACTCACTTTCATCGAGTTGGAACCAAACTTTCAACGTAATCCTTGGCCCATAACCACCATATTTTATTAGTAATTCTAATTTGCTCGCCTCTATTGTCTCTGCAATTATAGATAAATGTTGTGTCGTTTTCATCATTTGCAAATATCAATGTTTCCGCATTCTTAGAAAGGTACAATGGCAATAACTCCATCGTTTCAAATTTCAATAAATATTCGCTTGAATGGAAATTCTCATAACTAATTTTAAACAACTGAATCCAAGACTCTTGAACTCCAAAATCTGTCATTTTCCATAAAACAAGATGACTTCCCTTGAAATCATGACAAAAGCAAAGACAGTTGATTAAAACCACAAGCGTTGGTTGAACACAAGACACCTCGTCAAAACCCCGAGGAAGCAACAATTCAGTGTATGACTCAGTTGAGAGATCAAGTGAAACAATCACATATTGCTCAACAGTAATACTACTAACATTACCAATTTCATAATCAGAATAGAAGTAATCGCGAAGGGTCATCCAGTTAATTGTACCACTCAAATACACACCATTGTTCTTTTCACGCTTAAACCAGTAAAGTGGAAGCACGGGGAAACATTGAATGTTTCTCCTTGAATTATCCGCCATGTTGAATACTTTCACCACACTTGTTGCATTACCACGTTCTTTATCCAAATCCACACGAAATGCTACCACCTTATATGTTTTACTTGAAATATCATAGCCAAAAGAGAACTTAAAATTACTAGGGAAAGATAATGAAGTTCTTCTAGATTTAGTTCTTGTAGCTGGGTTCCATAGATAGAGCCAATAATACTCACGAGGCCAATCATTATATCCAGAGCATTGAACATCAATCAAGCACAACAATCCATTGCATGAACCAACAACCCACCATGTGTGGTAATTCTCGTCCAATCGGTAGTAAGGATTGCAGCGAAGGGTAGTATTCTCATCTCGTCCAAGCCATTGCGGTGAATCAAAGTTGGGTCTGAAAAAGTGAAGGCGGGTATACATGTTTTGGAGTAAAAGAGAAATGGGGAATGTTATGACACTGAATTGTTCAAAGGTTCTTGAGTGAAAGTCATGTTTCCACATTAGGGCAAGGTGCGGATTTTGTGACGATTTATTGAGATGCATTTGAACAAAATCAGGATTGGAAATGCGGGTTTTGAAAATCTTGTTAACACACTTGAATTGCATAAGAGGTTTCACAGGGAGCCAGGTCATGATTTCTATGATAAGTTCGTCGGGGAGGATCAGTTGTGACGCTAAATCAGGTTGATATTGCCGCTGCATAGCTTCTTCTTCAATTGAACTGTGCTTCAATGGAAGCCTAATAACCTCTGATTCCAAATGTAAACATAAAAGTACAAATGAAAATTAATTTCAAATGTACCCTGTGGGATTGTGCTCTCACTTGATAACCAATTATTCTGCCAAGAATACAATACTTGAAGATTGATCTTATGGAGAAGATTGGTTGCCACTAGAGTAGAAGAATACACAATACATATCTTTAAAGATCATATTGAGTTGTCAAAAAAAAAATCATATTGACTATATGACAAAACATCATTAATACATCATCTCCATGGTCAAAAAGAAAAAAATTATAGTACAAACAAGCATCATTAATACATCATTATCATAGTCAAAGAAAATATAAACTATACACCCTCTAGGCACTTTTATAAGGGAAAAAACAATATTTTAGATTCATTCATTGAATGATGTATGTGGTCTATAATAAAGATCATATACATCATTAATTGAATAAATCTATAATATAAGTTTTTTACTTATAATAGTGACCGAAGAGTGTACAAAGATACATCATTAATACAACATTATCATAGTCAAAGAAATAAAAATTAATACATCATCTCCGTCCACCCAAAAGATACCTGGTCAAATGAAATTAATGAGGATACGTCAATAAAATAAATTTTATTCTATAATTGTGTTAAATATTAATAGGGTTTTCATAACCTATGCAACATTGCATAGGTAAAGGTGCAATAAATGTACTTCATCCGCTTTAAAATGAATGTCGTTTAAGATTTTTACACACATATTAAAAAAATACATTATTTAAAAGAAAGAGAGATGTTATTTTACCAAATTATCCTAATCAACTATTGATTTGATTTTCATTAATGAAAAAATAATACTTTGGAAGTATTGTATATAGTATTAATTGAAGGGTACAATTGAAAAGAAAAAGTTATTATTGCATTGGAAACTAAAAATGACATTCATTTTGAAACAATTTTTTTTGGTGCTAAAACGACACTCATTTTAAAATAGAGGGAGTACCATTTTAATCAATATAAGGTTTTTTTTTTTAACAAACTAAAATGATATATTTTATAAACAAGGTCGATTTACCGTGCATAAGACTTGCAAAAGGTAAGTCAACTTAATCAATATAAGATGTTTCATTAATTAGCTTTTTCTTGAAAAAACAATTTGTTTCTCTCTCCTATTAAACATTCTATTTATTTTTTGTAAAATATTTGTTCTCTTCCGTTAAAAAAACTTATACGTCATATTATAAGAAATGTTTTTTTTTTTTTCTGTAGTGGTTGGGGTTTGAACCCCAGACTTTATATATTAGATGCATTGTCCAACCAACTGAGTTAAGCTCACGATGACATAAAAAGATATGCTTAATATATGGAATGAAATTATATCACTCAGCCATTAATTTGATCCAATATTTTTTTAAAGGAATTTGATAGGATATTTTCTTCAGCATATAAAATCAATGATATGAAATTGCTTTTTTAGTTGATATATGAGATTGCCTTTAGATTTGATCCTAACATAAATACTAAAAAAAGAAAACTTAGTTGGATTATTCTCTTAGTATTATTTGTTTTTTGAAAGGTTTTATTATAAAGGGTTAAATATGTTTTTAGTTCTTACAAAATCACAAGTTTTCAAATTTAGTTTCTATAAAAATATAATGGCAATTTTAATCCTCCATAATATTGTAGTTTGTAAAAATAGTTCCTATAAAATGGATATTTTTAGTCCTCCAAAATAGTCCCTGTAAAATGCAAATAGGGACTAAAGGTGAATTAATTTTTTTTTAAGAACAAACCTTAAAATGTTATAATTTTGTAAGGACTAAAAACATATTTCACCCTATTATTTTTGGATATCTTTTTTTGACCAACCCTATTATTTTTGGATTTTTTTGACAAACCCTACTTTTTTTTTTGGATTTTCGTTATTATATTGATATAGCACGTTTTATTTATTTACATAGACATAATCATATAACATTGACGGTATGCATGACAACAAAATCTGTGTCCAAGGGTACCCGCCCAAATCAATCCCGATTTGACGGGTTTTCCCCGATTTGACTGGGTTTGAATTTTCCCCGATTTCATAATACAGGTACGGGACGGGTAACGGGGATATATGTACCCGCCCCGAACTCATACCCAAACCCTACCCGAATGTAGAAAGATCATGTTTTTGTTTTTATTTGTGTTGAGGAGGTTGATAATGATATGTCATGTTATTTGGTTTGATAACTATCATGATATAAGAACTTTCGTTGATGGTTAAAGGAGCAACCAAATTATTCGGTAAGGAAATGTTAAAATGAGCACAAATTCTTGGATAATGCATTGCAATATTACCATTGAAGCTTAAAAAAAAAACGCTTTTATTAAAAAAAAAATTGATTCACTGCGGGGATGGGGATGAGGTGGGAATACCCGAATCCATTGGGGACGGAGATGTGATTCAATTTCTCATTCCCGTTGGGTATGGGTGGGGTAACGGGTAAGTATATGGGAGTAGAGGATGGGGATGGGGAAGACAAAACTCGTTCCCATCCCGCCCCATTGCCATGCCTAATTGACGGTAATTATATTTCATTTTTTGAAAGGACAATAATTTTATTTCCTGTATGAAACATACCATTTTCTTAGGAAGAGAACAAAAAATAAATTTTGCAAAAATTAAATGTAATTGTCAATTGGAGAGAGAAAAACATCATTTTTAAAAAAAAAACTAATTAATGAAACAATTTATATTAATTAAAGTGGTACATTTATTGTACCTTAACATATGCAATGTTGTCAGGGCAGTTTATATTAAATATGAGGTACTGTTCTTTTTTTAAATAGGCCCCACTAGAATAAAAATGCAATTTTTTTGTAACTTCACTAAAAATCAAAATTAGAAGAACTTTTTTTTTATTTTTTACCAAAGCAAAGTTAACTATTATCATTAATTAACCAATGTTCAATACAAGAAGGATAAGAATCAAAAATATGGTGACTAGCCCAAAAACAGGCCGCCCTAGCTAAAGCAAATCAGAAGAACTTCTAAACATGAAACGAAATAAAATAAAATAAAGTGAAAAAGAGATGAAATTTACCTGACGGTGTCATTCGGATTGTCACTCCTCCGTCGTGGGAAAGGGGAAAACGAATGGTTTATGCGAAAAAGAAATGATTGTTGTGATTATTTCAATGAAATAACTTTCTAAATTGACTGATTAAGTGATTATACAAGTTGAGGGTGGTTTGATAGCATAAAATTTATGTTAAAAAAGAACTAGAGTTTAGAAAAAACTCATGTACTAAAGTAAGAAAAAGAAGTAATATATATATATATATATATATATATATATATATATATATATATATATTAATTTAAATGGGGTGAATATTAGAATTAATTTTTTTTAGATCCATAAGTTTTGGAGGTCCGGCTTGGTTGAGCACCTTGCACTTTCCCAAGGTCGGGCCTGAATGTTGAATAGGATAGGTTAGAAAAACCCATATTAATATTTGTTAAATAAAATATATAAAACTAGAATAAATTACACTCACCTCCCCTTAAATTACACTCCTCTCCCCTCTTATATTTTTTTTGGTAGTGTCCTCTTATGTTTAAGTCTTGTTAACGAGGACACTCTTTAAGCATTTTAAAATAAGTAATTATTTTTCAAAAAATCAAATATTTTGATTTCCAATGCATTGATTACATGCTCATACAAATGACACTTCTTTTGTAACCAGACTCCATTAAAACCCTCAAAAAACGTTAGTGATCTATGCTTTGATGAATGAAGGCCTAACTTGATCAGGATGTTAGCATAGTTGTTGGAATGTATGAAATGAATAATGTGTTTTGCACAAAGTCGATATTCATGGTCTTATTCCATGTGAATGGTAAACATAAGACTTGTCTATGGAATTCACTTTTGAATCATGCATTATTAATCATTTCTTTCAGAATAGATTGATTCACTAGAAACTTGGGGAATCATTGTTTGCATTCAATCAATTATGTAGGGTAAGTTTGGGGTTGTGATGATGGAGTATCATATGATATTTTAGACTATGTTTTTAGTTATTTTCTTTCCATTTGAAGGAAAATAAGAGATCATTTAGAGAAGTTGTCCATGGTTTGAAGAACATTTTGTATTGTTTTCATTCGAGTCATTGTAATTCACTTTTATTCTAAATTATACAACTTCATAGGTGTTTTGATTCTTTCTAGTGAGAAATTATGTAAATCGGAAAAACAAGACATCATGTGAAGGATCGAGGATATGAAGAATAAAGAACTATGATTTTTAGAAGGTTTTTGAAGGCAACACAAGTTAGGGAAAATTCATTCCAAGTTTTAAGTCATTTCAAGACAGAAAAATGCTAGATAAAAGGACATAAGCTGCAAAATTCGCATTGGCGCTACTGGCCCATGCACTCGTGGGCATGAGGCAACCTTGGATATCGCACCAATCTCCCCAATGTGTCATCCCAAGTACCCTGCACATGGCAGCGGGCAGAAAGTGTTGTTTGCTTGTTTTCCAAGCTGATTTGGTGGGGGGAAAATCCCATTTTTCTTCTCTTAACCCGTAAGTATTTATGCACTATAAATAGAGACCCTTGCACACTATTTGGTTCATTCATAAAGCAAGGGTCAAGCATCAGAGCTTGAAGGAAGAGGATCTCCCTCCTCCTCTTGTCCTCTCTAGGGTATGTTTTTATATTGTTTTGTAATGATGTTTGTTGCCATGTCCAACTAAACCTCTATTGACTAGGGTTCCATGATGAACCTCTTCTTATTTGTTGGATTCAATTTATGAAGTTTTTTATTCAGTTTATGATTCAAGTGTCTGATTTAATTTGTATATGTTTGTTTCTAATACTTTTTCAAACCAACGATGAAACTGATCTCTAGGTGGATTATAGGATTGACGATCCTACTTCCGTCCAAATAAGACATAGGTAAATTGGTTAGTTTCTTACCAAAATTCTTCTAATTGAATCTAAGTATGAATTTAGGGTTTCGACTCAATTTTAAGGAAACGCCGCAATTATAATTGGTTAAATTGCAGTGATATGAAACTAAAACTTCCACTGCTTTATCATAGGGTCATATTCTACTTTCTTAAATCAAAAGACACATAATAAACTAATAACTAACCTCTTTAATTTGAGCAAAGACAAAATAGGGGATTCAAGGATTTTCTAATCGTCGTTACGCTTCTAAATCAATTCCGATAACATTCTATCACATGAGGTGTGTGCCTCTATGCGGTGAGGCGCACATGATCCCTTCTCATGTTGCCCTGAGTGGTTAAGATTGTGGGTTAACATTCTATCACATATTGGGCCAATGAGGTGGGATGATGCCCAGTCTAAAACAATATTAAACAAAACAATAAAAGTACAAGAAGTGCTAAGATTGAAAGGATAGAAAAGATAAAATTAAAAATTAAAAAAAAATAAAGCACCAGAACATAAGTGTGTTGTAACCAAACAAAAATCAAATTTCAAAAGTAGTTACAGCTAATCATCTAAGATATGTTTATTATTTTGGTGTAATTATTTTTCACTGATTAGAACCAAATAAATATTTGTAGAAATATTTTATGAACTTATGTAAAAAAAGTTTACGTAGTGTATACATATAAATTTCTATCTTTATAGACAATGGTGACAAGACAAACACTAAAGTGTTGGTCTTTCCGCATGTATTGACAAGAAAAAATAAAATGATACACATAATTAACTTTAATATAAAATTGAAAGAAAAAATGTTACACCAAAATAAGTTTTTTTAGTGTCCATTAATGCTCCCTCAAAGGATCAATTGGGTCAAAACTCAAAAGCTTTGAGAAGATAAAGAAAAAATTTAAATCAAGTCTAGAGCTTTGCAAGAGACTCAATGGGTTTGTTGAAATCAGAATTGTTGAATAACAAAGGATTTGATTAAGTTACACCTGTAATAGTTTCCATAGTAAATTACTTGGATCTGAAGTAACTGCATCCTCTTCGCTCCGTTTTAACATTTATAGGCCAAATTTTTTACAACTGAACACAACAATCCAACAATTCATATATTTGAAATTTGGAATAAAAAAAAAAGAAGTCTATTTACAAAAGTTTTGCAAGACTTGCATATCTTGTTAATTGGGATGAGATGCTTCATATACTAAAATTAGCCATGACTCGATATATTTATTTTGTTATAAAGATTGAAAATTAGAATATCGTCTTATTAATTCAAAGTATTTGAATACAAGCATGTAATTTATATTGATTGCTCACTATTCTTGAAATATTGGTTATCAAAAACGAACGGAGTTGAATCAAGGTTCAATGTCTTGTTTTGATCAACATCTAGTGGACATTGCTTGTCAAGCTCAGCTTTAAAACCAGGATCAATTGTCGGGTCAGGTTTTTCGCTGCCTCATTGATTGTATAGCCTAGTCATTATCGAAAGACAACGAGCTTTGCCGATAGAGTGAGATCTCGAGAGTGCTACAAGGTCTTTGACAGTTAGGTTGAATCTTTGGAAGAGAGTAATGAGAGTGGTTGCATTTGATGTTGGACTTGGCATGATATTGTCTGAGTCTTCTTGACTTGCTGTTAAGCTGTCTAATCTTCCTAACTTCACCTCCCAATATGGTCCTCCTGTCTGTAATAACATGAAAAAAAATTAGTACATTTGCATATGCAGTCTTAATAAGGATCCCGATTCTCTCCACGCAGTAAATGATCTTAGCCATTAATCTGAGATCGGAAAGCTCATATTACAGAATAACAAAATCAATTTTAAATGATCTCATCCTTTAATTTGAGTTGTGACGGTTGAGATTGAAAACTTCGCAAAATCCATTTCTGTCTCAATAATGCGTCTAAAAAATTCAACCAAAAAAGATGCAAAATTTGACATTTGAGTACACATTAGATCTATAACAGTTTAGCAAATAGTTTCACTAGTAAAAGACAACATTTATTTACCACATGATATGTGTGATAGACTTTCTTCCTTCTCAACCAAAATTCGTTGGAGAAACACAGAAAAGGTTGGTGATGTTTTAGAAATCATAAAATAGACATATCATATAGATATCTTAATAGTGAAATTTTTATTTAAAATGTGAATACAGAAAAATATTGTTTAATGTAAGTAAAGTTTATGTCATGAACAAAGACATGGCATGATGCATGTTTATAAGTTGTTAGGGCTGGCTCATCTCTAAAATATCAACAAATTTTGAATGCAAATATTATATTTTGAAATATACACAACAATTCATCCTTAGAAAGCAGCATGAATAGGATGAATAAGATACTTACTTAGATCATCAGAAATTAATTCTCTTTAAATGATAAAATAAAATAACTCATTCAAACAAAGAAAAATAATTTTCTCTAATGCTTCCTCCTCATCAACAACTTCAAATGATCTAAGTGAATTTATATTTGAAAGGGCCAATTTCTCTCCAAGCATGGTTGGTGTTCACAAATTAAACAACTCATTCAAACAAAGAAAAATAATTTTATAAATAAAAATAAATATATTTTAATTCCTATCATTATTTCATTTATAAAAAAAATTAGCACGCTTTACATATTTTAAATTTTATGTCTGACTCTTGACCAAAAAAAAAAAAAATTTATGTCTGACTAATAATTATTTTAAGGTTAGTTAGTCTCAATTATTTTAAGGTTAAATATGTTTTTGGTCCATACATTTTGCGTGACTTTGAAAAATAGTCCTTACATTTCAATAAATGTTTTTAAAATCCCTTAAATAATAAGGATTATTCTTCAAAGTCACTCAAAATGTAAGGACAAAAAACATATTTAACTCTAAAAAAATTGGGACCCACTATTACAAAAACATATTTAATCTTACTTGGCAGTTTAATATATCTTTGAAATTATAAATATTTCAAAAAGGTCCTATACTAACAAATTTTACTCATATTAGTCCTTTTGACATCATGACCAACTCGACAGTTGAATAGAGTCACAGACCTTGTTGAAATATTCATAATATCATATACCTATTTTGAGTGTAACCTACAAAGTTAGGAACTAATTGTGGTTTACTCAAGAAACAATGTTGTTGCAAAGTTGAATGAGTGAAAGGTAACCTCTCAATAACACAAACACTTGCCGCATCTTCCTTTATGAACAACATTTGAGTAGTTTGTTGTGAGTGAAATATCTTAGTCTATGGTTACGTGAATGAATGAATGTGAAAGCCCCAATTGCCCAAGGTTTCTAAGTGAATTAGCAGAAAATGCATGATGAGTGATGATGATAACAACTTTGAAAGAATTGTGCAAAGCCAGGGTACATGTTTATTGCTTTTCTTGAATGATAAATTGAATGTGAAACTTGTACATTGCACAAAGTCATTGCATCCATTGCTCCACAATAACGCTTTCTGATTTTGAAACTCTTGAACCAACCTAAATGTGAGGAAGCTTTCCATGTTTTAATATATGCAAAGGTGACCGGCAATTATTTGTTTTAACTCGGTCGCTTGCAGTTATTTTGAAATGTATGAAAGCATAAAAAGGATCAAGACATATTTTTTATTTTGAGTACTACTACTAGACCAAATATAGCATACCATGTGAGTAGAGAGTATTTAATAACCCCTCTGTTCCACGATGAAAGAATCTCCGTCGGTTCTATACTACCATATTCGCTAGGCAAGCCTTGTGCGCCTAGCGAACTTGCGTTGTTTTCCAAATTAAGTTCAGAACTGATCCATCAAGCAGATTTTGATATTTTTCTTGAACATGAAACCCTGAACCTTCATCTTTGAATTTAAATTATGTCCCTTGTCTTAGGATATAGGAGCACTAATTTAATTCTATAGTTTTGTTCAAGTTGGAAAGAGAAAGGAGGGTTACATGTAGGTCAAGCAACATGATGAATTTTTAAAATACTATCTTGACAACAATTAGAATAATGAAAAGAAAAAGGAAATAGAATATTGAAAAAGAAAAGAAAAAGAAAAGAAAAGAAAATAAGTTGTCAAAGATAGTTTATTACAAATATTTATATGATAAAGGGATTGTAAAATAGGAGATTTGTGATCGTGATAGTTTTATTTCTTGTAAAATATTAAATGTGTGAATGCGCCTCTATACCAAGACCATTTTGATTCAAATGCTCATACAAATGACACTTCTTTTGTAACCAAGCTCCATTACAACCCTCAAAAGCCTTAGTGATCTATGCTTTAATGCTTTCAAATTAATATGCTTATATGAATGTCTAACTTGATCAGGATGTTAGCATAATTTTTGGATGTGAGCTCAAGTCCACATATGTTCTTCAATTTTATTATTTACTTATAAAAAAAAAGTGTGTTAATTAGTTGTGATTCATTATTAATTATGTTATTAACTTGGAATGTATGAATGAATAATGTGTTTTGGACAAAGTTCACATTCATGGTCTTATTATAGGCTAATGGTAAACATAAGACTTGTTTGTACAATTAACTTTTGAATCATGCATTATTAATCGTTTCTTTTAAAGGTACCGTTTGGTCAGGATTTTTTTCGGTCTAAAAACTACTTTAAAACAAAATTAAAATAAAGCTCTTTAATATTGAATTTATTATTTTTTTTGTGGTGTCTGAGGTTCGAACCCGCGACCTTGCATATATTTATACATTGTCTATATCAACTGAGCTAAGCTAGAGAATTGTTTTTTTTTTTTCTTTCAATTATATTGTATAACAAATTTTGTTATAAGAATATCATATTTTTGGTGTCATTTAAAAATATAAGAATTTATATTATATGGTATTATATTTGTTACATTGTTGGTGTCATTGAAAAAGATATGTTTAGTTTTTTTAATAAGAAAAAGATATGCATAGTTTGATACAATATAAATGTGTAAAATATATAAGTAAAATTTCTTTAGGCATCTATACTTGTACTTTTGATTAAAATCAAAATTTTATAAAAATAATAATTGTGCGCATTACGCAACACAAAAAAAAAAATTATATGCATTAGCGTAACAAAAAAAACAGACATACGGACATAAAATATTACTCTAAACGCTAACGTGTGTGTGTGTGTATTTGTGAGGTTGAAGAAAGGGAATAAAAATATTTGGTGTCATTCAATGACAGCATGAATAAAAATATTTGTGAGGTTGTGATAATTAAACGATATTAAAATTAAATATATAAGTGATAAAAAGATAATAAAATTCGTTCAAAAATAGATAATAAAATTAAATTGATCCTCCTTTAAAAAAATTATATGGACCGGTTAAAAAAAATGGAAGACAAAAACAAATTTAAAAATAATATTAAAAAATAAAATAAAAGAAAAGATTGTCTGCGTGAGTTGAAGAGAGGTGCTTGTGAAATAATTTACGGAGAAGTAGTTTTTTGAAGTAGCATTCAACAACTTTTTGTTAAAGCTCATTCCATTCAATTTTATGCATTCTAAAAAAAGTACTTTTTTTCGAAGGTACTTTATTGATATTGTGTTTGGCCTAGCTTCTCCTTAAAAATGTAGAGAAGCTGAAAAAAAAAAAAAAAAAAAATCGGGCCAAACGGTACCAAGATAGATTGATTCCCTAGAAACCTGGTGAATCATTGTCCTCCTTCAATCAATTATGCAGGGTAAAAATATCTTTTTGAGGACTTTTGTTTGAGGTCACCCAAAATTTTAAGTTGGGGAGAGTTGATAAGTGTCAAATTACTGTATTTTCCATGGTATTTATCGACTTGTTTTGCAAGTAATGCAATGCAAAAAAATACCAATTTTATATAAATATCGTTTATATATGTAAACTATGCCAGAAAGCTATTTCGTTTGTTTCCTATTTCTTTTTATAGGTTTTGACATGACTACACCATTGTGGGGAAAAGTAAGGCAAGCACACGAGCGACGAACCAAGCAGAGCATCACATAGACATCTGATGAAAATCCTGATTCGCTAGGCGAGTTGAGCGAGGTGAAAGTGAGCCAATACAGAGATTTCTAGAAGGAAAAGTTTAAGGTGGTTTGATGGTCGCCTTACAAACTAACGTGGTTCCAGAAAATATCATAAGACAACTGGTTTTTCCCTCCAAAGAAGAAACCTCGATTTGCTAGGAAAGCCTTATTTTGCATAGTGAACTTAACATTTCAAAACCTCTATAAATAAAGGTGTACGTCATTTCGGTGAGATTGAATCACTGTAAGCTGAACCAAAATAGAGAGAGACAGAGGTCAAAGAGTATGAGTCGCCATGTATTGTAGGGGCTAGGAAGCTTGGAATCAAGCTTGGTGATGCTTCTCCAATATCTATCAACTATCTTATGTTAGTTATGCATATCATGGGTATCTAAACTATCTTGTGTGTTGGTGTCTGATTTAAATATCCAGGAACCATGTAGTACTCTTAATCTGGCTGGTTGTATATGATTTTTGCATTCAATGTAATCTTTAGTTTAAATTCGTTCTTAATGTTTTGTCGATGAATCGATGATGTACTATTTTGCAATTGGTCTTTTGATTTAGTTTGAGCCTAGTCAGCCTGACTATCTAAAGGACATGGTTTAAATTATGTATAGGTGTTATCGCATAGAGATAACGGGTAGGTCTATATTCATATATAACTATTTGCACTTATGTCATTAAAACAATTAGTTGTTTTGCCACCACCTCATCAGAAGTCAGTTGGTTCGATAGATCTCGCATCGTTAACCAGAGATATTGGAGGTGTATGCTAAAGGATAGGTGGAGTTATATCTGAGACATAAAAATATACAATTGATTAAGAGGAAACATATGAGTAATAGTTACTAAAATTCAATTTTGAGCACAACTTTATCTATCATGTTTCAGTTTACTTTCATAAAACGTCAACAAAATACTTTTACAATACTTTGTTCATAAATTATGTAGCTACGGGCAAAATTATTGTTATACACATGTTTGTGTATTTAATTTGATATACCTTTGCACAAAATGGTCTAATTTGATCATTGATTTATTTTATCAAATAAACAAAGCCCTAGTTGATTATTCAAATCAATTAGTGTATTGGTTATTTGAATAGCTACTTATTTTTGAAATATTTGCTTTGTATACATCTCATTGGTTTGCGTTGTACAATCGATTCGTTAGCACATAGTTTCAAAAAAGTTTAAAAATTGTGTTTCCGCTACGTTAAAATAAGTCAATCTATTCAACCCCTTCTAGATCACAGATAGCCATACTAACTAACAAGTGGTATCAGAGGCAGTTACGATCATGCACCGGTTATGTTAAAAGACCTCCCAATTTTGAAAACTTTTAACACCCGGATTAGGTTTCAAATTGAAACGAACTCTTTACCGACTCAAACAACCTCCTAGAGCTTGGTATAAAAAAGGTTTAGTCATTTTCTATTAGATAAGGAATAATGAAAATAAAGCTATTTGGAAGCATGACAACTAAAAAAGTTTTGCAAGACTTGCATATCTTATTAATTGGGATGAGATGCTTCATATACTAAAATTCGCAATGACGCGATACATTGAATTTTTCATAGATTTGTTTCAAGAATTGAAAATTAGAATAGCGTCTTATTAATCCAAAGTCTTTGAATAAAACCACGTAATTTATACCGATAGATCGCTATTCTTCATCTTGTCTTCAGACATGATATGAGCAGGACGAGCATTGACAACTCTGCAATTCTTCCTGACTTCACCGGGCTTATCGGACTGCAAATCACCCAATTTCAACATTCCTTCAACAAATGCTTTGAAAAACTCGCTTTGATCTTCGCTAAACAAACTCACAAACCCCTTTGTTTGAGGAAAAGTGAAAAGTGTTTGATCAGAGTTGAGAAATCCTCTTCCACCAACCAAGTCCTTGAAATATTGGTTATCGAAAATCACAGGAGTTGCATCAAGGTTTCCTGTCTTATTTTGATCAACATCTCGAGGACATAGCTTGTCAAGCTCTGCCCTAAATACATGATCAATTGCAGGGTCAGGCTTTCCGCTACCGGATTGATTGTATAGCCGAAACATGATTGAGAAACAACGAGCTTTGCCGATAGAGTGTGATCCTGAGAGTGCTACAAGGTCTTTGACACTGAGGTTGTATTTTTGGAAGAGA